>NC_069076.1:59761571-60391571 GCF_025698485.1 Gossypium arboreum | reverse complement strand
ACCAAGTTCTATATCTACATGGTAAGAATTAGCAAAGAGATTTTTGGTTAAGTATTTCCCGCCTAGCAAAAATACTAAGTTGAGGAACGAGATCACAACTTTCCAACAAATGGATGATGAGTCTTTGTATGAGCCTTGGGAGCGATTCAAGGAGTTACTTCGTAAGTGTCCTCATCATGAGATTCCTCATTATATCCAGTTAGAGACATTCTATAATGGTCTCAATGCACATGCAAGATTGATGGTAGATGCTTCTGCGAATGGTGCAAATTTGTCTAAGTCTTATAATGAGGCTTATAAGATCATCAAAAGGATCGCGAGCAACAACTATCAATGGCCAACAAATCGAACAGCTTTAGGAAGACGTGTAGCTAGAGTTCATGAAGTTGATGCTCTCACTTCATTATCAGCTCAAGTATCATCTATTTCCTCTATGTTAAAGCAGTTTACCGTTAATGGTGCTAATAACTTTGCAGCTCAGCCACCAAGTCCATTTGAAGTAGTTTCCTGTGTGTATTGTAGGGAAGGTCATTCTTTCTAGAATTGCCCATGGAATCCCAAGTCAATATACTATGTGGGGAACCAACATCAAAATAGGAGTAGACAAGGACCCCAGTCCAACTTCTATAATCCTTCATGGCGTAATACCCCCAACTTTTCTTGGAGTAAATAAGGAAATAGACCAAATAACAACTTTATGCAGCATAGACCCAACCAATCTTAGGGGTTTAATCAGTAAGCTCCAAAACCACCTCAAGCTGAATCATTAAATAGTTTGGAGAACTTGTTGAAAACATACAGCGAAGAATGATGCTTTGATCCAGAGTCAAGCAGCAACACTAAAAAATTTAGAAAACCAAATAGGTCAGTTAGCTACATAGCTTCGTAATAGACCACAAGGAACCTTGCCAATCGATATTGAGAATCCAAGAAATTTGGGTAAAGAACATATCAGGGCATTGGCATTACGAAGTGGTAAAATTTTGGAACCCCGATTGATTGATATTGAGGACGAGCCTATTGAAAAGGGGGAAAGTTAACCAGCTGTTGAAGCCCCTACACCAAAAGAGTCAAAATCTAAAAAGACTGACAAGGTAAATCCTAACTTATTGAATTCAGATACTTTAACATCTTCTTTGGATGCAGATTTACCTACTCAGAAGAGTTGCCCTGTTCAACCAAAAGTTCCATCACCTCCATATCCACAAAGATTGCAGCAACACAAGCAGAAACATGAGAAGCAATTCAAGAAGTTTTTGGATGTTCTGAAGCAATTACACATCAATATTCCATTGGTGGAGGCTTTAGAAAAAATGTTGAATTATGTAAAGTTCATGAAGGATATACTATCCAAGAAGAAATGACTGAGTGAGTATGAGACTGTCACTCTGACAAAGGAGTGCAGTGCGCTCCTGCAGAACAAGCTGTCACCGAAATTGAAGGATCCAAGATGCTTTATGATACCCTATAACATTGGTGAATCTTATTGTGGTAAAGCTTTGTGTGACTTAAGAGAAAGTATCAACTTGATGCCTAAGTCTATTTTCAAGATGCTAGGGATAGGAGAAGTAAGACATACAATTGTGACGCTCCAGCTAGTGGGTCGATCTTTAGCATACCATGAAGGAAAGATCGAGGATGTTTTGGTAAGAGTCGATAAATTTATTTTTCCTACTGATTTCATTATTCTGGATTTTGAAGTAGATAAGGAAATTCCAATTATCCTTGGGAGACCTTTCCTAGCCACAGGAAGAACGTTAATTGATGTCCAGAAAGATGGACTTACCATGGGAGTTCAAGACCATCAGGTAACTTTTAACATTTTTAAAGTGATGAAATTTCTCGATCCGACAGAAGAGTGCTCAGTTATGGAATAAATAGAAACCTTGATTTCTATGGAAAGCCATCTTGAAGAAGATCCATTGGAGAACGCCTTAGGGTTTGACCCTTTGGAGGATGAAGAGGATGAAGTAAACATGGCTGTGATGAAAGCCAACCCAGGGAATTCTACTCAATCCATACGGTTTGAACCGTTCGAGTTAGAAGTCAGAGAATTTGTGCAACCCAAATTGTCAATTGAAGAACCACCTACACTCGAACTAAAGGTACTTCCTTCCCATTTGAAATACATTTATTTAGGTAATTATTCTACTTTGCCTATGATTATTTCAGCAGAACTGACAAAAGATCAAGAGGAGCAATTAATTTATGTTCTAAAGAAATTTAAGAAAGCAATTGGTTGGACTATAGCTGATATTCGAGGTATAGTCCCTTCATTTTGCATGCACAAAATTATTCTAGAGGAAGGTGAAAAGGCTTTAATTAATGGGAAAATGAGGCTTAATCCTATTATGAAGGAAGTTGTGAGAAAGAAAGTGATCAAATGGCTAGATGTAGGAATCATCTATCCTATTTCAGATAGTTCGTGGGTAAATCTAGTACAGTGTATAATGAAGAAAGGTGGAATTACAATTGTTGAGAATGAACGTAATGAATTGATCCCAACAAGACTTGTTACTGGTTGGAGAATTTGTGTTGACTATAGAAAGTTGAATAAAGCCACTCGGAAGGACCATTTTCTATTGCCTTTTATGGATCAGATGTTAGATCGACTGGTAGGTAATAAATTCTATTGTTTTTTAGATGGTTATTCGGGATATAACCAAATAGTTGTCACTCCGAAAGACCAACATAAAACAACCTTTACTTGTCCGTACGGTACGTTTGCTTTTAGGTGAATGGCTTTTGGTTTATGCAATGCACATGCAACATTCCAACGATTCATGATAGAAATATTCACTGATATGGTTGAAAATTTTGTTAAGGTTTTCATGGATGATTTTTCTGTTTTTGGTAACACTTATGATATTTGTTTGAGTAATTTAGCTAAGGTACTGAAGAGATGCGAAGAGACTAATCTAGTCCTTAATTGTGAGAAAAGCCATTTTATGGTTAAAGAATGGATTGTCTTAGGGCATAGAATTTCAAAGAAAGGAATTGAAGTCGACAAAGGAAAGATGGATGTAATTGAAAGATTACAAGCCTCAATGAATGTAAAAGGAGTCAGAAGTTTCTTAGGCCATGTAGGTTTTTACCGAAGGTTTATCAAAGATTTTTCAAAAATTTCTAAACCACTGTGTTTGTTGTTAGAGAAAGATACAGTGTTCCATTTCAACAAAGCATGTTTAGAAGCTTTTCAAGAGTTGAAAAAATGGTTAATCTCAGCCCCAATAATCATTACACCCGATCGGAGCACACTTTTTGAGTTGATATACGATGCAAGTGATCATGCTTTTATAGCTGTGATGGGTCAAAGAAGGAATAAAGTGTTCCACCCCATTTATTATGCAAGTAGAACCTTTACGGGAGCCCAACTCAATTATATGGTAACTGAAAAGGAACTATTTGCTATAGTTTTTTGCTTTTGAAAAATCTCGCTCATATCTTATAGGTACCAAAGTTACAATATTTACTGACAAAGCGGCCATTAAATACTTGCTCATGAAGAAAGATGCAAAACCGAGGCTAATTCATTGGATACTTTTACCTCAAAAATTTGACCTTGAGATCCAAGACAGAAAAGGTGTTGAAAATCTAGTACCTGATCATCTGTCGAGGTTGGAGCAAGAGGAGGTAACTCGATCACATGTGCCTATCAACGAGAATTTCACTTATTTGAGGTGAGTCGAATTCATGAAACACTTGGGTTTGCTGATTTTGCTTATTATCTTGCATGTGGAATAATTCCTTGAGAATTGACATACCAACAAAGGAATAAATTCCTTCATGATAGTCAGTATTATTTTTGGGAGGACCCGTTCTTGTTTAAACAGTGTGAAGATAATATAATCCGAAAGTGTATAGTTGAAAGTGAGATTGCTGAGATCTTACATCATTGCCATTCATCTCTAAGTGGACACTTTAGTGGTGTACATACCTTAGTAAAGATTTTGCAAGCAGGTTTCTTTTGGCCTACACTATTTAAAGATGCTTATGCTTATGTGAAGAACTGTGATTGATGCCAAACAACCGGAAACATATCATGGAGGAATGAGATGCCCTTAACAAACATTTTGGAGATTGAATTATTTGACGTATGGGGAATTGACCTCTTAGGATCATTTCCTTCTTCATGGGAACAAATACATCTTAGTTGCTGTGGATTATGTGTCCAAGTGGGTTGAAGCTAAAGCATACCCTACAAATGATGCTAAGGTAGTCATGCGATTCCTACATAAGCATGTATTTACACGATTTGGGACACCAAGAGCTATTATTAGTGATAAATGTTCTCACTTTGTGAATAAATGGCTTAAGTGGTTGCTTGACAAATATGATGTGAAACACAAGATTGCTACTGCTTATCACCCTCAGTATAATGGGCAAGTTGAAAGAGTGAACCGTAAGATCAAAGTTATCCTTGAAAATGTAGTATGCCCTAACAGAAAAGATTGATCTCGAAGTCTCGATGATGTATTATGGGCCTACTGAACAACATTTAAGACACCGTTAGGAATTACTCTTTATCGGTTGGTTTTTGGGAAGGCATGTCATTTGCCATTAGAGTTGGAGAATAGAGCTCACTGGGCTTTGAAGAAATTGAACTTTGATCTTAAGCAAGCCGGTGAGAGAAGGATGTTACAACTGGATGAGTTGGAAGAGTTGAGGTTATTTTCTCATGAGAATGCCAAAATGTGTAAAGAAAGATAAAAAAGATGGCATGATAGTCATATACGACCTCGCGAGTTTAAAGAAGGTCAGAAGGTTTTATTGTTCAATTCAAGGCTGAAGTTATTTCCTAGGAAGCTGAAATCCCGATGGAAAGGAAATTATACCATCTATCGAGTTTATCCTTATGGAGATTTTGAATTATACGACAATCATGGAGGTACGTTTAAAGTTAATGGTCAACGTCTCAAACATTATTGGGATGGTAAAGTTGATCGAGTTGAATCCTCGTTCAAATTAATAGACCCTTGATTTTTCACAAACTTTTTTTGTAAATAAATAAATAATTTGGATTTATTTTCTTAATTTAGTACATTTAATTAATTCAATCTAAGGAAATTGGAACTTAAGCGGGACCGCGATGACCCCTCTAACCTTTCCTGGGAATTAATGTAATGTAATTTATTGAGAAGAAATTTTCTAATTAAGATTTAAAATTTCTTTTAATTTCATTTGTTTTGTTTATATTTTAAATTTTTATGTTAATAAAGGGGGTCAAATTTGGCCCAAGTACTAATCAGTTTCTTTAGTAAGATACAGTCTGAATTTGAGGCCCAAGACAGCAAAAAGAGGAAAAATCCCACACCTATCGCCACTGCACACCACCATTGCTGCAGCACGTTGCCTTCGCCGCCGTAACCTCTTCACCGTCGCAAGGTTTGTCGAGCAAGTCCTACCCACTTGTTGATTTCTCTTCTTCCCCTGTAAGTATAACTTTGCCGAATTTTTGGGAAAATACCATATCTCGCAAAAGAACTAGATTGTCAAAGACTATTCCTGAAAACACGATTGTGATCGATGAAGAAGTGAAAGAAAGATTTGATTTAATTTTCAAGCATCAACCTATGATGCTGGAAAAAGGGTTTTAACTTGAAGAGTAATGATTTGATGGTTGTCCCTGTGCCAATTAGAAAGACAATCAATACTCTCAAGTGGGAACGATTTTGTGATGCTCGTTCAATTCCTGATGATGAACTAGTTCGAGAGTTCTATGCAAGTTTGACCATACAAGATGCCACTGAGGTCATCGTTCAGAAGAAAAATGTACCTCTTACCTCTAAGTCCATCAATGATTTGTTTAACTTACCTGATGTTGAAGAAGATGAGTACTACCCTTTGATGAACAACATCAATTGGGATTTTCTTCAACAAGTGCTTGATGTTGTAACAAATCCGAGATCCCAATGGATTATTAGAAAGTATGGGAGCCATTCTTGCCGAAGGGAATACCTAAAACCAGTAGCAAAGGTATGGTTTTATTTTGTTTTCTACAGTTTTATGCCTATCTCACACAGTTCCACCATCTCGATGGAATGAATGCTCTTATTATATGCAATCTTGATAGAAAAGTCCATTAATATTGGAAAAATTATTTTCAAGGTGATTTATGACTGTGTTAAAAAGAAGACAGGAAGTGCTTATTTCCCAATATTAATCACTTTACTTTTCTTAAGGGCTCATGTTAAAACACAAGCGAATTTGAAGGGGCAATATGTCCAAGGGTGCATTACAAGTCATGATCTAGAAAGGTTAATAGAGAAGGTGCATGAGCTAAATCAAGGTGAGCAAGAAGAACCAACTGAGCCAGGTACTGAGGAGTCAACGAACGAAACTGAAGCTGAATCAGTTTCAAGCACTAAAGAAGAAAAATCTGATAAGGAACCAGTTGAAGACCCTGAACCAAAGGTTGAGCCAGAAGAAGAACCAGTCAAGCTAAGTGTTGAACCTGAATATACAACTCCCTTGTCGACTTCTACAAGTACTTCAAGGAAAGCAGAATTGTCAATGTTGATGGATATGTGCAAGTTCATGCACAATCAACAACAAACTTACTGGAAATATGCAAAAAATAGAGATGATTCGATTCAAAATACTTTTAATAATATCTCTAACACATTTGTTCCTGAGTTCCCAGATGCTATCTTTAAGACATCACTACAGTAAAACAAGTTTTTAGCGGCGTTTTAATGAAAATGCCGTTAAAGAACGAGAATTAGCGGCGCTTTTTCAAAAACGCCGCTAAAGAACGAGCATTAGCGGCGCTTTCTAAAAAACACCACTAAAGGTGTACCTATAGTAGCATTTTGTTAAAAAGCGCCGCTAAAGATAGAGTATTCACGGCGCTTTTTGAAAAACGCTGTAAAAAATTTAACACAACGACCTCATTTTGCATTGAGCCTTTAGTGGCTTTAGCGGCGCTTTTAAAAAACGCCGCTAAATACCGAGCATTAGATTAGTGGCGCTTTTTCTAAAAACGTCACTATAGGTAGAGTATTAGTGGCGTTTTTTTGAAAAACGCCGCTATATGTAAGCATTAGCGGCGTTAAAAAAATGCCGCAAAAAATATTTTATCTCTATATTTATTATTTAAATAGTTTATTTATTATATTGATTAAAATACAATTTTTTAATTGAATATTTAAATTCTTCAAAAAAATAATGACACATAGAAAAATTTGAAAATAAAAACATATAAAAATATATGTTAAAAATGAAAAATTTAAAATACTATTATTTAAAATAATTTTAAAATTTTTGGGTATATGACTGATTGTTTGTCAAAATATATATTAAAGAAATTCTTATATAATTGTAAAAGAGATAATATTAATTTTAAAATATTGAATTAATTATCATTATAGTTTAGGTTTTATGGTTTATGAGTTAATATTTTAAGGTTTAGGGATTATGTGTTTAGGGATTATGGGTTTAGGGGTTGTGGTTTAAAGCTTAGGGATTAATGGGTAAAGGTTAAGCGTTTTAAGGGTTATGGGTTTAAGGGTTAAGGGTTATGGGTTTAATGGTTAAGGGGATAAGGGTTAGGGGTTAAGGGGTTTAATGGTTAAGGGGACATAGGTTAGGGTTTTATGGTTTATGAGTTAATATTTTAAGGTTTATGGATTATCGATTTAGAAATTATGGGTTTAGGGATTATGGTTTATGGTTGAAGGGTTGGGATGTAAAGTTTAGGGTTTAGGGATTAAAGATTTAGGGTTAATGGGATAGTGGATGAGGGTTATAGGGTCAGGGGTTATGGGTTATGGGTTTAGGGTTTAAGGTTTAAAGGGATATGTTTTAGTAGTTATAGGATTAAAGGGACAAGCGTTAGGGGTTTAAGGGATAGGGGTTGATTTTTAATTTATATATTAAATAATTTAAAGAATTAAAGATTTCAAATTTAGAATAATTTTCAAGAATTCAAATTTAGAATAATTTTCAAGATTTCAAATTTTAAATAATTTTCAATATTTCAAATTTTATCTAATTCTTTTAAATATTAGTTAAATTTTAAAAAATTATTTGTTTAAAAGGAAAAAAATAAAATACTATTATTTAGTGGCGCTTCCACAAAACGCCGCCAATGTGCATTACAAGACCTAGAAACGATGCCATTTTATCCTTGGTTCTAGTGGCATTTGTTTCAAAATGTAGCAATAGGCTATACATTACTGGCGTTTTTGTTAAAAACGCCGCAAATATGTCTAATGTGTGAGTAAAATGGCGACGTTTTACCATTGTTATTAGTGGCGTTTATTAAAAATGCCGGAAAATGTGATAAGTGGTTAGCAAAACGGCGACGTTTTATACTTTTTATTTAGTGGCGCTTCCCTAAAACGCCGCAAATATGTTTACAAGTCCTAAAAACGACATCGTTTTATCCTTGTTGTTAGTGGCGTTTGTTCTAAAATGCCGCAATAGGCTATGCAATACCGGCGTTTAGGTCAAAAATGCTGCAAATATGTGTAATTTGTAAGTAAAACAATGACATTTTATACTTTGTAGTTAGTGGCGCTTGGTTGAAAACGCTGCAAACGGTATTTAGTTTTCCACCTTAACGGCGTCGTTTTTTTCCACCCTTTTATCCCTAAAGATATACCCAAAAAACTTTAAGTGTTTTCCCCTAAAATTTCCCCCCTAACCCTAAATTTTTAGCAAATCGAAACCCAACCCATCTCTCCATCGCCGGACCCGACCATCTGTTGCATCGCTGTCGACTCGACCATCTACTGCATCACCGTCTCGCTCTTCTACTGCAACCAGTCGGTAAGCCGAAACCCTCATTCAGCTATTCCACCCATCTTCTTCTCGGTTCTCAGTTTATTGGTTCGATCCTTTCCTATTTTTGTAACAGGGAATTGAAACCCGGGTTAGAGAAATTACTGGTGGAGGAATCACAATCTTCTGCAGCAGCTTCACCTGCTATTTCATCATCATATTTACCTTCGGATACTGAATAGAAGAGAAAGGGGAAGAAGGGAAAGATAAAGGTAGCTTTTTTTCTCTTTTTTCTTCTTATGTATCATAAATAGTTGCTTTTTTGTTCATCTTTTGTATATGCTCTCGTTTTTGTTGTGCTATTTAGATGACTTAATATATATATGATTTGTTTTTGTATCGAGATTGACATAGTAAAATACAGAGAAATTGAATACAAATTTTTACTAATCTTGGCGATTTGGTTTCTGGCTGGTACATTCCCATCAACTTTATTGTGAAATGAATCTCCATGATATATTGATATATTTTTACTTTTATGGTCTTTGAAGCTTGCATTAGCATAAAGCATGAAAATTTCTATGCAATTTTTTGTTTGATTTTGAAGCAGTATCATTTGCAATTATGGCAAGCATGTTCAAAAAGCCTTAATCTCAAATTGTAACCAGATGAGTTTAGTATTTGCTGCTGATATAAATGAGTTCACACTTTCCAGTTTTTACCTCCTGATGGTATAATTTGTGATATGAACTTATTCTGACCTTCTAAGTTTTTCAAAGTCTTGGATGATGTAAAAGTATGATGAAAATTTGTGTGCAAGGAAGGGAACCTATATTTGTTAGTAGGTTAAAATATGCTACAATTCCTTAGAATTCAATCTTTCTATTTTTTTCTAAGTATGATGTTTGCTATTTTTGTGCTTGTCTAATCTTGATGTTCTCCTAGTGCCATAGGAGTTTAATGCTTTACTGCTTATTATGCACCTGTTGTGGATGTTTGTTTATGCATTGCTCTTAATGTTGTTAGCGATATCTCACCACTGGTAACAGTTCTAAATTTGACCTTATGTCCATTAAATTTAATTGGACTCGATAATTGTTTTAGTTGCATTTTGGTATCACCCCTATGTTATCATGGCATGGACTTAGTATTTTAGAACTATAATTAATAATGTGTACCAGTGATGTCCTGATGAGAGGAAGAAAGAAGAAAATACATTAATGGATCATGTTTTTAACTTATTTAATTCTTCTTTGTCCTTAGATTATTTTTTAATTTCATGGTTGTTCATTGTTTGCAGGTGTAATTTAATTTGTTGGAATCGATGGTACCATCCAATTTACAATTTCTAAGAGGTATGTGAAGATTAATTTAAAAATACTTTCCTATGTATACATTTTTTAATTGAAAAATCTTGGTAGGATGTGTGGAATTCTGTTTATTCACTTTTGATATTATAAAAAAGGTAAAATGACTCTTTTAATCCTCATGATTTACAGTTTTGTTTTTGTCAATTTGGTCCAACTCATAAACAATTAGAAAAGAAATGGTTTTAACAATTAAATTACTTTTTAAAATTATTTTATTTTTATTTTTCACAATTTATTATTATTTTATATTTTTATTGAAAATACGAAGAAAAAATAACTTGTAAAACATTTTTAAAATGTTTATGTACTTTTAAAGAGTTTAGACCAAATTGATAAAAAAAACTGTAAATCATAAGGGCTAAAAGATTTATTCTACTTTTTTAAAACAGCCCATCATCAGTTGAAATGGCAAGACCAAGATTTTTAAATAAAAAAAGTACAAACTCAATGTCTCAAAAATTGAAGTATAGGGACTTATATTTAAATTCCGTAAGAAACATAGCAATTGGCAACTTGCTGCTCGGTGTCTTTCTAAAAGCCAACATTGAGATTGAAGTAAATGATAGTAAACCGTATAATTTGTTGAGCTTAAACGTATTGTCCTTCACCATCTCTTAAAAAATATTCCTAGTTCCTCGAATTTCGAACTCTGGGTTGCATCTCCAAGCCCTTTTGTCAATAAAAAGTGTTATATGTATTAAAAGCAGAAAAAGGAACTTAATTAAAAATTTATTATCATATTGCACTTGTATCATTATGTTAGTTTCATCATGAAAAACAAAGGATTAAAAGTTACATATAGTAGTGATGATCAATCTTTCAATTTATAATGGCAAACCACATAGACAACTAAGATTAATCTTTCAATTTATAATGGCAAACCACATAGACAACTAAGATTAGCCATTGGAGTAGTAACTAGCATGATTTACATCATAAAATACAGGTGTATGTTTGCTGTTCATTCTTTATCCTTAGATTATTTTTTAATTTTATGGTTGTTCATTGTTTGCAGGTGTAATTTAATTTCCTGAAATCGATGCTACCATCCAATTTACAATTTCTAAGAGGTATGTATGTTTAGTATAGGCTAAATCTTTATTTAATGTCTCTCCATTGAAATCTGCCAAGCTAAGTACAATTTATAATTAGGTATATATACCTTTCTCGGCATTGAGATTAAAATTGACAGTTTCTAGATACCACACACATGTTTGCACATGTACACCAACTTCCACTTCATTTGCCTCGCTTCGCTTGGGGATCTTTGTTACTGGTTCCAATGCGTATGTTCTTACTTGCACTAATACTGTAAAAGGGATCATTTCTGCTCAAATTGCAACCTTTTAATAATATTATACCTCCCTACATCTATGCTTGCCACGTGAATTTTTTCTACCCTATTTTTGTAATTTGTGATTTAATATTTCTATATTTCTATCACGATTTTCAATAAATTAAATTATTAGTATAATATATCCCATCTCCTATACAAATATTTAATAAATTTTTATAATTAAATTTAAATTATTATTGAAATATTCTCATACATTTTATCACAAATATTATCGTCTGTTTTATCATTTAAGTTAAACTTTTATTCAAATAAATCATAGCTTTTAAGCTAAATTGAATGTTCACACAATGCTTTAACATGTACTTAAGAAAAGATGCCTTGTAAAATATAAATTAAATTAAGTGTGGACTATTGTACATCTATATTTTAACGCACATGTGATTTGTCAAATAAAAGCAAAAGATATGTCTATACTAAAACAAGGTTCAATCTTATTTTAATTAATATAATTAGTATTAATTTATTTAAATATTATTTAATTAATATAATTTGGATTAATTTATTTAAATATTATTTAATTAATATAATTTTTATAAATATAATTTAATTAAAATAATTTTTTTCCATGTGATTTTCCAAATCGTCAAATTTTATTTTATTTTTTCCCGGTATAAAAATGGAATCTCAAGTAATAAATTTATTATCAAGTTTAATATATAAGAGCATATTAAATCTAAAAAATGGAATGCTGAAAATAATTAAAATATTATATCATTTTAATATATAAGAATTTATACTATATAAATTATTAATGTGCAAAATTTATAAGATTTTAAAATATATATACTTGAATACATCACTAGTACGTAAAATATATACTTGAACTTACATAACTTAAATAACTTACATGACTTACATAACTCACATAACTTACAGAACTTACAGAACTTAATTATACTTATAAATAAACAACTTACTCGTGTAATTTATTGTCAAGTTTAGACTTCAAGAACTACGAAATGGATAGGAGTTGGATGAAATTGTCAAGGGTAAGCAACGCCTATCGAAATGGAGTACAAACTTTTCTAAATTTTGTATTTCAAAATGCAAGCCAAGAGAATATGATTCTTTGCACGTGTAAAAAGTGTGGCAACATCAATTGGCATTTTCATGAAGTTGTCTACAACCATCTAATTGTTGATGGTTTTATTCGAGCGTATAAAAAATGGATTTTCCATGGAGAATGTACATCTAGTGGAACTTCTTCAACGATTAATCTGACTTATCCTGATACTGATTACCACCAGTATGTTAGACAAGATGACATGGAAGGTATGTTGCGGGATGCATTTAATATGCATAGTCATGATGAGCAATCGTTTCCACCTGACTTTATTGCATCCGATGATTGTAATATTGGTAGAAATGTTTTTTGCGAAACGGGAACAAGTGCACCTGATGAGGAGCCAAATGAAGAAGCGCCGAAGTTCTACAATTTACTTAATGAAATGAACGAAGAACTTTACAAGGGATCAAAATATTCGAAATTGTCCTTCTGCATTCGTCTATTTCACTTAAAATGTTTGGAAGGGTGGACTGAAAACTCTTTTACAATGCTGCTAGAGATTCTGAGAGAGATGTTTTCGTTTGTAAAAATCCCCCAGTCTTGTCAAGATATGAAGAGACTAATAAAAGATTTGGGCCTTGGGTACGATAAAATTCATAGTTGCCCAAATGACTACATGTTGTACTGGGGTGATCAGAAAAACCAGCAGTCCTGTCATGTTTACGGTAAGTCTCGTTGGATGGATCGGAATACAAAAGATGTGAATGCAGATGAAAGTGGGGCACAATTAAGAAAAAAGCCAGTCAAGGTTTTGCGATATTTTCCCCAATACCAAGACTTCAAAGGCTTTTCATGTCGTCAAAGACAGCCGATTCTATGAGGTGGCATAATGATCAACGAACCGATGATGGATTATTAAGACATCCTACGGATTTTTTAGCTTGGAAATCATTTGACAGTAAATTTCCAAGCTTTGCAAGCGATCCTCGGAATGTGAGGCTTGGGCTAGCAGCTAACGGCTTTAGTCCTTTTAAAACCATGAGTACTTCGTACAGTACCTGGCTATAGTGTTTGTTCCTTACAATTTGCCTCCATGGATTTGCATGAAGCAATCTTCATTTATTTTATCAATGATAATCCCTTGAGAGAAAGGTCCCAGAAATGATATTGACACCTATTTGCAGCCACTTATTAAAGAGTTAAAATAGTTTTGGTCGGGTGTTGAGACATATGATGTATTGAGAAAGGAGAACTTTAATTTACATGCAGCTTTGTTGTGGACAGTTAATGATTTCCCGGCTTATGCTAATTTATCAGGTTGGAGTACTAAAGGACATTATGCTTGTCCTTGTTGTGCTGCACAAACTTGTTCGAAGTGGTTGTATAATGGGAAGAAATTCTCTTACATGGGCCATCATCGGTGGTTAGATGGAAATCATAAATTCAGATTTCAGAGGACTCTATTTGACAGTACTGAAGAGTACAGAGGAGCTCCTGAGTAGACCATTGGATTTGAAATCTTGTTTATGTTAAAAGATATCAATTTTACTTATAGGAAGATGAATCAACCACCTAACACGCAAACAAAGAGAAGATCGAGGGATGAATCTGATGAAGAGGATGATCTTAATGAGGCGGACTTGTGGAAAAAATGAGTATTTTTTTAGTTGCCTTATTGGGAGCACAACATGTTACGCCACAATCTTGATGTCATGCATATTGAGAAGAATGTCTGAGAGAACATAATTGGGACAATTTTGAATGTCGATGGAAAATCAAAAGACAATCTTCAGAGTCGACTTGATTTAGTTGACATGAGAATTCGACGTGATCTTCATCCTCAAGTACTTCTGAATGGGAAATATCAGTTGTCGCCTTCTATTTTTCAATGTCAAAGGAAGAGAAAGAAATGTTCTGCATGGTGTTAAAGGATATAAAGGTCCCAGTTGCGTATGCGTCAAATATATCTCGATGTGTGAGTCTTAAAGATCGAAGATTATATTCATTAAAATCACATGAGAAAGTACAGGATCGAGCCATTTGACTTTATGCAATTTGGAGAAGATCTTTCCACCTTCCTTCTTCACTATTATGGTGCACTTGGTAATCCATCTCCCTCACGACTTGGTGGACCAATCTTTTATTGATGGATGTATTCTATAGAAAGGTGCTAATTTATTTGTCAAGTATTCATTCATTCACCTCTATACATTTAGTTACAGCTTTTGATAAATATTGTATATCGTGTTTAGGTTCCTAAGCAAATTGAAGTCTTATTGTTGCAATAAGCGTTATCCAGAAGGATAAATTACTGAAGGCTACTTGGCAGAGGAGTGCATGACCTTCTATTCTAGATATTTAGAAGATGTTGAAACACGATTGAATAGACTAAGTAGAAATGCTGGGCTCAATGATCATAACTTGGCCGAAACTTATTTATTCCAAAGTTATGGAGAACCAATCGGCAAAGTTGAAATTGTAGAATTAGATGGTATATCGTGGATACAAGCACATCGATATGTACTTTTTCACCACGATTCAATTGAACCGTTACGCAAGTAAGTTCTAAAATTTCCTCACATATTCGTCATTTTGATTTGTTTATTTTCTAACCAATTAAACTTGTTTTTAACATAGTGAGTACAAAAAATTTTTGAGATCTCGTGCACGCTCTCGAAGATTACAACACCGAGAGATTAATAAGTTATTCACAGAATCTTTCGTGAATGGTTAAGCCAAATAGTATGTAACTGAAGTTAATAAGGTACATATAATCGCAAAATTTAGTTAATCAAATAAGAATGTTTTTGCATAATACATTTATAATTTCTCAATTTACTTTCGATTCAATAGGTTTTGAGTGGGAAGGATGTCAATGACAAAGTTAAATGGTTTTCCCAAGGTTCGAACAGAGTAATTATAGTGCCTTCCTCATCAATGGATACAAATTTCATACAAAATATCGCGAGAGAATGAGGAGAACTCAAAATTGTGGAATTGTTGTTAATTCTTCAATTACAAGTTATGCTAGTGCTAGGGACAGTAATTCGGTTGAGGGTAATGTGGAGTATTACAGACTTCTTACCGACATTATTGAGTTAAATTACTATGGCAGATGGAATGTTGTCTTATTTCGGTGTGATTGGGCTGATGTTAATACTGCTCACGGAATTAAAAAAGATCAATGTTTTACAATGGTTAATTTCTCTTGCTTGATTCATACTGGACAACAATTGATGGATAAGCCATATGTATTTTCTTCTCAAGTGAAACAAGTTTTTTATTCGAAAGATCCAACTGATGAGTGTTGGTATGTTGTACTTCAGAACACCCCTAGAGACTTGTTTGACATGGGTAATGGAAGTAGAGATGACATCGTCGAAAGATCAGAAACATTACCGTTTCCAGAAAAAAACTTAGATGAAAATATCCCTAGTCCTAGTACACAACATCAATGGGTTCGACATGATGTAGATGAAGATATTTACGAATAATGATGTAGTAATATTTTACGATTTTTTAATTATATGTAATACTATAATTTTAATCTTGGTCATGTTATATAATTTAACTATTTTACATGTACTATTATTATTGCAAATTGTTATAAAATTTCAACTATTTTATATGTATTGCAAGAAAAATGCGTAGAAGAAGATTACGACATTTAAGTATTGTCCAGAATACTCCAAATTTAGAAGAAGCAAATAGTGAACAGCAAACAGTTGTTGGATCTTCGAATGTGCCGGAGACACTTGATGAGCCTGCAGAATTTCAAAGTAATGTTAAGTTTATTTTACATGTGTGTTGACTTTTATTATTGATTTATTTTTCAATTTTGATATAATAATAATATATCGTTTTTCAGCTGAAATTGGTGGGACGCGCAGAGGTTGAGGACGTACGCTACTTAAAGATTTATACGAATTAAATCCTGTCGAGCGTGTCAAAGTAGGTAGAAACAGTCATGGTCAGCTTGTTGGATCTGAAACTCGACTTTTAGCAGCTATTTGGGCAATATAGACAAAATGCCAATATGTTGCCCATCAACTATGAATCATGGCATCACATGCTTGATAGCAACAAAAATCAGGCTCTCGATAATATTAAGGTAACAAAATGTTAAAGTAATTTATAATACTTCGGTTTAGCTTTCATTTATATTTACATTTTAAAATTTTGTTTTTTTATGAGAGATTTGCTTTAGAGGTCTCCGATGATTATATCAAGAAAGCATTGGGTAAAAAATGGAGAGACCATAAAAGCACTTTGAAAAAACTATATTTTAAGAAAGACATAAGCCTCGAGGAAAAATTGAGAAATGTCCTGCCGGGAATGCTGAGGTACCAATGAGAAGATGCGGTTAGATTCTAGAATTCAAAGAAATGAGAGGTATAACGTATTTCCAAACTCTTATATATAGTGTTTACTATATACGTAATAATAATTTCATTATGTAGGACCGTGAGCGAGTTGGAACAAGCAGCAGGCAAAAATAAAAATTCATGCACACGGCAGGGTCGAGAAGTTTTGCTTCTGTAGCTGAGGCCAAGGTATTATGAATTTATTAATTCTGTCAAATATTAACGACTTTCTACAATTAAATAATGTTTTTACTACTATATTGTAGGAAGTCTCGTCAGGTCAAAAAGTTGGATGCCTTCAGCTTTTTGAGATTACGCATAGGAAGAAAGATGGATCTCCTATGACATCCGAAGCTAGAGAAATTATGGTATATTTACTTAATAAAATTTGATTTATTATAAATATTTATAATGTTTAATTATAATGGTTTAATTCATCGTTAGTAGTTTAAAATAATGTTAAGTTATGTTGCATTTCTTTTTATTATATATTTCATTTCTAACTCTTTGATTGATTTATTAGGAGAAACTAAAGGAGAAGAAGGCGGAGTATGAAGCGATTGCTTCGACTGATAGTTCTGTTAATCTTGAGAACATTGATAACAGAATTATCACTGAAGTTTTGGGTCTTAAAAGGTACGGTCGAGTTCGATTTCAAGGATCTGGTGTTACCTCGACCCAATATTTTGGATCCGGCTCCCAGTAATACATGCCTTCTGGGAGTCAAGCTCAAGCTGAAGTTTAGAGGATAAGAGACCAGATAGCTCAGATGCAAGCGAGCACAGTTGAGAAAATTGCCGATGTTCAAAGAAAATATGAAAAACTCCAGCAACAACTTAGAGCGGAGGCAGCAGCAGTAGCGAGGGAGGCAGTGATAGCAGCGAATGAGGCAGAGGCAGCAGCGATGGCAGTAGAGCAGAGAAGAAAGTATGATGACCTTTAGCAAATGATGTAGATGTTTCAGCAGTCGTAAAAGCTGCCATCTTAGACATTAGTTTTCTCCTTGTAAGAATGTTTTTAACATTGTCACATTTAACATTATTGTAAGAATATTTTGATTTATACTTAATTTATTAATTTACATCATAGATCTTTTGTTGAATTTGAAGTATCATTTAGAATTAATGTTTTGATTGTATTTTTTATGCTACATTTGCTGTTTTTGGTTGGATTTAATGCAAGAAGGTTTGGATATTGGTGAAAAATGTACATTTCAAATCTGCTAAAATTAAGTGGCGTTTGTGAAAAAAGCGCAGCTAAAAGTCATGGCTTTTAGTAGCGCTTTCCCAAAAAACGCCACTAAAAGTATGGCTTTTAGTGTCTCTTTTCTCACATACTTTTAGCGACGCTTTTCCCACAAATGCCGCTAAAAGTCTCAATCTTTTGTGGCATTTTTTTCAGATAAACACTGCCAAATTTTGTGACATTACCTATAGCTGAGTTTTTTGCAGCGCTTGGGAAAACACCGCTAAAAGTCTATTTTCTTATAGTGCATGGATGGACGATACTGGTTATACAAGCGGAGAAGAAGCTAAAGAAGACAAGGGGAATGAGTCAAAAGAATAAAATGGGGGACTCTTGTCTTTTTATTTATTTATTTTAGGTCTTTAGAAATTTGTTTCTTTAGTAACTAGGATTTAATTTTTGCAAAATAAAACATAGCAAGCATGAATAAATGCTTCCTTTAGAAAGAAAAAGACTAAGTGATGTGGTAATAGGAATGAACATGTCTAGGATTGGATTATGAGGAAAGACTTGGTATTTAAGCAGTCTTAATGACTCACTTCTCTTTCTTTTTAACCCTACCTGGTGTTCAGTTTTCATTCATTACTTTGTTCTTGCAATGAGGACATTGCTTCTTTTTAAAGGGGGGTAAGGCAAATAATTGCTGCTCAAATTTTCAAGTATGTTTCAATTATTTCTTTCATGAGTATGTTTTAATAAATGAATTTTTAGAGAAATTCTCTGTTAATAAGATAGCTTGTATGCAAGCATGAATGATGATTTTATCTAAATAACTGTATGTTATCATAAAGAATGAAATGATTGTATGATCTTAGTCTTCGGTAATTTTCCATGAAAACTTTGTTTCTTTTGAGATTAGACATGCATTAAGGTTTATATCTTTAGAATTGACTTAGTAACTTTCTTGAGGTGAAATCCTAGGAGATATAAAAATCTAAAATGATATAAGCACCATTTTCTTTGGATCGTTTGAGCCTTTTCAAGCCACCTTATGATATTAGACCATTGAAAATATAATTTTGAGCTTAAAGGCCTGTTTATTGCAATGAACCTACATTACAAGCCAGATTACCATCTTTGTAAGTTACCCTAATTTTGTGCACCTATCTTAACTTAAGTTGTCTTGGTAATAAACATTTGAGGAAATTTTCATAAAGATGTATGTGCTCATGCTTATAAAAAAAAGGGCAAAGAAAAGTTTTCTCAGTCTTCAAAAAGGAAAAAATATGTATGAGCTTAAGTTCAAAATAAGTTTGGAGGTGTTCCAAAGGTTCACGTAAAGAAAAATGTTGTATTATGAGAAAACCAAAACAAAGTTAAAGGTTAAGATCTTGAAACTGAAATATCCTATTTCTTAAAATACCTACCTTTGACCGAGTCCCATTACAACCTTATAAAAGACCTATTGATTTGATGATTATGTCACCTGCATTAGTGGAGAGGAAGTCCTAAGTTTAACATATGAAGATTATAAATAAGCCTTATGATTGTTTTGCTTGATTGATGAGAAATTATGTTGAATTAAAGAATATTATCTATGGCTGTGACGTATATACATACTATGATTCATGTTGGCATACCTTGAAACTTAGTATAAAATTTTCAAAATGGCTGCATATGAATTACTTGTTAATGAAGAAGATCGATGAGCATGAATTTATTAATACATGATTATGGAGCAATGATTGATGCTGCTTACACTTTTAGCAATTTTGCTTTAGCGAGACCTTGTGCTGTGCATGAACATTACTCGGGACGAGCAATGATTTAAGTTTGGGGGTGTGTAAACTGAAAAATATATTGGATTTTTCCTATATAAATTATAACCTTTTACTTAAATTTGTTGTTAAAACCAAGTAATTGTTTAATAAATTAATGAAATATGTGAAAATATGAAAATAGGACATAGAAATTATTAAAATGTGATTTTATGTTTTATTATATAGTTTTCATGCATAAAATGGCTTATTTTATATTAAATTGAGCATATTATATTTTTATGACATAAAGTGGGTCATGCATGATTAAATTAAATAATAAATTGTAAAATTATGTTTAATAATTTATTGTAAAATATTTCATTAATAATTTGGGTTTTAATTAATATAATTAAATTGGTAAAACTTAATTCTTTGGTCCTCTAACTTATTGATTTATTTTTGGATAGGTCTGAGAACTTTAATTTGATTACAAAACCGTCCAAATGGAGGGCCAAGTCAACCCAAAATTCGACTGAATATGGAGGTTCATAAACCATCTTTTGGTTTAATTACACAAGGTCCTTAAAGAGTTGAAGAAATTAGAGATTTGCCCGAAGATTTTTTGGTGACTGAGTCTTAGTCCTGAGTTGTTGTGGCACTCAAATTGATGAAGAATCAAGCAAAACCATCCACATTCCCTCAATTCATGGCCGGCCACCCTTGGAAGGAGTTTTGAAAGACGGACACTCCTATTTTTAGCAAACTAGCTCCCATACCTCACCTATAAATAAGAGCCCCTTTCTCACTTTTTCAATCATCCCTCATCCCTCATCCCTCATTCATCCTTCATTTATTCATCATTCTCTTCTCTCTCAATTCTCTTTGCTTTCTTAGCCCTCATCATCTTTAAATAAAGATTTTGAGCAAATTAGCCTCTTAAAGAACCCTAAGTCGGCCACCTCGGAGAGCCATTAGCAAATAAGCAAAGCGAAGGAACGAAGGAGCCCTCATCAGTCAGAGCACTATAATTTAATTCAAGAATGTTTGCTTTGTGTTCTTTGTTCTTGTTTACAAAAATGATAGATTAATTTTATTTGAGCTAGGATGATTGCTTTGATTTAATAATAATTATTTGATTCATGCTTATAATATTTGTGCCTCAATCGATCATCTTTTCAATTAAAATCAAGCTTGTATTTCGTTCATACGTGATTGAAATGCACCTATATTAGCTGAGCGATCCTAACCAGACGGCGCCTAATGGATGCATAACTAAAATGTGCATGCTCAATTTAGATCCTAACCCGATTAAATTGCAGGTTGCATAAAATCCCTAACCAAGCTCTGTTATCTGCATAGTTTTTAGATTTGTGTGATTAAACTGTTTCAAACCTAACACATCCATGTTACCTTGCACGAATACTAAGAAACCCTTAGTAAATAAGGATCAGTAAAATGTGTATTTACCAAGTAAAGGATTCCGAAAGGACCTAACCAGTTTCCAAACTCATGAAAGATTGAGTTGCCATGGAATGTTTTTTTGAATATTGATAAGCATGTTGATAATAATTTGAGTTTAATTAAAGTAATTGTCCTAGCTTATTTATGTTATAATTTTTGCTTATTGTGTTAATTCTACTAAAATCTATCTCATTCATATAGTTTTCATAATTAGGATAAATAACATTAGGGATCATTGCATTTAGTTACGTATACTTAATTTTTCATCACTTCTGAATTATATTGTTTTTATTTATCAAATTGTTAATACACTTTTACAAATTAAGTGACTTAGCACAAATACAATCCCTGTGGAGACGATAACTCGATACTTAGTTATTACTTGATAACGACTGTGTACACTTGCACAAACTTGAGTGTTACAAATTTTTGGCGCCGTTACTGGGGATTGTCAACTGTTGCCATAGTCATTTTCTGTGAAAATATTTATTTTCAATTTGGTTATTTCTAACAGTACTAACTTATTCTTTTTAATTTTTTAATTTTCTTTCCAGGTGTTTCTGAGCTTAAATCGGGTTATCAATTTACTCTTAGTAGACCCTGAAATTGAGTGAACTTTAAGACAAAGAAGACGTGAACAAATAGCTCAGAGACAGAACAAGATGGACCTTGGAAATCAAAATCAAGACCAAGGTAATGAAGACGAATATGTACGAAATCCTATCCTCATTGTCGAAGATAGGGATCGATGCATTAGACAATATGATGTGCCACTTTTCAATGAGTTAAATCTAGGAATTAGAAGGCTAGATATTGAGGCAACCCAATTCGAATTGAAACCAGTGATGTTTCAAATGCTACAAACGGTGGGCCAATTTTGTGGTATGCCCACGGAAGATCCACATCTCACCTTCGATTGTTTATGGAGGTGAGTGACTTATTCAAGATAGCCGGTGTGACTGAAGACACACTGAGGTTGAAGTTGTTTTTGTACTCGTTGTGAGATCGAGCACGAGCATGGCTTAATTCATTGCCACCAAGTTCTATATCTACATGGCAAGAATTAGCAAAGAGATTTTTGGTTAAGTATTTCCCGCCTAGCAAAAATGCTAAGTTGAGGAATAAGATCACAACTTTCCAACAATTGGATAACGAGTCTTTGTATGAGGCTTGGGAGCAATTTAAGGAGTTACTTCGTAAGTGTCCTTATCATGGGATTCCTCATTGTATCTAGTTAGAGGCATTCTATAATGGTATCAATGCACATGCAAGATTGATCGTAGATGCTTCTGCGAATGGTGCAATTTTGTCTAAGTCTTATAATGAGGCTTATAAGATTATTGAGAGGATCGCGAGCAACAACTATGAATAGCCAACAAATCGAATAGCTTCAGGAAGACGTGTAGCCGGAGTTCATGAAGTTAATGCTCTCACTTCATTATCAACTCAAGTATCGTCTATTTCCTCTATGTTAAAGCAGTTTACCGCTAATGGTGCTAATAATTTTGTAGCTCAACCACCAAGTCTGTTTGAAGTAGTTTCCTATGTGCACTGTAGGGAAGGTCATTCTTTTGAGAATTGCCCATTGAATCCCAAGTCAATATACTATGTGGGGAACCAACATCAAAATAGGAGTGGAAAAGGACCCCAGTCCAACTTCTATAATCCTTCATGGCGTAATAACCCCAACTTTTCTTGGAGTAACCAAAGAAATAGACCAAACAACAACTTTATGCAGCATAGACCCAACCAATCTTAGGGGTTTAATCAGCAAGCTCCAAAACCACCTCAAGCTGAATCATCAAATAGTTTGGAGAACTTGTTGAAAACATACATGGCAAAGAATGACGCTTTGATCCAGAGTCAAGCAGCAACATTGAAAAATTTAGAAAACCAAATGGGTCAGTTAGCTATGGAGCTTCGTAATAGACCACAAGGAACCTTGCCAAATGATATTGAGAATCCAAGAAATTTGGGTAAAGAACATATCAAGGCAATGGCATTACGAAGTGGTAAAATTTTGGAACCCCGATTGATTGATGTTGAGGACGAACTTATTGAAAAGGGGGAAAGTCAACCAGCTGTTGAAGCCCTTACACCAAAAGAGTCAGAATCTGCAAAGACTAACAAGGTAAATCCTAACTTAATGAATTCAGATGCTTTAACATCTTCTTTGGATGCAGATTTACCTACTCAGAAGAGTTGTCCTGTTCAACCAAAAGTTCCATCACCTCTATATCCATAAAGATTGTAGCAACGCAAGCAGAAACATGAGGTGCAATTCAAGAAGTTTTTGGATGTTCTAAAGCAATTACACATCAATATTCCATTGGTGGAGGCTTTAGAACAAATGCCTAATTATGTAAAGTTCATGAAGGATGTACTATCCAAGAAGAAACGACTGAGTGAGTATGAGACTGTCGCTCTGACAAAGGAGTGCAGTGCGCTCTTGCAGAACAAGCTGTCACTGAAATTGAAGGATCCAGGAAGCTTTATGATACCCTATAACATTGGTGAATCTTATTGTGGTAAAGCTTTGTGTGACTTAAGAGCAAGTATCAACTTGATGCCTAAGTCTATTTTCAAGATGCTAGGGATAGGAGAAGTAAGACATACAACCGTGATGCTCCAGCTAGTGGATTGATCTTTAGCATACCCCGAAGAAAAGATCGAGGATGTTTTGGTAAGAGCCGATAAATTTATTTTTCCTGCTGATTTCATTATTCTAGATTTCGAAGTAGATAAGGAAGTTTCAATTATCCTTGGGAGACCTTTCCTAGCCACAGGAAGAATGTTAATTGATGTGCAGAAAGATGAACTTACTATGCGAGTTCAAGACCATCAGGTAACTTTTAACATTTTTAAAGTGATGAAATTTCTCGATCCGACAGAAGAGTGCTCAGTTATGGAAGAAATAAAAACCTTGATTTCTATGGAAAGCCATCTTAAAGAAGATCTATTGGAGAACGCCTTAAGGTTTGAACCTTTGGAGGATGAAGAAGATGAAGAAAACATGGTTGTGATGGAAGCCAACCCAAGGAATCCTATTCAATCCATACGGTTTGAACCGTTCGAGTTGGAAGTCAGAGAATTTGTACAACCCAAATTGTCAATCAAAGAACCACCTACACTCCAACTAAAGGTACTTCCTTCCCATTTGAAATACTTTTATTTAGGTAATTGTTCTACTTTGCCTGTGATTATTTTAACCGAACTGACAAAAGATCAAGAGGAGCAATTAATTTATGTTCTAAAGAAATTTAAGAAAGCAATTGGTTGGACTATAGCTGATATTCGAGGTATAAGCCCTTCATTTTGCATACATAAAATTATTCTAGAGGAAGGTGAAAAAGCTCTAATTGATGGGAAAAGAGGCTTAATCCTATTATGAAGGAAGTTGCGAGAAAGGAAGTGGTCAAATGGCTAGATGTAGGAATCATCTATCCTATTTCAGATGGTTCGTGGGTAAGTCTGGTATAGTGTATGCCGAAGAAAGGTGGAATTACGATTGTTGAGAATGAGCATAATGAATTGATCCCAACAAGAATTGTTATTGGTTGGAGAATTTGTGTTGACTACAGAAAGTTGAATAAAGCCACTCGAAAAGACCATTTTTCGTTGCCTTTTATGGATCAGATGTTAAATCGACTGGCAGGTAATGAATTCTATTATTTTTTAGATGGTTATTCGGGATATAACCAAATAGTTGTCGCTCTGGAAGACCAACATAAAACAACCTTTACTTGTCCGTACAGTACGTTTGCTTTTAGGCGAATGCCTTTTGGTTTATGCAATACACCTGCAACATTCCAACGATCCATGATGGCAATATTCACTGATATGGTTGAAAATTTTGTTGAGGTTTTCATGGATGATTTTTCTATTTTGGTAACTCTTATGATATTTGTTTGAGTAATTTAGCTAAGGTACTGAAGAGATGCGAAGAGACTAATCTAGTCCTTAACTGTTAGAAAAGCCATTTTATGGTCAAAGAAGGGATTGTCTTAGGGCATAGAATTTCAGAGAAAGGAATTGAAGTCAACAAAGCAAAGGTGGACGTAATTGAAAGATTACCGGCCTCAATGAATGTAAAAGGAGTCAAAAGTTTCTTAGGCCATGCAGGTTTTTACCGAAGGTTTATCAAAGATTTTTCGAAAATTTCTAAACCACTGTGTTCATTGTTAGAGAAAGATACAGTGCTCCATTTCAACAAAGCATGTTTAGAAGCTTTTGAATAGCTGAAAAAATGGTTAATCTCTGTCCCAATAATCATTACACCCGATTGGAGCACACCTTTTGACTTGATATGCGATGCAAGTGATTATGTTGTTGGAGTTGTGATGGGTCAAAGAAGGAATAAAGTGTTCCACCCCATTTACTATGCAAGTAGAACCTTGACGGGAGCCCAACTCAATTATACGGTAACTGAAAAGGAACTATTTGCTATAGTTTTTTGCTTTTGAAAAATCTCGCTCATATTTTATAGGTACCAAAGTTACAATATTTACTGACAAAGCGGCCATTAAATACTTGCTCACGAAGAAAGATGTAAAATTGAGGCTAATTCATTGGATACTTTTTACCTTAAGAATTTGACCTTGAGATCCAAGACAGAAAAGGTGTTGAAAATCA
This sequence comes from Gossypium arboreum, assembly GCF_025698485.1. Classification (NCBI taxonomy): domain Eukaryota; kingdom Viridiplantae; phylum Streptophyta; class Magnoliopsida; order Malvales; family Malvaceae; genus Gossypium; species Gossypium arboreum. Next base: position 60,365,712 of record NC_069076.1, on the reverse strand, counting down.
AGTAGCTGATCATCTGTCGAGGTTAGAGCAAGATGAGGTAACTCGATCACATGTGCGTATCAACGAGAATTTCCCAGATGTGCACTTATTATGGTGAGTCGAATTCATGAAACATCTTGGTTTACTGATTTTGCTTATTATCTTGCATGTGGAATAATTCCTTGAGAATTGACATACCAACAAAGGAAGAAATTCCTTCATGATAGTTGGTATTATTTTTGGGAGGACCCGTTCTTGTTTAAACAGTATGCAGATAATATAATCCAAAAGTGTCTAGCTGAAAGTGAGATTGCTAAGATCTTACATCATTGCCATTCATCTCCAAGTGGGGGACACTTTGGTGGTGCACGTACCGTAGTAAAGATTTTACAAGCAGGTTTCTTTTGGCCTACACTATTGAAAGATGCTTATGCTTATGTGAAGAATTGTGATAGATGCCAAAGAACTGAAAACATATCACGGAGGAATGAGATGCCCTTAATAAACATTTTGGAGATTGAATTATTTGTCGTATGGGGCATTGACCTCTTAGGATCGTTTCCTTCTTCATATGGGAACAAATACATCTTAGTTGCTGTGGATTATGTGTCCAAGTGGGTTAAAGCTGAAGCATACCCTACAAATGATGCTAAGGTAGTCATACGATTCCTACATAATCATGTGTTTGCACGGTTTGGCACACCAAGAGCTATTATTAGTGATAAAGGTTCTCACTTTGTGAACAAATGGCTTAAGTGATTGTTTAAAAAATATGATGTGAAACACAAGATTGCTACTGCTTATCACCCTCAGCCTAATGGGCAAGTTGAAAGAGTGAACCGTAAGATCAAAGTTATCCTTGAAAATGTAGTACGCCCTAACAGAAAAGATTAGTCTCGAAGGCTCGATGATGCATTATGGGCCTATCAAACAACATTTAAGATACCGTTAGGAATGACTCCTTATCTGTTGGTTTTTGGGAAGGCATGTCGTTTGCCATTAGAGTTGGAGAATAGAGCTCACTGGGCTTTGAAGAAATTCAACTTTGATCTTAAGCAAGCCGGTGAGAGAAGGATGTTACAACTGGATGAGTTGGAAGAGTTGAGGTTTTTTTCTCATGAGAATGCCAAAATGTGTAAAGAAAGATAAAAAAGATGACATGATAGTCATATACGACCTCGTGAGTTTAAAGAAGGTTAGAAGGTTTTATTGTTCAATTCAAGGCTGAAGTTATTTCCTAGGAAGCTAAAATCCCGATGGAAAGGACCTTATACCATCTATCGAGTTTGTCCTTATGGAGATGTTGAATTATACGACAATCACGGAGGTACGTTTAAAGTTAATGGTCAACGTCTCAAACATTATTGGGATGGTGAAGTTGAGTGAGTAGAATCCTCGTTCAAATTAACAGACCCTTGATTTTTCACAAACTTTTTTTTGTAAATAAATAAATAATTAGGATTTATTTTCTTAAATTAGTATATTTTCTTAATTCTATCTAAGGAGATTGGAACTTATGTGGGACCGCTATGACACCTCCAACCTTTCCTGGGAATTAATTTAATGTAATTTATTGAGAAGAAATTTTCTAATTAAGATTTAAAATTTCTTTTAATTTCATTTGTTTTGTTTAAATTTTAAATTTTTATGTTAATAAAGGGGGTCAAATTTGGCCCAAGTACTAATCAGTTTCTTTAGTAAGATAAAGTCTAAATTTGAGGCCCAAGACAACAAAAAGAGGAAAAATTCCACCCCTATCGCCGCCGCACACCACCATTGCTGCCGTACGTTGCCTTCACCACCGCAACCACCGCCGCAACCTCTTCACCGTCGTAAGGTTTGCCAAGCAAGTCCTACCCACTTGTCGATTTCTCTTCTTCCCCTATAAGTAGAACTTTACCGAATTTTCGGGAAAATACCATGTCTCGCAAAAGAACTAGATCGTCAAAGACTACTCCTGAAAACCCGATTGTGATCGATGTAGAAGTGAAAGAAAGATTTGATTCAATTTTCAAGCATTAACCTATGATGCTGGAAAAAAAGGTTTTAACTTGAAGAGTAATGATTTGATGGTTGTCCCTGTGCCATTAGAAAGATAATTAATGCTCTCAAGTGGGAATGATTTTGTGATGCTCGTTCACTTCCCGATGATGAACTAGTTCGAGAGTTCTATGCAAGTTTGACCACACAAGATGCCACTGAGGTCATCGTTTGGAAGAAAAATGTACCTCTTACCTCTAAGTCCATCAATGATTTGTTTAACTTATCTGATATTGAAAAAGATGAGTACTACCCTTTGATGAACAACATCAATTGGGATTTTCTTCAACAAGTGCTTGATGTTGTAACAAATCTGGGATCCCAATGGATTATTAGAAAGTATGGGAGCCATTCTTGCCGAAAGGAATACCTAAAACCAATAGCAAAGGTATGGTTTTATTTTGTTCGCTACAGTTTTATGCCTATCTCACACAGTTCCACCATCTCGATGGAACGAATACTCTTATTATATAAAATCTTGACAGAAAATTCCATTAATGTTGGGAAAATTATTCTCAAGGTGATTTATGACTGTATTAAAAAAAAGAAAGGAAGTGCTTATTTCCCATCATTAATCACTTTACTTTTCTTAAGGGCTCGTGTTAAAACACAAGTGAATTTGAAGGGGCAATAGGTCCAAGGGTGTATTACAAGTCATGATCTAGAAAAGTTAATAGAGAAGGTGCATAAGCGGAATCAAGGTGAGCAAGAAGAACCAACTGAGCCAGGTACTGAGGAGTCAACGAATGAAACTGAAACTGAATCAGTTTCAAACACTAAAGAAGAAGAATCTGATAAGGAACCAGTTGAAGACCCTTAACCAAAGGTTGAGCCAGAAGAAGAAACAGTCAAGCTAAATGTTGAACCTGAATATACAACTCCCTTGCCGACTTCTACAAGTACTTCAAGGAAATCAGAATTGTCAATGTTGATGGATATGTGCAAGTTCATGCACAATCAACAACAAACTTACTGGAAATATGCAAAAATTAGAGATGATTCGATTTGAAATACTTTTAATAATATCTCTAACACATTTGTTCTTGAGTTCCCAGATGCTATCTTTAAGACATGGATGGACGATACTGATTATACAAGCGGAGAAGGAGCTAAAGAAGACAAGGGGAATGAGTCAAAAGAAAAAAAGGAGGGATTCTTCTCTTTTTATTTATTTATTTTAGGTCTTTAGAAATTTTTTTCTTTAGTAACTAGGATTTAATTTCTGCAAAATAAATCATAGCAAGCATAAATAAATGCTTCCTTTAGAAAGAAAAAGACTAAGTGATGTGGTAATGGGAATGAACATGTCTAGCATTGGATTATGAGGAAAGACTTGGTATTTAAGCAGTCTTAATGACTTACTTCTCTTTCTTTTTAACACTACCTAGTGTTCAATTTTCATTCATTACTTTGTTCTTGCAATGAGGACATTGCTTCTTTTTAAAGGGGGTAAGGCAAATAATTGCTGCTCAAATTTTCAAGTATGTTTCAATTATTTCTTTCATGAGTATGTTTTAATAAATGAATTTTTAGAGAAATTCTCTGTTAATAAGATAGCTTGTATGCAAGCATGAATGATGCTTGTATGCAAGCATGAATGATGATTTTATCTAAATAATTGTATGTTATCATAAAGAATGAAATGATTGTATGATCTTAGTCTTCGGTAATTTGCCATGAAAACTTTGTTTCTTTTGAGATTAGACATGCATTAAGGTTTATATCTTTAGAATTGACTTAGTAACTTTCTTGAGGTGAAAGCCTAGGAGATATAAAAATCTAAAATGATATAAGCACCATTTTCTTTGGATCGTTTGAGCCTTTTCAAGCCACCTTATGATATTAGACCCTTGAAAATATAATTTTGAGCTTAAAGGCCTATTTATTGCAATGAACCTACATTACAAGCCAGATTACCATCTTTGTAAGTTACCCTAATTTTGTGCACCTATCTTAACTTAAATTGTCTTGGTAATAAACATTTAAAAAAATTTTCATAAAGGTGTATGTGCTCATGGTTATAAAAAAAAGGGCGAAGAAAAGTTTGCTCAGTCTTCAAAAAGGAAAAAAAAATGTATGAGCTTAAGTCCAAAATAAGTTTGGAGGTGTTCCAAAGGTTCACGTAAAGAAAAAAGTTGTATTACGAGAAAACCAAGACAAAGTTAAAGGTTAAGATCTTGAAACCGAAATATCCCATCTCTTAAAATCCCTACCTTTGACCGAGCCCCCTTACAACCTTATAAAAGACCTATTAATTTCATGATTATATCACCTACATTAGTGGAGAGGAAGTCCTATGTTCAACTTATGAAGATTATAAATAAGCCTTATGACTATTTTGCTTGATTGATGAGAAATTATGTTGAATTAAAGAATATTATCTATGGCTGTGACGTATATACATACTATGATTCATGTTGGCATACCTTGAAACTTAGTATAAAATTTTCAAAATGGCTGCATATGAATTACTTGTTAATGAAGAAGATCGATGAGCATGAATTTATTAATACATGATTATGGGGCAATATTGATGCTGCTTACACTTTTAGCAATTTTGCTTTAGCGAGACCTTGTGCTGTGCATGAACATTACTCGAGACGAGCAATGATTTAAGTTTGGGGGTGTGTAAACTGAAAAAAATATAAGATTTTTCCTATATAAATTATCACATTTTACTTAAATTTGTTGTTAAAACCAAGTAATTGTTTAATAAATTAATGAAATATGTGAAAATATGAAAACAAGACATAGAAATTATTAAAATGTGATTTTATGCTTTATTATATAGTTTTCATGCATAAAATGGCTTATTTTATATTAAATTGAGCATATTATATTTTTATGACATAAAGTGGGCCATGCATGATTAAATTAAATAATAAAATATAAAATTATATTTAATAATTCATTTTAAAATATTTCATTAATAATTTGGGTTTTAATTAATTTAATTAAATTGGTAAAATTTAATTATTTGGTCCTCTAACTTATTGATTTATTTTTGGATAGGCCTAAGAACTTTAATTTGATTACAAAACCGTCCAAATGGATGGCCAAGTCAACCCAAAATTCGGCTGAATATAGAGGTTCATAAACCATCTTTTGGTTTAATTACACAAGGTCCTTGAAGAGTTGAAGAAATCAGAGATTTGCCCGAAGATTCTCTGGTAACCGAGTCTTAGTCCTGAGTTGTTGTGGCACTCAAATTGACCAAGGGTCAAGCAAAATTAGCCACATTCCTTCAATTCATGGCCGGCCACCCTTGGAAGGAGTTTTGAAAGATGGACACTCCTATTTTAGCAAACTAGCTCCCATGCCTCACCTATAAATAAGAGCCACTTTCTCACTTTTTCAATAATCCCTCATCCCTTATTCATCCCTCACTCATTCATCATTCTCTTCTCTCTCAATTCTCTTAGCTTTCTTAGCCCTCATCATCTTTGCATAAATATTTTGAGCAAATTAGCCTCTTAAAGAACCCTTGGTCGGCCACCTCGGAGAGCCATCAGCAAAGAACCAAAGCGAAGGAACGAAGGAGCCCTCATCAGTTAGAGTCTTGGGCGACAGCCACTCTGAATTGGGATTAATCTTTCTTACTTTAATTTAATTCAAGAATGTTTTCTATGTGTTCTTTGTTCTTGTTTACAACAATGATAGCTTAGTTTTATTTAAGCTAGGATGATTGCTTTAATTTAATAATAATTATTTGATTCATGCTTATAATATTTGTGCCTCAATCAATCATGTTTTCAATTAAAATCAAGTCTGTATTCCGTTCATACGTGATTGAAATGCACCTGAATTAGCTGAGCGATTCTAACCATACAACGGCTAATGGACGCATAATTGAAATGTGCATGCTCAATTTAGATCCTAACCCAATTAAATTGCAGGTTACATAACATCCCCAACCAGGCTCTGTTATCTGCATGGTTTTTAGATTTGTGTGATTAAGCTGTATCAAACCTAACACGTCCCTGTTACCTCGCACGAATACTAAGAAACCCTTAGTAAATAAGAATCAGTAAAATGTGTATTTACTAAGTAAAGGATTCCGAAATGACCTAACGTGGTTTCCAAACTCATGAAAGATCGAGTTGCCATGGAATTTTTTTCCAAATATTGATAAACATGCTAATAATAATTTGAGTTTAATTAAAGTAATTGTCCTAGCTTATTTATGTTATACTTGTTGCTTATTATGTTAATTCTACTAAAATCTATCTCATTCATATAGTTTGCATACTTAAGATAAATTGCATTAGGGATCATTGCATTTAGTTTCATATACTTAATTTTTCATCACTTCTCAATTATATTATTTTTATTTATCAAATTGTTAACACACTCTAAAAAATTAAGTGACTTAGCCCAAATACAATCCCTGTGGAGACGATAACTCGATATTTACTTATTATTTGATAATGACTATATACACTTGCACAAACCCGAGCGTTACAAACAACATTCCTCAAACTCCCTCAAAACAAGTTGAAGATTACCTAGTATATATATACGAGACTAAAAGTTCAAACACACCATGGCAGCTTGTTTGTTGAGAGTAACACAGAGTAGAGTTACTATGATTATGTCATCAATAAAGGTAGACTTATATCAATATGATTGTACATGCGTGAGCCAATATAAAAACTTAGCGAGTTCTTAATTTGAACCTCGAATTAGAATTAGACGATGCATCAAATGATGCAATTCGTACTTTAGTATAACTCACTTATGCTACAGCTCGTTCAGTCATACAGTTCACAAAGAGATAGCATAATCATACCACACACTACGACCTCGTAGAGTCTTAGTAATGAAATTTAACCCACCATGATAGAACTACGCATAAGGCGGATGGAGAAGAGGGAATGCTCCCGCGAACATATTTATTGCGAAAAGTCTCTGCGTACCTATATGGCAAATAATCTTGCAAATAGTCATATTGAAGATAGTTCAAAGACTTCACAAAGTCTTTAGCATACATATCAATCCCTCACGAGGTCATCATATAACGAATATTAATTCCCGTAAAAGCCATTGAACCTCTGCAAGACCATAATTTAACATATACCAAAATCTCCATACAAACCAACCACCCGCCAATTTAGTTTCACACTATTATTCATATTTTGAGGTTTCGGTTTGAGACATCCCGAACCACCTTGCAAATGTTTGCGTTAAGGTTGTACTTTGTATAATTGGACTATTCCAAACAACAATTATCAAAGCAACATTCATGGTATTAATTTTGTAATTACCCCTACATCTGTCTCCATTCGGAAGTATTGTCATCACAAATAGCTGATATTTGGCACTTATGAGCTAATTCAAACAATATTCAACATGGCAAAGATCATGAAATTCACAAGCGACTCCATTTTTAATTTGTCTAATTTTGGACAACATTAAACAAAACAAATTATTCACTTGTGAAAATGCTGACATTTAATATGTAGAAGTTGTTTCGGATAGCTTCAACAAGACGAAATAATTATGAAATTTTTGTCATGAAATTTCACGTACAACTTATCCAAATCGGACAACATATTCAAGACATAAAAACATGAGATTTGATTATGAAATTCAACTTGTCCAATTCGGGCAGCTTTTAACATGGCAAAAAATTATGAAATTCAACACGCCGATTCATTTTCAGCTTGTTCAAGAATTGAACGCTATATAACATAGCAAAATCAAGCTTTAACAACTTTATTCACCAGGAACCTTTAAAATAAAATAAATAAACAAAACATAATAATTATCAAACACAAATTCTTCAAGAAACTCATTAACAGCAGCCATTTAATTCGCCAAACAAAGATTTTTCAGACATCATTTACTCATTTACATCATTTACACTTTTTCGGACATCATTAACAGCAGCAAGTTAACTCGTTAACAACATCCATTTAATTACTTTCTTCCTCACGGAACAGCCACTGTTGTTGAAGGAAAATCTTAAGTATGCAAATAAATAAACAAGTTCTCAAGGAACTCACCGAATTTTCTTCTTCCAAGGCCAAAGCTAACTCTAATGAGATACAAGAAATCAATCATGATGATGGTAAAAGAAACCAATTGTATATTCTACCCTTAGCTGAATTACCAGCTCTCATATTTATACAGACTTTAGTAACTAACTATTAACAACTTCAGTAACTGTTAACTACTAACTGCTGCTCAACTAACAACTATAACCATCCATAACTATTCCATTCCTTAATATGCCTCTAGCTGCTTGATTACTGCTTTTTGTTCTCGTCTGGTGACAACGTTGAGACTCGAATGAAACTTTGTAAACAAGGATGCAGACAAGGGTTTGGTGAATATGTCCGCTACTTGATCTTGAGTAGGCACATGGCCAACATCCAACTTGCCAACAGTAATCTTTTCTCTAACGAAAAAGAGATCCAACTCGACATGCTTAAACTTTGAATGAAGTACCGGATTTGCCGAGACAGCAACAGCCCCAGAATTATCACACCAAATTGTAGCTTTCTTAGACGGAGCAATATGCAATTTAGACAGAAGGGATACCAACCAGACAACCTCGGTAGCCGTATGAGCCAAACTATGATACTCGGCTTCTGCAGTAGACCTGGATACAACATGTTGCTTCTTAGTTCCCCAGGCCACAGAATTGCCACCAAGAAAAACACAGAAACCTGTGGTGGATCGTCGATCATCAACATCCGTACCCCAGTTTGCATCAGAAAACCCTACTAGATCCAAGCTGATAGTAGTAGTAAAATGAAGGCCATACTTCATAGTACTTTGAAGGTATCGAAGGATCCGTTTGACAGCCTTAAAGTGCTGATCAAGAGGCCTATGCATAAATTGGCATACTTTGTTAATAGCAAAGGTGATATCTGGCCTAGTGATAACAACATATTGGAGAGCTCCCACGATGCTCCTATAGTCAGACTCGTTTTCAATAGCACTACCAACATGCTGTGACAGATTTGTCGAAGTAGTCATTGGCGTAGGAGAACCCTTTGCTTGATCCATACAAGCTTGCTTTAAAAGATCCTGAATATATTTCCGTTGACTGAGAAAAATACCATCAGTAGTATGTTCAACTTCAACACCAAGAAAATAATTGAGAGGCCCAAGATCCTTTAAGGAGAATTGTGTATCTAAACTTGTGACAAAAGCATCGATGCTGCCCTGATGATTACCAGTGACAATGATGTCATCACGTATACAAGGACATACAGCAGCACCCCTTCAGTGTTTTTGATGAACAAAGAGCCATCAAACTTTGCTAACATAAAATGAGAGGCAAGCAAGAAGTCTCGGAGTTTAGAGAACCAGGCACGTGGTGCTTGTTTGAGACCATACAATGCCTTCTTTAGCCTACAAACCAAGTTCTGACCACTATGCTGCTATTCAAAACCAGGAGGTTGAACCATATAAATTTCTTTAGATAGGTCGCCATTAAGGAACGCATTATTGATATCCACTTGAAGCAACGGCCAACCAAATTTTACTGCCAAGGCAAGAACAACACGAATTGTAGTTGGTTTTACAACAGGGCTGAAGGTTTCATGGAAATCAATTCCAGCTTCTTGAAGATAGCCTTTGACGACCAATCGACCTTTATATCGAGCAATAGTTCCATCTGAATGTCGTTTAAGCCTGAAGACCCATTGCAGCCCACAGTTCATCGATTAGCAGGTAGAGGGACTAAATCCCAAGTATCATTCCTCAGTAAAGCAGCATATTCTTCTTGAGCAGCGCGAGTCCATTCTTTACTAGAAAAAGCCTCATCAATCGTGGTAGGTTCAGCAATAGCCAGCTCAATGGAGAAAACTCGGGGCTTAAAAACACCACTTTTGGACCTGGTTTGCATGGGATGAGAGTTAACAGGAGGGGCAGATACCTCTTTAACAGTCTGAAGACTATTAGGGACTGAATGGAAGTTAGAGGAGTGAACAGGCTGAGATGAAGCACCAACAGGAGAACCACTGTTACTAGCGGATAACAAACCATCAGCTGATCTGCGTACAGAACCAGGAGAGTCACAAGAGACGGACCGAGAAACATTAAGACCAGACTGTTGCAAGGAAGAAGAGAGCACTGGAACTTGAGAACGGTGATGTAAAAACTCAGGTCGAACATCAGGAGATGCAGTATTACCAAATAAATCAGGGGAACCAGCAAAAGGGAAGCATGTTTCATCAAACACCACATGTCTAGACAGGAACATCCTTCCAGTATCATCTAGGCACTTGTATCCCTTGTGCACAGGACTATAGCCAAGAAAAACACAAGGCTTTGAATGAAAATGTAACTTATGACTATTGAAAGGTCTAAGATACGGATAGCACCTGCAACCAAAAACACGGAGGTGCATGTAATCAGGCAGAGACTTGTGTAATAGTTCATAGGGAGACTTTCCATCGAGAACAGACGTTGGAAGCCTGTTGATGAGATGAACAGCACTAATGAAAGCATGCGCCCACAGATGCATGGGAACCTTAGCTTGGGCGAGCAATGTCATGCCGATATCAACTATATGCCTGTGTTTGCGCTCGACCAAACCATTTTGTTCAGAGGTATGGGGACATGATAGACGATGGTGAATTCCCAGCTGAGAAAGAACACGTGGAAAAGACTGAAACTCACCTCCCCAGTCAGTTTGAAGAACTTTCACCTGACAACCAAACTGAACCTCAATGAATTTATAAAGATGCAGAAACTTTGCAAGAGCCTCAGATTTATTTTTAACGAGATACAATAAAGTATATCGAGAATAAGCTTCGACGAACGAAATGTAATAGGAATGTCCCTCAGAGGTGACAGAGGCTGGCCCCCAAACATCAGCAATAATAAGCTCAAAAAGAGCTGAGTACACAGTAGAAGAAGGAGAGAAAGGAAGTTTATGGAATTTTCCAAGCTGACACGCTGAACAAATGGAACTCAGCTTAGTATTGTTTGCAGCTATATTACATTTTCGAAGAACAGACATGACAACTTTATTACAAGGATGCCCAAGCCTTCTGTGCCAGAGATCAAAGACAGCAATACTAGAAGTAGGTGTCCTCAAATGAGTAGCATGACTAGTGGCTGGAGAAGACAAGGTAGTAGTAGGAACAGTGGCTGGAGAAGACAAGACAGTGTGACCCTTGGAGAGGCTGATAGATCAAATTTGTACAAACCATTATGAATGTGGCCCACCAGCAAAATGCTCCCTGTCTTTATATCCTTCACAAAGCAATGCTATGAAATTCAAAAAAGACTTGGTTATCCTTGGCAAACTGAGTAACAAACAATAAATTTTTACAAATTCTAGGAACATGTAGGACATTTTTCAAGTGAAAAACACGACGAGTAGCAGTAAAACGACCTGAGCCAACATGAGCTACAGGCACAGACAGTCCATTCCCCATGTAAAGCTTGTGATTACCTGTGTATGGTGCTGCATCCTTCAAATTATCCAAATCATTAGTGACATGATTGGATGCTCCCGAATCAGGATACCAAGTGTTTGTATTCAGAGAACTCGAACAACAACGGTCTGGTTTAGAGCCATCACTGGGAACTAAGTCCACCTTATGAGAGCAACATGCACAAGACAAATTGGAAGAATCCTAAAACTAATGACAGTGAGCCTGCATAGACTGATCAGAAACTCCATCAAAATTTTCATCAAATCGATAATAACACTTATGAACAGTATGACCGATTCGGCCACACAACTGACATTGAGGCTTAGAATGACCAAACTTCCTCCCTCGACCACGACCTAGAGAAAATCGGCCATTACCCCTGTAGGACGATCGTGATCTTCCATCAAACTGACTATTGCCATTTTCAGAGCTTTTAAGTTTCTAAGCAACGTTTGCTGAAAAGAAACACTAGAAACCAAATCCTGTTGTCGAGTTTCACAATCAATAAGCATCTCGGCAAAAAGATCAAGAAGAACACACATGGCAGAAGCTACAACTCGAATTGATTCAAACTCTACTGGTAATCCAGTAAGAATAACACTAATTTGTTCTTGCTCAAAAATACCACTCCCTGTAGCCATCAGAGTGTCACAAAGACTCTTAATCTTGGCCAGGTATTCTTTCACAGTTAACTGACCTTTTTTCTGAGAATACAAAGAATGTCTCAAGGTAGAGACTGTCAAAGTAGATTTTGAAGCAAAACGATGCACTACAGTATTCCAGACATCAAAACTCGATTGAGCATTAGTGAGATGAACCAAGATCTCATCACAAATAGTAGACAATAACCAAGAAGCCAGGAGTTTGTCTTGTTGCTTATGAAACAAGAATTCAGGATTAGGAACAAGATTGCTATCCTTATCAACAACCGACTGTGAAGGAGTATTGAGTGTCCCAAGTACAAAATCTTGTAATCCATAACCTTCAAGAATCAACAGAACCTGTTGTTTCCACAAAAGAAAATTATTCTCACCAAGTTTCACGGTGTCATGCTTGGGAAACTGTTGTATCTTCCGCAAAGAAGCATCACCAGGATCGGGAGAAGAACCATCGACTGGAGTAGTTATGTTATCAGAAACACCTTCAGTGGCCATGAGCAAGACGCAAAGAAAGAAGAAAAAAATGATTATGGCTCTGATACCATAATGAGATACAAGAAATCAATCATGATGATGGTAAAAGAAACCAATTGTATATTCTACCCTTAGCTGAATTACCAGCTCTCATATTTACACAGACTTTAGTAACTAACTATTAACAACTTCAGTAACTGTTAACTACTAACTGCTGCTCAACTAACAACTATAACCATCCATAACTATTCCATTCCTTAATAAACTCCCAACCTTTGCCTTCCCCTTCTTGCCCATGTCCTCCTCACTTCCTTTAGCTAAACAAAAAATCAACCTTGTGTTAGGATGAGTAACATTACCATAACATCAAGGTATTTGGTTGACACATGAGAAAGATGTCATTAACAAGCCATGCATTAACGCTTCTAACAGCTTTTTCCTCCCCTCTACCTCTCAGTCCAACTTAAAATCTTCCATCTCCTCCATAACTTATAATAAAAAGAAAATCAACCCAGGAGAAAGGGAGACCTAGAAAGGTTACCGTAAGGTTTAAAAAGAAGTCAACTTTTAAGAATGAAATTCTATCACTACCTTCCTCATGCAACCGGCCACCTCCGCCATTCTTCCATTCGAAAAGAGCCCCAAAGAAAGTGAAGAATGAAAGATGAAGTTTTTATCTTCTTCTTTTTTCCCTTTACCGTCCTTCCCCCTCAAGGAATTAAAGAAAAGCAAATAAAATAAAATAAAAAATTTAATCAATGGCCGGCCAACCAATCTCCCTACATACACACACCTAAGTCCATTAACCCCAACTATTGATTTAAAAGGTCATCATTAAGTCTTTCTCATCCCACTATTTACGAGGCGCTTAACCAGCCTTAGTTGGTCGGTTCTATAAGCCTTCCATATCAAGACCAAAATTCCCATTATTCTGAAGTTTGTGATACGAAATAAAATGAATATGCTTTTGGTCTGATTCAAAATTCAAATTAAATTAAATTACCATATAAGAACATGCTCAACAAAGAACCTCTCAAACCCTCTTGGTTATAAATTTTTTTTGTCATCACATAAATTCCTAGCTACATGTATTGAAGTGCTGATTAAGAGAATCTCACATCTTTTAAATCTGGGATCTCATAAATATAACAAGAGTCTTTGCCCTTTGCCAATTGGTTCTAGGTTAGATGCCTATCCTAAAAATTTAAAACATATAGAAAAATAGTTGAAACCGAGAGTTACTGATTGTATGGTCCTCTAGAAATAGAAAATTAGGAGACAAATGGTCGAGGGGTAAGGTTAGACTTGTGATGAATCAGGTAGCAGCAGATATATCATGATTCATGCAACAAGAACACATATTGTATGGTCCAAGATAAATGAATCTATCAGAAAGAGGCTCAAAATGTGCTTTACTTGACCTACTCCCTCCTATGCGTTAGCGGTAGAGAAACTACATGCATATTATTCTTAGGAAGATATCAAAAAAAAAAAACAAATATAGCCTACAAAAAAATAGTAGACATACATAAAGATAGCCCAAAATAGGTAGTTTCAAATGTTACCTGATCCCAACTAAAGGGAAAATCCTCACAGCTAAGAAAATGACAGAAACAAAGAAAATGAAACAAGGGAGAACCAGAGAAAAAGAAGAAGGGAAATTTGATATCTTACCGCTAATTACAACACAGTAACTATGTTATTAAAACAACAAAAAAAGTGCAATCCTTCCCCCCCTAAAAAATTGAAATGATACCCCGGAATAAATAAGACATGCAAACGAGGAAAAGATTTACATCGGCACAAGTGTAGTGCATACCTAACTCATTCTGCTGTCGCCCTTGCTGCTTCCATAAACACAACAATGTTAGCCATATATTCTAACATGTATTAACTTATCATGCACACTATTAAAACAACAATAAAAATATGTCATTAAGTTACCTCCACTTTTTCAAGATGAAGCCTAGTAATAATATTTTCCATTTTGAATTTGGATTTGGAAAGAAAGGGTGAAATTTTCAATGGTCTTTTTATGTCAGTGGGCATAATATTTTCTAAATTTACTTTTTTATGGAGACCAGTCTGCCACTTAGGTTTCTTAATACTCGAAGCACATCTACTAGATAGCTGCCCATATTTGGGGCATAACCATGGGTTGCTTTGGGAGATAACAATTTGCTGCTCCTACTCCATGGGGTCATCATGCTCGAACTTGCTCTAGGAACTAACAATCAGCTGATCCTGCTCCATGGGATCATCATGTCTGAATGGATCATCATGATCCATCTGCTGTTGCTGATGCCCCGTCAGGTCATCATGCCCCAACTGATGATCCTACTGCTCTAAGCTCTCTACACAAATTTAAATAACTTAAATTTAATAAGTAATATTAGATAATGAATTTGGTTTGGAAAATATCTAACGAACATTACCAAGAGAGAGCAAGTTGTAATGAAAGTCCCCATGTCTCTCATTGTTAGCATCTTCTGCCCCTATCAATAAAAAAATACCAATATGACATTCCAAAAAAATTAGAATACAAAGGAAGAAACAAGCAAGAAAAAACAAGGGGGCTGTAGGGGATTACCTGTAGTATAAAACACTGCCAACGATCATTCCAGACTGAAATGAAAATTTCATGTACCAAGGTCCAATCTTTCTTATGTCCTCCCTTATATTTGTTTTTATCATATTTATCTTAGATGTCGTGAATAGAATATATATGAACCTTGGATTTAATAAGATTAGATGCATGTAGCTGCTTTTGCTTCGAGACAGTAGGATCATGGAGAATTACCTTTTCCTGAGATATAAGAGATGTCAAAGCACGTTCCAAAGCAACTTGACCATCATATGGGGAAGGCAAGAAATTTCCCAGTAGCCTAGCATATGGGGTCCATTCAACCTATTTGAAACATTGAAATATGAAAGACTAAAAAATAAGAAAGTTATTTGAAAGAGTTAAAATTAAATCACTAGAAAGAAGAAAATGGCTTCACTTACTCTAGTTAGCTTTAACTTTTTGAAATACTTAGCAATTTCAAAAACTTTTCTGCGATTTTTTTTCTTGGATGACATAATCAGCTTTTTATGCCATCCAACCAGCAAAGAGAAGAAGTTTGGACGATTTTGCAAATCTTCAGTTATGAAAATTATAGATATTTTTTTAATGGCAGGATGGAGCAATCGAGATGCAACCCACAGTATATGCTTGAATATAAAAACCTAAAACAAAGAAAAACAAAATGTTAATCCACATTGAATAAGGACAAAAATTATACAAATGTAACTATAAATATAATTTTTATCCTCACCGTAACAAAATGAAAATTACCATATAGAACTTGTCCATATTTTATGTGGTCCTCCAGGCTCCTGTGTAGAGTTGCTAGCATGGCTACACCCCATGCATACCTTTCAATTTCATCAACATTCCTAAAAAATGTGACAAAAAATGGAAACACCACATGAGCAGTAGAAGGGAGTACAATAGACCTAATAATGTAGAGCACTACCGCCCGAACAGAGTGGTCAAGCTCTTGCCCTTCAAGAACAATATCATCCCAATGGCCATAAGTATTTTTAAGCCAAGACAGACTAATTCCACTTTTTTTGGGGGGGGGGGGCTTAGGCACTTGTCTGTGTCAAAACACTCTATACATAAGCCATTTAAATTCACAACTATCTAATTTCCTATAACTGGTCAACCACATATCAGTAGGCTAGTAATCCTTAAAACATCTCCTAAACCCATAAATACATTAATAGGATTTTTCTTTCCAAATACAAAACATCTCTAATTTACATCATATTGGTCTGCTATTTTTGTTATGAGCGGTAGAATATGCTTTGAAGGTCTTGTAAGCTTTAATAAATTCCCGAAGCCAGTTCCCCTTAACCGTTGCTTTGCAGTCAGGTGAAAATTGGAATCTTTTGGCAACAAATTTTCACAAGTGTCGACAACACGAAGAACACACCTACAAAATAATCAAAGTGTAGGTGAGCATCAAGTTATAAATAAGATTAAACAAAAACAAGTAAAAAAGTGCAAAACTTACTGAGGAGTTTTTGTATATTTGCGAATCATTTTTCAATCAAGTATTAGCTACTGAAAAGTTATTATATATAACTTGTTAATAGTGTTAAAAAGTATAATATTACCAAAAGTAAAAAAAAAAAACATTGAGCAAAACTTTAAATCATTAAAGAATAAGAAAAGTCAAAATGGCCAACAAAAATAAATAAATAGCGTCAAGCAATTGCAAGATAAACAAACAAAATAAACTATTATAATGTTATACTAGCAATTTGATTTGTCCAGATTGAAAACTAATAGGAATTTTGAAAGAAAAAAATCGTTCCCCTGACATTATACCAGATTTTCTACTCAACATACAATACACTATAGATTTCAAACTACCATAAAATGGATAAACAAAGTTTACCATAGCTCTTCAAAACTGCGTGAAGTTTCGCTCATTTCAAGGACATAAAGTGACTTTATTGTGTCAATAAGCACTACCTAAAAATCCATCTAAAGCCATTGTAAAATAGCTAACAAATATACTTCCCATCCAAGTAACAAGTTTAGTGTGTAACAGCCCGATTTTGGGGGCTAGTCGGAATAGTGGTCTTGGGACCACAAATCTAGATTTGACTAAAATATTTTATTATTATTTTGGAATCACTATATGTAATGCCCCCACACCCGAGACCGTCGCCGGAGTCGAGTATGAGGTGTTACTAAGCTTAGTTTAACATTTTTAGAACTTTGAATTATTTGTTTCTACATTCACAGCTTTTAAGCTACTTGCGTCACAGTCACAAGAAAAATCATATCTCGAGTTACGAAACTCGAAATTAAGATCCGTAAATTTTCGCTGAATCTAGACTCATAAAACTATCTACTAATTTTTTTCTAGAATTTTTGGTTGGGCCAATTAGTACAGTTTATTAGTTAAAGTTACCCCTGTTTCAAGACTCGACTGGTCTGACCTCTGTTTACTACGAACCACATTTCTCTCTGTAAAAAATTCATATGACTATGAGGTTTGTTTATAATAAAACTAGACTCAATAAGGATTCTGAGGATATAAAATACACCACCTTAATATTTCTTTACAATTTATGGTGAATTTCTAAAGTAGGAACAGGGGATTCAGAAACTGCTATGACTCTGTTTCACTAAAATTAAAATATCTTCTAACATATACTTCCTTTACTTGTTTCATTTGTTTCATGTGAAACTAGACATAATAAGCTTCAATTTGATATGTATTTCACCACCAAATTCAATTTCTATGATTTTTAGTAAATTTTCAAACTCGCGTTAGTATTGCTGCGGTATTCTGTTTATGGTAAATTTCATCCTTTTTATGAGTTTTTATGCACTAAGTATCTTAATAGTTTTCCTTAACATCAAACATAATCTAAACTAACCATTTTCATAATTTATCATTATCAAGCATTTCCTCAACCATTTCACAACCATACCATAAGATCATTTACACAAAATGGGTATATTGCTATACATGTCATACTTAAATTTACAAGCCATTTACCAAAAATCTTCTGGATAGTGTGGCTGAGCCTTCGACCTATCCCGACTCCTGAGCTGGCTTGTCCAAAACTACAATGAGTAAGAAGGAGGGAGTAAGCATAAATGCTTAGTAAGTTCATATGCAAATAATAAGTAACATAACAAGCAGTTATACCAGTCAACATTAGCATACATCACTAAAACACATATCACATTTTTAATCATTCTTCATCATCTTATTACCTTATCGTGGTTGTATCAATACTCAACCCGAGGGTTAAATACATACCTGTCCAAAATATCCATTTCATATCACTTACCAATACGTCTCTTTACATCTCGAAATTTTCCTCCATTTGAGTAGAACTTTACCCGTTGAACACATCGGAATATAATTCGGATACATGGATAACTTGCACATAAGTGCCACATATTCAATCAAGCAATCATGTAACCCGCCCATAAGCGAACTCGGACTCAACTCAACGAGCTCGAGAGTTCGCATCCATAAGTGAACTCGGACTCAACTCAACGAGTTCGGATGCCTAGTTACATCTCACGAACTCGGACTCAACTCAACGAGTTCGGATGCTCAACCATCCTAGTGACATGTCACTTGTATCCTAATCTATTCCTAAGGTTCAAACGGGCTTTTTTCTCGAACACTTATCCTTGCCGTCTTCCGTAGAATGCCGAAATCAATACTCGGTAACAATTATATTTAACAAGTAGTTCACATAATTTACATATTATTTGAAATTAACCACAAAGCATACATTTCATAATAAAATTCAGCATAACACATAATTAATATCAATAACTTAAAAATAACAATTATGCTACATTATTTACACATGAAGTTACCTTGGTACCAAAATACAAAGATTTTGCAATTTAGTCCACAATCTTTTCTTTTCCTCGATTGAGGTCGATTCCACGTCTTTCTTGATCTAAAATAACACATTTAGCTTATTTAATACTCACATTATCAAATTAATCCTTAACTCAAATTTTGGCAAAATTACAATTTTACCCTAAACTTTTGCATATTTACATTTTTGCCCCTAGGCTCTGGATTAAACTTTATTCCTTATTCTTATGTTTTACAACATGCTGATCACTTTTCTCTTCTATGGCAACATCAAATTCTCACTCTAACATGTACTTGTGACTATTAGGTATTTTTACCGATTAAGCCCTTTACTCGCTTTTTGCTTAAAATCGAGTAGTACAAGTTGTCTAACATAATTTAAAACTTCATATTCTATCATAAAACATCAAAATACACAAATTTCACCTATGGGTATTTTTCCAAATATAAACCCTAGGTTAAATTATTGCTAACATAAGCTTTATCGAGTTACTGAGATCTCAAAACGTAAAATCATTAAAAGCGGGCTTGGAATCACTTACTATGGAGCTTGGAAGCTTGAAACAAACCCTAGCTATGGAGAACCCTTGAAATTTCGGCCTAATGAAGAAGATGGACAAAATTGGCTTTTAATTTTGTTTTAATTCATTTTAATAACTAAATGACCAAAATACCCTTACTACTAAACTTTCCAAAAATTCCTTCCATGTCCTAATTTTGTCCATGAACTTAAAATTGGTCAAATTGCTATTTAAGACCTCCTCATTAATATTCCAAAACAATTTCATACTAAAAACTTCTAGAATGCAAGTTTTGCAACTTATTCGATTTAGTCCCTACTTTCAATTTAAGCACTTTAGGCATAGAATTTCATCACGAAATTTTCACACAATCATGCAATCATATCATAAACATCAAAATCATTGTAAAATAATTATTTCTATCTCGGATTTGTGGTCACGAAACCACTATTCCGATTAAGCCCTAATTTAGGATATTACACTACATGTTTATATTAGTGTACGAAAAATTTGGTGAGTTAATTTTGACGTTTGTGAGCCCAATTGCAAAAAAAATGACTAAATCGCATAAAGTGCAAAAGTCCTAATTTGATAGCTAAAGGTGTTATTTTATTAGAGAATCAAAATTGGGGGATTTTAAAGGGCAATTAGACCTTTAAAAGAAAGCATAGCATGCCATAGAGTCAAAGAGGAGACAAAAATTTCAAATTTGGTGAGTTAGGTGGCTTATTTGTTACTAAAATAGAAATAAATAAAGGAAGGATGATATCATCCCTTTTTCATCTTCTTTCTCAACCAAAAATAAGCCATTAAAGGGGGTTTGAAAGATTATAATTTTTAGCAACTTGAAGCACTCACAAGTAAGTCATTTCCATGTCTTTTATTGATGATTTTTATACTTTTAAGACCCTTGAAGCATGAGCTTTCAAATGAGGGGTCTATTTTACAAAATAGTTGAAAGTCTAGAGCTTTGCCATGAGACCATCTAGGGTGATTTCTAAAATTTTATGGAAGAATATGAGTCTTGGGTGTGACATAAACAACTTTTGTGAAAAGTGTTAGCATGAAAACACCTAAAGGGTCCATTTTGTATAAGTTGTAAAATAGATGAAAAAGGTGTGAAACAGAGGAAATTTGGAGTTTCTATAAGAGTCAAATAGGTTTGGGTGGACTTGAGAAATAAATAAATTTGATAAAATAAATTTTCGGGTCGAGGGGTAAAATGGTCATTTTGTAAAAGTCTAGGGGCAAAATGGTCATTTAGCCCAATTGTGAATTTTTGAGTGCTTAGGTTGATAAAGTGACTTAATAAGTGCATTTTGTTATTATATATCAAGAAATATCGAGTCTGAACCTAGACAAGGGGAAAGCCAAGCAAACCGACTCTAAATCGGCTAGTCGCAACATTTTGTAATCCGAGGTAAGTTGTATGTAAATAATACAACTACATTGTTAATTATATATGCTTGAATTATTACAGCATAAATTGCTTGATTGTGAAATTGAGAATGTATAATGATAAATGAGATAGTAGGATTTTCGTTGGAACCTTAGGAAGTAAACCGGATATTCATGCCATGACATTTGGGTCATTCGTGTGTGAGCTAGTGTAAGACATGTATGGGGCATGCATCGGCCACATTATGAGAGCCAATGTAAGACCATTCCTGGGACATGGCATCAACATTGAGACAAGGGCTAGTGTAAGACATGTTTAGGACATGCATCGGCCTCGAGACGTAAGCCAGTACAAGACATGTCTGGGACATGCATCAGCTACGAGACGATAGACAGTGTAAGACCATGTCTGGGACATGGAATCAACTTGAGATATGAGCCAGCATAAGACCATGCCTAGGACATGTCATTGGCACCTTACCCTATGCTTGAGGCTTATGTAATATCCGGTAGTATTCCGAATGGTTCAACAGTAAAACTTATGTTCTTAAGCTAAGAGGAAAGTATAACCATGTTGTGAGTGGTACAGGTACCTAATTGGTATGTATGAGATATGAGATCAATATATAATATGTGACTTATATTGATGGTAATGAGTAAGTTATGCTTATGCCTACCTTGGTGTTATTAGCATGTTGATTACTGATAAATTGTTGTTGTATACTTACTTATATGCAACTTACTAAGTTGTTATGCTTACTCCCTTCCTTTTTCATTTCCTTACAATGCTACCTAACTAGCTCAAGGATCACCAGAAGTCAGAGATATCGATCACACTATCAACCAAAGCATTCGGTATAGTTGGATTTATATTTTTGAATATGGCAAGTATAGGACTTAGACTTTATTATTTTGTGTCATTGAGGTTCGGTCATATGTATTGGTTTGGGTTGGAAACCCTTTAATTTGTATTAAGCCTTGAATGATGGCTAACATTTATTTTGAATTTATAAAAGATGCATTATCATGGTTGAATGAATGTCTGTTATGGCTGATTTGGTTATAGGAATTATGCTTGTTTTATTATTGGTTGGTATTTGTATAGAATTACATATGTAAGGGTGGCAATGAGACTTGGTAAATAGCCTTATATTGTCCATACGGGTAGGCACACGGGCCTGTGTCTAGGCCGTGTGTGACACATGATCACCACATGGGCATGTGGTCCGGCCATGTGTCCCCTGTACGTAAACATTTTAAGTCAGTATGCATGATAATAAACACACGGGCAGGGACACGACCATGTGTCTCAACCGTGTGAAGGGCACGGCCTAGCACACGGGCATATGCCTTGGCCATGTGACATTTTGGGTTGCTGACGTCAGAAACAGGATGTCCATGTCTTTGTACTCGGGCTAGTACACAGACAAGTCATGGTCGTGTGAAGGACACGGGCCAGGCACACGGGAGTCCCGTGTGCCAGGCCGTGTGAAAACCCCTGTAGGTGTGCATTTAAAATAAATTCCACATGAGTCGAGGACACGGGTGTGTCCCTATATTGCTTAGGCCATGTAAGCCACACGGGCCATCAACATGACCATGTTGAATTGGCCACACGGGTGTGTGCCCCTATGTCAAGTGACATTTTTCTATAGGAAACAATACTCGAGTTGGTTCCGGGTGATGTACGATATGTGTTTTGGACCTCGAAGGCCCATATCATAGATATGTTGATAAGTTTGAGAGAGTTTTAAAATTGTCCAGGTCTTGGAGACTCAGAAATAATTGTAAGCACGAGTTTAAGTGAGGTAACACCTCGTATTCTATCACGGTGTAGGATACGTGTATGGGGTGCTACATTTAGTGGTATCAGAGTTATGGTTTAGTCGATTCTAGGACTATCCTAGCGAGAGTACTAGTCTTGCTATACATGCCATAATTATATATTGATAGTGTGACGACTTCTGATGATTATAAATTGTATTTTCATATAGTAAATGGATCCTAATAGAGCTATGGCGGATGACGTGGAGAGTAACGCGTCGGCTCCCAACGAAGGAACCGCGCCAGTTGAGAGTGAGCCCATGACTATGGGCCAAGGCGGAGGGGCTAGGGAATCCTATCTCCTAATGATGGATGCTTGGTAATGGAGTTCGTCCGTACGAACCCAAACACTCCACCTCCCCCACCTCCTCTGAACCCTCAGTATACCTCTATAGCTTCACAAGGCATTAACATGTTTAGGTGGGAGAAACCTCCAATGGATAAGATTTGGAAACAAGGGGCTGAGGAATTTCAGGCTAGTATAGATGATAACCCAAAAAGAGCAGAGTTTTGGTTGAAAAATACAATTAGGGTATTCGATGAACTATCGTGCACAGCTGAAGAGTGTGTGAAGTGTGAAGTGTCACTCCTATGGGATTCAGCGTATCAGTGGTGGAATACTCTCGTGTCTATAGAACTGGGAGAGAGAATCACTTGGGAATACTTTCAGGAAGAATTTCAGAAGAAGTATATTAGCCAGAGGTTCAAAGACCAGAAAAGGAAGAAATTCCTAGAGTTGAAGCAAGGCAGTAGGAAAGTGACAGAGTATGAACAAGAGTTTATGAAACTCAGCAAATACGCGCGGGAGTGCGTGTCCTCAGAAGCCGCTATGTACAAAAGGTTTGAGAATAGTTTAAATGAAGATATCCGAGTGTTTGTTGGTATTTTAGAGATAAGAAAGTTTGTAGTACTCGTTGAGAGAGCATGAAAAATAGAGGAGCTAGTAAAAGAAAGGAGGAAAGCAGCTATTAAGTCGCGGGATTCAAAGAAGAGACAGATGGGGAAATCATATCAGTCCTCGTCTAAAAGATTAAGAGAGTTTACTACCCGATCGAATGCTTCGGTGGGGTTTTTTATTAGAAACAAGAACCGGTAGAACGCAATTCTAGAGCTCAGACTACTTCTGTTGCGAGTATCGGTAGTGCTCGGCCAAATAAGCCAGAATGTTCGTAATGAGGTAGATCTCATATTGACGAGTTTCGAGGTAATGAAAAAGGGTGTTTTAAATGTGGTTCATTGAACCATTTCATTTGATACTATCCCAATTTAGAAGAGAGAGAAAAAGAAAGAAGTGAAGGCAAGTAGTGCTCCATTGAGGGGTAGACTGCAAAAGAACCCTGAAAGTGGAGCTAGTAGTAGGGGTGTGCCACGAGATGCTGTAGTGAGGTCCGAGGGCTGAGCGCCTGCGAGGACTTATGCTATTCATGCTCGTGAAGAGGCAGAGTCTCCCGACGTGATCACGGGTACCTTTTCTAGTCATGATATATCTATTGTTGCTTTAATTGACCCGAGGTCAACCCACTCCTATATTTCTATAGAATTGATACCTCGTATGAGCATGATAGTAGAGTCAACTGGATTTGTGATAAAAACCAAGTGTGTAGAAATTGTCCTGTGGCAATTAAAGGTCATTGCTTTTCAGCTAACTTGATGTTATTGCCGTTTAATGAATTTGATATAATCCTTGGGATGGATTGGTTGACTTCTCATAGTGTTGTAGTGGAGTGTGGGAGAAAAGTTATTGAGTTGAAATGTGAAGATGGAAATGTTCTTCGGGTTGGACTAGATGAGTCGGATGGTTTGCCTATAATAGTAACATCTTTGACTGCTGAGAAGTATTTGAGAAAAGGATGTGAGGCATATCTCGCCTATGTGTTGAACACTCAAGTGTCTGAGTCGAAGGTTGAATCGTTATCGGTAGTTTGTGAATTTATAAATGTATTTTCAGAAAAATTGCCCAGATTACCTCCAGTGAGGGAAGTAGAGTTTGGAATCGAGTTGGTGCCGGGCAGGACACCTATTTTCATTGCTCCGTATAGGATGGCTCCTACGAAATTGAAAGAGTTGAAGGTACAGTTGCAAGAGTTAATGGATAAGGGCTTTGTGAGACCAAGTAATTCATTGTGAGGTGCCCCGGTACTTTTTGTAAAAAAGAAATATGGATCGATGAGGTTATGTATCGACTATAGACAACTCAACAAGGTAACAGTGAAGAAAAAGTATCCTTTTTCCAAGGATAAACGATTTATTTGACCAGTTAAAGGGAGCCACGGTGTTCTCCAAGATAAACTTGAGGTCCGATTATTATCAGCTGAGAGTTAAAGAGCAAGATGTACCGAAGACTATTTTTTGGATGAGATACGGGCATTATGAGTTCCTCGTCATGCCCTTTGGCTTGACTAATGCCCCGGCGGTGTTTATGGATTTGATGAACCGCATTGTTCGACCTTATTTGGATAATTTTGTAGTCGTTTTTATTGATGACATTGATTTACTCGCATGATGAGGGTGAACACGCGGAGCATTTGAGAATTCTGTTACAGACCTTGAGAGACAAGAAATTGTATGCCAAGTTCAGTAAGAGTGAATTTTGGCTTAAAGAGTTTGGATTTCTAGGACACATTGTGTTAGGTGATGGGATTAGAGTTGACCCAAGCAAGATCTCGGCTATTGTTGAGTGGAAACTGTCGAGGAATGTGACTGATGTTCGAAGCTTTTTGGGATTGGCCGGATATTACAGACGATTTGTAAACGAATTCTCTATGATAGTTACACCGATGACTAGGCTACTGCAAAAATATGTTGTAACACCCCGTACCCGAGACCGTTGCCGGAGTCGGACACGAGGAGTTAACGGCTTAATCCACTCATTTTCATAGTCCATTTGAAAATTTTCCAGACAGTTGGCAAACTGCATCACTGTCACCTTAAAAATCATAACTTGAGTTCCACAACTCGAAAATAAGTTTCGTAATTTTTCCCTGAAACTAGACTCATATATCCATCCACAAATATTTTTCTAGAATTTTTGGTCAAGCCAATTAGTACAGTTTATTAGTTAAATTCTCCCCTGTTACAGGGTGCAACTACACTGACCTCCCTACATTACAATTTGGATATCTCCCTGTACAGGGCTTCAATACTGATGTCGTTTATTTCTACGGAAACTAAACTCGAAAAGGAATCTTTACATATATGGAATGACTTCTAATTATCTCTGGTAAATTTATAATTAATTTCTAAAGTCGGAACAGAGACTCTAGAAACCGTTCTGTCCCTGTCTCACGAAAACTTAAATATCTCTTAACATACTGTTCATATGATTGTTTGGTTACTTCCCTATGAAAATAAACTCGTCAAGGTTAGTTTACATAATTTATTCACTATTTAATTCCATTCCTACTATTTTTAGTGATTTTTCACATCCACGTCACTGCAGCTGTCAGCATCTGTCTTTAAGGTAGGCTTTACCTATTTCATAGTTTCCATGATTCAACTAGCCCTTTAACATAAAAAGCACAAAATATGATCATGATTAACCATCCCAATGGCTAATCGTTTCCAAACATTTCCATACCTCTTAATGAACAACATACAATGATTATAATACCATGCCCAAAGTATACTTAAGCCATTTTCGCATGGCTATCCAAATTTACACAAAACCGAAAGGTACATGACCTACAACAAAAGGGTAGTCCTATACATGCCATTTCAAAGTTCAACCAAAAGTATACCAAAGGAGCTTTGATAGTGTGGGAGACTTCGACTTCAAAATCCCAAGTCCGATAGCTGAAGAACCAAAATCTATAAAACAGAAAATCAAAGAAAACGGAGTAAGCATTTAATGCTTAGTAAGTTTGAGCCATGAATTTAAACACAACCAAAGTATAGCATTCATGTGGCTAAACAGATAATTTCATATGCACAAATTCTCAATATCATACTTACTTCACATTACCAACCCTTATATTCATACACAAAGATCAACCTAGCCAAAGGCCGGTAGCTCATTTATCAACTGAGCGAATACTTATTTGTAAGGGCTCAACTAATTCAAAGCACATACGAAACATACCTCATTGTTGGGATTTCACAAGCGTATTAACTGAAATTTTTATAGCAAGTTCAATCATTCCCGAATCACGTACCTTCGAGTTTAACCGGATATAGCTACTCGTTCAAATTTCTTGGGACATAGCCGGTTATAGTAACTCGCACAAATGCCTTGATATTAACCCGGATTTAGTAACTCGCACAAATGCCTTCGGATCTTAGTCCGATATAGTCACTTAGCACAAAGCCTTGGGACTTAGCCGGACATCATTCAATAACCAAGCACAATTATCAATAAATCATGACACATTCAGTATTTCATTTTCATTAGCAAAACTCAAACACAAGACACTTATCACACTTGCAATTTCGCTCAATAGCCACACACAAAAGAGCATGATTTTGATTTGCTTAAAACATGATCTAATCAAATCATAATCCAAGTTCCATTACTCAAAAACTTACCTCGGATGTTGTCGAATGGCTTCAACGGCTATTCGATCACTTTTTCTTTTCCTTTTCCAACTGTGGTCCCTAAGCTCTTGAGCTAATTCAAACAAATTTAACTTATTAAAGTCTCATTTTGCTAGCTTATGGCCGAATATGACAAGGAGTTTGATAGGTCATATGGCCACCTTTTAGCTCAAATACACAATGATCATACACATTTTTAATCACATCAAGCAATTTAATACAATTCATTCGAACATCAAAAGAGAAGCTCAAGGTACTTAGCCCATATATACATTAGACATTAGAGTCACATATGTACGAAATCACAAATCGAATTCAACATACTAGCTAATATTTCCCCTTAGCCGAATTTTTTAAGTCAAGCTAAAGCCATCAATAGGCTACCAATGGCCGAACATACCCATCAACTCATGTACTCATTCATGTGGCCGAACATACACATCTATGCTAAGGCCGATTGCAACACTTAATACATTCTACAAGTATGGTCACTTGTATTGACTAAAAACCATTTGTTCCTAGCTCAAAACTTGGCTAATACACATATATAAACTATTAAAGCATCCTCTCCCTTTACACTAATTCAACACATGCATTACCCATAATATACAAAATTATATTCGGCCTTAGCACACAACTTGCTAGCCGATTCTTCTCCATTTAGCAACTAATGCACATACGAGCTCATTTGTTAGACTCTACTTCATCTAAAAACAACCTTATTTCTCTTCTATTTCCTACCATGGCCGAATGCATCACAACACCTTACCATTTCGATTTTGGTCATGGTTGAACAAGGAATTTAATGTCTCACTCAAGGATGCTAAAAAGGAGATTCAAGAGTTATCAATCCACCATCACATGTATCATTACAAGCTTCACTTTTAGCATGCAAATAACATCAACACAAATCCACCTTAGCCGAATATCATCTCCATGACATAGTAAAGATTTGAACCATGGGCTAGTTAGAACTCAAGCTAACAAAAAAAACATGCATGAATCTCATGGCACAACATCAAACTTACCTTCACTTAGCTACAAGCATGGCCGAATCTCTTCAACATTTCCTCCCTTCTTTCTTTTGAATTTTCGGTCAAGAAGAATGGAAAAAGGATGGACACATTTTTTTTTCTTTCTTCCTTAGAACTTCCAGCCAAAAGAAGTGAAAAATGATGGACACTTTTTTTTTTCTTCTTTCCCTCTCACGGCAATGGGGGAACAATCACACACATCCTTTCTTTTTTTTTTTTGTTTCTCATCCTACTAACACTAATATTTTATTGCCCATGCTTTTTATTCTATTACTCCTTACATAATGCACTACCCCAACATGTTTATGACATGTTTTGTAGCCATAACATTTTGTCCACCCATGCTCATGGCCGGCCACTACTAGATGGGGGGGAAAATTGACATGCAAGTTCCCCCTTTTTCATACATACAGTAATAGGCCACTTTACATTTGCCTAGCACATTTCTAAATTTTCTCACATAAGTCCTATGTACTCCATTCACATACAATTAACTAAATCAAAGCTTAAAAATTTTCACACATTCATAATCACATATTTTGGACAATAAATATCATGTTCAAATAATTTGGTGACTCAGTTTAGCGGTCCCGAATCTGCGTCCCGACTAGGGTCACTTTAGGGCTGTCACAGATGTCATGTTTGAATGGACAGAAAAGTGCCAATAGAGTTTCGAGAAATTAAAGGCTTTGTTGACTGAAGCCCCAGTTTTAGTGCAACATGAGTCAGGCAAGGAGTTTATGATATATAGCGACGCCTCCTTGAATGGTTTGGGGTGTGTGCTTATGCAAGAAGGAAAGGCTATAGCCTATGCCTCAAGACAACTTAAGCCACACGAGAGAAATTACCCGACCCATGACTTGGAACTAGCAGCTATAGTGTTTGCATTAAAGATTTGGAGGCACCATTTGTACGGTGAGAAATGTCGAGTATTCACTGATCATAAGAGTCTTAAGCACTTGATGACTTAAAAGGAGTTGAACCTACGGCAACAACGATGGTTAGAGCTATTAAAGGATTATGAGTTGAGTATCAACTACCACCTGGGAAAGGCGAATGTGGTCGCCGATGCATTGAGTAGAAAATCATTATTTGCGTTGAGAGCATTGAACGCCAATTTGGCATTATTAAATGATGGTTTAGTTCTGGCATAGTTGAGAACTAGACCGATGTTTTTGCAAGAAATCCGTAAAGCCCAGAGTAGTGACAAAGATTTGCGAGTTAAGAGAACTCAGTGTGAGTCGGGGATTGAATCAGATTTTTGGATTCGCACCGATAGATGTCTAATGTTCAAAGATAAAGTTTGTGTACCCAAGGACAATGAGCTTATTTAGAAGATTCTACGAGAAGCGTATAGTGGTTGTTTTTTCATCCACCCGGGTAGTGTGAAAATGTACAATGACTTGAGGAAAGTATACTCGTGGTCAGGGATGAAAAGAGACATTTCAGAGTCCGTTTCCAAATGTCTAGTGTATCAGCAAGTGAAGGCTGAACACCAAGTACCTTTGGGTCTACTTTAGACTATCATGATCCCTGATTGGAAGTGGGATCAGATTACCATGGATTTCGTGATGGGTTTGCCATTAACCCCGAAGAAAAATGATGTTGTTTGGGTTATTGTGGATAAGCTAACAATGTAACATCCCAAAATAGGGCCTAGTCAGAATAGTGGTTTTGGGACCATAAATTCGACATTGAAATATTTTTTTTATGATTATTTTGAGGTCTAGAATATGAAAATATGCATGTGTTAAAGTTTCATGAAGAAATTGTATGAGTAAGGTGTCCGATTGGAAAATAAGGACCAAATTCAATAAATTACAAAACTTGGATTCTAGAAGCAATTTGTATGAAATTCCTTTAGATTATTAATTAGAAGTCCTTAAAGATCAATTTTCCCAATTTCTAAGTTTTTGGAGAAAAATAGGCATGTATGGATAAAATTTCAAAGAAAAGGCTTAAGGGCATTTTGGTCATTTGCTAATTAATGAAATAAAATGGGAAAATAAGCCAAAAATCAGCCCATTCTCTCCATGTTGCTGCTGAAAATTTGGGGTTCTCCATAGTTAGGGCTTCTCCATAGCTAGGGCTTCTCCATAGCTAGGGCTTTCAAGCTTACCAACCTCAATAGTAAGTGCTCCCTAGCCTCGTTTTTAATATTCTTCGTATTTTTGAAATCCCGGTAACTTACTCTCTCCATTTCTACCCATATTTTGAGTTAGGGTTCATGTATGTAAAGTGACCCATGTGTGACATGTTTATTCTTTGATGATTTATGGAAGAATATGAAAGTTGGATGTGTGTTAAACATCTTTTTCTAGGTGATTTTCATGAAAAACCCCTAAAAAGAACTTTTTGCAAAAGGTGTAAAACATGTGTGTAGAAATGTGAAATAATGGAAAAATATGGGCTGCCATAAGAGGAAAGAACATTCGGCTAGTATTGGGTAATATGGAAAATTCATGCATTTCATCATACGAGCTTAGGGACTAAATCGTAAATAATGTGAAAGGTTAGGGGCAAAATAGTCATTTTGTCCGACGGTGAAATTTAAACTCGAAAAGAATAATGTGAGGTATTAATGATTCATTTTTATTGTTATAGACCCCGAGGAACAAATTTCGAAGGTCGATCGAGGAAAATAAAAAGTTTCAGAATAATTGAGACGCAAAACCGAAACAAGTACCATGTAAGTTCGAATAACTTTAAGTAGACTATTAATATTTCTAATTGCATGTTTTATGAATGTATGATGATTGGTTATAATAATGGCATGAAAATCCATGAAATGTGTTAATAATAATGACATGATAATAAGTGTCCCGGTTGAAGTCAAAAGGGAAATTCGACGGATAAACCATGGCTTACATGATTTGAGATCCTGCATGTGTTGTAGAAAAGGATTTAGCCCAAACGGGTAATTCATTCATCTCAAATATAGAAAGGATCTAGCTCGGACGGGTGTTCCTTGAGTGATCGAGCCTCCCGAAGAATATATGTGCATAATGGATTTAACCCAGATGGGTAATCCGATTAGGGTCTGAATTTAGCCTGGACTGGTAATTCAGATCCGAGCTCATTAAGGGTGTTTGTCGCTATAAGGGATTTAGCCTGGACTGG
The DNA here is from genome assembly GCF_025698485.1 of Gossypium arboreum. NCBI lineage: Eukaryota > Viridiplantae > Streptophyta > Magnoliopsida > Malvales > Malvaceae > Gossypium > Gossypium arboreum. Next base: position 60,334,322 of record NC_069076.1, on the reverse strand, counting down.
TAATCCCGACATCACCCTATGAGTTTACATTAAGGGGATTTAGCCTAGACTGCTAATCCCGCCGTATGATGTGAGGTTCGCGGGAGTGCGCACTTGAGATGATCGCTCTTATGACTTGACGGTAAATGGATAATCCATTGAGATTTTCAAGAAACTCAACGGGATCAACATGAGATATGAAAATGAAAATATTGAATGATGAGCTCATCTAAGACAAATTACATGGTGCATTTTTATGAGACTAACTTGTTGATTGAGTGTATATGATAGGGAAACTATTTCATGCTTGTTGGTTTTATTGCCTAATATGGATGCATACTAATTAATCAGTAAGTTTACTTTCCAGTTATTCAGGCTTATTAAGATGTAAATGCTTACCCCTCTCTTTTCCCTGTCTTATAGAGCTCATGGACTCGCGAAGATTGGGAGATGGTTGGAGAATCAACACACTATCATCTTGTCTAGCTTTGGTATATAAATACTCTTATTTTGTTCAATGGCATGTATAGGGCTTTTGTTATTTTGTTATATGTGTCATTTGATTAGCCACTACGAAGGCTTGTAAAGGTATACATATTCACTTGTATGTGGCCATGGAATTGGCTCATATTGATGTAGGTTATGACCTACAAATTTTATGCATGCTTGTGTTCAGCTGTGCTAGTGAGGATGAAATATGGTATATCACATTTAAACACATGTAATGTGACCAAATCACATGGGGTGGTTAGGCCACAATTTGGAAATGAGTTAAGATAACAAGCCAAGCTTAATTGAGTTAAAAGTCATGGAAATCCTTAATATAAAAGGGATAACCTAGTATGTATAAAAACCGATGAGATGAGGTTTACATGCAATGAGGCTTATTAAGGTCATTTAAGAGTATAATTAGACCATGTCAAGTGTTATTGAAAACTATAAGTGGATATGCTTATTAGAGGGTGACCAAAGGCTTGGAAAATAGCCCTACGAGATCCACAAGGGTAGACACACGGGCGCGTGTCTAGGCCGTGTGTGACACACGGATAGCCCCATGGGCATGTAGCCCGTCCATGTGTCCTCTGCACCTAAAAATATTACGTCAGATTGCATGGTAGTAACCCACGGGTAGAGACACGACCGTGTGTCTCAACTGTGTGGAGGGCACGGCCTAGCACACGGACGTGTGTCTTGGCTATGTGTCCCTAAATGCTTGCTGACATGATAAATAGAATGTCCAAGTTCTTGGACACGGACGTGTCTAGGCCATGTGAGGAACACGGGCAAGGGACACGGGCGTATGCTCGGCTGTGTAAAAACCCCTATAGGTTTGAAATAGAAAATAAATTCAATTAATTCCACACGGGTAGGGGACACAGGCATGTCCCAAATCACACGGGCTTGTGCATTGCCTCTACACGGGCGTGTGAGTTTTAACTTAGAAAATTTTTCAAGAACTTTCTCAGGTCCTCAATTTACTCTCGGACCTTTCTCAGTGTAAGTTTTGGGCCCTATAGGCCTATAATAGGGACACTAAGTTGTTGTTTGATTGGGTTCAAATTAGAACGAAATTTTATAACCAGTATTTCTCGAAAATGTTTGAGTACATGTCTGGTAATGCCTTGTACTTGGTCTCGGTCTCGGGTACGGGTAAGGGGTGTTACAAACAAAGTCGGCACATTTCATACTAGTGCAAACTGACTACTCCCTTGAGAGATTGGCTGATTTGTATATTTTCGGGATTGTGAGACTACACGGGATACCCTTGTCGATTGTTTTGGATAGGGATCCGAGTTTACCTCAAGTTTTTGGAAAAAGTTACAAGAGGCTTTGGGGACTAAGTTGAGTTTTAGCATGGCATTTCACCCGCAATCTAACGGTTAGTCGGAAAGAGTAGATTTTAGAAGATATGTTGCGATGTTGTGTTCTTGAATTTCAAGGTAATTGGGAAAAGTACTTGCCATTGGTTGAATTTGCTTATAACAATAGTTATCAAGCAAGTTTCAATATGGCACCTTATGAAGCTTTGTATGGGCGAAAGTGTCGAATGCCCTTATATTGGACTGAGCTTAGAGAGAGTTAGATTCACAAGGTCGATTTAGTCAAAGAGACTAAAGAGAAAGTTAAAGTGATTCGTGACTGCTTGAAGGCCGCCTCAGATAGACAGAAATCCTACCGAGATTTGAAACGAAAGGAAATTGAGTTTCCAGTCGGTGATAAGGTATTTGTAAAAGTATCTCCAGGGAGGAAAGTCCTCAGATTTCGTAGAAAAGGCAAGTTGAATCCTCGTCTCATAGGACCTTATGTGGTTACCGAGAGAGTAGGGCCAGTTTCCTACCGATTGGATTTACCACAGGAATTGGAAAAGATTCACTATGTGTTTCATGTGTCCATGCTATGTCGATATAGATCAGACCCTTCGCATGTGATTACGCCGTTAGAGGTTGAGATTCATCCGGACATGACTTATGGTGAAGAGCCAGTCAAGATTTTAGCTCAGGAAGTCAAACAGATGAGAAATAAGAGTATAGTACTTGTGAAAGTTTTGTGGCATAGACATGGAGTTGAGGAAGCCACATGGGAACCTGAGGAGACTATGAGAGATCAGTACCTGAACTTATTCACCGATAAGATTTTCGAGGACAAAAATCCCTAGCGAAGAAGAAATGTAACAGCCCGATTTTGGGGGCTAGTAAGAATAGTGGTCTCAGAACCACAAATCCAGATTTGACTAAAGTATTTATCATTATTTTGGAATCATTGCATGTTTATATTAGTGTATAAAATTTTGGTGAGTTAATTTTGACGTTTATGAGCCCAATTGCAAAAAAAAAAAAAAAAGACTAAATCGCATAAAGTGAAAAAGTCCTAATTTTATAGCTAAAGGTGTTATTTTATTAGATAATCAAAATTGGGGGATTTTAAAGGGAAATTAGACCCTTAAAAGAAAGCATAGCCGGCCATAGAGTCAAAGAGGAGACAAAATTTTCAAATTTGGTTAGTTAGGTGACTTATTTTTTACTAAAATAGAAATAAATAAAGGAAGGATGATATCATCCCTTTTTCATCTTCTTTCTCTACCAAAAATTAGCCATTAAAGAGGGTTTGAAAGCTTAAAATTTTGAGCAACTTGAAGCACTTACAAGTAAGTGATTTCCATGTCCTTTATTGATAATTTTTGTAGTTTTGAGACCCTTGAAGCATGAGCTTTCAAATGAGAAGTCTATTTTGCAAAATGGTTAAAGTCTAGGGTTTCTCCATGAGAGCATCTAGGATGCTTTCTAAAATTTTATAGAAGAATATGAGTCTTGGGTGTGACATAAACAACTTTTGTGAAATGTGTTAGCATGAAAACACCTAAAAGGACCATTTTGCATAAGTTGTAAAATAGATGAAAAATGTGTGAAATAATGGAAATTTGGAGTTGCTATAAGATTCAAAGAGGTTTGGCTAGTCTTGAGAAATAAATAAATTCGATAAAAATCAATTTTCGGGCCGAGGGGTAAAATGGTCATTTTGCAAAAGTCTAGGGGCAAAATGGTCATTTAGCCCAATTGTGAATTGTTGAGTGCTTAGGTTGATAATGTGACTTAATAAGTGCATTTTTTTTTATTATAGATCAAGAAATACTGAGTCTGAACCTAAACCGAAGGAAAGCCAAGCAGACCGACTCTAAATCGGCTAGTCGCAACATTTTGTAATCCGAGGTAAGTTGTATGTAAATAATACAACTATATTGATAATTATATATGCTTGAATTATTACAGCATAAATTGCTTGATTGTGAAATTGAGAATGTATAATGATAAATGAGATAGTAGAATTTTTGTTGGAACCTTAGGAAGTAAATCGGATATTCATGCCATGACATTTGGGTCATTCATGTGTGAGCTAGTGTAAGACATGTCTGGGGCATGCATCGGCCACATTATGAGAGCCAGTGTAAGACCATGTCTAGGACATGGCATTGGCATTGAGACGAGGGCTAGTGTAAGACATGTCTAGGACATGACATTGACTTCAGATATGAGCTAGTATAAGACCATGCCTAGGATATGGAATCGGCACCTTGCCCTATGCTTGAGACTTATGTAATATCTGGTAGTATTCCAAATGGTTCAATGGTAAAAGTTTTGTTCTTAAGCTAACGAGGAAAGTATAACCGTGTTGTGAGTGGTATAGGTACCTAATTGGTACGTATAAGATATGAGCTAAATATATAATATGTGACTTGTATTGATGGTAATAAGTAAGTTATGCTTATGCCTACCTTGGTGTTATGAGCATGTTGATTACTGATAAATTGTTGTGGTATACTTACTTATATGCAAGTTACTAAGCTGTTATGATTACTCCCTTCCATTTTCATTTCCTTACAGTGCTGCCTAACTAGCTTAAGGATCACCAGAAGTCAGAGATATAAATCACACTATCAACTGAAGTATTCGGTATAGTTGGATTTATATTTTTGAATATGACATGTATACAACTTAGACTTTATTATTTTCTGTCATTGAGGTTTGGCCATATGTGTTGGCTTGGGTTGGAAACACTTCAATTTGTATTAAGCCTTGAATGATGGCTTGCATTCATTTTGAATTTATAAAACATACATTATCATGGTTGCTGAATGTCTATTGTGGCTGATTTGGTTATAGGAATTTTGTTTGTTTTGTTATTGGTTGGTATTTGTATAGAACTACATCTGTAAGAGTGGCAATGGGACTAGGTAAATAGCCTTATATTGTCCACACGGGTAGGAACACAGGCCTGTGTCTAGGACGTGTGTGACACACGATCTACCCCACAGGCGTGTGGTCCATTTGTTTGTCCCCTGTACATAAAAAATTTTAGTCAGTATGGATGATAATAAACACACGGGCAGAGACATGACCATGTGTCTCAGCCGTGTGAGGGGCACGGCCTAGCACACGGGCATGTGCCTTGGCCGTGTGACATTTTGAGGTTGGTAACGTCAGAAACAGAATGTCCATGTCTTTGTACACTGGCTAGTACATGGGCGCGTCGTGGCCATGTGAAGGACACGGACCAGACACACGGGAGTGTGCCAAGCTGATCGCGATTCTCGTGATAGGTAAGTTTATATATTTATAATTAATCATTCTTGAAACTAACTATTATCACGATGTAGGCAAGTGTACCTATCGAAGAGTAGTATAGTTTTGGCAAGACCGGATTTTCGAACCCAAAGGAACTAAAAGTACTAGTAATGACTGTCTTTTTATTATCTAGCCTAAGAATAAAGGGGTTTTGTTTTAACTAACTAATTATCTAAACTAAGAATTCACAGAAAATAGAATTGGGGAATTACTTTTGGGAAAACGATTGAATTAAGACAATACCTAAGGAAGAATCCACCTAGACTTCACTTGTTATTCTGACTCCGAATCGGATGATTTATTCATTTAACTTGTTACGTAGAGATCCCTAAGTTATGTTATTATCCCTATTCAAAACTAATAACATCTAATCCTTAGATTGAATAATTGAGGCTTTTCTCTAATTAACACCCTATGGTTGCATTAACTCTATCTATGGATCCCCTTATTAGGTTTCACCCTAATCCGGCAAAATCTTGTCACCCTATCTCTTGGCGCGCAATCAACTCCGCTTAATTATGACAAATGTACTCTTAGACAGGGTCTATTCCTCTGAATAAGAGCTTATCTTGAATCAGTATCCTGGGATATCAAAACAAGAATTAAGAACACATAATTAAGAACAAGTTAAATACTTATCATACAATTCAGAAAATAATAATAAGATTCGTCTTAGGTTTCATTCCCCTTAGGTATTTAGGGGATTTAGTTCATAACTAAAAAGGAAAACATCTCAGAAGAATAATGAATGCAAAACATAAAGAAAACCCAAAACTCCTGAAGGAAAATTGAGGGGAGATCTTCAGTCTTGATGGTAATCCGGCTTCTGAGATGGATCAATCAGCTTCCCTTGAGCAGTTCTCTGCTTCCTTTTCTTTGCATCCTCTTTTCTTCTTCCTTTAGGGTGTATGTATAGGCTTTAGAATTCCTAAAAGCCCTCAAAATTAGCCTTTTCCGAATTGGACTCAACTTGGGCTCTGCAGGGACACGTCCGTGTACGATTACTTTAGGCCATGCTCGAGCCTATTAGAATGGCACGGGTGTGTGTTCTACCCGTGTTAATCGTGCTTCAATTCTGCCAAATTGACACGACCGTGTGGTCTGCCCGTGTGAGGATGTCCAGGCCGTGTGGATTTTGTATGTTGGCCTATTTTCTCTATTTTTGGCCCATTTCTCGTTCCTTTTGCTCTCTTATGCTCACCTAAGTATAAAACATGAAATTAAGGCATTAGGAGCATCGAATTCACCAATTCTAAGGAAAAATCATCCATAAAATGTGTTAAGCATAGGGTAAAAATATGTATAAATTACGGTTTATCAAATACCCCCACACTTAAGCATTTGCTTGTCCTCAAGCAAAATCCTCAACTCGTAATCAAAATAAATCCTTCTCAACTTATAATCTCTATCGAAAATATCTCAAAATAATCCGTAGGTAATCATACATTGAGAATTCAACTAAAAGAACATTAGAGCTTTAAACATTCCAAGTTGAGTATTTAATCACGCAAAACTTAGGCATCTCCTCTTATCTAAGTGGTTACCTCAATTCAAAATCTCACAGAGTTTAACATCCTCGCTAAAGATTCACTTAAATCACTCAAAGTGTTTCATGACAATGAAAGTAGCACTCATCAGTCAATATGAAAAGTTATTACCATAAGCTTGCATGAAAATCAAATCTCCACCACTATAAATTGAGATGAGACATCAATCAAAAGGTCTTTAGAGGGTTGTAATGAGGCTTGGTTAGGGGGTGTGGTCACAAGTTGAAAGAAAAAGTTAGAATCGAGATTGAATTGAGAAATTACCTAACTAGAAAAATGAGTAGTCATTAATCGCGTACAACGGAGCTTCTTCTCAGAATATGGAATTTAACTACTTAAGCCCAAAAACAAAAGATTACTTCTAATGTGTATACACATTTTTTTTAAGAACAAGTTAAATAACATAGACTAACTATTAAGAACAAGACATAGCTGAGCAACTATTTCAATTCAAATCTCGACAAAAATAGGGATCAAATTTAATTTAGGGGATTTCAATAATAATGGGTTAAGGGTTAATATTAAGGGTAATACAAGAAATGGCTTGTTAGCTCAACGGCGTTTACTAAGGGTTAATCGTGGAGGTAGGATTTTCTTGACATGAGTGGGTTAATCCTAAGTGCCTTAATCATTTTGACATATCAAATCAAATGGTGTGGTTTTGACATGCATAATCAAGCACGTTCTAGAATAACAGTTCAATACTGACGCACTCAAAGCAATAATAAAAGTGAGCTTGAAAGAATTAATAGATGCTCAAAAGGCTAAAAAAATCTCACAAAAATTATGGCCTTTTGATGTTGAAAACTTGTGAATTCCAACTCAAAGTAATACCTAAACTTTGGGAAAACAACCCAAAATTTTAAATTCTTAAAAATCAACTTATCATGCTTGATTCTCTAATATCTTAAAGTTTAAACAATGAATGCATAAATGCCTATGTTTTAATCAAAATCATAAATCAATCAAAATTTATCCTAAATATGATATGAGAGCTTTTCAAGAGAACAAGGCAGTCATTCGGGGATATTTTTGATAATGAAATGAATACCCCCCACACTTAAGATGTACATTGTCCTCAATGTAAAAAGATAGATATTTTGACAAATGTAAGTGTAAGTTCATAAGATAGGGAGAAAAGTGAAACTTCCTGAGTGATGAATGAATTTCCTTGAACTAGAGTTTCGGAGAATAATCGGTGTGAGGTGGAGGAGGATACTCTGGCGGTGGTAGAGGTTCCTTAGTCCATAAATCCTGCTTCAAAAGAATATTATATCTGAAGTTGGTTATGGTCGTGGTCGAGTAGGACATGGCAGTCGGGGAGAACCTTTCCCAGTGGAGTTTTGAGTCCCTGAGTAATAGTGAGCTTTGGAGCTTTTTAGAACTGTGATAGCATCAGGAACTCTTTTAGAAAATATATAAGGAAGAATGATTACTCGGTAGGAAATAGCCGGAATTCAAAATTGTTAAATAAAAATTAAAAATCCTAATAAAAATATGATGAAAGAAAAATAAAAAGTAGTCTTAAAATAAAATAAAAGTAAAAACATAAAATAATAAATGAAAGTTATTAAACATCTTCATCGCTAGATGGTTCGCGAGGTGGGGGTGGCGATGAGATGTGGAGGTGCTGACAGTTCTGCTGTAGAGTAGCATCAATGTTGTCAAATAGTTGAAAACACTACTGCTCGAATCAAGTGAGGCGCTCAGAAATGTCAGCATATGAAGCCGCCGCATGAACTGGACGAGAGGGTGGTGGTGGCTGAGATGGTGGGTCCTCGTGCTGTGGGGGAACATCATTAATAATGTCCTGGGGGGCCTCCTCCTCAGTAGATTGGGCCAGATGATATTGAGGAGGGTAGGTTCCTCGGCGCTTTTCGATCATCCTCATGCTTAGCATGCTCGGGATGCCTTGTGAAGACATCTGGCCAATGAGGGTCAAGGATGATTCCTGGGCCGCAGTGTTGAGGAGCCCGAAATGTCAAGCCAACCGAGTAATATACGGGCCAATAGAGATGACTCCTTTTCTATGCCGCTCCGTCTAGTGTTGAATTGCGAGGGTAATGAAATAGGTAAGGTCGATGACATGCCCTGCGACGTACACCATAGAAAGTAGGCGTCATGAGTGTTGATGACGCCAGTGCTCTCTCGCCTTCCTGTTAATGTGTGAGCCAAAATAGCGTGTAGGTACCTCAGAGATGGAGGGAGAGCCGATGCCTTGGAGTGGCTAGGATTATAGGTGGCTGAACCTGGTACTAGTGCGTCCTAGCACCATGAAGAAGAATGATGAATATGGTAGTTGAGGGTATCTAAGTCATTCTCCTCCTTGAACTCCTCCGTATATCTGCCTAGGAGAAATTGCACAATGCCGGGATCATCGTAGTTCGTCATTACGGTCTGGAGATGAAACATTGAGCATAGTTCTATTGTGAGCTGAGATATGTTGGATCGATGATCCCAAAGAAAATCTCCCAAGGATCGGTGGTTAGGAGGGCCCGGATTGCATCAGCCAACTGAACTTGTTCTACTGCAGCCCAGCAGATGCAGCGGCCCACAATTAGAGGTCGGGCCCGGAGTATTTGGAAAAGTTCTTCTTGGGGCCCGATGGGGAATTGCAAGAAAGGGTGCCGAATTTCCGCGATAGGACCCGAGAAAGATGACGCTCCCTTCCTTTTCTTTGAAGCAGGGATAACAGTTTTGTTTCCTCGTGAAAATGACATGGTAACCCTACAAGCAAAACCGTTATTTTGTCATGAGGAATGTTCAAGGTAATACGAAAGCAAATAAAAAAAGGCAGAAGTCATAAATTAGAACTAATAATCTCAGTCACAACTACTAGCAACTTAATCAAAAACAATTTGATAGCATAATTTCGTGACATTAGCATGGTAATAGCATGAGAATGAGCATAGTAATGGCATGGGTATGACAAGAGAATAAGGCTTTCTTAATAACACGGTTCAACATGCAATGTATACTCAGTAACCTATGAATAAAAATTAAATGATAGAATAATGAGCAAAAATGAAAATAGTAAAATAAAACTGAAGACTATTTTGATACTAAGCATTAGAAATAAGTAAAATAGAAGTGAAAAGAGTAAACAAACGCTAAGGGAGAGAGATTGAGCGTAAAAAAAAGAGTGGTAAGCGACACACAGGCATGGCAGGGAGGGCGTGTAGACTTGCAACGGCTAGGGTTAGGGTTTCTGGGTGCAGAAGACAATGAAGAGTGCAGCCTATTTATAGATTTTGAGGCACACGGCTAGGGAACACGGGCGTGTTCCCCAATTTTTGCCCGTGTGACTCGCGAATTTTGAATTTGGGCGCGTCTGACATTTTGTCCATGCCCGTGTCCCTTGGGCGTGTGGGTACAAACGGCCGTGTTGCACGACCATGTCTAGCTTTGTTCACTTCTCCCACGCCCGTGTATGTAGGCCCACGCCCTTGTTAATTTAATAGGTTCACCCACGGTTGCTTGGCACGGGCGTGTCGCACGCCCGTGTTAATTTGACAGGTTTGGCCACGGGTTCAAGGCACTGGCGTGTCGCACGCCCGTGCTATTTTGGCAGGTTCGTCCACGGCCATGTCGCACGGCCATGCCCATTTTTCGTAGCCCATGTTGGGGAAATCTTTGCCCTGTTTCCACACAGTCATAAGCACGTCTGTGTGCTTGGCCGTGTTTGTGTGGTAAACCTGTATTCTAGAGCTCCGTTAGTAAGTTATGTGTTAAACACTAAAATTGAAAGAAGTTAACACAGTTAGTGCTCGGGTTGCCTCCCGAGAAGCGCTTATTTATAGTCTAAGCTCGACTTACCTCTCCATTGAATGGTCATGGTGGTTCGAGGAGTTTATACTCCTCATTCTAGCTATCATTCTCATCAAAATAAGGTTTTAGACGAGTGTTGTTTGCCTTAAAATTGCCGAACTTGGGATGACTGACCTCGACTGTACCAAATGAGAAAATGCTAAGTACCGTAAGAGGGATTTCTTCATTCGGTTTGGTAGTGACAATGTGAGGATCTGCGGCATCTAATAATACTTTATCTCTAACCTTAAGTTGATTTGGGAAGGTATTGAGCTCGTTCTGGCATAGTTTTGGTTTATCGTGTGTTCTCAGTTTATGCATTCTCCATTCATCTAGCTCCTTGATTTGTAGCCTTCAATCTTCATGTATAGGTCCTCTTCTACTGCTTGAGAATGGCTCATGTACTTTCTTCAGACTCATTTCATGCAATGTAGGTTGCACCATATTGTCAATTTTAGTAGAATGGTTTAGACGATCACCTTCAATTTCTGATGTGTTGCCAGAATTGCGAGCTTGAATGGTGATTGTTTCATCTCCCACACGGAGTGTGAGCTCACCCGTGCCAACATCAATAATCGTTTTAGCAGTTGCTAAAAAGGGTCGTCCTAAAATCAATGGAGTGTTGCTATCCTCCTCTATGTCTAGAACAATGAAGTCAACGGGAAATATAAATTTATCGATTTTAACTAGCACATCTTCAATAATACCCCTAGGAAATATTATATGTTTTATTTGCTAATTGAATGCTCATCCTAGTTTGTTTGGGCTTCCCAAGAGCTAATTGTTTGAACATTTTGTAGGGCATGACGTTAATACTAGCCCTTAAATCTGCTAATACATTATTAACATCTAAACTACCAATTAAGAAAGGAATCGTAAAACTCCCTAGATCTTTTAGTTTGTTGGGTAGTTTATTCTGTAGAATAGCTGAGCAAACTGCGTTTAGCTCCACATGTGACGCCTCGTCCAACTTCCATTTATTTACTAAAAGCTCCTTTAAAAATTTCATTGCGTTTGGCATCTGCGATAGAGCTTCAGTAAATGGTAAGTTAATATGTATTTTTTTTAAGAGTTTAAGGAATTTACTAAATTGTTCATCTGAGTGGTCTTTCCTTGTCGCGTTGGGGTATGGCACACGTGGTTTATATTCTTCATTCACTGATTTGTTTTTATTATGACCTACCTCACCTTGATCTCTGCTCACCACAGTTTCTTGCTTCGGCTCTGGCTCAGGCTCAACGAATCCTTCTTCATCTTGAACATTAATCATGTTGAGTTGTTCCCTTGGGTTGGGTTCAGTATCACTTGGCAAGATACCTTGTAGCCCTTTGGATATTAGTTTGGAAAGCTGGCCTATCAGAGTTTTGAGCCCTTGGATCACGCTTGTTGATTTTTAAGTGCTATCTTGGTGTTCTGGAAACGGGTTTCTAACACCGAGATAAATTTAGATAGCATCTCTTCAAGGTTCGGTTTCTTTTCCTGTTGATAGGGTGGTTGTTGAAAACCCAAAGGATGTTGTAGTCTTTGATTTCCTTGACCGCCCCATGAGAAATTGGGATGGTTCCTCCAACCTGCATTATAAGTGTTACTATATGGGTTATTTTGGGATATAGAGTTATTGTTACCCATTTATTGGACTTGCTCCTCCTCGATGCTAGGGTTGAAGGGTTGATACTTTGTGCATGCTCCTCCTCCATTCGTCTCGTACCTCATTACTGGATGTACCTGAGTAGAGCCTATTATCAGAAATCAATTCTGAACCTGATAGATCATTTCTTTTTCTGATATAAAAAATATGAGATTTCACTAAGTCGATTCTTAAGAAATCTCAAACCAGACCATTTGTCCTTCTTATTTAGAAGTTCTACCTGGTTTGACAGCATAGTATCCTAATCAGCATTATAAACGCCTACTATTTTAGTTGGCTTAGTCCTCATGACTTGCCACTGATAGTTATTCAGTGACATCTCTTTAATAAATTCGTAAGTCTCTTCAGGTGTTTTGTTGTTGATGGTTCCCCCGGCTGCTGCATCAATCATTTGCCTTGTCGAGGGGTTCACACCATTGTAGAATGTTTGAACTTGCAACCATAGAGGTAGTCCATGGTGAGGAAACCTTCGTAGTAGGTCCTTGTATCTCTCCCATGTCGTAAAGAGTTTCTAAGTCTATCTGCACAAACGAAGAGATATCATTAAGTAATTTGACTTTTTTAGCTGGCGAGAAATATTTTAATAGAAATTTTTGTCATTTGTTCTCAAGTAGTAATTGAACCTCGTGGTAACGAGTTCAACCACTTTTTAGCTTTATTCCTCAATGAAAAAGGGAATAACCGAAGATGAATGACATCGTCAGAAACGCCATTAATTTTAAATGTATCGCAGAATTCCAGAAAATTTGTCAAGTGAGTGTTTGGATCCTCATCCTGCCAACCATCAAACTGAAAAAATTGTTTTATCATTTCAATAGTGTTAGGTTTTAGTTCAAAATTATTTGTAGCAATAGCAGGCCTAACTATACTTGACTCAATTCCTGTTAAAGTAGGTTTAACATAATCATACATAGTACGAGGAGCAGGATTTTGATTTTCTAGTTCAACGGGTATCGCAGGAGGTAGCTGATTGTCTTGGTTTTCAGCCATCTCCTTGGTTGGGGTTTGAGTATCATCCTCTTGCTCATTTTCTGTGTATCTTAAGCTTTGCCTTATTTCTCTTTGGTTTCTGCGAGCTGTGCAATCGATTTTTTCGTCAAAAAGTAGTGGTCCTGACGGGTTTCTTCTAGTCATAATCTATAAAAACCTTCCAAGATAAAGAAAAAGTAAATTAATAAATAATAATAAAAATAAAATAGAATTAACTTTCAAGAAAAATAAATGGCTAAAGTAATAAAAATCGATTGTTCCTAATATCTTAGTTTCCCTGCAACGGCGCCAAAAACTTGATCGTGATTTTTGTGACAGGTAAGTTTATATATTTATAATTAATCGTTCTTGAAACTAACTATTATCACAATATAGGCAAGTGTACCTATCGAATAGAAGTATAGTTTTAGCAAGACCGGATTTTCGAACCCAAAGGAACTAAAAGTACTAGTAATGATTGTCTTTTTATTACCTAGCCTAAGAATAAGGGGATTTTGTTTTAACTAACTAATTATCTAAACTAAGAATTCACGGAAAATAGAATTGGGGAATTACTTTTAGAAAAACGATTGAATTAAGACAATACCTAAGGAAGAATCCACCTAGACTTCACTTGTTATTCTGACTCCGAATAGGACGATTTATTCATTTAACTTGTTCCGTAGAGATCCCTAAGTTATGTTATTATCCCTATTCAAGACTAATAACGTCTAATCCCTAGATTGAATAATTGATACTTTTCTCTAATTAACACCTTAGGGTTGCATTAACTCGATCTATGAATCCCCTTATTAGGTTTCACCCTAATCCGACAAAATCTTGTCACCCTATCTCTAGGCGCGCAATCAACTCCGCTTAATTATGAAAAATGTACTCTTAGACAGTGTTTATTCCTCCTCTAAACAAGAGCTTATCTTGAATCAGTATCCTAGGATATCAAAACAAGAATTAAGAACACATAATTAAGAACAAGTTAAATATTTATCATACAATTTAGAAAATAATAACAAGATTCGTCTTAGGTTTCATTCCCCTTACGTATTTAGGGGATTTAATTCATAACTAAAAAGGAAAACATCTCAGAAGAATAATGAATGCAAAACATAAAGAAAACCCAAAACTCTTAAAGGGAAATTGAAGGGAGATCTTTAATCTTGATGGTGAATTCGGCTTCCGAGATGGATCAATCGGCTTCCCTTGAGCAGTTCCCTACCTCCTTTTCTCCGTGTCCTTTTTTCATCTTCCTTTAGGATGTATTTATAGGCTTTAGAATGCCTAAAAGCCCTCAAAATTAGCCTTTTCTAAATTGGACTCAAATTGGGCTCGGCAGGGACACGTTCGTGTGCGATTACTTCAGGCCGTGCTCGAGCTTGCTGGAATGGCACGGGCGTGTGTTCTACCTGTGTGAGTCGTGCTTCAATTATGCCAAATTGACACGACCGTGTGGTCTGCCCATGTGAGGAAGTCCAGGCCATGTTGATTTCGTACGTTGGCCCATTTTCTCCATTTTTAGCCCATTTCTCGTTCCTTTCGCTCTCCTATGCTCACCTAAGTATAAAACATGAAATTAAGGCATTAGGAGCATCAAATTCACCAATTCTAAGGAAGAATCATCCATAAAATGTGTTAAGCATGGGGTAAAAATATGTATAAATTTCGGTTTATCACAAGCCGTGTGAAAACCCCTATAGGTGTGCATTTAAAATAAATTCCACATGAGTGGAGGACACGGACGTGTCCCTATATTGCTTAGGCCGTGTGAGCCATACGGGTCATCAACACGACCATGTTCAATTGGCCACACGGGCGTGTACCCCTATGTCAAGTGACATTTTTCTATAGTTGGCAAAAGTACCCGAGTTGGTTCCAAGTGTTTTACTATGTGTGTTTTGGGCCTCGAAGGCCCATATTATATATATGTTGATAAGTTTGAGAGAGTTTTATATTTTTCCAAGTCTTGGAGACTCGAAAATGATTGTAAGCACGAGTTTAAGTGAGGTAACGCCTCGTATTCTATCACAGTGTAGGATACGGGTATGAGGTGTTACACAGTGTTTAAGGACTTTATTAGAAGGGTTTCGTGTGTGAATATGATATGCAGATTGTGCAACTATACACTTTGAATAAAGTAATAAAGTGATAAGTGAGATCGTCTCTACAGGGATCAGATTAGGTATAGAAAAGGTTAAGTTATGATAATGCTTTATGTTATGGCAAAACTGAATTAAGTATACAGTGGTAAATTAAAATAATAAGGATAAGTTCAAATTGTATACTAACTAATATTGGAAAATGTTAAGGCAAAGCAAGAGTAAAAATACAATGGCAGTTACAAGAATAATTACATGAATAAAATGCGAGCGAATAAATAAATAACTAAGAATGTTATGGCACAGATAGTACGTCAAAAGTTAGAAGGTTTACGATGTTGATTGGAAGGCTGGGATTAAAAGAATCTGCCCTTATTTCCTATAATGCCTCAGCAAAATCGTACTTAACCTACTCCTCAGAAGAGACCTAAATTGATCTACTTTTTTATAAAGCAATATCTCAAGTTACTTTGCCTGTGTCTATAGGCCTTAGCACGGCACCTTGCACTGTTTTGTCTTCATTTTAATACAAACGCTGCTCTATGTCTAAAGTTTTTTATAGGTATTCGGTCGAATACCCGCTTGTATCATTCAACTCCAATCCAACTAATCCATCCTTTTCAGAATTAGATTCAGTTTATGGGCATACTGCACACTCATCTATGTCTAGAGAATGTACGCATACAATGGGAAAATAAAAACAATTGAATGAACTAGTATATTAAATGAAATATATGCTTCATCAATTAATGAAAATAAAAGGTTCATCATGTAATCCCAACCTATGAGATTTAAGTCATGGGTTGGTAATTAAATTTTGAGTTTAAAATAACTTCCAACATTATTTTGATCAATTCAATTCAAGGGATAACATATTAAGAAATAATGGAAGAACTTAGGAAGATGGTTGTCGCCAAACTAGTCCACAATCTAGTAGCACAATATCTTGTGGGGGATGAGAGGGACTACCTTCAGCTTCCTATTTTTGTCTCTATTCAATCCCTACCCTCTATTGTTGCCTCCAGATCTCCACACCTTTTAGGGTTTCTTCTTTTGGGTTTTTATAAGCATTTCTTCCTAAACAACTCGCGATATCTTCCATTTTTTAGGCAGATTTTTTTGGTCAAGTAGAGCTGGGCTGAGACTGGTATGCGTAAGGTGTTAACTTGATCATCTTCTTGAATTTCCATGGCATACAAGGTGGAAAACTATCCAAACTTTTTCCCTAGCAACCCTTCACTCATTTATTTCTTTCTCTACATCTTGCAGCTGTCAAACCACCAAACACAACCTTTCCACACGCAATTAAAAGTATCTAACATGTAAACACAATCCAAGATTCTAATACAAATGATAAAAATACTACTAAAATGTCCAAACACGCCACTAAATATACCCAAGTACAACCAATTAGCTAGGTCTAAAGGAATGAAATATATTATCAAAGGGCATAATCCAAATAAGATAAAGCTACTTTGTTACTAAAAGGGAAAAAATTTATCAACTACTTCATCGTCATTCAATCTCAGTGAACAGGTGGAAATTTAAGTTGGTAATTGAAAATAATGTTTTAGAATATAAACCAGTGAGTCACTATCAGAAGCTTTATGGTAGAAACTAACTTCAGTCTGGTTATAATCATTACCTAAAACATACCATTATGTGACAAAGGAAATTTATTCCAATAAGACATTTGAGTGTTTCTATCACATTCTTTTGCAGCTTTATCAAGTGAAAACAAATCATTCAACAAGTGAGACTTTAAAGGACCGTATGCAAGAGCAACTATGTAGCAAAAAAAAAATAATTAGCATCAAACAACTACAAGATAAATAAGTAAAATAAACCAATATAATGTTATACTCGCAATTTGATTTTTCTAGATTAGCAACTAACAAGAATTTTGATAATCGTTTCCCTAAAATTAGACCAGATTTTCTACTCAACATACAATACACTATAGATTCCAAACTACTACAAAATGGATAAGCAAAGTTTATCATAGCTTTAAGTAAGAACCCAAAAATTAGAATAACCATATTCCCAATTGTAAAATTCAACACTGCACAAAGTCGTGCTCATTGCAAGGACATAAAGATATAATAAAAGTGATATCAACAATAAAGCATAAGAATCAAGTCAATCAATTATTTTTATATCTCTATATTCCCTTCCTAGCATAAATCAAACACAAATTTCACTAGGAACTACTAGAAACCACATAGAAATTGATTTGTTCAAATTTCCTCAGCAACCAAATATGAAAAAATGAAACTTTATCAATGTACTTAATCGTGAAAACCTGTTACATAATACAATGTGGCTAAAAACCCTAAACAAAACAAAGAAAAAGGGGATAAAACAATCTAATCGAATCGAATATATTTGTTTGAATATATTTAGCATACAAGTATCAAACACATACCCATATGTGACACTCATTACTGAATACATGAAACATAAAATTGTATGCATTTCATTCCTAAGGAAAGAAAAATAAGTAAATAGTATAATTCATTTCATCTTTGAATAAATAATGACAAAGTGTAGCTACCTTACATGCAAAACTGCAAAGAAAGAAAATAAAATGTTATCAAAGTTCATGCACAATCATACATACACCCAAAGGTAATAACCCATGTATTAGAAAATCAAAACCTGTCTTTATTATGTCAATAAGCATTACCTAAAAATCCATCTAAAGCCATTGTAAAACAACCAACAAATATAAGTCTCATCTAAGTAACAAGTTCAGTGTTAAGGACTTTATCAGAATGGCATAAGCCAAACAACGAAAAAATGTAATCTTGGGAAAACAACAATAATAAGTGCAATCAATGATTTTTGAAAATGAAACTAAAAAAGCAAAAAAAAGAAAAAAAGGAATGAAATAAGATTTAAAAAGGAGAAAAACTACCATTGGTAAAATGTAGAAGAAAAACAACAACTTCCTAAAATAAGTGTGCCAGAATTGCAAAACTCCAAAGAAAGAAAGAAGAATGTGTGTACGGTTAGGGAATACTCAAGTTTTGATGAAATGTTGTGTTCACTGGAAAAGATTCTTAATCAATGAACATGTGGAGATTTTAGTTGGTAATTGAAAACAATGTTATAAAATATAAATCAGTGAGTCATTATCAGAAGTTTTGTGGTAAAACTAACTTCAGTCTGGTTATAATAAATACCCAGTACATCCATTATCTGGTAAAGAAATATCAAATAACATTTATTCTAATAAGAAATTGGAGTGTTTCTACCACATTCTTCTACAGCTTTATCAAGTGTAAACAGATCATCCAACAAGTGAAACTATAAAAAACCATATGCAAGAGCAATTATGAAACAAAAAGAAATAATCAGCGTCAAGCAACTGTAAGATAAACAAGCAAAATAAACTAGTATAATGTTATACCAGCAATTTGATTTATCCAGATTGAAAACTAATAAGAATTTTGAAAATTGTTTCCCTGACATTAGACAAAATTTTCTACTTAACATACAATACACTATAGATTCCAAACTACCACAAAATAGATAAGCAAAGTTTATCATAGCTTTAAGTAAGAACCCATATATCATAATAACCATATTCCCAATTGTAAACTTCAACACTGCACAAATTCGTGATCATTGTAAGGATATACAGATTTTATAAAACTGATATCAACAATAAAGCTTAAGAATCAATTCAATCAACTATTTCTATGTCTCTATATTCCTCTCCTTAGCATACATCGAACACAAATTTCACTAGGAACTACTGGAAACCACATAGAAATTGATTTGTTTAAATTTTCTCGCAACAAAACTTGTAAGTTCAATGTTAAGAAATGTAACACCCCAAAATCGACCTAGACGTTATGGCTGAATTCGAAGATATCACAGAGAATGGGTTTAGAAAACAGAGTCGTTACGTAGAATCATCTCAATTTATTAATTCATATACTTTATAACCATTTTTGAAAATGTTAATTAATTGGTTTATTTGCCAAAACTTATTTTACAGCGGAAGTTCAATAAACCCGTTTTATTTTAGAAATCTGATTCGTATTTTTAGAAAAACCTCTTTTTGCGAAAAAACCGTTAGTTTCATAAAATATTTTACCAAAGCATGCAGATTATCAACAATCCAAAAATCAACCATTAAAAATCATTAAGTCCAGAGAGTTGCAAATATTACAAACTCTCAAATGAAAACCAAAATCTTAAATAAAGCCATAAATTTCCATGTCTAAACTGTTTACGGTTGAGTGGTCACCGTTGAGTCTCTGTCGCACCGATCCACCTAAGTCTGTGGATTACCTAAAAAAAATAGACAAACAAATGTGAGTTTTGGTAAACTCAGTGTGTAACCCAGCAAAGTTAAGCATGCAACATACAGAAATCTCATAATCAATCAAATACAGATTCGGGCTCATGCCCATTTCATATACAGTCATCAGAATCAAATATACAGATCAAAATATTTAGAATTCTACCCCCATCCTCTACACACCAACTCTGTCCATCCCAGCACACCTTGTGGGGTTAAAAATGCCCACCTATCCCTACACACCATATCGTGCCAATATGACACAAGTCAGATAATGTTCAGACAAGCTACCAGAGTATAAGCGAAGATCGCCATACAAAACACTTCCTCTTCATATACAAAACTAGCCCCAATACAGATACAAAAAATAGATACAGAATTAACAGATTAAACATGTTCAACATGCTTATATACAAATATCATATGTACGATAACAGAATAGGCAGTCATGCATAGTAGTGTCTTACTCAGAGCGTACTAATAAAATATCAAATCACATAAACTAGGGTTTAGTTAACCCTTACCGACCCTAAGGCAGGCCCATAGTCGATTGGAACAACCTGTATGACTGTAGGGAAAATTTTAGAATTATGGGCTGACATGCCCGTGTGCCACACGCCCAGATTAGCCTCGCCCAAGTGGCCCACACAGCCTGGCCCAAAAACCCACATGCCCAACTTGGCCTAGCCCACGTGGCTCACACAGGCACACACTGGTCACCATATGGCCGTGTCTTATGCATGACCATGCCTTATTTGACCACACGGTTGTTTCTCGCACATGGCCACCCACACGGCTGGCCACGCACCCATGTGGCATCGACAAGACAGTTTTTCAACTTTTGCCAAAATTCAGTTTTTTGCGTTTCAGGTACACATCTGGTATGTTTTTTCAGCAAATGCAATCTCAATACTACCAGAACCTATAATTGATCTAGAATACCAAGTCAAAACCAAAACAAACGAAAAACTAAGAACCCCTAAAACAGAAGTGCCCACTTTAGGCGAAACTATGCTCCTCAACACCTAACTCGTTGATCGATTAAAAGCCTCTTGTGAACCCCCTAAATTGATCAACAGCACTAACAATTCAATCCACATTCGAAAAATTACAACATACTTCACAATAGAAATTTATAAGACCATAACGAGATCAAAAAATAACGCTACTTACAAAATACCCAAAAGCAAATCAATTTACCCCCTCCACACTTCGATCGGATAACGTGGGAATAAGAAAAATGTAAAAAAATGAGCAAGAAATTTCCAGCAGGAGAGAGGAAAACAAAATAGAAAAAAATAAAATAATATTTTGACAATATCCCACTAAATCACAACCCCTATTATCCCACTACATCTCAACCACTTTAGAATTCTAACTCCACCCAAACACTCTTAGACAACCAGAGCAAAAATAACATCCACGCTCATGCAGGGACACGAAAATAAGACTTCCAACACTCCAACTCCCTTATCACTCGAATCAGTAGGCTCATTCTGATATGAATTAACAAACAATATTATGTGTCAAAACCTTTTTTTTTTTTGCAAACGGTCGACTTTTTATTTTAAGAAAGTTAAAAAATGTGGGAGTCGCCACTAATCTTTTTTATGAGATGTGATCGGGTCACCTTGAGATTGATCATTTTAATAAAACATTTTGATTTACTAAAACGACAATTTTGGTCTACGAAATTCGAGAAAACGGATTCAAGAGTTGGTTACGTACGAGGAAGGATTAGCACCCACGTAATGCCCAAAATTGGTACCTAATTGATTAATTAATGTCTTAACATTGAAAGTCGAAAGCTCGAAAAAGAGTTTAAAATATGATCCCTTCTTTATTGATGTTGATTTAAAAAAACGCTTGAATAGATTGAAATGAGCATTAAAGGCCCTCTCATCCCGAGATAACAAAATGTCACACCCCGTAAGTTAGGGAACGACATTTGAACCCTCAAAACAAGCTTGCCTTTATTTTATTTTATTTTTAAAATGTACTTTGTATGGCATGACCTTCTCAAGTTTCTAAACGCGAAATATTGCCCCCCTTTTTTATATTTAAAATTCATGTATTTTTAAAAATTTAAAAGGATGTTCGGCTATTTAGGTTCAATGAGAAAAATCGAAACCCAGTAAGTTAGGGTACGATTTCTCGAATTTCCAAAATGCGAAACATTGCCTCATTTCAAGATTTTCCTTTTTACGAATTTTAACAAATCTATGAAATCTTTAAAGAGATATACAATGAATCGATTATATTAAAAAAATTTTAAATCGTGAAAGGGTCATGCATGGCTAATAATGATAGTGCAACATACATTTGAAGTAACAAGGATATAATACGCATGGTAAAGAAATGAAAGATGAACATGAAAGTATTGAAAGGGAAATAAATAAATGAAAAGAAAAATTTTAAATAAAATGATGATAATAAGCAAATTTTACATAAAATGAGAGATTATAAACAATTATATATTTTTAGAACATGCACATAATAGCAAATAGACAAATGAATAAATAGACATATAAATGAATAAATAAATCAGATATATATAATATTAGATTGAAGTATTTTAAGAGTAAAAGAATATAAATAAATCAACAAGATGAAATTTAAGGGGTGTAAATTATAAATAAATAAAAAACTAAGAAGGACCAAATAGTAATGCGTGAAAATAGGGGGGTCATCAAGGAAAATATCCCCTATTCCCGAAACGGCATCGTTCCAAGATGTCAACCTCTTCTAATGGTCCTAGGACCAAATTGAAAACAAAATCAAATTAATGGGGAAAATTAAAAAAAAAAGATAAAATGGAACCGAATTAAAATGAAAATAGGTGAAAAAGTAGAGGGATCGATTGCGTGAATGTCCCATTTTCAAAGAAAACACACAGATCCTCCATCAATCGGGTCGAGTCACACGGGTATGGCATAAAACGACGCCATTTTAAAGCCACTAAAAAAGGCCCTAAACGACGCCATTTTTGTAATGCCCCGTACCCTAGACCATCACCGGAGTCGAATACGAGGTGTTAACGGACTTAATTCATTACTTATACAGCTCAAACAATTTGTTTTTAAAACTTCCAGACAAGATGGCAATCTGTGTTATATTTACTTAGAAATTCATATCTCAAGTTCTGGAACTCAAAATCCAATTCTGTAAATTTTTCCTGAAACAAAACTCATATATCTATCTACTAATTTTTTTCTAGAATTTTTGGTTGGGCCAATTACTACAGTTTATTAGTTAAATTCTCCCCTATTTCAGGGTTCGACTTCTCTGACCTCTGTGTATTACGAATTAGATTTCTCTCTGTACAGAATTTCAATGACTATTCCATTTGTTTCTCTTAAAACTAGACTCAAGAAGGAATCTGTACATATAAATAATGACTTCTAATTATTTTTGTACAATTTATGGTGAATTCTTAAATTAAAAATAGGGGATCTAGAAATCACTCTAGCCCTATTTTACAAAAATTCAAATATCTCATAAAATATAATTCATATACCTATTTTGTTCAATCCATATGGAAATAGACTCATTAAGATTCGATTCCTTAACTTATTCATCATTTAAGTCAATTTCTACTATTTTTAGTGATTTTTCAAATTCACATCATTGCTACAGCAATATTCTATTTTATAACAAATTTCACTTTACTTTAGATTTCCATGGACTAAATAGCATTTTAAACATACATGGCATCACAAACCCTTTTCTTACCAAACCATAACCATGTCATAAAATCATTTACACAAAGTGAGTATTTTGCCATACATGCCACATTCAAAATACACAAGCCATTTTACCAATTTAGGCCTTCGGATAGTGTGAATGAGTCTTCGACCTATCCTGATTCTCAAGCCGGCTTGTCAACAACTACAATGAATGAAAAGGAGGGAGTAAGCATAAATGCTTAGTAAGTTCACGTGCAAATAGCAAGTAACATAATCATTCAATTCCACATAAAACATCATTTGCATAAACAACATCAAGACATTCGTGTTTCGTTTGCATTTAATATCTTTCTACGATTTCACCATACCAAGTTCTCAACCCGAGGATTTAAGCACATACCTATCAAATTTTCTCATTCACCACACTTACTAATATATCACCTTCGTTTTAGGCATTCTTCTCATTCACTTAAGATTCACCCATTGAACACATCGGAATATAATTCGAATACGCGGGTTTCATGAACATAAGTGCCATACCCGTAGCTAGACAAACTCAACAGCTTGCAAAACTTATGTAGCCAAGTTACCATGTAACCCACCCATAAGTTAACTCGGGCTCAACTCAACGAGCTCGGGCGTTCGCATCCATAAGTGAACTCGGACTCAACTCAATGATTTCGGAACTCAAATATCCTAGTGACATATCACTCTAATCTATTCCCAAGGTTCAAATGGGCTTTTTCCTAGGTTACACATCTTTGCCGTCTTCCACAGAATATCAAAATCGATACTTCGGTGATAGTTCATACTTATCAAGTAATTCACATAATTACATATTATTCAACAATAACCACAAAACATAACATTTTATGATAATAATAAGCATCATATCATATAAACAACATTAAATTGCTTAAAATGACAATTATGTTACTACATTTACACATGAACTTACCTCGATACAAAATATTAGCAATCGAGCCTATTCTTCGTAAACTTTGTTTTTCCCTCGATCGCGACTTGAATCTCGTTTCTCTTGATCTATAATGCCAAATTAATTTTATTAATACATACATTCATCAAAATAGTCTTTAATATGAACTTTGGCAAAATTACATTTTTGCCCCTAAACTTTTACATAATTACACTTTTGCCCCTAGGCTCGAGAATTAAACTTCATCCCTTATTCTTATGTTTTATGACATTCTGATCATTTTTCCCTTCTATAGCAACATCAAATTCACACTCTAACATGCACTTATGACTTTTAGGTATTTTTACCGATTAAGCCCTTTTACTCGTTTTCACTTAAAACTGAGTAGTACAAGTTGTCTAACATAATTTAAAACCTCATATTATATCATAAAACACCAAAATACACAAATTTCACCTATGGTTATTTTTCCAAATATGAACCCTAGGTTGAATTATTGCTGGCATAAGCTTAATCGAGCTATCGGGATTCTAAAAACGTAAAGAACATTAAAAACGGGGCTTGGAATCACTTACTATGGAGCTTGGCAGCTTGAAACAAACCCTAGCTGTGGATAACCCTTGAAATTTTGGCCTAATGACGAAGATGGACAAAAATTGGCTTTTAATTTTGTTTTTAATTCATTTTAATAACTAAATGACCAAAATGCCCTTCCTACTAAACTTTCAAAAAAATTTCATCCATGTCCAATTTTTGTCCATAGACTTTGAAATTGGTCAAGTTCTATTTAAGACCTCCTCATTAATATTCCAAAGCAATTTCATACTAAAAACTCCTAGAATGCAAGTTTTGCAAATTATTCGATTTAGTCGCTAATTTCAATTTAAGCACTTTAGGTATAGGATTTCGTCACGAAATTTTCAAACAATCATGAAATCATATCATAAATATCAAAATAATTTTAAAATAGTTATTTCTATCTCGAATTTGTGGTCACGAAACCACTATTCCATTTAGGCCCTAATTCGAGATATTACAGTTTTCCATGGCCTATAAAAGTTAAATTTTTTTTTAAAAAAAAAACTCATTCCTTCATGTTTTCTTAAAAAAAAAAGGGAAATGGGGGACTTATTTTCTCTCTAGGCCTCTGTTTCCAGCGATCAGACCACCATCCATCCGTCGTCGATGACCGTCGTGCACAGTGGCCAGAGGTACAAAACTGGCCCCCTTTTTACCCTTTTTCCTTCTCCACCCAGATCTGTGGTCAAAACATTCAAAAACCCTATAGAAGTTGAAAGAACATGAAGAAGCTCCTCGGCTTTGTCCTCCTGATCATCGACAAGAAAGATGAGAAAAAGGTAAAAGGTTGAACCTTTTATATATGTATATATATATGCATGTATACTATATTCGATGTGCATAGGCTATAAAAACATAAAAATATACCTTCGAATAAACTATTTTTTTAAATGTCTCTCTTTCTTTCTATTGATATTTTCTCTTCTTTTTTTTTTTTTAAAATCGTTCTCTTCGGGCTTTATAGTTAAGAAAAAAATGAAATAATACAAAGAATTTCTTTGTTGTATTGTTTTTCTCTTATTGTCTCTTTGTTGCTATTGTTTTTGCATTGGCTCGTAGGTACAGGAGTACGGAGGTACATGGTGGTAAGGAGGTTTTGCACTGAAGGCTGCTGAAGCGACGCAAGCTTAGCGTGGCTAGGGTTTCCTGAGAATGTTTTTCGTCTTGGGCTATTTGGGCCTTGGGTTTGGGCTAGTTTTATTATTTTTGGGTTTGTATGGACTGTTTAATGGACTGTTTTAATCTATTTTGGTTTTTGTTTTGTTATTTAATCTTTTTATGGGCTAGGGAAAAATTTGGGCTTAACAGCTGTCCCTCTTTGCTTGTTGTCATGTAACGAGAACGGAGCAAAGACTTCGAAAAGGGCCAATTTTGCTCGATCTTGCCAAACCTTGACTTCTTCTGGTATTTCTCTTCTTCGAGTAGCCTCATTCCATCCCACTGCATCTTCAGGGGTATAGGAATTAGTACTTCGATCTACTCCACTGTAACTTCAAGGAGACTAGACTCGCATCTTCAATCTTCTTCACTGCGACTTCAAGAAGATGAGATTTGCCATGGTAGATTTGATCCGACCTACTGTAACTTCAGAGGTATAGGATTTGTGACTTGTAGTCGTAATTTATTTCACTACAACTTCAGGGAAATAAGATTTGTTATCTTCAATCTGCTCCACTGTAACTTCAGGGAGATAAGATTTGTAGCTTGTAGCTTGTAGCTTTAATCTGTTCCACTGCAACTTTAGGGAAATAAGATTTGCTATCTTCAGTCTGTTCCACTGCAACTTCAGGGAAATAAGAGTTGCTATCTTCAATCTGCTCCACTGCAACTTCAGGGAGATAAGATTTGTAGCTTGTAGCTTTAATCTATTCCACTCTAACATCAGGGAAATAAGATTTTCTGTCTCCAGTCTGCTCTGCTGCAACTTCAAGGAGATAAGAATTGTGGCTTCAATCTGCTCCACTACAACTTCAGGGAGATAATATTCACCATGATGACTTAATCTGACCTACTGCAACTTTAGAGGTATAGGATTTGTGGTTTCACTGGTCTGTTATGTCGTTCTCTAGGGAACAGGACCTGTAAAATTCTCCTGATGAGTCTATTTATGCCAAATGATTAGGATGTCATGATCAAAATGCATCAAATGCTCCTAACTAGATGTGTGAATGTTATTTGCATGAATGCAGAAGGTTATTTTTAGAATAATCCCTTTTTTAATGCTTAGGTTGTCATTACTCATTGTTCACGAAGGTTCTATCACTGATACGCTACCGTGCTTTCTTACTCAGCTGGTATCTTTGACAGAAGATTTGAAGAGATAGCCATAATTTGGACTATTCTTCCTCCAATGTGTCCAATTTTGAATTTGGGTTAGTTCTAACTAGTGGTCCTGTTTCAGGTTCTTGTGCCATTTTGAAACTTTTTAGAGTAATATGCAAAACTTCTTTTATGTGAATATTGTAAGTCCAATAATCATTGTTTCAATGAAAAATGCTTGACAAAGGCTATCATGATGGACAAAATGGAATTTTGTTAAGAGCAAAGCTCGAAGTAAATTAATCAAGATAGAAAATTTGCTAAAGTACACAATGAATGAATTGAAAATAGGTGCCCCAGATATTGCAGTACGAGCTTCTCTATTCAAACTTCTCGAAGACCATTTCGAGCTAGATATGTGTTTAGGAGATCTAAAGTATTTGTTGACGCCCCAAGATGTAACGCTCATCCTTCTTGTTAATTCTGAGAGGACAAGACTACCATATGCCCCATTTTCAAAATTTGAGCCACCCATTTTTGGGTTTTCAACTCAAAACCCCTTTGGTTTCAAAACGCCCTTTCTGGGTTTTCGCCTTGGCCTCTCCATTTTCTTCTTTGTTTTTTTTAGGAAGGTCCCAAAGCGCCCTTTGCGGGTTTTTTCCTTGGCCTTTCCTCTTTTTAAGTGAAATACTTCTTGACGGAATTCAAATTTATAGGATTGGGCAAGTTTTTAACATCAATCTCGACTAGAATTAATGCTTCTCCGGAAAAGGCTTTCTTTACCACATAAGGTCCTTCCCAATTTGGCATCCATTTCTCTCTGAAATCCTTTTGTATTGGAAGGATCTTTTTCAAAACCAGCTCTCCCTCATGGAATTCTCTTGGGTAAAGTTTTTTGTCATAAGCTTCTATCATCCGTGTTTGGTACATCTGACCATGATGGATAGCCCTTAGCCTCTTTTCTTCAATCAAATTCAACTGATCATATCAAGACTGGATCCATTCTGCTTCATCTAACTTTATCTCTAACTTTACCTCTGACAAAACTTGGAGAGAAGGAATCTCAACTTCGATAGGCAGAACCGCTCCATTCTATAGACTAAAGAGAAAGGTGTTGCCCCAGTAGAGGTCCTGACAGACGTTTGATAAGCATAGAGAGAAAATGGTAGCTTCTCATGCCAATCCCTATAAGTTTCAATCATTTTCCCCACAATCTTCTTGATGTTCTTATTGGCTACTTCCATCGTACCATTCATTTTTGGGCGATATGGCGATGAGTTGTGGTGTTTGATCTTGAATTGACCACAGACCTCCGCTATCGTGCTCTTGTTCAAATTTAGTGCATTTTTCGATATGATCTTTTCTGGCATTTCATACCGACATATGATCTCTTTCTTTAGGAACTTGTTGACTGTCAACTTCATGACATTGGCGTATGAAGTGATTTCTACCCATTTGGTGAAGTAATCGATGACCACAAAGATAAATCGATTCCCATTGGAATCTTTTGGCGATATTGGTCCAATCACATCTATGCCCCAAATTGAGAAAGGCCATGGAGAAGTCATAACACAAAGAGGTGAAGGAGGCACATGAATCTTGTCTCCATAGATTTGGCACTTATGACATCTTTTGGTGCAGTTAATACAATCTCCTTCCATGGTGGACCAGTAATAACCGAATCTCATAATTTTCCTAGCCATGGTAAAGCCATTAGTGTGTGTCCCACAAACACCCTCATGGACTTCTTCCAAGATTTTCTTAGCCTCTACAGCATTCACACATCTTAATAGCACCTGATCCTTTCTTCTTTTGTATAGGATCTCCCTATCTAAGACATAGTCAATGGCCAGTCTTCTCAACATCCGTTTATCATTCTCAGTTGCCTAGTCTAAGTACTCACGATTCCTCACATATTGCAATATATTGTGACACCAAGGGTGATCATCTTTTTTCTCTTCTTCACCAATGTTGTAGCAATGAGCCGGAGCCTCATAAATACTCATTTTGATAAGCATCACGTCCTCTTGCTTGTTTACTTTGATCATAGAAGCAAAGGTAGCCAAGGTGTCAGCCATCTAGTTTTCATCTCGTGGGAGGTAGTAGAAAGTGATGTTATCAAACTCCTCCATTAACTCCAAAACTATATTTCAATAATTGATCAATTTGGGGTTCTTGTCTCCCATTCGCATTTGAG
Source organism: Gossypium arboreum (assembly GCF_025698485.1). Lineage (NCBI taxonomy): Eukaryota > Viridiplantae > Streptophyta > Magnoliopsida > Malvales > Malvaceae > Gossypium > Gossypium arboreum. Next base: position 60,305,171 of record NC_069076.1, on the reverse strand, counting down.
CTGATAGATTACTAGTGCAGAATCCCCATATACCTCTAGCACTTTGATTTTTCATTCTATGGCTGCACGGATACCCATGATACATGCTTCATACTCTGCCATATTATTTGTGCAATCAAAATCCAGTTTGCTAGTAAAGTGATAATGATCTTCGTTTGGAGATACCAAAACAGTCCCGACTTCGTTACCCAGTATTTGATGATCCGTCAAAATTTAGTTTCCAAGGGTGACCTTCTTGAGAACCTTCTTCAATGATTGCAACATACATCAGATCTTCGTTTGGGAAATCAAAATTCAAAGGCTCGTAATCCTCTAGTGCTCTACTGGCCAGAAAATCTACTATTGGACTTCCTTCTACAGCTTTCTGGTTCACATAAACTATGTCAAATTCAGAAAGTAGAATTTGCCATCGAGCCATTCTTCCATTCAAAGCTGTTGACTCCATCATATACTTCAGAGGATCTAGTTTCGATATGAGCCAAGTGGTGTGATACAACATATATTGTCTTAGCCTTCCGGTTGTCCAGACCAAGGCACAACACAACTTCTAGATTGGTGAGTACCTTGTCTCACATTCAATGAACTTTTTACTAAGACAGAAAATAGCTCTTTCTTTCCTTCCTGACTCATCATGCTGGCCGAGTACTCATCCCATGATTTTCTCAAATACCGCCAAGTATAGTATCAATGGTTAATCTGGGTTAGGTGGCATCAGCACTGGGGCATTGGCAAGTACTGTTTGACCTTGTCAAAAGTCTTTTGGCATTCTTCGTCCCATACACCTAGGTTGTGTTTCTTAAAGAGACAGAAAATGGGGTCACATTTCTCGGTTAGTTGTGAAATGAACCGAGCAATGTAATTTAGTCTTCCTAGGAATCCTCAACCTTCCTTTTGAGTACACGGCGGAGGAAACTCTTGTATGGCTTTGACTTTGTCTAGGTCGATCTCGATCCCTTTCTCACTAACCACAAATCCTAGCATCTTTTTGGACCTGATTCGAAAGGTACATTTTGCTGGATTGAGTTTTAGCTGAAACTTTTTCAACCTTAAGAACAATTTCCTCAAGACCTGAACATGCTCCTTCTCTGTTTTGGATATTTCGATCATATCATCGACATAAACTTCGATTTCTTTGTGCATCATATCATGGAACAAGGTTACCATGGCTCTTTGCTATGTTGCTCCTGCATTTTTCAGTCCAAATGACATCACCTTGTAGCAAAATGTTCCCTACAAGGTTGCAAATGTGGTCTTCTCTATGTCTTCAGGATACATCTTTATCTGATTGTATCCCGAGAAACCATCCATAAAGGAGAACAGTGAGTAACCCGCTGTGTTGTCCACCAAGGTATCAATGTGAGTAGTGGGAAGTTATCTTTCGGACTGGCTTTATTCAAATATCTGTAGTCTACATACATTCGTACTTTTTCATCCTTTTTAGGGATGGGGATGATGTTGGCTACCCATTCTGAGTATTTCACCACCTTTAAAAATCTAGCGTCGAACTACTTTTTGACATCCTCTTTTATTTTCAACAAGACGTTGGGCCTCATCCTTTGAAGCTTTTGTTGAACTGGCTTACATTTTTTTTATGGGAAGTCGATGCACCACTATATCAGTATTCAACCCGGGCATGTCCTGGTATGACCATGCGAAGACATCTTTGAATTCTTGGAGTAATTCAATAAGGTCTCGCTTTGTCTCTATGGTGATACCGGCTCTAATCTTCACTTCTTTCTCTTCTCCTAAACTCACGATTTCTGCTGACTCCTTGTGAGGTAGGATTTGTTTCTCATCTTGTTCTACCATTCATAACAAATCAGGAGATAGGTCATAATCTAGGTCATCTTCAAAACCTTGAGAATTATCCGTACACATATCTCGCTCAAAAGGAGACTTTGAGTCATTAGCATCGTTGCTCATTGTTTTGATATCTAGGGACCTGTTATAGAGATAAAAGAAGATCCAAAGAACGAAAGAATCTAAGAATAATCATCTGCATGGTATGATCATGAATGAAAAGTAAAAGAATATTTGAGAAAATGTCCAAAGGACAAAAGAATCTAAAAATAATTATTTGTATAGTGTAATTATGAATGGAAAGAATAAATAATATTTGCTCAAAAATGATAGCAAAGATGTATTTTATTGAAATAATGATTTTGAATATAAGCCTATTTCACAAAAAGGACTCTTATTACTCCTAGGCCTAGAGAAATAAGTGTGTTTTGAACATTACTCTATATTAGTTCTAAAGACTACAGGAATCTCTTCCGCGGTCTAGTTGTTCAGAACACTTCCCGGCTCATAAGGGTAAATGCTTGACAAATTTCCTCCTCCAGTTCCTTCTTCGTATGTGGCGTTGATGTTTAAATTTTCCAACATTCCTTCTATGGCTTCCTTTCTTGGCGTCCCCCACTCAGGGTGAATGATTCTGCCAGACACAAAAGTCTTTGATATATGGGGGAAGATCATTGGTTCCCATTTGATCTCCTCCCCATTCAACCGTGCTCTTCTCCTTTCTTTCTTCTTTTCTAGCTCCTTCTTTCTTTGTCTTGCATCCACCTTAAATCCTAAACTGAACCGGTCTCGTTTGTCCTTCATTATCGGTGCCTCAATCCTTCCTTGTAGGTGTTTCTCGAATCCTTTTCCCAGTAAGGCCCCTTTCCCAATAGTTAACTGCAGGCCCATTCTTGTAATCTTGGATATCCTAGGTATTGGGATCCTGTTCCCTTCAGTAATGAATGTCGTATTCACAAATTCCAAAGACCGAAAGGAACATTCATTTGATTCATTGGTTTCCTGTAGATATGGCGCATCACTGGTCACCGTTGCGATGATGTCTTCTTCAGCATTTATCGTCACCAGCCGACCTTCCGTTCTCAATTTCAACTTTTAGTGTAGCGATAAAGGTACTACCCCTGCTGAATGTATCCAAAGCCTCCCGAATAGGCAGTTATATGAAGGCTTGATATCCATTACCAGGAAGTCCACTTCATATGTGTTTGGGCCGATCAAAAGAGGTATTTTGATTCTTCTCATTACCCTTCTTTCTGTGCCATCGAATGCCCTCACTATATTTTGGCATGATTTTATGTGAGAGCTATCAACAAGCAATCTGTTTAGTATGGATAATGGTAGGACGTTCAGGGCCGATCCATTTTCAATCAACACCCCTGGTAGCGTATACCCCTTGCAGCGGGTGGTGATGTGTAGAGCCTTAGTCGATCCCATGCCACCGGGTGGTATTTTATCATCATTGAAGAAAATAAAGTTATTGGCGCTTATGTTGCTAACCAGATGGTCTAGCTTGTTGACGAAGATATCATTAGCGACATAAGTTTCATTTAAGACTTTCATTAGCGCGCAACGATGGACCTCCGAGCTTAGGAGCAAGGCTAGCATCGAGATACAAGCTGGTTGTTTACGCAGCTGCTCTACAACACTATACTCGCTATGTTTTAGAAATTTTAGAAATTCTTTAGCCTCCTCTTCGTTGACCGGCTCGATAACAAGAGACTTAGGTCTGGTTATTTTTTTTCTTCTATTTGACTACTAAAGCTTTTCCTTTTGTGGGGTCTGCTCTAGCATTTGCTGAATCGTAACGCCTCCCGCTACGCGTATAGGAATCCACATCTTGGTCCTCCTTTGAAGCGCCGACCAGTTTCTCTTTTCCTGGGATCGTCACATTGCAGTCGTAATTCCATGGAACCCTCTTGCTGTCTTTATAGGAAAAGACTGCAAGTTTTTGGATTATAACTTTTGGTGGCATTTGTATTCCCACTTCATTATTTTTGGGTCGTGAAATGATGACTACTAGGTAGTCGACTTTTTGGACCTGCGCCATCGATTCTCCTTCTGATGGGCACATATTTCCCTCTTCGGGGCTTTTGACCTCTTCATAAAACTCCACTTCTTTATTTTCCATCATATCCTGCACTAGGGCCTTGAACTCCCCGCACTCTTGGATTTCATGCCCCACTTCATTATGGAACTCATAGTAATTCCACTTCTCTTCAAATCTCTTTTTCAAATCTAGTATGATCAATCCGCTGTTAACCATCTCCTTCCAAACCCGTCTCAATGGGGCTTTAACTTCTGCAACCTTACATTTGGCCTTCTTGTTCCCACCTTCATTTATCTCGTTTACCCCTAGGTCAGTATGATTGAGTAGTGGGTTTCCTACGACATTGGGTACGGATGGGTCGTCAAACTTCACAATCCCCATTTTAATAAATCTTTCAATTAGCATTTTGAACATGGTGCAGTTTTCAATTGAATGCCCAGTGGTTCCAGCATGGTATTCACACTGAGCATTTGCATCATACCATTTGGGATATGGGGGTTACATCGGCTTTAAGTAGAAAGGAGATACTATGTGTGCATCGAATAGGTTCTGATATAGCTCTCTATAAGTCATGGGTATAGGCGTGAACTGTAGCCTTTCTGTATTCATTCTCATATTGGATTCTTGTCTTAGGGTGTCTTGATGGTTGGCGGTTACTGTTTTCGATTAACTCACAGTAAATGACTTAGAATGACCTTTGTTGTATGTGCTCATGTTGTTCACCTCATTCTCCCTTTTCCTTGGGGCTGGTCTCTTGATACTCTCCCCTGCATCTATTTTCCCGCTCTTCATCGCTTTCTCAATCATTTTGCCGATCATCACTATATCTGAGAAGCTTTTAGTGGCACTCCCCAACATATGAGTGATGAATGGAGCTTTTAAGGTATTGATGAATAGTATTGTGGTTTCTTTTTCTAGGAGAGGTGGTTGGACTTGTATGTAAACTTCCCTCCACCTTTGGGCGTATTGCCAGAAACTCTCATTTGGTTTCTTATCCATATTTTGCAACGTAATTCTATCAGCGGTCATATCTATCACTTGACTATACTGTTTCATGAAAGCTTGTGCTAGGTCTTTCCATGAGTTGATCTTGGTACGGCTCAATTGGTTGTACCATTTGGATGCTGGCCCAACTAGACTGTCCTAGAACCAATGAATCACTAGCTGATCATTGTTGACATACCCAATTATTCGTCTGCAAAACATGGTGATATGAGCCTCGGGGTAGCTAGTCCCGTTATACTTCTCAAACTCTGGAGTTTTAAACTTGGGGGGAAGCACCAGGTCTGGAACCAAGCTCAAATCCTTAACATCTATTCCACAGTGATAGTCAGCACTTTCCATTATTTTGAACTTTTCCTTTAACCACTTGCATCGGTTTTCCAATTGTTTCGAGATTTCCACTCTCGCTCTTTCTATATCCCTTGGATTAGAGCCTGAGCCTGCTTGGTAGTTAATTGGCATCGAAGCACCAGTCTAACATTGTTGGGGCCTGATGGTAATGGATGGCCTTCGTGTGTACACCTTGGGTTGTGTCTGAACATTTGTCGGGGTAAAACCCGGGGGTAGAAAGGATCTTCATTGTCATCCCCAGTATTGACTATGGGATTCTTTCCTTTCTCTGGTCTGCCAGTCAGCAATTGTGTTAGCTGGTTCATCATGTTCCTTTGGGATTCCAACATTTGATCCTTCATATCTTGTTGGATTTTAGCCAACTATTCTTGCATCTGTGTTTGCATCTACTCTTGCATTTCCTTCTACATTTGTTCCAATCTTTCCAATCTTTTATCCATCGCTTTAGTTTTTCTTTGCGTACCGTAAGGATATGTACTTGGTAGATTTTTGTCAATTTTCAAATTACTGAAATGATTTTTTTAATTAATTAGGGTCCTTTTGTGAAATTAATGCATATAATGCGATGAAATGCAAATGCATGAATATAGAAAAAAGGCGTTGACTCTAATTTAATTCCATTTAGAACAACTTTAATAGAAAAAAAAATTCTTTACATAGAAATGGATTACAGAAATGGCTTAGCCCTGATGCTCAAAGTTTTAATTTTCCTAAGCAACCAAGCTAGTTCCCGGTCCCAGTCTGATTCTAATTCATATTTCACACTTAATACATCTGCTTGAACTACTAAAGTCTGTAGATGATCGGCCACCACTCGAATATGGGCTACAGCTTCGCCCATAATGTAATCTCTACTCCTAACTTGATCCTGAGAACGGTGAAGTTGCTCTTACCATCATTCCTCATTTGCTTCAAGAAGTTCAACCCAAAGTTCACAATTTTGCAACGCAATCTCAAGTTCTTCGACCTTCCTTTTCAGCTCTTCCATCTTATCCAAGCTCACCTTCAGCTCTATTACAGACTTACAACTACAATGCTGATGAATCTATTTTTCTAGTTTGGCTATTCTAGCTTTTAACCTGATCTTCTCGTTTTGGGCTTCTGACAGACTCTTTTCTAAGGCTTCTTTTTAGACCTGAGCGTCTTGAAATTTTCTCTCCCATTGATCGGCTTTGGTCTTTTCTTCTTGAATCCCGTGTCGCCATTGTTCAGACATTTTTCTTAAGCCGGTGGTTATCATTGACAAGCACAGCTTCTTATAATCTGTTTTTAAACTATCCAAATCTTTCTTGGCCTTATTCTTTCCTTTTCTCCATTTTTCAGTCTCCAATTTCTGAACATCAACATCTAGTCTTAGATGCATCTTCTCCTCTTCCAATTGTTCTATCTTCTTTTCGACCTCTAAATTCCTTCTTTCAAAATCCTGCTTTATAATCTCTAACTCGGATGGGACCACTTGCAGATATTAGTCCATCGACCACGTGCCCTCTTGATTTGGCTCGGGAATATTGTCGTTGATTCTTTTACTCTACCATCCATTATACTCGGGGGTTGTCATTGGACCAACAGCCAATCTCTTCATCCGACGGGTCTGATTCCAAGCGTTAGATATCTCTTGTACCTTATTTTTATAGTTATCCCCCTTATACAAAAACTTGCACTGAGTTAGACCCTAGGTCGCTGGGATGAACTGTCTCGATCGGTACTGCCTCAACATGAACAAAGGGGCATATCCTATGGCTTTCAAAACCCTAAGAAGGGGGACCCAGTCAAAATCCCCACATCGGTACAAGATCTCGTCAGGAACCATCCAATGGGCTCTCCACTCGACATCCTTTTCTTGGAGATTTTGGAAGATAGCTATCCATCTTTCTTCTAAAAAGTCATCCCATCTTGATGTAGCCGCTATTTCTTTTAAAGGGGAGTAATTCTCAGAGAACACCCGATACGAAACTTTGTCTACCTTCTAGAAATGTCTATGGAACCATGCTAGCAACAGTTGTGCGCATCCTATGAATCGGCCCTCACAAGCTCTTCGGCACATGTTCAAATATCTGAATGTTTTGGCTCAAATCACGAGAACTGACGTGACCCTCTTATCCAGTCAGTCAAACAAATCAGAAACTAACTCGTCAATGTGCCCCAATGCTTTAGGGAAAACAATCAGCCCGTAGATGCTTAAAGCAAAAGCATCAACCCTCTTCTTCATATCTGGGTGTGCCAAAATTAGATCTCGAAAACTTTTCCAGGGAATACACATGCTTTCTCCTTTCTGTTTGATCCGAGTCGTGACCCATTGCTCACTCATTCCGGTGATAATTATTAATTTTTTCACAAAAGTTGTAACATTAGCGGTTCTAGAATAGGCCTTCTCAACCTGAACCCTTGGACAATGAAGTAGGGTCGTATATTCTTCCACTGTGAGCACCAAATCTACGTTCCCGAAGGTAAAACAAATGTAGGTCAGATTCTAGAATTGGGCCAAAGCTTGATACAGATGCTTGTCTATCTTGATGTCGAGCAAATAAGGTAGATCACCATAATTGTCGTAAAATAGCTACTTGATTTCATCGCCCCAATGGGCCCATATTTTCTTCAATTCCTGAAGATCATTCTGTGTTACACTGATATGAGTGAAGTCCCATAACTCTGACGTGTACCCTTCCGCTAAGCTATCTCCTTTCTCTAATTGTGTTTCTCCAACCATATACGGACAGCCGCATTATCCTCCACTTTATCAAGAAATTCATTCTCCATGACAAGCTCTCTATTTAGTAATCGAACTTGAACCAACACGTTTTTAATGATGAAAATGTCATGCAATCACAAGAAAAGCAAAACAACTCAAGTCAGTACAATTCATATAAAATTAAAGTAAGCAAGAAATAACAAGCAGAGCACATATTCGGATAACCGCTAATGGTTTGGTGTGGCTCTACCTAGGGTGGGCTCCTGTGGGTCACTACATGTGGTTCGATCCTAAATATAGGGTTCTTGAACTAGCAAATTCCTCGATCCTCACCTATTATAGGCTCATATAGACCGAGTTCGGTTCAAGGGAATACATTTCCCTATGGCTATACGGAGATGAAAATCTCACGAAAACATAGGCACGAATGTATCCTGGAAGCAGTCCACTATCCTATACGAAGGTGAAAACCTCACGAAGGACTAGTTTTTCACTTCCACTTAAAAAGGTAAGACCAAGTGGTCATGCAATGTAATGTGTAGAAAGATACCAAAACTTAAACCAATACAGCAATTATAAACCATAATGATGAATATCGTAACAAAGACAGATGAAATGCAACGAAAGGATCGTACATTTAAACCGAGTTTTCAATTTTCGACAAAAAGACAAAAAGTAATCAACTCGTGGCTTGACTCTCTTATTTTGGTCCCCAGTGGAGTCGTCAAGCTGTCGAAACCTTTTTTTTTATTTTTGAAAACAGTTGACTTTTTATTTTAAGAAAGATAAAAAAATCTGGAAGTCGCCACCAATCTTTTTTATGAGGTGTGATCGGGTCACCTTGAGATTGATCATTTTAATAAAATGTTTTGATTTACTAAAATGACAATTTTGGTCTACGAAATTCGAGAAAACGGATTCGGGAGTCGATTACATACGAGAAAGGATTAGCACCCTCATAACGCCCAAAATTGGTACCTAATTTATTAATTAATGTCTTAACGTCGAAATTCGAAAGCTCGAAAAGAGTTTAAAATACGATCCTTTCTTTATTGATGTTGATTTAAAAAAACACTTGAATAGATTGAAACGAGCATTAAAGGCCCTCTCATCCCTAGATAACAAAATGTCACATCCCTTAAGTTAGGGCACGACATTTGAACCCTCGAAAACAAGCTTGTCTTTATATTGTTTTATTTTAAAAAATGTACTTTGATTTTCAAAAGGATATTCGATTGTTTAAATCCAACGAGAAATAGCGAAACCCCGTAAGTTAGGGCACGACCTTCTCGAGTTTCTAAACGCGAAATATTGCCCCCTTTTTATATTTAAAATTCATGTATTTTTAAAAATTTAAAAGGATGTTCGGCTATTTAGGTTCAATTAGAAAAATCGAAACCCCGTAAGTTAGGGTATGATTTCTCGAATTTCCAAAATGCGAAACATTGCCTCATTTTAAGATTTTCCTTTTTTCGAATTTTAAAAAATATATGAAATATTTAAAGAGATATAGGATGAATCGATTATATTAAAAAATTTTAAACCGTGAAAGGGTCATGTGTAATAATGATAGTGCAACATACATTTGAAGTAACAAGGACATAATACGCATGATAAAGAAAAGAAAGATGAACATAAAAGTATTGAAAGGAAATAAATAAATGACAAAGAAAAATTTTAAATAAAATGGAAAAATTTTAAATAAAATGATGATAATAAGCAAATTTTAAGCAAAATGAGAGATTATAAACGATTATATATTTTTTAGAACATGCACATAATAGCAAACAGACAACGGAATAAATAGACATATAAATGAATAAAGAAATCAGATATATATATAATATTAGATTGAAGTATTTTAAGTGTAAAAGAGTATAAATAAATCAACAAGATGAAATTTAAGGGGTGTAAATTATAAATAAATAAATAACTAAGAATGACCAAACAGTAATGCGCGAAAATAGGGGGGTCATCAGGGAAATAATCCCTTATTCCCAAAACAGCATCGTTCCCAGATGTCGACCTCTTCTAATGGTCCTAGGACCAAATTGAAAATGAAATCAAATTAAGGGGAAAATTAAAAAAAAGATAAAATGGAACCGGATTAAATTGAAAATAGGTGAAAAAGTGAGGGGATCAATAACGTGAATGTCCCATTTTCAAAGAAAACACACGGATCCTCCATCAATTGGGTCGGGTCACATGGGTATGGCATAAAACGGTGCCATTTTAAGGCCACTGAAATAGGCCCTAAATGACCCCATTTTCCATGGCCTATAAAAGTTAAAAAAATTTTAAAAAAAACTTCATTCCTTCATGTTTTCTCAAAAAAAAAAGGGAAAGGGGGACTTATTTTCTTCTCTGGGGCCTCTGTTTCTAGCAATCGGACCACTGTCCGTCTATCGCTGAGGTACGAAACTGGCCCCCTTTTTACCCTTTTTCCTTTTTCGACCCAGATCTGTGGTCAAAACATTCAAAACCCTACAGAAGTCGAAAGAACATGAAAAAGCTCCTCGATTTCATCCTACCAATCATCAACAAGAAAGATGAAAAAGAGGTAAAAGGTTGAACCTTTTATATATTTATATATGCATGTATACTATATTCGATGTGCGTAGGCTATAAAAACATGAAAATATACCTTCGAATAAACTGTTTTTTTTTTAATCTCTCTTTTTCTTTCTATTGATATTTTTTTTTCTTTTCTTTTTTTACAAACTATTCTCTTCGGGCTTTATAGCCGAGAAAAAAATAATACAAAGAATTTTTTTGCTGTGTTGTTTTTCTCTTTTCATCTCTTTGTTGCCATTGTTTTTGCATTGGTTCGCAGTACCAGTACTGAGTACGTGGTGGTACGGCAAGGCGATCTTGTTGGAGGTCTTGAAGTGGCGCAAGGCTAGCGGGGCTAGGGTTTCCTAAGAATTTTTTCTATCTTGGGCTATTTGGGCCCTGGGTTTGGGTTAGTTTTATTATTTTTGGGTTTGTATGGACTGTTTTAATCTATTTTGGTTTTTGTTTTGTTATTTAATCTTTTCATCGGCCCGGGCAAAATTTGGACTTTACATTATGTAAGCCCACTTCACAAGGGTAAGGCTTGGATCAAAAGAAATACAAAAATTGCCAAAAGTGGGAATTGAATCCAAGACCTCTCACACATACCTAGAACACTTAACCACTGAAGCAGAAACACATTTATGTCAGATTTTATAGAAACAAATATATATTAAGCAGGATGTTACAACTCTACCCCCTAAAAGAAATTTCGACCTTGAAATTTTACCTGATCAGAACAGATAAGGATACTACTGACGCATCGAGTCCTCCGGTTCCCACGTGGCTTTCTCAGTGCCATCATTCAGCCACAGAACCTTCACTAACGGTATGGACTTCCTCCTCAGAACCTTAATATCTCAATCCAGAATTTGAACCAACTCCTTCTCAAAAGTCAATTCTGGTCTATACTCGATCTCCTCAACAGAGACAATGTGAGATGGATCAAACCAGTACGACCTTAACATCAAGATGTGAAAGACATTTCGGATATGATCCAACTTTGGAGGTATCTTCAACTGATAAGCAACCGATTCTACATGCTTCAGAATTCGATACGACCCAATGAACCTAGGGCTCAACTTGCCCTTACGGCCGAATCTCAGAACTTTCTTCCACGAAGAAACATTAAGAAACACAAAGTCCTCCGCAGAGTACTCAATATCTCTCCTCTTCAAATCCACATAAAACTTATGTCTATCAAAAGCCGCCTTCAGATGATCCCAAATCATTCTAACCTTGTCTTCATTCTTAGAAACCAACTCAAGACCCAAAACCTGATGCTCACCCAACTCAGTCCAACATAGTGGAGTACAAAACTTATGACCACACAAGGCCTCGTAAGGTGCCATCTGAATACTAGCCTGGAAACTGTTACTGTAGGTGAACTAAGCTAGCTGCAGATAATCCTCCTAACTACCTCAAAAATCAATAACACAACTCTGAAGCATATCCTCTAGTATCTGAATCACCTTCTCATATTAACCATCGGTTTGAGGATGGAACATAGTACTGAAGTCCAATCTCGAACCTAGAGCCTCGTGCAATTTCTTCCAAAACCGAGAAGTGAAACGAGGATCTCTGTCAGAAATTATCCCAACAGAAACCCCATACAGTCTTACAATCCAGGAGATATAAAGCTTCGCTAGCTTCTACAGAGAATAGTCCATTCAAACCGAAATGAAATGAGCAGACTTGGTCAATCATTCCACGATGACCCAAACAAAATCGTTCTTAGTGGCTGTCAAGGGCAACCCACTAACAAAGTCCATCATTACTCTTTCCCATTACCATAAAGGAATTTTAACTGGTTGTAGCAAACCAGAAGGCAACTGATGCTCAACCTTAACCTGCTGACATGTTAGACAATGAACAATGAAATCCATAACTTCACACTTCAAACCCGGCCACCAGTACAACTCACGAAGATCGTGATACACCTTATTACCACCGGGATGCATAGCATAATGTAACACCCTTTATCCGTGTCTGACACCAGGACAGGATACGAGGTATTACCAGACTTAAACGTAAGCAAACATACAAAATCGAGCCATAAAATTTTCGTTCAAATTAAATTCATTCATATATATGAAAATTGTCCCTTATATGGGCCTACGAGGCCCAAAATATACCTCGAGAGTAGTTCAAGACTAATATCAGAAATTTAGAAAACTTTAGGAAAACTTAGAAAAAATTTCATGAAACAGGGTCACACGTCCGTGTGGGTAGGCTGTGTGGTCACACACGCCCATGTGCCTTAGGACACGCCTGTGCCCTCAGCTTGTGTAACTCTTTGTTTATGACGTCATCAACACAATTAGGGTCACACGGCCAAGTCACACGCCCGTGTGCTTAGGCCATGTGGCAAATTAAATTCCAAAAATCAATTGCAGACTTCACATGACCTGGACACATGCTCATGTCTTGAGGCTGTGTCCTTCACACAGCTAAGACACACGGCCGTGTCTCTGCCCGTATGTTTACTACTGAGCATTTTGTTTTGATTTAATAGGGTGATGGGGACACACAGCCAGAGCACAAGCCCATAGTGCAGACCGTGTGTCACACACGGCTGAGACACACGTCCGTGTGTCTACTTGTAATGTCCCGCACCCGAGACCATTGCCGGAGTCGAACACGAGGTGTTAACGAACTTAATTCATTTATTTACACAGTTCATTTTAAAATTTCCAGACAAGCTGGCTAACTGCGTCACTGTCACCTTAAAAATCATATCTTGAGTTCCAAAACTCAAAAACTGATTCCGTAAATTTTCTCTGAAACTATACTCATATATCTATCTACATATTTTTTTTCTAGAATTTTTGGTTGAGCAAATTAGTACAGTTTATTAGTTAAAGTCTCCCCTGTTTCAGGGTTCCACTACTCTGACCTTCATGCATTACGACTTAGATATCTCCCTGTACAAGGCTTCAATACATATGCCGTTTGTTTCTAATGAAACTAGACTCAAAAAGGAATCTGTACATATAAAGAATGACTTCTAATTATTACTGATTAATTTATGGTAAATTTCCAAAGTCAGAATAGGGGATCCAGTAACTGTTCTGGCCCTGTTTCACGAAAACTTAAACATATCATAAAATACGGCTCATATGGTAGTTTCGCTTCTTCCATATAAAAATAGACTCATCAGGGTTCGATTACATAATTTATTCACGATTTAATTCCATTCCTACTATTTTTAGTGATTTTTCAAACTTACATCACTGCTGTTGTCAGCATCTATTTTAAGGTAAATTTTACCCATTTCATAAATTTCCATGAATCCATTAACAAATTGACATTCATTGTTTTCAAGTATAATCACGATTAGCCACGACGTACGTAGCATCAATAGGACCATGATTGGCCATTCCAATGGCTAGTCCTTATCAAACATTTCCACACCACTTAATAACCATATCATAATACCATAATGTTATACTTCAAAATATACGAGCCATTTTCGCATGGCTATACGAATATACATTACCAAAGGGTACTCAATTAACAACAAGGGTCAGCCCTATACATGCCATCTTCAAAATTGAACTAAAAGAGTACCAAAAGTGGCTTAGATAGTGTGGATGACTTCGACTTTGACACTCCCGAGTCCGATAGCTGATGAGCAAAATCTATAAAACAGAGAATCAAAGCAACGGAATAAGCATTTAATGCTTAGTAAGTTTGAGTAATGAAATTTGTTTTGACTAAAGTATAACATTCATATGGCTAAATGAATAACTTCATATATGCACATTCTCATAATCATACTCACTTCGCGCTTCAATCAACATATTCATACACAAGGTATCAAACCTAACTAAAGGCCGAAAGTTCGTTAATCAATTGAACGAATACTATTTAAAACGAATTGACTTTTCCGATGCATATACGAAACATACCTTATCATTTGGATTTTATGAGCGTATTAATTGAAATTATTACAGCAAGATCGCTCACTTCCAAACCCAAGTATCTTTGGGATTTAGCCGGATATAACAACTCGCACAAATGCCTTCGGGTCTTAGCCCGGATATAGCAACTCGCACAAATACCTTCGGGTCTTAGCCCAGATATAATCACTAGCATAAATGCCTTTGGGACATAGCCCGGATATAGCAACTTGCACGAATGCCTTCGGATCTTAGTCCGGTTATCATCCGAATAATCATGCACATATGTCCAGAAATCATAACACATATTTATTTCGTTTTCATTACTAGAACTCAGACACAAGGCACTTATCTACCATTACCATTTTCGGCTCAATAACCACATACAAAGAGCATGGTTTTGATTCGCTATATAACATGATCTAATCGAATCATACTCTAAGTTCCATTACTCGAAAACTTACCTCGGATGATGTCGGACGATTTCAACGGCTATTCGATCACCTTTTCCTTTCCTTTATCGGATTTAGTTCCCCTTTGCTCTTGAGCTTAATTTAACAAATAAATTGATTTAATCATTTTGAACATCAAAGAGAAATTCAAGGTACTTAGCCCATATATATTAGGCATTAGAGTCATATATGTATGAAATCATGAATCAAATTCAACATATTAGCCAATATTCTCCTTTAGCCGATTTTCTAAGTCAAGATAAAGCCATCAATATGCTTACCTATAGCCGAACGTACAACAGCAATCTATGTATTCATTCTTGTGGCTGAATATGCATGTCTATGTTGAGGCCGATTCTATACTTAATACATTCTACAAATATGGTTACTTATGATGACTAAGCACCATTTTATCTCAAGTTATACTTATAAGCACATCCATCCAAATACATTCGTACTTAAACATTATTCCGTCCTAACACTCATATTACCTCTATAAACTACAAGCCGAATATCCCTATACTCACATCACTTAAACATCAACCCTCAATTTCTTTGACAAAGCACATTTCCGAAAATGATAAGGCAATATAACAGCTTTTAATCCAACTTATAATTCATACATATCACATTCCAAGCATTCACTCTATTCTATCACTTAAAATACACACATTACTCAATAACTTCCTAGTTCAAATTCGGCAACTACCCTAATTCACTAGATGATTTATTATTATTATTGTTCATTTATTCAAACTACTTACAATTTCCTTAAACTATCACAATTAACAACCATTTATCTCTTCCATTTTCTACCATGGCCGAATGTTATAACCCAAGCCACACATATTGTTCCTCAAGGCCCTTCAATGACCACATTCAGCACCTCCTTAAGAACAACCCAATTTCAACCTTTAAGAAAGAAGAAAAAATATATGTACTAAGCGCTTCAAACTACTTGGCCGAATATCAAACCTTCTAATTAATCAAAACTTAATCCATGGAATGATTAGAACTTGAACTAACCACCTTCTTTATACATAATTTTCCAAGAATTTCAAGGTACTTACCTCTTCTAAATCCTCATCCAAGCCGAACATGAAGCAAGAGAACTCCTTTATTCTTCCTTCCTCAAGTCACGGCAAAATGGGGGAGCAAGGATGAAACAACTTTGGTTTCTCCTCCCACTCCCCTCATATTTTATTATTCTTTCCACAACATATTAACACAAAATGTTTATAATATGTTTTACCCCATAGCATGGCCGGCCACCATCAAGATTTTTGGCTAATTTGACATGCAAACCCATCATTTATACAACATGCATTAATAGGTCCTTATAGATTAACCTATCACATTTCAAAAGTGTCACACATAAGTCCTATTACTAAATTCACATGCAATCGACTAAATCGAAGCTTAAAACTTTCACACATTCATATTCACATATTTTAGACAATAAATATCATATTCAAATACTTTGGTGACTAGGTTTAGCGGTCCCGAAATCGCTTTCCGACTAGGGTCACTTTAGGGCTGTCACACTACCCGTGTGGACAACTTTGAGGCTATATTCCAAGCCTTTTTTCACCCTTAATGACACATGCACACTTTCACATTCATAGTCATGGCTCATGGAAGTCAACTTCTTATCAATTTATACTTGCTTAAGACTTCATATTTTATTTAAACCAAGCTTACCAAATTCACATGCAATAAGAAACATCAATTTACTTTCATTTCATACAATCATGCCCTAGTTGTTATTATGCCATTTACTCACATTTCCATCATCAAACATCCATGATCACATCCACAATTCATCCATGCCAAATGAATTTACGCACAACATGAGTGAACATAGTACATGCATGCATAAATGAATAGGATTACATCCCTATAATTAATATGGGCCATATCTCATGGCCATATGCAAAATGAATCATCAAACCATTATAAGCCAACACACTTGGCTAAACCAATATGACATATAAAAAAAAGACCAAGTCCCTATACATGCCATACTCAAAATACTTAAATTCACTATACCCAAAAGATTAGTTTGATAGTGTGAATCGAGATCCGATGTCCTTCGATCCCTGAGCTAGCTTTGCTTTACTATAAGAAAAATGGAAAAGAAAAGGGGATAAGCATAAAGCTTAGTAAGTTTGCATGTAAATAATTAACAACATTAGCCATGCATTACTATACACATAACACAATAATCTTTATCACAATGTCATCAAGTATCATAGGTACATTTTAAGTCATGCCATTTATGAAATGTACAATAAAACTCATCCTCATAATTCATTATTTCACTTCTTCCAAGGTTTCATTGATTCATAATCTCAATGTTTATGAGCTTTGTGTAAGTACCTATACCCTTTCAACATGACCATACCTTGTCACCTCTTTGACATGATCGTTGGATTACCCATTGAACCACCTGGAAACAAAGGATACTCAGGAACTCTCATACACATGGTAGGATGCCAATGTCATATCCCAGATATGGTCTTACATGGGATCACATATCGATGCCAATGCCATGTTCGAGACATGGTCTTACATGGGATCGTAGATTGATGCCAATGCCATGTCCCAGGCATGGTCTTACATGGGATCACATATCGATGCCGATAGCCCAACTATTATCTTACATGAAATTACATATCGATGCCAAGGCTATGTCCCAAACATGGTCTTATATGGGATCGTACATAACCCTAACGTCATGACATTTGTATCCTAACTATTCCTAAGGTTCAACTGGGATTTTGAGGTATCGAACTCATCGAATTGTCATTGAATCATAATTAATTAAATCCATAAAGACAATTATACAATTCATGCAATATTACAGCATTAAAAACATAATAATATAATGTCACAAAATGTAACAACCCAATTTTGGGCTCAATTGGAACGTTGGTTTCGAGACCACCAATCCAAAGTTAGAGAAATTATTTTATTATTATTTTAGAGTTATAGCATGTTTATATTAGTGCATGGAAAATTTGGTGAAGTAATTTTAGCGTTTGTGAGCTTAATTGTGAAAAATGACTAAATTGCATAAAGTGAAAAAGTCCTATTTTAATAGCCAAGGGTGTCAAACTTCTAGAGAACCTAAATTGGGGTGTTACACGAACTTACCTCGATACTCAAAATATGGCTACTATTTGATTTAGTCCACAACCTTGTTCTTTCCTCAATTTAGGACCGGGCTCCGTTTTTCTTGATCTACAATAGCAAATTTCACTTATTAAATTATCACATTGTTCAAATCAGTCCATATATCATACTTTGGTAAAATTACAACTTTGCCCTTAAACTTTCATATAATTACAAATTAGACCCTAGGCTCATAAAATGAAATGTGTTCATTTTCTTTGTTACCCAAGCATAGCCAAACTTAGAGCATGCTCATAGCAGCCCACATTTCCCATTAAACATACATCCTACTACTCATTTTGCATCTTTTACAAATAGGTCATTTTCATGCATTTCCATAAAAAAATCACTTAGTAAAAAATGTTAAACACAAATCAAACTTTCATATTCCTCTATTAAACATCAAAATACATACATGTCACACATGGGTCAAATTTCAAATATGAACCCTACTTCAACATATGGCTAGAAGTAGGTAAATCGGGTTACGAGGGTTTAAAAAATGTAAAGAGCATTAAAAACGGGGCTAGGATACACTTACTATTGAGCTTGAAAGTTGAAAAAACCCTAGCTATGGCTCCTTAAGATTTTGGGCCAAGGTGGGAGAAGATGGACACAATTTTTTACTTATTTTCCCTTTTTATTCTTTTATTAACCAAATGACAAAAATGCACTTAAGGCCTTTCTTTAAAATTTTTCCTATTAATGCCCATTTTTGTCCATAAAAATAGAAATTGAGAAAATTACTATTTAAAGACCTCTAATTAATAACCCATGGCAATTTCATGCTTAAAGCTTCTAGAACTCACATTTTGCAACTTTTGTAATTTAGTCCAAATATCAAATTAGACACTTTATTAATAGAATTTCTTCATGAAACTTTCAGATAAGCATGCAATCATATCATACACCTCATAAGAATCATAAAATAATTATTTCTACTTTGAATTTGTGGTCTTGAAACCACTGTTCCGACTAGGTCCTAATTCGGGATGTTACAATTCTCCCCCCTTAGGGATTTTCATCCCCGAAAATCTTACCAGTGAAGAGGTTTGGGTATTGGTTTCTCATGCTTTCCTCGGTCTCCCATGTAGCCTCTTCAACCTCATGTCTTTGCGATAATACTTTCACAGGGGCAATACCTTTGTTCCTCAATTGTTTGACTTCCCGAGCCATAATCTTAACCAGCTCTTCACCATAAGTCATATCTGGTCAAATCTCAACCTCTATTGGTGAAATCACATGTGAAGGATCAGATCGGTATCGGCGCAACATAGACACATGGAACACATAATGAATTCTTTCTAACTCAAATGGAAAAGCCAACCGATATGTTACCGACCCTATTCTTTCAGTAATCTCGTATAGTCCAATAAAACGTGGACTTAACTTGCCCTTCCGGCCAAAACTCAAAACTTTCTTCCACGGAGATACTTTCAAGAATACCTTATCACCGACTTGAAACTCAATCTCTTTCCATTTCAAATCTGCATAGGATTTTTGTCTATCTGAAGCTGCTTTCAAGCAATCACGTATTATCTTTACCTTTTCTTCGGTTTCTCTGACTAAATCAACTTCGTGAATCTAATTCTCTCTGAGTTTGATCCAATACAAGGGTGTTCGACACTTACGCCCATACAATACTTCATACAGTGCCATTTTCAAACTCAACTGAAAACTATTGTTGTAAGCAAATTCTACCAACGGTAAGTACTTTTGCCAACTACCTTGGAACTCAAGACACAACACCATAACATATCTTCAAGAATCTGAATTACCTTTTTGGATTGTCTGTCAGTTTGCAGATGGAAAGCGGTCTTAAAATTCAATTTCGTACCCAGCACTTCTTGTAACTTTTTCCAAAATCTTGAAGTGAACCTCGAATATCTATCAGATATAATCGACAAAGGTACTCTGTGCAACCTCACTATTTCAGAAATATACAACTTGGCTAACTTATCAAGTGAATAGTCAGTACGTACCGGTATAAAGTGAGCTGATTTTGTCCATTGATCTACAATAACCCATACAACATCTTTCTTTCTCGGTGTCAAAGCAAACTCGTCACAAAATCCATAGTAATACGGTCTCATTTCCACCCAGGAGCCATTACAGGCTAAAGTAAGGCTAAAGGTACTTGGTGTTCGACTTTCACTTGTTGACAAATCAGGCATCTCGAAACGAACTCTGAAATATCTCTTTTAATACTCGGCCACCAATACAATTTCTTCAAGTCATTGTACATTTTGTACTACCTGGATGCATAGACAAACAACCACTATGGGCCTTATACAAAATCTTCTGAGTCAACTCGGTATTCTTAGGAATACAAATCCTATCTCGGAACATCAAGCAACCATCGAAACTAATCCAAAAATCTGAATCAATAACCGAGTCAAACTGAGCTCTCTTGTCTTGCAACTCACTGTCACCTTTCTGAGCTTCATAAATCTCTTGGAAAAACATCGGTCTAGCTCTCAGCTCGGCTAGTATCGAACCATCATCTGATAAAGCCAACTGAGTGTTCATAGCCCTCAAAGCAAATAATAACTTCCTACTCAAAGCATTAGTGACCACATTCGCCTTTCCCAGGTGGTAGTCAATCACTAGCTCATAATTTTTTATCAACTCTAGCCATCGCCATTTTTGTAGGTTCAAATCTTTTTGAGTTATCAAGTACTTTAGACTTTTATGGTCAGCAAACACTCGACATTTCTCGCCATACAAATGGTGTCTCCAAATCTTCAACGCAAACATAATAGAAGCTAGCTCCAAATCATGGGTTGGGTAGTTCTTCTCATATAGTTTAAGTTGCCTCGAGGCATAAGCTATCACTTTACCTTCTTGCATAAGTACACAACCCAATCCACTCAAAGATGCGTCTCTATAAACCAAAAATTCTTTTCCCGGTTCAGGTTGCACTAAAGTTGAAGCCTCAATCAACAAGACCATTAGTTTATCAAGACTCTGCTGGCACTTTTCTGTCTATTCGAACTTGACATCTTTCTGTAACAGCTTCATCATCGGAGTAGCAATCATGGAAAATTCTTTAACAAACAATCTGTAATAACCGGCTAAGCGTAGAAAGCTTCTAACCTCAGTTATGTTCTTCGGCAGTTTCCATTCAACAATAGCCGATATCTTACTCGGGGTCAACTATAATACCGTCGGCTGAAACAATGTGACCCAAAACTCCAACTTCTTTAAGCCAAAATTCACTTTTATTAAACTTAGCATAAAACTACTTTTCTCTCAATGTTTACAAAATAATTCTCAAGTGCTCAGCATGCTAGAATTCATCACGAGAATAAATCAAAATATCATCAATAAAAACAACCACAAATTTATCAAAGTATGGTCAGAAAATACGGTTCATTAAACCATAAATACCGTAGGAGCATTCGTTAAACCAAAAGGCATAACCAAAAATTCATAGTGACCATACCTCGTCCAAAATGCAGTTTTTGGCACATCAGGCTCCTTAACTCTCAACTAGTAGTAACTGGACCTCAAGTCAATCTTGGAAAATACTGTGACTCCCTTCAGTTGGTCAAATAAGTCATCGATTCTTGGCAAGGGGTACTTTTTATTTATGGTTACTTTATTGAGCTATCGATACATGTACAATCTCATTGAACCATCTTTATTTTCCACAAATAGCACTGGTGAGCCACACGGAGAATGAATAGGTCTCGCAAAACCTTTATCCGTTAATTATTGTAACCAAACTTTCAACTCTTTTAATTCTGTCAGAGCCATCCTATACGGAGCAATCGAAATAAGAGCAGTACTAGGAATTAACTCAGTACCAAACTCAACTTCCCTAATCGGAGGTAATCTGGGTAACTCTTCTGGAAACACATCCAGATACTCACATACTACCAGCATTGAATCAATTTTCAATTCAGACTCCTTTGTATTTAGTACAAAGGCAAGACAAGCTTCATAACCCTTTACTACACATTTCTGAGCAATCATAGAAGAAATCACTACAGGCAAGCTATTCAATTTATCTGGTTCAACCCGAATAATATCACCACTTTCACATTTTAATTCAATAACTTTCCTTCCACAATTTACTACTACATCATGCATGGTCAACCAATCTATACCAAGTATTATATCAAATTCATCAAACTGCAAAAGCATAAGATTAGTTGGGAAATAATGACCTTTAATCATTAAAGGGTAATTTCTACATACTTTGTCAACTAACACATGCTTGCCTAGAGGGTTTGACACAAATTTTGTAGACTCAACAGGCATATTCATGCTAGACACTAATTTTACACAAATATATGAATGGGTAGATCCCAAATCAATCAACGCAACAACATGAGTATCATAGAGAGAAAAAGTACCCGTAATCACGTCAAGAGATGAAGCCTCTTCGCAAGTGCGAATGGCATAAGTCCTCGCAGGTGCCCTACCGTCAAGTCTCACAGTTAGATCTCTAGGCGCACTCTTACTACTTGCTCTATTTCCTGGATTTCTCTGTGGTCTCCATTTAGAAGTAGCATTGTCCGATCTTGCACTCTGAAATCTTTTCTTTTCAACCATCTCAAGACAGTCTCTAATGAAATGATCTTGGGAACCACACTTAAAACAAGTTCCATCATTAACTCGGCACTCGGTGAGGTGACGTCTACCACAATGTGAGCACTCCGGTCTACTCGATCGGGTGTTACCAACACTAGCAATTGAAGTAGTCTGAGCTTTTGAAACCGAGTACTGGTTACCCTTATTTCTATTTGAGTACCCAACTGAAGCACTCAATCGAGTGTTAAACTCTCTCAGTTTCTTAGATGAGGACTGGAGTGAGTTACTCATCTATCTCTTCTTCGAATCTCGAGACTCAAACTTAGCTTTTTTTTTCTCTTTAGCTAATTCCTCGGTCTTGCAAGCTCTCTCAACCAGTACCACAAACTCTTTTAATTCTAGGATACCAACCAGTAATCGGATGTCTTCATTTAATCAAACCTCAAACCTCCTGAGCGTACTTGCTAAGTCTCACAAACTCACGTTCATATTACGTTACAAACATTCGGCCCTGTTTTAACTCAAGAAATTCCTTTCGCTTCTGATCAATAAACCTCTGACTTATGTACTTCATACGAAACACCTCTTGGAAAAATTCCTAATTAACTCTCTCCCTTGGTGCAACCGACACAAGGGTGTTCCACCACTGATAAGCCGAGTCTCTCAGGAGTGATACTACATACTTCATGCATTCCTCAAGTGTGCATTATAATTCATCAAATACCTTGGACAAAAACTCTGCCCTTTCGGGATCATCATCTACACTAGCTCGAAACTCTTCGGCTCCTTGTTTTCGAATCTTATCAACTGGAGGTCTATTCAGTCTCATGAAGTCCATACCTTGGGGTGCTATGGGGATAGGTTGAAGAATAGGTGGGAGTGGAGGGGGTAGAGCATTCGGGTTCGTTCGAACGAACTCCGTATACTAGGCATTCATCATATGGAGAAAGGCTTCCCTAGCCTAATCTCCTCCTCTCTGACTCATGGTCATTGGTCTACTGTCAACAGGCGCTGCCCCTTGAGCAGGAACCAGTGCATTACTTTTTACATCATCAACTTTAGCTCGATTGGATCCATTACTATATGAAAACACAATTTAAAAAGGTCAAGAGTCGTCACACTATCATAATTCATTTATGGCATGTATTGCTAAACTTGTACAAATGCTACATTACTCCGAGAATCGACTAAATCGTAGCTCTGATACCACTAAATGTAACACCCTTACCCGTGTACGGTACCGGGACAAGATACGAGGCATTACCAGACTTAAACGCAAGCAAACATACACAATCGGGCCATAAAATTTTTGTTCAAATTAAATTCATTCATACATATGTAAATTGTCCCTTATATAGGCCTACGAGGCCCAAAACATACCTCGGGTGTAGTTCGGGACTAATCCGAGAACTTATACCTCGGGTGTAGTTCGGGACTAATCCGAGAACTTTAGATAACTTTAGGAAAACTTAGAAAAAAATTTCATGAAACAAGGTCACACGCCTGTGTGGGTAGGCCATGTGGTCACCCACGCCCTTATGGCTTTGGACATGCTCGTGTCCTCAGCTCGTGTAACTCTTTTTTTATGACATCATCAACATAATTAGGGTCACACGGCCAAGTCACATGCCCGTGTCCTTAGGCCATGTGGGGAATTAAATTCCAAAACTCAAGTGCAGACTTCACATGGCCTGGACACATACCCATGTCCTAAGGTCGTGTCCTTCACACGGCTAGGACTCATTACCGTGTTTCTGCCTGTGTGTTTACTACTGAGCATTCTGTTTCCCATTTAATAGAGTGCAGGGGACACACGGCTAGAGGACATGCCCATAGGGCAGACTGTTTGTCACACACGGCCTAGACACACGCCCGTGTGCCTACCCGTGTGGACAACTTTGAGGCTATATTCCAAGCCTTTTGTCACCCTTAATGACATATACACACTTACACATTCATAATCATGGCTCATGCAAGTCAACTTCTTATCAATTTATACTTGCTTAAGACTTCATATTTTATTTAGACCAAGCTTACCAAATTCACATGCAATATGAAACATCAATTTACTTCCATTTCATACATTCATGCCCTAGTTGTTATTATGCCATTTACTCACATTTCCATCATCAAACATCCATGTCACATCCACAATTCATCCATGCCAAATGAATTTACCCACAACATGAGTGAACATAGTACATTCATGCATATATGAATAGGATTACATCTCCATAATTAATATGAGCCATATCTCATGGCCATATACAAAATGAATCATCAAATCATTATAAGTCAACACACTTGGCTAAACCAATATGACATATAACAAAAAGACCAAGTCGCTATACATGCCATACTCAAAATACTTAAATTCACTATACCTAAAATATTAGTTTGATAGTGTGAATCGAGCTCCGACATCCTTCAATCCCCGAGCAAGCTTTGCGATACTATAAGAAAAATGGCAAAGAAAAGGGGGTAAGGATAAAGCTTAGTAAGTTTGCATGTAAATAATTAACAACATTAACCATGCATTACTATACACATAACACAATAATCTTTATCACAATGTCATCAAGTATCAGAGGTACATTTTAAGTCATGCCATTTACGAAATGTACAATAAAAATCATGATCATAATTCATTTTTTCACTTTTTCCAAGGTTTCATCGATTCCTAAGGTTCAACCGGGATTTTGAGGTATCAAACTTATCGAATAATCATCGAGTCATTATTAATTAAATCCATAAAAAAAATTATACAATTTAGGCAATATTAAAGCATTAAAAACATAATAATATAATGTTGCTTTATTACACACGAACTTACCTCGGTACTCAAAATATGACTACTACTCGATTTAGTCCACAACCTTGTTCTTTCCTCGGTTTAGGTCCAGGCTCTATTTTTCTTTATCTATAATAGAAAATTTCACTTTTTTAATTATCACGTTGTTCAAATCAGTCCATATATCATACTTTAGCAAAATTACAACTTTCTCTTATACTTTTACATAATTACAAATTAGCCCTTAAGCTTGTAAAATGAAATGTGTTCATTTTCTTTGTTACCCAAGCTTAGCCGAACCTATACCATGCTCATAGTAGTCCACACTTCTCATGAAAACATACATCCTACTACTCATTACAAACAGGTCATTTTCATGCATTTCCATCAAAAATCACTTAGTAAAAGATGTTAAGCCCACATCAAACTTTCATATTCCTCCATTAAACATCAAAATACATACATGTCACACATGGGTCAAATTTCAAACATGAACCCTACTTCAAGATATGGCTAGAAATAGGTAAATCGGGTTATGAGGGTTTAAAAAATGTAAAGAGCATTAAAAACGGGACTAGGATGCACTTACTATTGAGCTTGAAAGTTTAACAAAACCCTAGCTTTGGCTCCTTGAGATTTTCGGCCAAGGTGGGAGAAGATGGACATAATTTTTTACTTATTTTCCCTTTTATTTTTTTATTAACCAAATAACAAAAATGCCCTTAAGGCCTTTCTTTCAAATTTTTTCTATTCATGCCCATTTTTGTCCATAAAAATAGAATTTGAGAAAATTACTATTTAAATACCTCTAATTATAATCCATGGTAATTTCATTCTTAAAGCTTCTAGAACTCATATTTTGCAACTTTTGCAATTTATTCCTAAATATCAAATTGGACACTTTATCAATAGAATTTCTTCATGAAACTATCACACAAGCGTGCAATCATATCATAGACCTCAAAAGAATCATAAAATAATTATTTCTACATCAGATTTGTGGTCTCGAAACCACTGTTCTGACTAGGCCCTAATTCGGGATGTTACACATAAGGGCTACTGCGTGCCTCCCTCAGAATCGACTGTCCCAAGTCAGAATCATTTGGCACATAGATCTGACCTCGAAAACATAGAACCTCGTCACTATTCAGCCCAAAGTCTGAAGTACTGCCACTCTCAATCTGACAAAATTGTAAACCAAGAGACTCATCCCTAACTGCTTATCTCGAATCTAATCAATCCAAGTCGGTTTAAGTTGCAACTCGGGTAACAGACTCCCATCATCAAACAGACTAAGACGAGCGAACATCATCCTCAAATCAGACATCGCTCTACAACTTAGAGCATCGGCCACCATATTGGCCTTACTAGGATGATACTCTATCGTGTAGTCATAATCTTTGAGTAGCTAAATCCATCAATGATGCCTAAGATTCAATTCCTTCTGAGTAATGAGGTACTTGAGGCTCTTGTGATCAGTGTAAGTAATACACCTCTCACCATACAGATAGTGCCTCCTTCAACGCAAAAACTACTACAGCCAACTCGAGGTCATGCATCGGGTAGTTCCCCTCGTGTGTCTTAAGCTGACGGAATGCATAAGCCACAACCTCACCATCTTTTATCAGTATACATCTCAAACCGATGTGAGACGCATCACTGTAGAGCACAAATTCCTTACCAGATTCAAGTTGTATCAGAACAGGAGCTTGAGTTAGAACAGACTTGAGCTTTACGAAGCTCAATTTTTGCGTATTAGTCCAAACAAAAGGAACAACCTTATCCAAAAGCTTAGTCAAAGAAGATGCAATCAGAGAAAGCCCCTAGACAAACCGTCGACAATAACCCGTCTTACCCAGAAAACTGTGGATTTTAGATACATTCTTGGGCTATTTCTAATCAAGCACAGCCTCAATCTTCCTAGGATCAACTCGGGTCCCCTAAGAAGAAACCACGTGGCCCAAAAAAGTTACCTCTCGTAACCAGAACTCGTACTTGCTCAACTTAGCTTAAAGTTATTTTTCACGGAGAATCTAAAGTACTACTATAAGATGCTCATCATGCTTATACTTAGTCTTTGAGTAAACTAGAATATCATCGATGAAGACCACGATGAACAGATCCAGATATGGCTAAAAGATTCAATTCTTCAGATCTATGAATGCAGCTAGAGCATTCATCAAACCAAAAGGCATAACTAGAAACTCATAATGCCCATAACGAGTCCTAAATGCAGTCTTAGAAACATCCACCTATTTAACTCTCAACTGATGACAACCAGAACGAAGATTAATCTTTGAAAACACAGAAGCCCCTTGGAATTGGTCAAACAAATCATCGATCCTCAGAAGTGGATACTTGCTCTTCATAGCTAGTTTATTCATCTGTAGATAATCGATGCACATCCTCATAGGGCCATCCTTTTTCTTTACAAACAGAACCGATGCCCCCATAGAGACACACTATAAAGAATGAAACCACGATCCAGAAGCTCTTGAAGTTGAGCCTTAAGCTCTGTAAGCTCATTCGGTGCCATTCGGTAGGGAGTGATGGACACCGGAGCTGTGCTCGGTAGAAGCTCAATGTCGAACTCAACTTCTCGATTAGGAGGTAAACCTAGTAACTCTTTAGGAAAGACATCTAGAAAATCCTTTACTATTCTGATATTCTCGACAAAATAGTCCCCAGAAACAGAAGCACTGACATAAGCCAAATACGCTCACACCCTTTTCGAACCAATTTCTCAGCCACAAGCGCAGAGATCACATTGGACAGATAATCTCAATGCTCACCTATCACAACCACTTTTTTATCATCCTTAGTCCTCAGAAAAACCCTCTTAGATGTGCAGTCCAAGCTAACACGGTGCTCAACCAACCAGTCCATACCCAAAATTAAGTTAAACTCCCTAAATGGAAGCTCCATCAGATTTTCCAGAAAAACAGTCTCTTGCATCACTAACAGAACATCCCTATAGAGCTTATTAACTCGAATAGACTACCCCAACGGACTCAATACAGTTATCTCACTAGAACTACTCTCGATAGAAATTTCCAAGTTTTCAGATATAGAACTAGCTACATAGGAGTGTGTAGAACCTATGTCTATCAGAGCAGTATAAGGTACATCAAATTTAAGAAACATGCCTGTAATAACATATGGAGCATCTCTATCCTCTCGATGACAAGCAGCATAAACCAGTGCAGGCTACCTCGCCTCAGTCTGACTAGCACCTCTGTCTGGTACTCTCTGCCCACGACCCATACCATTACCACCCCTAGCCAGTTCACGGCCCCTAGGTCGCTGCTGAACTGCCCTCTGAGGCTGTACAAAACCCAGTCTCGAAGCTTGCGTCTGATCTGCCTACTATGGACACTCACTAATATGATGCTCCAAAGACCCACATATCAAACAAGACCCAATCCTCCTCCAACACTCGCCCAGATGGTGCCTACCATAATTAACACAAGGCTGAATCCCAGTAGAAGCAATAGGAGCCTCCACTCTAACCGGCCCATCAAGTCTGGCCTTTTTCTTAAGGCTCTTAATAAAAGTAGAGGGTTCCGAATCCCTCTTACTCTTACCCCTCTCTCGCTCCTTATTCTGGCACACTAGACCGAAGTCGTTCAGTTACCGACCCACGGCCCTTAGATCCAGAATGAGGTTCAGCGACCCTCTCTAATATCCCCAACATGGCTTGAGACAGTGCATCGTCCCCAGCCAAATGGCTTTAAGACCCAGTCTCAATAGCAGGCGAAATCGGTGCCTCACTTGTATCTAGATTCGGCATACTGCCTAGAGAGGAAGACTCAGCTCGAGCCCCCTACGGCCTCTACTTCAACCACGAGTACCACGTCTACGTGTTCCATGAGCGCTCATCATAAATTTCAAACTTTTATCTACCTTAAAATGTTTTATGCATCAGTTCTAGTATTTATTAGAAAATATTTTATGCAAAAATTATCAGGAGTTCAGAGATGTTTTCAGAAGTTTTAATCTCTAACTATTTCAGAACAGTTCTATCTAAGTATAGAGATACTTACATGATTGGCGCCAGAGACTCGGTATACCACGTACTTTCTCAATTTATTCGAATCATTTAAAAACTAAATTTTTTTGAAACACAATTTTGGAACCCAAAATTTCACAACCTGAATTTTGTAACCTGGCTTTGATACCACTAAATGTAACACCCCAAACCTGGCCTAGACGTTATTGCCGAATATGGAGATGTCACAGAGAATGGGTTTGGAAAACAAAGTCGTTACGTAAAATGATCTCAGCTTATTAACTCATATACTTTATAAGCATTTTCGAAAACGTTAATTAATTGGTTTATCTGCCAAAACTTATTTTATAGTGGAAGTTCAACAAACCCGTTTCATCCTACAAATTTGATTCGTATTTTTAGAAAAACCTCTTTTTGCATAAAAACTGTCGATTTTATAAAATATTTTACCAAAGTATGCAGATTATCAACAATCCAAAAATCAACCGTTAAAAATCATAAAGCCCAGAGAGTCCTAGAAATTAAAAACTCTCGAATGAAAACCAAAATCATAAATAAAGCCATAAATTGCCAAGTTTAAACTGTTTACGGTTGAGTGGTCACCACTGAGTCTCCGCCACACCGATTTGCCTAAGTCTGTGGATTACCTAAACAAAACAAACAAACAGATGTGAGTATAGTAAACTCAGTGTGTAACACAACAAAATTAAGCATGCAACATACAGAAATCTCATAATCAATTAGATACAGATTCGGGCTTATGCCCGTCTTAGATACAGTCATCAGAATCAAATATACAGATCAAAATATTCAGAATCCTACCCCTATTCTCTATACACCAACTCCGTCCATCCATACACACCATATTGTGCTAATATGACACAAGTCAGACAATGTGCAGCCAAGCTACCAGAGTATAGGCGAAGATCGCTGTGCAGAACACTTCCTCCTCATATGCAAAAACTACCCCAATACAGATACAGAATTAACAGATTAAACATGTTCAACATGCTTATATACAGATATCAAATGTATAGATAACATAATAGGTAGTCATGCATAGTAGTGTCCTACTCGGATCATATTAACAGAATATCGAATCACTTAAAACTAGGGTTTAGTTAGCACTTACTGACCCTACGGCAAGCCAACAGTCGATCAAAACGACTCGTGCAATCCTAGGAAAAATTTTAGAATTATGGGCCCACATGCCTATATGGCCCACACACCCAGATTGGCCTTGCCCGTGTGGATTACACGGCCTGGCCAAAAGACCTACAAGTCTGTATGGCCCACACACCAACTTGGCCTAGCCCGTATGGCTCACACAGCCACACTCCGGCCACCACACGGTCGTGTCTTACACACGGCCATGCTTTTATCGACCAAATGCCTGTGTCTCGCACACAGCCACCTACACGGTCAGCCACACGCCCGTGTAGCATCGATAGGACAGTTTTTCGGCTTTTTTCAAAATTTAATTTTCTACATTTCGGGGACACACCTGATATGTTTTCGCAGCAAATGCAATCCCAATACCACCAGAACCTATAATTGATAGAAAATACCAAGTCAAAACTGAAACAAACGAAAAACTAAGAACCCCTAAAACCGAAGTGCTCACCTTAGGCAACATGGTGCTCCTCAACACCTAACTCATTGACAGATTAAAAGCCTCTTGTGAACCCCCCTAAACTGATCAACAGCACTAACAATTAAACCTACATTCAAAAAATTACAATGTACTTCACAACAGAAATTTATAATACCACAACGAGATTAAAAAAATAACGCTACTTACGGAATATGTAACACCCAAAACCCAGCCCAGACGTTATGGCCGAATCTGACATGCCACGTTGGAGTTGAAAACCCACGTTCCATTTTAGTGTTTTAAAAACCATATATTTTGTTGAGTTAACAAAGTGTATGGAAGCTGGGCACTAAGTAGGTATCCGAGATGCAGGAGGTGAGCCATGAAGGTCGCTAAGTACCAAGCTCTTTGATTGGATCCAATCCTAGGCATGCCCACAACCATAGCCACACTTTGTTATACCGAGTTTAAATTTGTTTAAGTGGACGTCTTTGATAAATCGATTAATCGTGGTGTTGAGATATTTTGAAAACAAGTATCACTTTGAAAACACGTCCTAAGTCTAGCCCATTTGAACAATTATCAACCAGGTTAGAAGTTATTAAAAATAAAATAATCCCGAGAAGAAATAAAAGAAAAGTTAAAAATGGCCTTATTACAACCCAAAAATAAATAATAATTAAAGGAAATTAAATGAAAACCAACGCTTATTTAAAGGTCCAAAGCGATCACCGTGGCCACTCAATCCCTCCCACCCAAGTCCCCACATCAAGGCTCACCGCAAGGTTAAGGAAAGGGGTGAGTTTGGAAACTCAGTGTGCAACAAGCCCTTTCGAGCCCAAAACAATAACACTGTTGGGTCTAAGCCCAAATCCAATCTCAAACATGTCTTGGGCCATAGCCCTTTTCATATTTCATATTTCATAACACTAGGCGAAGCCTTTTCAAATTTCATATTCTTGATCAAGCCTTTATCAGAAACGGTATGGCCCATAGGCCCATTTCAAGATCACATATAATGTCAATGAAAGAATGCAAGCCCATTTGGGTAGACTACTCAACCCACCATCCGCTACTCTCCACCGCACCAACCAAAGACACCATGTGGGATTAACTCGACCCACCCCGCCATAACTCTCCACCGGCAAGATAGCTACTTTATCATATATCTGGAGGCCTAGCCTCTTTTAATAACTGGGGCAAAAGCCCTTTTAGTAACTGGGGCATAAGCCCTTTAATAACTGGGGCATAAGCCCTTTAATAACAAGGGCATAAGCCCTTTAATAACTGGGGCATAAGCCCTTTAATAACTGGGGCATAAGCCCTTTAATAACTGGGGCACAAGCCCTTTAATAACTGGGGCATAAGCCTTTTAATAACTGGGGCACAAGCCCTTTAATAACTGGGGCATAAGCCCTTTTTCACTTCCTCCATTCATATAAAAACCCAACCCAATGCATTTATGATTACATCACGTGCATATCATACATATCATGTGCATATCATACATGTCATGTGCATATCATACATACCATGTTTATCAAAATCCCATGTATTAAATCATACATAAACCCTAGGGGTATAATGGTCATTTTTACTTAGGGGCAAAACGGTCATTTTCATGTTATAAGGGTAATCTTGTAATTTTACCAAAAATTAGGGTTTCCATGCTCATTAACCGTTACTAACAATTCATAGGTGCAAACAGTGATTCTGGCCCTTTTTTTTAGCGAAATCGAGTTATTGGGTCTAAAACCCCTAATGGCCCTACTTAGCCGATTTTGTCATCTAGGCCTATTTAGCCTATATCCATAATAGTATTAACAGTCTTAACATGCAATTTAATAGATTTTTGTTTTCTACCAATTTTTCCTAAATGGGCCCGAAAGCCTATTGGGCCCTATCGCAGCCCCTTGAGGCCCATCTTACCGTGAATGCCAAAAATCACGATCTTACCGTTTCCAATGTTCCTGATGATCATCTCAACGAATCTAACAAACTAATGAGCATTCGCTTGCTCACGAGTCCTCGAAATGCCAGAATTTTTGCATTTCGGCTTTTCGGCATTTATCGCTTTAAGCTTATGAAAAGGGTTCGTTACACACCTGTTTGGCGATATTCCTCGACGAGATCTCCTACACGATTTCTCCTATAATCCATCTTTCATAATCAGCTTCCCATAATTGAACCAAACCAAAAATCATCTAATACTAATACTTACACATTCGGCCACCATCCATAATGGCCTTAGGAGTCTTACCTTTGTCGCGATTGAAGGCTAGGTCTAGCCACTCCGGAGATCCAAGCTACTCCAAGTCGACACTACACCTTGCTTCTCCTCCACTAAATAAACCACAAAAATATTAAAAGAAGACCCCATAAGCCTATACCCATATTCGGCCATCTCCCTAAATTATAGGGTTTCGGCTTTTGGCCAACAGTTACTCTAGGAATCGTTTAGAGTTCGAGCACTTACCACAGTCTTTCTTCTCTTGAACCCGTACGCCTAAAAGGTAAAGGAATTGAACGCCAACAATTGAAAAGGAAAGAAAGGTTGCTGGTCACAAAGAATCGGCACCCCCTATCTTCACTGATTTTGGCTTTTGCGGTATTTCGGCAGAAGTAAAGATAAGGGAAAGAAACAATGGTGAATGGAGGGAAATAGTGGGCTGATTTGAAAGAAGGAAAAGGAAGAAAAAATGAATGGGAGGGAGGTAGATTTGGCTGGAAAAGAAAAGAGAGAAAAAGGCTACACACTAAAGGAGAAATCGGCACCACCTAGCCCCTAAAGCCGAAAATCCCCACCTAAAACCCCTCTGCCGAAAATCCCCTCTCCAATCTCCCTTATTCGGCCAACTCTATCTCCATATCACATCCCTAAAATCTCTCCCCTTATCCCTCCTTAATCTATGCATTTGACTTGATCCAACTCTCCTCTTACAGAATCCACTTAGGTTCCAACACTTACCCTTCCTGCACATAAAAATAAATACTCTTATTTGCCAAAACAGGGACTCGATCCCATGTCTTCCCTTATGCTCCACACGCCACCTTTTTAGGAGCTTAGTGGCGTCACCCTTGCCACTTTACTAAATCTCTTTTTTGTGATACATTTTCCCACAACTTTATATAAGGGCACCTAGCCATAACCCCTAACTCCTAAGTCCAAAATTTAAAAATTCTACCGGGTTTTGGCCAACTCATGGGCCTTCCATAAGCTCATTTACATACCCAAATTATGAATTCCATAATCACATACCAAATTTTAGAAACTTACTTAAAATATCAAGAATCGCGAAAAACCGAAAATCGGGATGTTACAACTCTACCTCCTTAAAGAAATTTCGCCTCGAATTTACTCGATCCAAACAGTTGAGGGTATCACGACGATTGCCTCTTCGGTCTCCCAAGTAGCTTCTTCCTTGCCATGGTTCCTCCAAAATACCTTCACTAATGGGACTGACCTCCTTCTCAATACCTTGACATCGCGATCAAGTATTTGTACCGGTTCCTCTTCAGAGGTCAAATCTGACCGTACCTCGATTTCAGAATCGCACGATATGAGTTGGGTCGAACGATATCGCCTTAGCATGGACACATGGAAAACGTCGTGAATGTGATCCGATTCGAGGTAACTCTAGTGATAAGCCACCGCCCTATTCGCAATGATTGGTAAGGCCCAATAAACCGTGGGCTCAACTTACCCTTCTTACCAAATCTCAAAATCTTCTTCCAAGGCGAAACTTTCAAAAAGACCATGTCCCCTACCGCATATTCAATATCCTTCCGCTTCAGATCGGCATAAGACTTTTGTCGATCCGCCGCCTCTTTAACCGATTCCGATCACCTTAATCTTGTCTTCAGAATCTGCTACCAACTCTGGTCCAAGTATTTGCCTTTCCCCCAATTCTGCCCAACAAGTAGGCGAACGACACTTTCGCCCATATAGTGCCTCATATGGAGCCATCTGAATACTTGCTTGGTAACTGTTGTTATACGCGAACTCCGCCAATGGCAAATGGTCCTCCCAGCTGCCTCTAAACTCAATAGCACAACCCCTCAACATATCCTCCAAAATCTGAACAACCCTCTCTGACTGCCCATCCGACTGAGGGTGAAAAGCCGTACTGAAATCCAATCACGTTCCCAATGCCTCATGCAACTTCTGCCAAAACTGAGATGTAAACCTTGGGTCTCGGTCCAAAATTATCGATACTGGCACACCATGCAACCGCACTATCTTTGCCACATACAATTTGGCTAACTTCTGAAGTGAGTAATCGGTTCGGACAGGTATGAAATGAGCAGATTTCGTGAGTCTATCCACAATCACCCAAACCGAATCCCTCTTAGAAGGTGTCAATGGCAACCCACTTACAAAGTCCATAGTTACCCTTTCCCACTTCCAAAGTGGTATCTTTACCAGCTGTAACAATCCCGAAGGTAGTTGATGCTCGGCCTTCACTTGTTGACATGTCAAACATCTTCCTACAAATTTGGTCACTTCTCGCTTAAGCCCAGGCCACCAATATTGCTCTCGCAAGTCGTGATACAACTTACTCCCTCCTGGATGCATAGCACAAGGTCCATTATGTGCCTCTTTCAAAATCATCAATCTCAAATCGGAGTTCTTCGGCATACAAATTCTCCCTCGAAAACAAAGAACTCCCTCACTATTTAACCCAAAGTCTGGATTCTCCCCCTTCTCAACTTGCTGGAACAGAGAAACCAACAACTCGTCCTCCAACTGTTGCTTCTTAATCTGTTCTACCCAAGTCGGTCTTACTTGCAACTCTGCCAACAAACTTCCGTCGTCATACAAACTTAGACGAGCAAACGTCGCCTTTAATTCTGCCACAGCCCTTCGACTTAGCGCATCAGCCACGACATTCGCTTTCCCTGGATGGTACTCAATCGAACAGTCATAGTCCTTTAACAACTCTATCCATCTTCGCTACCTAAGATTCAGCTCCTTTTAAGTCAGCAAGTACTTAAGACTCTTGTGATCCTTATAGATGATGCATTTCTCTCCATACAGGTAATGCCTCCATATCTTAAGTGCAAAGATTATCGCTGCCAATTCCCAGTCATGCGTAGGGTAGTTCATCTCGTGCGGCTTAAGCTGTCATGAAGCATAAGCGACCACTTTACCCTCTTGCATCAACACGCAACCCAAACCTACATGTGACGCATCGCTGTACACAGTGAAATCCTTACCAGACTCTGGCTGAATCAACACTGGCGCTTCCATCAAAACCTTCTTCAACTTCTCAAAAGCCTCTTGCTGCTTATTTGTCCAAACAAAAGGTGCTCCCTTCCTTATAAGTTTTGTTAACAGTGCTGCCAACACAGAAAATCCTTCCACGAATCTCTGATAATAACCTGCTAACCCCAGAAAACTTCGAATCTCTGTTACCAACTTCGGTAGCTTCCATTCTAGAATTACTTCAATCTTTCGAGGGTCTACCTTGATCCCCTCGGCAGACACAACATGCCCCAAGAAGGTAACTTCCTTCAGCCAAAACTCGCACTTACTAAACTTTGCATAAAGTTGCTTCTCCCTTAACACTTGCAGCACTACACGAAGATGCTCATCATGCTTCTCTTCCATTTTCGAATACACTAAGATATCGTCAATAAAAACGGCTACGAACCGATCCAAGTATGGTTGGAACACCCGATTCATCAAATCCATGAATGCCGCCGGTGCATTAGTTAGTCCAAAAGGCATTACCAGAAACTCGTAATGACCGTATCGAGTCCTGAACACCGTCTTATAGATATCCCCCTCTTTAACTCTTAATTGATGATACCCTAACCGAAGGTCGATCTTAGAAAATACCGAGGCTTCTTTTAATTGGTCGAACAGATCATCGATTCTTGGTAACGGGTACTTGTTCTTGATTGTCAGTTTATTCAACTGCCGATAGTCAATACACATTCGCATGGTCCCATCTTTCTTCTTTATGAACAGTACCGGTGCGCCCCACGGGGAAACACTTGATCTTATAAACCCTCTATCCAACAGCTCTTGAATCTGAGCTTTCAATTCTACCAACTCCTTTGGTGCCATCCGATAAGGCGCAATAGACACAGGAGTTGTTCCAGGTAGTAAGTCGATTCCAAACTCGACTTCTCTGTTCGGGGGTAATCTAGGAAGTTCATCTGGGAATACATCCTGAAATTCCTTAATAGTCCTAACCGACTCTACCGTTATCTCCTCAAGTCCCGTTTGACTTACAAAGGCCAAGTACGCCTCACAACCTTTCCGAAACAACTTCTCAGCTCTTAACGCCGAAACAACATTGGACAAATAATCCCTTCGTTCCCCTATGACCATTATCTCCTCATCTTTAGTAGTTCGTAGTACCATCCTCTTTGCAGCACAATCCAATGTTGCCTTGTGCTTAGCTAACTAGTCCATGCCCAAGATAAGATCAAAATCCCCAAAGGGCAGCTCCATCAAGTCTCTTTCAAAAATTTTATCTTGCGTCACTAACGGTACTGCCCTAAAAAGTTTATATACCTTAACCGAATGTCCTAATGGGCTTATCACCGATACCCCACTCATAGTCTCCTCAGGAAGCACATCCAAAGCCCCAGATACATCACAAGCAACATACGAGTGAGTGGAACCCACATCAATCAAAGTAGTGTAAGGCATGCTATGAATGAAGAATGTACCAGTTATAACATCAGGAGCGTCACCCTCCTCACGACGTCGTGTAGCATAAACCAACGTCGGTTGTCAAGCTTCAGCGTGTCCAGCACCTCTGCCAGGTGCCCCACGTCCTCGTCCATTACCATTTCCACCTCTACCTTGCCCACGACCCCTCTGTGGTGGTGGTCCTCCTCGTCGTGGTTGGACATCCCTTTGCTCTGCAGCTAGCTCCTGAGCTGTCCTCTGAGGACACCCTCTGAACTTATGCTCCTTAGACCCACATCGAAAACATGCTCCAGATTCGTTTCAAAGACTCCCCATATGCACCTTACCACAGTCCTGCAAGCTTGCGGTTTATAAGTATTCTTCGAACTGCCGAACCGTTCCTCCATCCTTGCTCTTTTAACATTTCGATTCGTGGCACTTGAGGTCTAAAATCCTCTTAAATCTGGGTGATCCTTCTCACGATTCATCGCTCGATCGACTTCACCTCTTCGGCTATCTTAGCCTTCTCTACCAATGCAAGAAACCACGCTCCCTCTGTAGAGCTATCAATATCCTAAGCTCATCGCGGAGACCATCCTCAAATCGGACACTACGCTCATATTCAGTTGCCACTATCCCACTAGCATATCGACTCAGCCTTAAAAATTCTGCCTCATACTCTGCTACAGCCTTATCACCCTGAGTCAGATTCAAGAATTCCTTCCGATGAGCATCCACATAGCTTGCCCTAACATACCTCCCTTTAAAAGCAGTTTTGAACAATTCCCAAGTTACTTGCTCAATTGGGGTACTCTCCTTTACGGTGATCTACCATCAGTATGCCTCATCGCGTAGCAGCAACACAGCTCCTTTCAGCTTTTGCTCCACTGAGCAGTCTAGATCGTCCATGATCCGTTCTGTTGCCTCTAGCCAATATTCGCCACATTTGGGGCTACTCCAGATACACCCCTAAATACTTACGCCTGTTGGCTTGAGTCGCCTCGATATAGACCCTTATTCACTGTCCCGAAGATTAGCTCCAAGAACTCTTTCTAATACCCTTAACATGGCTTGGGACAAAGCGTCATCCCCGCACTGATCATAGGA
This sequence comes from Gossypium arboreum, assembly GCF_025698485.1. Classification (NCBI taxonomy): domain Eukaryota; kingdom Viridiplantae; phylum Streptophyta; class Magnoliopsida; order Malvales; family Malvaceae; genus Gossypium; species Gossypium arboreum. The sequence continues at coordinate 60,266,515 of NC_069076.1, read as the reverse complement.
CCCGGTCTCGTTCTTTGGTGGCACAGATGCCTCCTCAGCTGGCCTATGCCCTGAGGATGAAGATTCCGCTTGCACCCTTTCGCGACCACGTCCGCGGCCTCGTCCACGAGCTCCTCTTGTACTCATATCGACTTATCGATTTATTTAATTTTATGAAATTAGTATAATGTTCCACCGCTTATTAAGAAAAATGTCTTATGGAAATGTAGCAGTTCAAGAATTGTTTTCAGACGCCGTAGTCTAGCTACGCCTCATTTCTACCGCTTAATGCTTTAACCCTATCATAGTAGAGTCTCAAAGACTATTCATAATATCATATCATTATCATATATCGTAAAAAAAATATACTTACAGACTTGGTGCCGGGGATTCAGTGCGCCACCTCTTTCTCCAATCCATTTAGAACTTGAAAACCATGTTTTTGATCATCGAAAATAGAAATTTGAAAACTTTGATTTGAAAATTCCCTTCATTTTGAACTCTTGATTTAAAACAGAAAAACTGGTACCTTTTTAACATATATTCTCCGCAAAACATCTTTAAAATGAACTTTTCAAAAACCATTTCCAAAAATACCCTTCTTAGGCCTAAACTTTCGAAAAATTTTCAGACCTGATCCACAGTCGAGTTATTGCAACCTAGGCTCTGATACCACTAAATGTAACACCCCAAACCCGGCCTAGACGTTATGGCCGAATCAGACGTGCCACGTTAGAGTTGAAAACCCACGTTCTATTTTAGTGTTTTAAAAACCATATATTTTGTTGAGTTAACAAAGTGTATGGAAGCTGGGCACCAGGTAGGTATCCGAGACAGAGGAGGTGAGCCATGAAGGCTGCTTAAGTACCAAGCTCTTTGATTGGATCCAATCCTAGGCATGCCCACAACCACAGCCATACTTTGTTATATCAAGTTTAAATTTGTTTAAGTGGACGTCTTTGATAAATCGATTAATCGTGGTGTTGAGATATTTTGAAAACAAGTATCGCTTTGAAAACACGCCCTAAGTCTAGCCCATTTGAACAATTATCAACCAGGTTGGAAGTTATTAAAATAAAATAATCCCAAGAAGAAATAAAAGAAAAGTTAAAATGGCCTTATTACAACCCAAAATAAATAATAATTAAAGGAAATTAAATGAAAACCAATGCTTATTTAAAGGTCCAAAAGCAATCACCGTGGCCACTCAATCCCTCCTACCAAGTCCCCACATCAAGGCTCACCGCAAGGTTAAGAAAAGGGGTGAGTTTGGAAACTCACAGTGCAACAAGCCCTTTCGAGCCCAAAACAATAACACTGTTGGGTCTAAGCCCAAATCCAATCTCAAACATGTATTGGGCCATAGCCCTTTTCATATTTCATATTTCATAACACCGGGTCAAGCCTTTTCAAATTTCATATTCTTGGGCAAGCCTTTCTCAGAAACGGTATGGCCCATAGGCCCATTTCAATATCACATATAATGCCAATGAAAGAATGCAAGCCCATTTGGGAGACTACTCAACCCACCATCCGCTACTCTCCACCCGTACATCAACCAAAGACACCATATGGGGATTAACTCGACCCACCCCGCCATAACTCTCCACCGGCAAAGATAGTCTTTATAATATATCTGAGGCCTAGCCTCTTTTTAATAATCGGGCAAAAGCCCTTTTAATGATCGGGCATAAGCCCTTTAATAATCGGGCATAAGCCCTTTAATAATCGGGGCACAAGCCCTTTAATAATTGGGGCACAAGCCTTTTAATAACTGGGGCATAAGCCCTTTTTCACTTCCTCTATTCATATAAAAACCCAACCCAACGCATTTATGATTACATCACGTGCATATCATACATATCATGTGCATATCATACATGTCATGTGCATATCATACATACCATGTTTATCAAAATCCCATGTATTAAATCATACATAAACCCTAGGGGTATAATGGTCATTTTTACCTAGGGGCAAAACGGTCATTTTCATGTTATAAGGGTAATCTTGTAATTTTACCAAAAATTAGGGTTTCCATGTTCATTAACCGTTACTAACAATTCATAGGTGCAAACAGTGATTCTGGCCCATTTTTTTAGCGAAATCGAGTTATTGGGCCTAAAACCCCTAATGGCCCTACTTAGTCGATTTTGTCATCTAGGCCTATTTAGCCTATATCCATAACAATATTAACAGTCTTAACATGCAATTTAATAGATTTTCGTTTTCTACCAATTTTTCCCAAATGGGCCCGAAAGCCTATTGGGCCCTATCGCAGCCCCTCGAGGCCCATCTTACCGTGAATGCGAAAAATCACGATCTTACCATTTCCAATGTTCCTGATCATCATCTCAACGAATCTAACTAACTAATGAGCGTTCGCTTGCTCACGAGTTCTCGAAATGCCAGAATTTTGGCATTTCGGCTTTTCGGCATTTATCGCTTTAAGCTTATGAAAAGGGTTCGTTACACACCTGTTTGGCGATATTCCTCAACGAGATCTCCTACAGGATTTCTCCTATAATCCATCGTTAATAATCAGCTTCTCATAATTGAACCAAACCAAAAATCATCTAATACTAATACTTACACATTCGGCCACCATCCATAATGGCCTTAGGAATCTTACCTTTGTCGCGATTGATGACTAGGTCTAGCCACTCCGGAGATCCAAGCTACTCCAAGTCGACACTACACCTTGCTGCTCCTCCACTAAATAAACCACAAAAATATTAAAAGAAGACCCCATAAGCCTATACCCATATTCGGCCATCTCCTTAAATTATAGGGTTTCGGCTTTTGGCCAACAGTTACTCTAGGAATCGTTTAGAGTTCGAGCACTTACCACAGTCTTTCTTCTCTTGAACCCGTACGCCTAAAAGGTAAAGGAATTGAATGCCAACAATTGAAAAGGAAAGAAAGGTTGCTGGTCACAAAGAATCGGCACCCCCTATCTTCACTGATTTCAGCTTTTGCGGTATTTCGGCAGAAGTAGAGATAAGGGAAAGAAACAATAGTGAATGGAGGAAAATAGTGGGCTGATTTGAAAGAAGGAAAAGGAAGAAAAAATAAATGGGAGGGAGGTAGATTCGGCTGGAAAAGAAAAGAGAGAAAAAGGCTACACACCAAAGGAGAAATCGGCACCACCTAGCCCCTAAAGCCGAAAATCCCCACCTAAAACCCCTCTGCCGAAAATCCCCTCTCCAATCTCCCTTATTCGGCCAACTCTATCTCCATATCACATCCCTAAAATCTCTCCCCTTATCCCTCCTTAATCTATGCATTTGACTTGATCCAACTCTCCTCTTACAGAATCCACTTAGGTTCCAACACTTACCCTTCCTACACATAAAAATAAATACTCTTATTTGCCAACACAAGGACTCGATCCCATGTCTTCCCTTATGCTCCACACGCCACCTTTTTAGGAGCTTAGTGGCATCGCCCTTGCCACTTTACTAAAACTCTTTTTGTGATACATTTTACCCACAACTTTATATAAGGGCACCTAGCCAGAACCCCTAACTCCTAAGTCCAAAATTTAAAAATTCTACCAGGTTTTGGCCAACTCATGGGCCTTCCATAAGCCCATTTACATACCCAAATTATGAATTCCATAATCACATACCAACTTTTAGAAACTTACTTAAAATATCAAGAATCGCGAAAAACCCGAAAATCAGGATGTTACAAAATACCTAGAAGCAAATCAATTTACCCCATCCATACTTCAATCAGATAACACAGTAACAAGAGAAACCCCAACCAAAAGAAAAATAACTTGAGAGTTTGGGAAGAACGTCAAAAAAATGAGCAGGAAATTTCCAACATGAGAAATGAAAACAAAATAGAAAAAAATAAAATAATATTTTGACAATATCCCATTAAATCACAACCCTCATTATCCCACTACATCTCAACCACTTCAGAATTCTAACTCCACCCAAACACTCTCAGACAACCAGAGCAAAAATAACATCCACGCTCGCGTAGGGATTCGAACACAGGACTTCCAATACTCCAACTCTCTTACCACTCGAACCAATAGGCTTATGCTAATATGAATTAATAGACAATATTATGTATGCCCACTTCACAAGGGTAAGGCTTAGATCGAAAGAAATACAAATCTTACCAAAAGTGGGAATTGAACCCAAGACCTCTTACACATACCCAAATACACATTTATGTCAGATTTTACAGAAACAAATATAAATTAAGCGGGACATTACAAGGACTTTATTAGAAAGGCATAAACCAGATAGTGAAAAAAATGTAATCTTGAAACAACAACAACAACAATAATAATCAATAATTTTTGAAATTGAAACTCAAAAAAAAAAAAAGAGGAATATAATCATTACCTAGAACATACCATTATGTGGCAAAGGAATATCAAATAACATTTATTTTGATAAGAAATCTGAGTGTTTCTACCATATTCTTTTGCAGCTTTATCAAGTGCAAACAGATCATTCAACAAGTAAGACTTTAAAGACCATATGCAAGAGCAACTTTGAGGAAAAAATGAATAATTAGCGTCAAGCAACTACAAGATAAACAAGCAAAATAAACCAGTATAATGTTATACTAGCAATTTGATCTCTCCAGATTGAGAATTAATAGGAATTTTGAAAATTGTTTCCCTAATATTAGACCAAATTTTCTACTCAACAAACAATGCACTATAGATTCCAAACTACAACAAAATGGTTAAGCAAAGTTTATCATAGCTTTAAGTAAGAACCCAGATATCAGAATAACCATATTCCCAATTGTAATATTCAAAACTGCACAAAACTGTGCTCATTGCTAAGACAAAAAGATATAATAAAAGCGATATCAACAGTAAAGCTTAAGAATCAAGTCAATCAAATATTTCTATGTCTCTATATTCCATTCCTTAGCATATATCAACCAAAAAATTCACTAGGAGCTTCTAGAACCCACATAGAAACTGATTTGTTTAAATTTTCTCAACAACTAAACATGTAAGTTTAGTGTTAAGAACTTTATCAAAAGAGCATAAACCAAACAACGAAAAAAATGTAATCTCGAAAAAACAACAACAACAATAAAAACAATCAGTGATTTTTGAAACAAAAACTAAAAAAAAATAACAAATAAGAACAAAAAATAAAGGAAAAACGGAACGAAAAAAAATTAAAATGGAGAGAAAGTAACCTTGATAAAATGTAGAAGAAAAACAACAACTTGATAAGGTGAGTTTGTCGGGATTGCAAAAATGCAAAGAAAGAAGACAGGATGCTTGTATGGTTAGGGAATACTCAAGTTTTGATGAAATGATGTGTTGACTTGAAAATATACTTAATCAGTAAACAGGTGGAAATTTTAGTTGGTAATTGAAAACAATGTTATAGAATATAAATCAGCGAGTCATTATAAAAAGCTTTGTAGTAGAGGCTAACTTAAGTCTGGTTATAATCATTACCCAGAACATACCATTAAGTGGTAAAGGAATATCAAATAACATTTATTCTTATAAGAAATAAGAGTGTTTCTACCACATTCTTTTGTAGCTTTATCAAGTGCAAAACAAATTATTCAACAAGTGAGAATTTGAAGGATCATATGCAAGAGAAACTATGAAGCAAAAAGAAATAATTAGCAACTACAAGATAAACAAGCAAAATAAACTAGTATAATGTTATGCTAGCAATTTGATTTGTCCAGATTGAAAACTAATAGGAATTCTGGAAATAGTTTCCCTGACATTAGACCAAATTTTCTACTCAACGTACAATACACTATAGAATTCAAACTACCACAAAATGGATAAGAAAAGTTTATCATAGCTTTAAGTAAGAACCTAGATATCAGAATAACCATATTCCCAATTGTAAAATTCAATACTGTACAAAGTTGTGCTTATTGAAAGGACATAAAGATATAATAAAAGCGATATCAACAATAAAGATTAAGAATTAGGTTAATCAACTATTTTTGTCTCTAAAGCCCATTCCTTAGCATACATCGAACATAAATTTCACTAGGAACTACTTGAAGCCACATAGAAATTGATTTGTTTAAATTTTCTCAACAACCAAAGATGTAAGTTCAGTATTAAGGACTTTATCAGAAGGGCATAAACCAAACATCGAAAAAAATATAATCTCAAAAAAACAACAACAATAATAAAAACAATCAATGATTTTTGAAACTAAAACTAAAAAAAAGAACAAATAAGAAAAAATAGAGGAAAAAAGGAACGAAAAAAGATTTAAAATGGAGAGAAACTAACCTTGATAAAATGTAGAAGAAAAATAACAATTTGATAAGGTGAGTGTGTTAGGATTGCAAAACTGCAAAGAAAGAAGGCAAAATGTGTGTATGGCTAGGGAATGCTCAAATTTTGATGAAATTATGTGTTCACCAGAAAATATACTTACTCACGAAATCCTGTTACAGAAGACAATAAGGTTGAAAAACCCTAAATAGAACAAAGCAAAAGAGGATAAAACAATTTAGGGGCCAAGTCATACAAGTGGAGTAGCTAACTTGTTTCTTTGGATAATATAATGCTAGTGGACGAATGATGATGGTGACCTGGTGGACACCGTACGGTGGTGAGTGTTTCAAGATTGCAAAACTGCAAAGAAAAAGTGTCAGAATGCGTGTATCAAAAAATACTCAAAATTGACCCAAAATACAATAGAAGCGACAATCTTTTTTTCTTTTTCATTTTTTTTGGCTCTATTTCAAAATTGACCCAAAATTATTGAGTAATTACAATAATGACTCATTTGCAAAATCTTGTACGAAAAATGCATTTGCTAGCGGCACCACCCTGCCATAATCAAATAATCATCAGCTTTTCTAAAAAAAATTTGGTTGTCGTCGTTGTCACTGGTGGCATAGAAATGAAATGTGATTATATAAAATGTTCAAAGATCAAATGAAGCAATTATGTTTTTTAGATTGGATGAAAAAAGGGTGACGTCAATGCTAGCGGCAAAATTTAAACTTTTCGTCTATTTGCAAGTTAGGTCTGTCTTCTTTTGAAATTAAATTTAAATAGCATTTAAAATATTTTAAAATTGAGTTAAAATTGAATTTGTCTATTCTAACGCGATTTAAGTATTTCAGAATCGAATTAGAGTTACCAGGGTCATAGCCAAAAAGAGAAGTTGAATTTGTAATTGATTTTGAACAGTTCATTTTTCAGTGGTGCCAAAAACAACAGTTTCAAAAAATGAGGTATCGGGACCTCATTTTATATAATAAAAAATTTTAATTGATTATATAATTAATTAAAATATTTGTAATAAAATATTGGAAGATATATTTTAATATTTTATTAAATTAACTTATAAATGCACAAATTTTTAATAATGAGAAATTTTGTTAGACTTTGAATTGATTTAATAAATGAATTTGTTGAGGGAAGTAGAACATAATTACCCTAAGTAAGTATGTATTGATAACTTGTTAAGACCAAATGTTGAGCAATTGGTTTATATTCTAAGAGTTGAAGGAAGAATACTGTAAATACTGAGGAGTAAGTATGTACTGATAAATTGTTGAGACCAAATGTTGAGCAGTTATGGATTATATTCTAAGAGTTGAGGGAAGAATATCGTAATTACTGAGGAGTAAGTATGTATTGATAAATTGTTGAGACCAAAGTCGATATTTTAATTTTGAGGAGTAAGTATGGTTTATATTTTAATTTTGACATATTATGCAATTTATATCACATAAAATTAAATATATAGTAATATAAATACTATGTAAATATTAAAAAATATATTAAATTGTTTATATTTAAATTTTAATAAAAATTTAAAATATTAAATTTTAATTAAAACATTTTTAAAAACTATAGACTAGCCTAAACAAATTTGAATTAACTAATTACAAATATAAATAAACTTGGATAAAAATATAAGTTCGCATTTAAGTCAAATTGAGGTTCTGCAGATAAAATATATTAATATTATATAAACTTCGTCGTAACCAATTCCTCTAGGTCTATAAGCACCTTTAAACTAAATTGAATTATTATTATTCCAAAAAATTATTTAATAATTATTGGGCTTCTATTTATCTCGGAAAGAGAGCTCAATATTAGGTAATGGTCAATTACTATTTCACTTTGGAAGTATTAGGAATTTTTATAAAAATAATCCCAAAAATTTAATTAATTACGAAAATGAGTTGGGAAAATATTATATACGAAAAATGATCCGTTTGTTATTATAACATCTCGAATTAGGGCCTAGTCAGAACAGTGGTTTCGGGACCACAAATCCAACACAATAAATTTTTTTTTGTTATATATTTATGGTTTACAACTTCACGGGATAATCTCGTGAAAATTTCATTCGAAAATTTTGACGTTTGGGCACTCAATTTGGTCAAAAGGATTAAATTGTAAAAAGTGCAAAAGTTGAGTTCTACATGTTAGAGGTGTCTAATTGTTATGAAATTTTAAATTGGAGGCCCTTAAATGGTAATTAGACCATTGGATAATTTATTGTACAAAAATGGATATGAAATGGGTGAAATAGAATATTTTTAAGTTAGGGGCATTTTGGTAATCTAGTAATTAAAATGAATTAAAAACAAAATTGAAAGCCAATTTTTGTCCATCTTCTACCCCATGGCTGAAACTTGCATGGAGAAGACATATCTAGGGTTTTTCAAGCTTTCAAGCTCGATTGTAAGTCCGTTCTAGCCCCATTTTTAATGATTTTTACGTTTTTGAAATCCTCGTAACAAGATCTACTCATTTCTACCCATATTTTGAGCTAGGGTTTGTGTTTAAAAATTTACCCATGGATGACATGCATATTTTTTAATGTCTAATGGTAGAATATGAATGCTCGGTGTGTAATAAACGACTTTTAATATGTGATTTTCGATGAAATTGTCAAAAAAGACCGTTTTGTAAAAGTTACAAAATTTGTCATAAAAGTGTGATTTAGTGGAAATTAGGGACTGCTACAGTTATGAAAATGATTTGGCTAGGCTTAAAATGCAAGGAAATTTAATAAAAATCATTTTACGAGCCTAGGGGCCAAAGTGCAAATATGTGAAATTTTAGGGGTCAAAATGCAAATTTATAAAAGTATGATTTTTGGACCCATATGAATAATTTGACTAATTAGTAAGCTAAATATGGTATTATAGATCAAGGAAAATGAGATTCGGTCATAGATTGGAAATGAATGAGATTACAGACTAAATCAAAATATATACTCAAACCCGAGGTAAGTTCATGTGATTTTAATAATGCAATATTGTATTAGACTGTTATTGCTTCGATATTACACAAGTTGTAAGTATATATATGTGAATAATTTGATATTATGTGATTGTTTTGATGATATAACATGTTCTTGATGTTTTGCTATTATGATGAAAATGTTGCAAAGCCATGTGATTATGAGATATTTCTATGTGAATGAAGCCAAAATTCGAGTATGTCCAGTAAAGATTTTTAAGTTTGATGGAATATGATATTTCTTGAAATGAGTAAGTTTTTATGTAAATAATATTTCGATTCTTTTTATGTTATTATATTTTGTTATTATATGATATGTGGTTGCCTATAGAATGATCAATTGATGTAAACTACGAATCGAAATTGACTAAGAACGAGTTAGTAAAATGTTGAAAAGTGAAGAATTTCCCGATTGAACCTTCAGAATAGAAGAGATACGAATAATCCATTGTGAGGACACATGTGTAGTACTATGTGCAGGCTACTATGTGTTTAAGATGGTTAAGTCACGTGTGTAGTACTAAGTGCAGGCTATTACGTGTACCAGATTGATAGGTCGCATGTGTAGTACTAAGTGCAGGCTACTATGTGTACCCGATAACTTCGATCACATGTGTAGTACTAAATGCAAGCTGCTACGTGTATCAGATGGATAAGTCACGAGTGTAGTACTAACTGTAGGCTACTACGTGTACCAGATTGATAGGTCACATGTGTAGTACTAAGTGCAGGCTACTATGCGTACCAGAAAGCTTCGGTTACAAGGGTGGTATATGCATAGGCTACCGGGTATCTGTTATTATTCCGATGAGTTCAACGGGAAATTTACTAAGTGAAAATACATATGTACATTACTATGTGATGAATAAGTTCAAGTATATCTATGTGAAAAGTTGTGATCAATGTGCTCGATAGTTAAGCGAATCTTTTGGTAAGATAGAATGGAGTAAGTGAAATTATGTAAAAGTGAAATTTTGTAATAAAACAATTTTGGACAGCATCAGTTGTGTGATTTTGAAAAATCACCAAAAACATTAGAAATTGAATTATAGGTTGAATAAGATATGAAGTTAAATCTTAATGAGTCTATTTTCTCATAAAAGAAACCTGAAGGCAAAAGAGTTTCATATTCTGTGATAATTGGATTTTTGTGAGATAGTGTCAGAATGATTTTGGAATCCCCTATTCTGATTTGGGAAAATCATTAAAAAATTTAAAAAAATAATTATGGGTCATAATTTGTATGCTTAAAATTCGTAATGAGCCTATTTTCAAGGTGAATTGATGGGGACAACATCCGAGAGCTGTACCATGAGATAAGTAATTTTTAGTGAAGAGAGGTTGAAACTGTTGGATAGTGAAATAGGGGTATCTTTAATGAATAAAATGTACTAGTTGGCTAAATAAAAAATTCTGAAAATTTTATGGTAAGAATATATGTGAGTATAGTTTCTGGAAAAATTAGAATTTCTCCATTTAGAGTACCATACCATGAGATAAATAATTTTTAGTTTAGAGAGGTCGAAACTGTCGGGTAGTGAAACAGGGGTATATTTAATGAATAAACTGTACTCATTGGCTAGATCAAAAATTCTGAAAATTTTGTAGTAAGAATATATATGAGTCTAGTTTTAGATAAAATTAACAAATCTTAATTTTGAGTTTTGTAGCTCCAGATATAAATAAATTAGTAACTATGACTCAATAAAATAGCATGACCAGAAAATCAGCAAAAGTGTAATTATGATTACATTTTCATGGAATCATGTTGATAATTTGCTTATTATTTTCATATGGACTCACTAAGCTTTAAGCTTACTCCCTCCTCTCCATTTCCTTAGTGTTCTCAGGTCAACTCGGGGTTGGAGACCATCGGAGGCAGCATCACACTATCAAGCCAACAATTCCGAAGTATTGTCATATGTGTATTAAATACTTTCAAGTGAGTGGCATGTATAAGGACTAGTTTTTATGTTAGATGTTGTTATGATTAGCCAAATGTATTGGCTTATATTGATTTATTGTATATGGCCATGAGATGTGGCTTAAATGGTTATGGCTTGTAAGCCCAATTATTCTTGCTATGTGTTAATGTTTGTGATGTGTTTATAATTGGTTGTTATGAATGATTAGTATAACACATGTACATGATGAATGCTCTAAGACCATTCGAGGTGCTCGTGGCCATGGAATGAATGTGTGGAATGGTAGTAAGTTGATAATGATTGAATATGCACAATTGTAGAATGTGAATTGGAATGTCTAACTTGGTGTAACATGAGTATAGGTAATAAACACCTGTATGACAACATGTAAATGCTTTAACGAAATTTTACTAAAGGATGATTAACCATTAAATTGATGTTATAATGTGTGTCTGTAATGTGTATAAGTATGGGAGAGAATTAAGGACAACATAAGGCTTGGAAAATAGCCTAAGTGTTGGCTACACAGGCAAAGGCACGGCGATGTGTCTTAGCCGTGTGGAGGACACGGTCTAGAACACGGGTGTGTGGCTTATCCGTGTAGATCAATTTGTTTTACTAACATCATAAACAGAGTGCTACACGGCTTGAGGACACGAGCGTGTTGAAGACACACGAGCGTGTCCCTGTGTCCACACGGGCGTGTGACCCTGTTTCATGAAAATTTCACTAAGTTTTCCCAGAGCTTTCTAAAGTCCTCGGTTTAGTCCCAAACCACCCTAATGTATGTTTTAGGCCTCGAAGGCCTGTATAAGGGACAATTTACATGTGTTTGAAAAGTTTTAATTTGGATAAAATTTTATGGCCCAGTTTTGCATGTTTGTGAATGTTTAAGTCAGGTAACGCCTCGAACCCTATCCCGGCTTCAGATACAGGTAAGGGGTATTACAGTTATAGTATTTGTCGATACAGCCTGACACACCGGCGACACTAGGCATTTTCCCCCTAATCATCAATGTTTAAAAAAAGAATTTTTTAGGTGTCGTCGTTGTATCAAACGACATCATACGTATTTTTCAAAATATCTGTGAAAAATATGAGTATTAATGGTGGAGAAAAAAAAATTTTAATGGATGTCACCGATATGTCAGACAGCAACGGTAAATTTTTTTTAAAAAATTTCTATATTTTCAAATATATAGCAAAAAGATACGAGAAAAAATAATTTCTTATTGAGACAACGACATCATCTTAATTTCAAAAAAAAAATGATTGACAATTTTTTTTAAAAGAAAAATGTATTGTCTTATTCAAGAGAATGGTTCCCAATGCATGCCTAGTTCTGACTCAGTCTGCAGAGTAAAATATGGAAACTCCATAATGCCAAATTTGAGAAAAATGAAAAAGAAAGAAACAATTCATAAGCCACCTAATATTATAAAACATTAAAACTAAATTTAAATCACTTGATATTATAAGACATTATAAAACTAAATTCAAATAACTAAATATAAATTTATAAATACTTACATTTTCTAACTTGAGTTGAGGGAAGAATACTCTAATTTTCGCGGAGTAAGTATGTATTGATAACTTGTTAAGACCAAATGTTAGCAATTGTTGTTATACTTGCAATTGTGGTTTATATTCATATTGTCATTCATATTGTTGTTTTCAGTAATAGATTAAGAGTTTATGACATTCTTAACTGCATGAACAAGTCGAATATAAGAAACATATCTTTGAAATACTTCAAAACTGATTGATTCGTATAATCTAATTCTTACATTAACTTTCCAAGCATTTTCTCAGCAACCAAACAAAACTTTCAACAACTTCTTAATTACGATTCAAAAGAAAAAGGAAAAGAAAAGAGAAAAAGATAATCTAATATGGTTGTCCTTAACAAAATATTGAGGGGACCTCATTTTGCTTTTAACATGTTCAACACGAAGTTTAAGGGAAAAAGAACTATCTTACCCTAATATAAATAAGTATTGATAATTCGTTGAACAATTAAATGGGTGACTTTGTAATAGATGTAGAATCTAAAGTATTTGTTTATTTGTATTAAAAACATTAAAACTTTAGCCTTAAAAGGAAAAAGAAAATAAAAAAGAAAAAGGGCTTTTTTTTCAAACTTGACCTAAAATTATTTATTAATTACAAAAATAACCCACTTGCAAAATCTTATAAAAAACTGACCCGTTCACTACAATGTCCCTCATTGTTGTCGTTGCCATTGGTGGCACTACCCCATCATCATTGAGCAACCATCAAATTTTTTTAGAAAATACTTAGTTTTTGGGTACTGTCATTGTCATTGGCAGCAATGGACTGAAATGTGATTATAAAATATGTTTAGGGACTTGATGAAGTAATTGCTCTTAAGATTTGATAAAAAAAATGGGTGACGCCATGACTGCACTTAAAAAACTATATAAAATTCTTATTCAAATTATCCAAATATGTCTCTAAAAAATTTTGGAGATAATTATGGTTTATAAGCTACTCTAATACTCGTTGATCATTAAAATATTCTTCTTATTGTTTTTTTACCGGTTGTTCTTCTCAAAGTTAAGGGAATAATACATTAATTATCGCGCAATAAGTATGTATTGATAACTTGTTGAGACCAAATGTTGAGCAATTGTTGTTTATATTCTAAGACATATGTTCCTTCATGTTGATCTTTATAAATATTCTTCTTATGCTTTTTTACCAGTTGTTCTTAATCTAGAGTTGAGGGAATAATACCTTAATTACCGCACAATAAGTATGTATTCATAACTTGTTGAGACCAAACGTTGAGAAATTGTGGTTTATATTTCGAGACATATGTTCCTTCATGTTTATCTTTATAAATATTCTTCTTATACTTTTTTACCAGTTGTTCTTACTCTAGAGCTAAGGGAAAAAGAACGTAATTACCCCGGGCTTGAGGCCAAATGTTGAGCAAATAATTTTTAATTCACTTCATTTCTATGGTTTTTTAATGCTCAAATAATTATAAGGTTCGTGTAGCAACCCACGCCCAAGTCAATTGTCGAGACCAAATGTGAAGAAGCACATTCGGTCCTTCACATTGATCATTGTAAATATTCTTGTTATATTTTTTACCAATTGTTCTTGCCCCAGGGTTGAGGGAATAATACCATACTTACCGTGCGGTACGTATATATTGAAAACTAGTTGAGACTAAATGTTGAGCAATTGTGGTTTATATTCTAAGACATGCGTTCCTTCATGTTGATCATTATAAATATTCTTCTTATATTTTTTTTACTAGTTGTTCTTGCTCTAGAGTTGAGGGAATAATAATTTAATTACAGCGTAGTATGTATTGATAACTTGTTGAGACCAAATGTTGAGAAATTGCAGTTTATATTCTAAGACATACATTCTTTCACTTTAACCATTATAAATATTCTTCTTATGTTTTTTACCAGTTGTTCTTGCCCAAGAGTTGAGGGAATAATACATTAATTACAGCATGGTAAGTATGTATTGATAAGTTCTTGAGACCAAATGTTGAGCAATAGTGGTTTATATTCTAAGATATATGTTCCTTCATGTTGATCATTATAAATATTCTTATTATGTTTTTTACCAGTTGTTTTTAACCTCCAAAGTTGAGGAAATAATACCTTAATTACTGCGCGGTAAGTATGATTGATAACTTGTTAAGACCAAATGTTGAGCAATTGTTGTTTATGTTCCAAAACATACGTTCCTTCATGTTGATCTTTATAAATATTCTTCTTATGTTTTTTTACCAATTCTTATTGCTCTAGAGTTGATGGAAGAAGAACATAATCACCTCGGGGTTGAAACCAAATGTTAAGCAAATAAGTTTTAATTCACTTAGTTTATATGGTTTTTTTGCTTAAAAAAGTATGAGGTTTGTGTAGCAACCCGTAGCAACCCACACTCGAGTCAATTGTCGGGTCTAAATGTGAAGCAGCACATTTGTTCCCTCACATTAATCATTGTAAAATATTCTTATGTTTTTTTACCAGTTGTTCTTGCCCTAGAGTTGAGGGAATAATTTCTTAATTACTGCGCGGTAAATATGTATTGGTAACTTGTTTAGATCAAATGTTGTGCAATTCTGGTTTATATTTTGATACATATGTTCCCTTATGTTGATCTTTATAAATATTCTTCTTATGATTTTTTACCAGCTGTTCTTGCTCTAGAGTTGAAAAGAGGAGAACGTAATTACCATGGGGTTGAGACCAAACGTTGAGCAAATAAGTTTTAATTTACTTCATTTATATGATTTTTTTCTCAAATAATTATGAGTGTGAAGCAACACATTCATTCCTTTACATTGATCATTATAAATCTTCTTATAATGTTTTTTTAACAGTTTTTCTTTCACCAGAGTTGAGGGTCTAATACCTTAATTTCGACGCGCTAAGTATTTATAGATAACTTGTTACGACCAAATTGAGCAATTGTGGTTTATATTCTAAGACATACATTCCTTCAAGTTGGTCATTATAAATATTCTTCTTATGTTTTTTTACCAGTTGTTCTTGTCACAAAGTTGAGGGAATAATACATTAATCACAATGCGATAAGTAGCAATTATGGTTTATCTTCTTATATTTTTTACTAGTTGTTCTTGCTACAGAGTTGAGGGAAGAAGAATGTAATTACCCCGAGGTTGAGACCAAATGTGGGTAAATTTTGGTTTATATTACGAGGCATATGTTTCTTTATGTTGATCATTATAAATCTTCTTCTAATTCTTTTTTGCCAATTATTTTCACTCAAGTGTTGTGAGAAGGATAACGTAAGTACTATGCGATAAGTATGCATTGATGACTTATTGAGACCAAATGTTAAGCAATTGTGGTTTATATTTCGAGACATGTTCCATTATATTGATCATTATAAATCTTCTACTAATGTTTTTTGCTAGATCTTCTTGCTCCAGAGTTGAGGCAAGAAGAAAGTAATTAATCCGGGGTAAGTATGCATTGATAACTTGTTGAGACCAAATATTGAGCAAATGTGGTTTATATTCTGAGACATACATTTCTTCATATTGATAAGTATAAATCTTCTTCTTATGTTTTTTTACTAGTTGTTCTTTCTCTAGAGTTGAGGGAATAATACCTGAATTACGGTGCGGTAAGTATGTATAGATAACTTGTTGAGACCAAATGTTGAGTAATTGTGATTTATATTTCGAGACATACGTTCTTTTATGTTGATCTTTATAAATATTCTTCTTATTTTTTTACCAGTTGTTTTTGCTCAAGAGTTGAGGGAAGAAGAAAGTAATTAATCTGGGGTAAGTCTACATTGATAACTTGTTAAGACCAAATGTTGAAAGAATGTGATTTATATTCCGAGACACACGTTTATTCATGTTGGTCATTGTAAATCTTCTTCTTGTTTTGTTTACCAATAAATCTTTTTCTTGTTTTGTTTACCAGTAATTCTTTCTCCAGAGTTGGGAGAATAATACATTAATTACGACGTACTATGTATTGACCACATGTTGAGACCAAATGTTGAGTAATTGTGGTTTATAATTCTAAGACATACATTCTGTCTTGATTGTTACTTCCTGTCTTTCAATTTACAAGCTTGTACGAGTAAAAAAGAACATCACCCGACATATTACTAAGTTTATTTAAAAAATTGACATGCTTAATAATTTATTTTATTGTAAACTACAAAAATAGTCACTTTTATTTGCCTCATATTACATTTTATTCACTTATGTTAGGAATGTTACGTTTAGTCACTTACGACCATTGATTCAATTTTTTTTAAAAAAAAAAGATAATTGAATTTGGGTATAATTACCTGCATAATTACTTCAATTCTCACCCTCCCCTTAAGAATTGAAAAGTGTAATTGGGTGCTCCAATTACACTCAATTCAGTGGACCCATAATGTAACACCTCAAAAATATGAGTTGTTGATTTGTTAAATCGTGTGGTAAATAAGTATTTGCTCCAATGGTTAAATGCCTTGAAGGTGTGTGTTGTGGGTCATAAATTTAAATCCTTGCGTGAGCTATTTGAATAATTGTTTTTCTTTTGTTGATTTGTTAACATTTTTTAGGTTGCATGGTTGGAAGAATTTGAAATTCAATTTGAAGTCAAAGAATCTATTTGATGCGTATTAAGGTAGTTGAGATAGTGGGCATAGTCATTTATTTTATTTTATCTAAAATTTTTTATCTTGTATCATTCTGTTTTGATTTTTTTTTAAAAAAAAAAAAGATTAATGCTCCTAAAAATCTACTGCCCTAGTCACGTCTACCTTTCTTTCTCCCCAAATCCCTATTTATGTGTTTCAATTGGTTTCTAGTAACAAAAATATATATTAAGATTTTTCCTTCTATTTTATTGCTCTTTCTTTGTCCTCTTTTGTTTATTCCCAAGAAAGGATTATTCAATTCTTGTTTTCTTTTCCTAATTGTTGAAGTGATGTTGCCATATTTATTTCTGATTCTTTTCTCGTTATTTCAAGCTCATGTGTTTTCGTGTGTAGGGTAAGAGATCAATTCGTCTATTGTACGTTTGGTATTTTAATGCTTTTATTGACTGTTATGATCAATCAAACAAAGGGTTGTTCCATTGGGTTTTTTTTTTAATTGTATCGATGTGTTTTTAGGATAGGATCAAGGGGCACTTAGTGTTCCTCCAGCGACTTAGGATTCGAGTAGTACGATTCATTTAGCGGTAAGTGTTCGAATAGATTTGTGGAGGGTTGTTTAAGCTCGGTTGTGATTAATTCTTAGTTAGATTTCGCGAATCATTGTTGAAATTTTGGTGTTTATTTGACATGTGTAGGTTTTGGAATTCTTGTGAGTGGTTTAGAATCAAAATCAAATCAAGTGTCTACCGAAAAACACAAAAAACAGCGAACAGCGAAAGTCGAAAAACTGCTCAATCGACGCCACACAGCCGTGTGCCAAGCTATGTGGTAGGCCGTGTGCGACACACGGCCCTATGACAGACCGTGTGATGGACCGTATGTGAGAGGCCGTGTGGGCCACACGAGCTAGCCATTTAGGCCGTGTGGGCCACCCGAGCTAGCCATCCAGGCCGTGTGGGCCCAAAATTCTGAATTTTGCCCACATCATTTTGATCGATCGTAAGCCTTCTGTGGGATTAGTATGTGATTTGATAAGCAATAAAACGTGAAATTCAATCATCTGTTAGTACTAATTCTAATATTTGTTGTATATTTGAAACATCATATGATTAGCAATCTTTGTAATAGGCTACGTGTAACCCAAAAAATTACTATGTATGCTCTGTATCTGTTATATTATGCATGTGTACTGGAAACATGTTTGCCATCTGTTATAATCTATATTTGTATCGGGGATTGGTTTGCTATATGGAGGAAGTGTTTCTATAAATCGCAATAACTCGCCTACTAAACTGGCAGCTCAGCTACAAATATTCTGTAAAGTGTGATACCGATAGTAAGTGGTGCGTAGGGTTGGATGGGTGTTTCATACCTCATATGGTGTGTTGGAATGGTCAGTGTTGGTGTGTAGCGGATGGGGGTAAGATTATATTTTGTATCTGTACTGCTCTGAAATGTTCTGTTTCTACTATTTCTGTCTGATTTAAATCAGTTTGTTTAAACTGTATGTTACATACTGAGTTTCGAAAACTTACTTTCCGTTTGTCCGTCACTTTCAAGTAACCCTTAAACTTAGGCAAGTTGGTGCGACAGGAGCTCGGTTTTAACAATGTTTATATAAATTTAATTTGTTTAAATCTGAGTTTGAGAGTTTTTGTAATTTTGGACACTTTGGATTGTTTTAATTTTTGAACTTTATTTTCGATTGCTACATGATAACTATTTAAATGTTTTATAAAAAAATGGCAGCTTTCCTGCAAAACATTTAATTTTGAAATAATAAACTAAGTTTTTCAAAAATATAACGATCTAAGAATTTCCACTACAAAGTATACAGATTTAAAAAAAATAAATAAACAAAAAGTGCTTTCACCTAAACAGCTAAATAAGATATGTTTTCAAATAAACTGGATTTTCAAGTAACAAAAAGGTTACGACAATTTCCAAAATATACGAATCGAGATTTTCAACCATTGTACGGTAACACCTCTAGATCAAGGCATAATGTTTAGGTAGGATTTGGGGTGTTACACGTAAATTACAATAATATACCAAACATGTCACCTTTATATAATTATAAGTAGTTACACTCAAATCTAATTATGAAATGTATTTTAATTACTATCTAAATTAAAAATAAAAATATTAAATCTATGAGACTAACAGCTTTAGCTACGTTTTAGCCCATGATTAAAGCATGAGGGCATCATGAGTAGCTATTTATAAGGCATTGAATAATTATAATTAAGTATTTAAGACAGTGAATTTTAAAAGTTTAATCAAATCAATCGAGAGTAATTTGAATAAATCAATGAATATAATTGTTGTGTTAATGGTAAAAATATTATGTTGTAAAGATGAGAATTTAGATTCGATTTCAAATAGCTCTGTTCTTTATCTTCAACTACATAAAAAAAAGTTTAAGAAGAATAAATTATGGTAGTAAATTATGTATTTCATTATAACTAACTTCTAATGTCACATGTATTGCATATGATTTTACACGTTTAATGTTTATTTAATTTTTAAATATTTTATTTTTCATTATAGTAATTAGCATAAAATAATATTTTTATTTTAATTATATTCAATAATTGAAATATATTAATTTATCAATTCAAATATTATAAATATAAAATTTTCGAATAATAATGAAAGCATTTTAACATATTCAATATATAATATAGTTTTACTTTATATAATTAATGCAAAGTAACATTATTCAAAACAATAGTTGTTTAACATAATTAACTCTAATATATTAATTAAATGATAATTAAGCTTCTTAGAATTCTATTCAACTATTAACTTTATTTTACGTCAATAAAATTAGCATAATTTTTTATATTAAAATTTTCAACTAATAATAGATGATTAACATAATTAACTCTAATATATTAAGGAATAACTTACATAAGGATGATCCTAAAAACTAAGGTTTTTAGGAACCAATAAATTTTTGCCACATCATTAAATTTTAAAGATATGAAATTATTATTATACGCCCATCTATAGAGAAATTATTTTATGGACCCTTCCCACCACATTATTCATGGTCCCTTTCCAATTATTTAATTATATTTAGACAATTTTTTTCATGCCATTGACACATGATTTTAATAATCCCAAACCCTTAACCCAAAATATAAAACCCTAAACCCAAATTCCAAACCTATAACTTAAAACCCTTGGAGCTTGAACCCTAAAACCTCAACTTGTAACTCTCAATCCTAAACTCTAAACTCCATATCTATAAACTCTAAATCTTGAATTTTAAACCTTAATCCTTAAATTCCAAAATCAAACCCTGAACTTCAGAGTTCGGGGTTTAATGTTTAAGGTTCAAAGTTCAAAGTTCTAGGTTCAATGTAAATAATTACCAAAATTATGTGTCAATGACATGAAAAAATGGAACAAAAATTATTATTATTTTTAAAATTGGTTGCATAAAAATAAAAATATTAACTTATGGAAAAAACAAAATGATTAAAATTTGTAAATGAAGAAAATATTTGTTTATAATTTAAAAAATTAATTATTTTAAGTAATTTAATTAAAGTTAAATTAAGTTGGAGAAAACACTAGATATAGATGTGTGTATAATAATATTTTGTTATCTTTAAAATTTATTGGTGCCTAAAAACTATACTTTTAAGATGATCCTAATATAATTTATTCTCATATATTAATTAAGTGATGATTAAGATGCTTAAATTTCAAGTAAAGTAATAAGTCTATTTTCCATCAATAAAATTATAACAACTTTTTTAAAAAATAAAAGCAACACAATTTTTACATCAAAATTTTAACCAATAATTATAATTATAATTATAATTATAATTATCACACCTTTTTCCTATATTTTATAGAGTTTTATCCAAGCGATAACTCTATTTTAAAATTTTGAGCAACTTTTTTAAAACTAATATAAAAAAATAAATTATAATTATTTTTAAATATGTAATTATCACAACTTCTATTAAATAATAATTATTTTTAAATTATAATTATCATAATTTCTATTTTACGTCAATTTTATAATCAATAATTTCAAATTAAATATTATAATTATTTTTAAATGTCAATGTAGTAATATGATGAAAAATAAAAGATATTCTCGTTGATTCAAAAGTTTTTTCAAATTGTACTTATATATTATAGATATAGATTTCTTTTTATCAAATAGATTATAGATTTCTTTGTACAAAAGTAAAAAATATAAAACGAGAAACTAATTAAGAATTGAATTTATACATAATAATTTAAGGTAAATTAGATTTGCCATAATATACTAAAAGGCCCTTAAACTGTTACACTTTATTTAAACAAACCCTTAAACTATTTTTATAGTTAAATAAGCTTATATCCTATTATTTTACCCATAAAAGCTTTTGATTTTAATATTGAAGTAAAAATATTTTGACTTTAGGCTTTTATCTAATTTCTTGTTGATGCAATAGAAATTATATGCACTTCAATATCAGCATAAAATTTAAAACAACAACCAAATTTTTCAAAAGAGTAATTAAATGTGTTATGCATATAAGCATTTTCAAGAAATACTAAAATATTATTTTAATTTTTTAAAAATATTTTTTGTTTAATAAAATATTCTTATTAAATTCATATTAGCATTAAATGCAAATTAATTTAAAAATTCAAAAATATTTATACTTTAATATTAAAATCAAAGGCTTTCATGGCTAAAAATCATAAATTAATGCTTATTTAACTAAAAATAATATAATGACTTATTTAATCATAGTGTAATAGTTTAAGGACTTTTTAATATATTAGCCTTTAAAAAATTAATTACTCTGTAATTAACAGCAAAAAAAAAAGGTAAATTTTTAATTGAGCACTTTATTATGTGGAAAATTATAAATAAAAGTTAAGTATAAAAATTCATTTAATATATAAAACACTATATGAAATTTGAAAACAATCATGAAAAGATTTGCAATTTTTGAATATTAATTAATTAAAATAAATTTAAGAACCAAATTATAGACTATAAAAACCAAGTGTAGGTAGCAAATATTTCTAATTGAGGGTAATCTATAATTTAGTAAATAAAAATTTTAAATATAAAATATAATGGAATTCATTGGATCTATAACAGTAAAATGACATACATACATACATGCATAAACTAAATGGCAGTGCCAATAAATAATATTCATCAATAAAATAGTTAAAATGTAATAAGTAATCTTTATGAATCAACTAAATAAAATAATACATATAAATTTATAATTAAAACAATTTAAAAATACCAAATGTGAATTTATAAATAAAATAGTTGCGAAGATTTTAAAATACCTTTAACTTCTGAAAAAAATAATGTAGAAATCTAGAAGAAAAATTAATATTAAAAAACAAAATTGGGTGAAAATATTTTTTTAAAAATAAATAATACAGATAGGAATTAAATAGCCTTGCTATTAAAAATTCATTTAAAAATTAAGGATTTAAAACGAAATTATCCTTGAATTCTTCTAAATACGTTAGAACAATATTACTTGTAAAATTCATGGTAATAGATAAAAATAAATAAATAAACTTCATTTTCTCATAGCGTTTTATCCGTTTTATTAAATAATAATAAAATAAAAATGGGTGTTAAAATTTCAATTTCAATTAATTAATTAATTTAATGCACCGCACTTAATGAAATTTAAAACCGTTCATGAGTCAAATTAAAGATATATCAGATTTCTTACATTGTGTGTATTTTACTTTTTAATCCATCTCCCAATACAGAAAGAAATCAATAAAAAAGAGCAGAGATTTAGAGTATTAATGTAATTATGGTAGTTTATGAGATTCAGGATTTATGCATGAATAGTAATAATGAAGAGAAATTTAACCCTAAAATAAAGGGTGTACAAATAGAATTGTTTTCACCTAGGTCATCTTTTCATATATATAGGATACGTTTCTGTGCTTCTGAACTAGTCAAAATACATAGTTGAAAGCATTAACAATGAGAAAAGGAAACGTTGCAAATCTTATTGTTCAACAAGTATTGGGAATTCTATGCTTGATTTTGATATGGAATTTGGGTAAAACATTCATTTCTCTATCATCTATACAGCTTTACTCATCATATATGATTGTTTTCTTTTTTTTTTTTGTTTTTTTGGTTGATGAAATATTGTATGATCAGTTGCAGGGCCAGTGGGTGTAGATGCTATAAATGTACCACCTTGCTTGGGACCTTGTTCAGCAATTCCCAACTGCCACCAGTCATGTATTGATAAAGGGTTCCCCAAGGGAGGTGTCTGCATTGGATTCTCCTTTGAGGAATTGGCCTGTTACTGCACTCAGTAGAGCTCAATTCCACCCCCTTTTCTCTTTATTTTCTTTATAACTTGTTCTTGGGATTTTATCATGAAATAAAATAAACCGTAAACTCATCTATATTATATTTTTGTCTTTCTTCTTCTGTTTCTTTTTTTTTTTTTCAATTTTCTATTTTACAGAATAATTTCTCCAAATTCGTTTCTCCTTGCTAAATTGCTATCTTTGCATAAAACTAAAAGCAACCTAACCCCCCTTTTTGCTTATATGTTATTCTGCTCTTCAATTTTGAAAAATATTTTATTTATTTATTTATCACAATTATGAGTTTTTAAATGTATGGAAAAAGAAGAATTTCTTAGTATATTTTACAATTACAATTCACGAAGAAGGTGTCATTAGCAAAGTTTTGAACCCATAGGATGTTAACTACGTACTCTCTTTTAAGTCATTGACAAATTTAGATAATTTTAAGGAAAATATCTAATTTTTAAGGAAAATATCTAAACACTTCCACATTTTAGAGAAACTTTCAAACGATTTGAATTGAATTAAAAAATCAATTGAATATATGGTTGAACAAGTTTATATATATATATATATATATATTAATATTAATAAAATTATAGTAATTTATTTAATCGAATAATTAAAATTGATTAAATTTATCAAATTGACTTGATTAATTTTAAAAATCAATTGAATATATGGTTGAACAAGTTTATATATATATATATATAATAAAATTATAGTAATTTATTTAATCGAACAATTAAAATTGATTAAATTTATCAAATTGACTTAATTAATTTAATCACTGATTTAACCCTAAAAGTTTTACATTTGCTAGAGTGTGAGAATAATATAAATTATTAGGATTAGTTTATGGAACGTAATTAAAGTGGAACCTATTTGGTTTCAAAACATAGTCAAAAAGCAACAGCGGATTCAACTTTGAGTGGGCATAGTTGAAACTCGGAGAAAGCTGACAATAAAATAGTGAGCCACTAATATGGTGGTACAAAATTCAATTGGATGTTGTTGCATGATAGCATTATTAATCCAAATTTAAACAATAAAATCCAATCTCTTTATTGAATTTCTTCCACCTTTGGGTTTTATTTTTTCAAACTTAATTGTTTTTAAAGTTTAAAGTTCCATAAAATTGACAATTTTGTCAATTAAAAACTTTCATAAAAGCTCCAATAAAGATGTTTTTTTCTTAAATAAAGTTTGACATTTTAATATTTTATATATACATATAATTACATGTTACTTATTGACAATAATACAATAGAATTACATGTTATTTATAATTTTGTTTGTATAATTTACATTTCAAAATAAGAGAGAAAATCCATGATTGAAAATTTGAATATATACATGATTCCACTACAATGATCTCCCTTATTTGCAATTAAAAATATATAATCACAAGGATACATTCTTCAGAATCCTAATAGAATCTAATTTATATTGGTGCAATAGATAAAATATTTTTAAAAAAACCCTTTTTGTGCTTTTGTTTAGAAATATTATGCGTATAGAAACTATACAGTGCCAAGGATTTTGTTGCCAAGAAATAACACTTTCTATGGTTAAAATATTAAAAGAAATCTGGTAAAATGCTTTTGTATTTCTTTGAACTTTGTACAATCTTTAACATTTATAATCTTTAATTTTACCTAAATAAACCCTTACCTAAAATAAGGTCTTACTTAAAAATATAAACATTTATTCAAATGAAACATAAAATGAGGAAGGCATAACTTTCTTTCATTGAAAATATAGAATTATATAGAATTTGATAGCTATAAGTACCCAAGGTCCAAAATGCAATGAAGTGAATTCGGCATATAATATTTTTTTTTCTAATTAGATAACAACTGAGATTTATTTGAGAATTAAGAACAATTTCTTTTTTAAAATGTACTAGTAGTGCAATTATATAAAGGGGCATTGAGAGGATAAATAGGCACAGCCAATTCGATATTATACTCAACAGAGAATAGGTAGGTAGCAAGGTTTTACAAGAAATTTGGCAGTGATAATAGAATGGCTTCCCTTACACTAAAGTGCTACTTTCTGGGCCTTCTATGCTTGGTCTTCTTCGTCAACATAGGTAAGACCAACCTCGCCCATTCTTTCATGCTTCAAATAAATGGATATATATATATACATACATATATATAATCTTAATTCTATTTTGGGGTTGGTTTTGATTATTATTTGGTGGATTTCAGAGAAAGGTAGTGCAGGAGGAAAGGTATGGGAAGCAGTGATGGGGACATGTTCACAGTTCAAAGATTGCAATAAGTACTGCATCACCAATGGCTTCCCTTTGGGCGGTTTTTGTAAAACCTTGAATCCAACTGCTCCACCTTTCTGCTTATGCAAATATACGTAGCCCTGCCCTTTTCTTTTTGTTTTAACTCTCAATATGAATAAAAATGTTAACACTATGAATTGTTTTTCCTTTAGAATTTGAATTCCTTGAAGCAATGCTTATATAATCTTATGTTATTTTCATGTAAAGTTTTTTACTTATCTGACTTTTTCAACTTTACAAAAAAAATTATTCATTTTAAACTTTTATTTAATTTTTTACCTTTTTGAGCCATTGAACTTGCATTATTTATCAAATCACCATAAAATTGATGAAATATATTAATTTTGCTCATATAGCATCCACGTGGCAATCTACTTGTGTGCCATGTTAGCAGTTAATTAATTTTTTAAACTTAAAATATATTTTAAATTTTGTATATATTTTAAAATTTTAATTTTTAAAATAATTTTATATTTTTTTTGGATTTGCTAAGTTTTAAAAGATAATTAATTATTGACATGGTATTCATATGGTAACCCATGTGCATGCCACGTTAATAAAGTTAATATATATTAAATTTTTCATCCATTTTAAGATGATATGATAAACTAGTTTTTTATTCGGTTTAAGATGATATGATAAACAATACAAATTTAAAAGTTAAAAGAGAAAAAATAGATAAATAACTAAAATAATTTTTTTTATAAATTTGAAGAGTGAAATACATCATTAAATCTTAGCATTTTGATGAAATATTTTTTTCCAAGCCGAATCAATGTTGATATCCATAGAATTAAGCCTTCGGCTACATACATATCCATGTAGGCCCAAAAGAACTTCACTAATAAATCCTTTGAATTTTTGTTGGGCAAAATATAATAAAAAAAATAACGTATATTTATTGGTACTCATGTAGGGAAAATTTAAGTGTTAGGAAAGTTATTTAATAATTAGATTTGTATGTAATTGATTGTAATTATATAAAGATGATGTGTTCGAATAATATTATAATTGGTGAATCCCATCAAGTTGGGTATAATTGAAACATTCTACTAACACTTATCAATTCTTAAGGGTAAGAATCGAGTAATTATAGAGGTAATTACGCTCAAATCTAATTTTAAAAAATATTTTATACAAATTATAAAATTTATATTATAAGCATTAAAACTTTTGAGTGTTTGAGATGGTAATATATATTATAAATCTTAAAAATTATATTATAAAAATAATTTGTATATTTTGATAAAGTTATAAAATATATATTATTTAAATCTTAAAATTTTTCTAAAGTTATGATAAAAAATTATTACAAAAAGTAATTTTCCTATTATAAAAGTATTATAATATATTTATTTATAAAAAATTATGGCCAAGTATGAACATAATTTATTTATGTATTCATGCTATATATCATAAAAATAATAATTATTCATAAACAAATGTTATAGTTTTTTTATCATAATTTATTTGTAAAAAATAATTTTTAAAATTATGACAAAAATTATATTATTTATAAGAAGTGTTGCGACGGTTTTGGACAATTTATATATTATAAATTTTAGGGTTAATGTCATGGATGACTCCTGTACTTTGGGGCTTGTTCTAATGTTGCCCTTATACTGTCAAAATGTTGGCTCCTTACCCAAACAATGTTACTTTTTTTATGAGGTAGCGCTTGTGCCCAATGACATACTAACACGTGTAAAGTTATTATCTTGAAGTTTAATTGCCTGAGGCCCTTATGAGTAATTAAACCATTGAATTTCTTCTCCGTTTTCTTTTTTCAGTTTTTTCTTTTATTTATGATTTTCACTTTTTTTTCTTTTATTCCTATTATTTTTTAAAATTAAATGTAAGTATAATGAATACATATAAATTTAAATATTTTATTCCAAGAATACAATAAATCCAATAAACCCATATAAAGCAAATCAAATGTTCTGCCCAGTATTCTTCTTTCTTCAAGAAAGAATCCAAAAATTTTCTTTTGTGCATAGTAACCCATATTTACTTAAAAGAGCAACTCAGATTTGCTAGCAAACAAAGAACCTAAAACTAAAGTTACCAGCAAACAAATCTAGTAAAGAGAATAAATTACCTAAAATCATAAATAAAAAAAATCTAAGTATTGTAAAATCTTTAGATCTTTAAGATTATGCAAACCAAAACCTTAATATTGCAAATAAAAATTTAGGATCTTTAGAATAATATGATTTTTTTATAAGTATAAGACATACTTGATATGGAATTGACGTTGGCCATTAGAATTGACAAAGAACACTCAACATATTGATTTCTCCTTAATTACACAAGGTTCGGAGCAAGTGTCGCCACGGGTTTGTCGTCGGCTCTAACCCAACAAGGGGCACCGACGCCTACACCACATCCCAGTCAGTACCTCTATATATTCCTGTTCCTTTCACTAACCCCATGTAATTTACACGAGCACCACATTATGCACCACCACAGCATCCTGTATCTACACCTCTTGCATGTGTGTATTTCGCGACACCTCCGTCTCTAGCATATTACGCCTCGATGCTAACACAAATACCGACACCAATATTAACACCCAAGCCGTCACCAATGCGAACACAAATGTCGACACCAATGCTGATGTATTTGCTAACAACAACTATTCTCAGATATTATACGCAACCAAGTTATGCGACATCGTACGGTTATTTGTCGATAGTGTTGCAAACACCCACCGCGTCATTGTTTTATCAAGATGATTCATCCTCGCAACCACCTTCTCTTCTTGTAGAATGGAGGAGATACGATGGGAGGCTAGCAAGGGCGGAGCCCAAGGGGGCTGGTAGGGGCTCCGACCCCTCCTAAAATGAAAAAATTGATTTAATCCTTTAAAAATATAAATATATATGCTATTAAAATGGTGAAATTTCACTTTTTCTATAATAAAAATATACAAATTTATTCCGACCCCCTTCAAAAATTTTTCTAGCTCCACCCCTAGAGGCTAGGATGACATTGCACTCAACCATGGAAGAAGGAGATGAAGACAAAGACAAAGACAAGGGTGGAGATGAAGATGAAGACGAAGGTTGAGATGAAGATGAAGACGAGGGTCGAGATGAAAATGAATATGGGAGTTAAGGTGAAGATGAAAAAGATGAAGACAATGAAGACAACAAAGAGGAGGAGCCAACACCCCAAATTGTACATAGAAATCCTACCTGAAACCATAAGCCACCGTCCTGTGGCACACATTTGGCCCGACAACATCGATGATATTTTTTCCTTTACATTTTATGATTTAAATATAATTGATATCAATAAAATTTGATCATTTTTTTGTTATATTTGTGTTGCAACTCATAATTTGCTTTGTTAAATTCTAATCTATATTGTACGAAATTTTATATCTATAATATTTTATATGAAACATTTAATGATAATTTTATAAATATTTAGAGGTAAATTATTACACCTAGTTTAACCTTATTTGTTATTTCACCATGGCAAACAAAATAGTGAATGGGGTAAGTTTATTATCCATCACTATATTTCTATGAAATGTTGAAAGTAAAAAGTCTAATGTGACCAAACAATCTATTAGGTATAGAAAAGAATGAATAGATTTTGTAAAAAAAAAAAAAAACATTGTAATAAATTTGTGTACAATAAAAATGAATAAAATTTGTTAACAAGGTGTTGTCCTCAATCCATCCCTCAAATGTTGACGTGTTGCCTTCGTATGCCCTAGGTTCCTGCAATAGCCGCATAACCTCTATTGATTAGCCCTCTCCCGAACATCCATATTGTTGCGTATACAAGTAACTGTAATATCCTGATTTTGGGCCTAGTCGGAATAGTGGTTTCGTGACCACAAAATCCGAGATATAAATAATTATTTTATGATTATTTTAAGGTCTATGATATGATTGCATGATTGTGTGAAAATTTCGTGAAGAAATTTTATGCATAAAGTGCTTAATTTGAAATTTGGGACTAAATTGAATAAATTGCAAAACTTGTGTTCTAGAAGTATTTTGCATAAAATTGAATTAGATTATTAATTAGAGGTCCTTAAAGAGTAATTTTACCAATTTCTAAGTCTATGGACAAAAATTGGACATGGATGGAATTTTTGGAAAGTTTAGTAGTAAGGGCATTTTGGTCATTTAGGGTAAAATGAATTAAAATACAAAATTAAAAGCCAATTTTGCTCATCTTCAACCCCATGGCCGAATATAGCAAGGAGAAACCATGGCTAGGGTTTTCAAGCTTCCAAGCTCGATTGTAAGTCCGTTCTAGCCTCGTTTTTAATGATTTTTACGTTTTTGGAGTCCCTTAGCTCGATTTAGCTTATGCTAGCAATAATTTAACCTAGGGTTTATATTTGGAAAAATACCCATAGGTGAAATTTGTGTATTTTGGTGTTTTATGATAGAATATGAAGTTTTAAATTATGTTAGACAACTTGTGCTACTCGGTTTTAAGTGAAAACGAGCAAAAGGGCTTAATCGGTAAAAATACCTAATAGTCATAAGTACATGTTAGAGTGAGAATTTGATGTTGCCATAGAAGGAAAAATGATCAGCATGTCATAAAACATAAGAAAATAGGCTGAATTTTAATTTACGAGCTTTGGGGCAAAAGTGTAAATATGCAAAAGTTTAGGGCAAAATTGTAATTTTTCCAAATATGATTTTGGGTCAATTTGAATAATGTGAGTCCTAATTAGACTATATTTTAAATGATAGAGCAAGGAAAACTGAAATTGGGCTAAAATGGGGAAAATACCAAGTTGTGGACGAAATGGTAAAAATAGCCATTTTCGCATACGAGGTAAGTTCATATGTAAATGTTGGTAACATAGTTATTATTTTAAATGTTTTAATGTTTTTTAATGATATGATAATTATTATGAAATATTATACTTGTGATAATTGTTTGATAATATGTCAAATTATGTGATATACTTGGAAAATGTGAAATACTACCGAGTATCGATATCGGCATTCCGTAGAAGATGGTTGAGACACATGATTGGGAAAAAGGTCCGTTGAACCTCGGGAATGGATTAGGATACAAGTGACATGTCACTGGGATATTTGGGCATCCGAACTCGTTGAGTTGAGTCCGAGTTCACTTATGGATGCGAATGTCCGAACTCGTTGAGTTGAGTCTCGAGTTCGTGAGATGTAACTAGGCATCCGAACTCGTTGAGTTGAGTCCGAGTTCACTTATGGATGCGAACGCCGAGCTCGTTGAGTTGAGTCCGAGTTCGCTTATGGGCGGTTACATGATTGCTTGATTGAATATGTGGCACTTATGTGCAAGTTATCCATGTATCCAATTATATTCGATGTGTTCAACGGGTAAAGTTCTACTCAAATGGAGGAATACTCAAGATGAAAGGGACGTATTGGTAAGTGTTGTGAAATGGATACTTTGAACAGGTATGTACTTAGCCCTCGGGTTGAAAACTCGATATAACAACAATATGGTAAGATGATAAATGAAAAGGTGATATGAATGTCTTGGTGATGATTATGCAAATGACGTTTTATGTTTGCTTATATGGTTATGTTACTTGCTATTTGCATGTGAGCTTACTAAGCATTTATGCTTGCTCCTCCTTTTCATTCCTTGTAGTGTTGACAAGCCAGCTCGAAATCGGAAACGGTCGGAGGCACGCTCACACTATCCGTATACCATCTTGGCATAATGGCTTGTATATTTTGAGTATGGCATGTATAGCATTATAATCATTTTGTATATATGGTCTTATGATATGGTTATTGAGTGGTATGGAAATAGAAATGCTTGGTAATGATTAGCCATTGGAATGGCTAATCATGATCATATTTGGTATTATGTATGTCAAATTGCTAGCTAATCCATGGAAACCATGAAATAGGTAAAATTTACCATAAAATAGATTCAGACAGCAGCAGTGATGTGAGTTTAAAAAATCACTAAAAATAGTAGAAATGAAATTAAATAATGAATAAGTTATGGAATCGAAGTTTGATGAGTCTATTTTCATATGGAATAAGCGAAACAGGTATATGAGCTATATTTTATGAGATGTTTAAATTTTTGTGAAACAGGGCCAGAGCGATTTCTGGATCCCCTGTTCTGAATTTGGAAATTCACCATAAATTTTACAAAGATAATTAGAAGTCATGCTTTATATGTACAGATTCCTTATTGAGTCTAGTTTTATTAGAGATAAACAGCATAGTCATTGAAGCTCTGTACAGGGAGATATCTGATTCGTAATACACAGAGGTCAGAGTAGTTGAACCCTGAAACAGGGGAGACTTTAACTAATAAACTGTACTAATTGGCCCAACCAAAAATTCTAGAAAAAAATTAGTAGATATATATATGAGTCTAGTTTCAGGAAAAATTTACGGAATTGGATTTCGAGTTTCGAAACTCGAGATATGATTTTTAAAGCGACTGTGATGCAGTTAGCCAGCTTGTCTGGAAATTTTAAAATGAATTGTATGAGCTGTTTAATTAATGAATTAAGTCCGTTAACACCTCGTGTTCGACCCCGGCAACGGTCTCGGGTAGGGGTGTTACAGTAACATTCGACCGTCCTTTTAGGAGGCAACAAAATTGAATATTCGATACCAATTCAAACAAGGCGCTGGACACTGACGGCTACACCTTTCATCTAAGACTAGTGGGAATTCAGAACTCCATACACTGTGCATGCGTTCCAGTCTTTACACATCATTAATATAAGGTGAGTATTGTATTTTTGCATTCACACATGTAGCAATTATATATGCGTATGGGAATTGAACTGCCTGGAATCTCCCACAATCCCAAGTCTCTTATCTTAAAGAAACACGGTATACTGCCCTTGATATGTCTTGGTCGGGTCTAGCAAACACTATGTATGTATTGGACGCGAGTGACACACTATATACGTAGTGTTTGCTCTTTCTTCATTTCGTTTAATTTCTTTCATGACATTCTCGCACCAAATGTGATCGTTCGCTATCTGTCTAGCATATGCCTCAACCTAGAAGCTTTTAGTAGTGCAGTGTTCTTTACTATCGTCGTAACATCTTCAATTACGAAATCTTCTAATAAAGTCTTGTTCATGTTGTCATGAATGCACTCGTTAATACCCGAAAGCACCCTATCATCATTTGATGTATTTGAAGCCCTAGAAAGTTCTTTGAAGTATTCTGTTACAATCTTTACTTTCTCTGCCTCATCACTAATCCATCCCCCATTTGGTCCTCTTAGCCTTTTCACCTTATTCCTTTTTTTTCGTTGATTTGCAAAGTTATGGAAAAATGATGTATTTTTATCTACAAATTTGACCCAATTCACTCTTGCTCGTTGCTCCCAAAATATTTCTTCTTTGCTGACTTTCAGATTTAATGCCAATTTGATTTCTTCTAACTCTATAAGTGTTTCATCATTCGGGTCCAAAGCATTCAATTCATCAAGTCTTTTATTCAATGAATGAGATTCCTTTATTTTGTTAGCCATAAGTCGTCCCATCTCGTTGTCCAGAATGTAACACCCCGTAACCGAGACCGTTGCCGGAGTCGAACACGAGGTGCTAACCGACTAATTCATTTACTCTCACAGTCCAATTAAAATTTTCCAGACGATAGCTAATGCGTCACTGTCACCTTAAAAATCATAACTTGAGTTCCACAACTCGAAAATCAGATTCGTAATTTTTTTCCCCGAAACTAGACTCATATATCCATCTACAGATTTTTTTCTAGAATTTTTGGTCGGACCAATTAGTACAGTTTATTAGTTAAAGCCTCCCCTGTTACAGGGTGCGACTACACTGACCTTCATGCATTACGATTTGGATATCTCCCTGTACAGGGCTTCAATACTGATGCCGTTTGTTTCTATAGAAACTAGACTCAAAAAGGTATCTATACATATATGGCATGACTTCTAAATGTCTCTGGTTAATTTATAATGAATTTCCAAAGTCAGATCAGGGAATCCAAAAACCGTTCTGGCCCTGTCTCACGAAAACTTTAACATCTCATAGTATAATGTTCATATGAACGTTTCGTTACTTTCCTATGAAAATATATTCATCAAGGTTCGATTACATAATTTATTCGCTATTTAATTCCATTCCTACTATTTTTAGAGATTTTTCACATCCACATCACTACTGCTGCCAGCATCTATTTTTAAGGTAAACTTTACCTATTTCATGATCCTCCATGGATCAACTAGAGTTTGTCATACATATACCAAAGGTGATCATGAATAACCATTCCCATGACTAACCGTTACCAACATTTCCATACCTCTCGACGGACGACATACAAAACGATTATAATGCTATGATCCAGTATACTTAAGCCATTTTCGCATGGCTATCCAAATTTACACAAAAGCGAAACGTACATGACCTACAACAAAAGGGTAGTCCTATACATTAACCAAAATATCCTCTCACTACTAGTATATTCTATACATGCCATAAGATATTCCAAAACATAGCAGTACTAAACAGTGGATAGTGATAGTGTGACTAGTTGTTGACGATCCCCGAGCCTGTAGCTTCCAAATGAGATCTATAAAATAGAGGAAACAAAGTACACGGAGTAAGCATTAAAATGCTTAGTAAGTTTCAAGCAGTGTCAACAGATAACAATCAAATTATAACATAGTTGTTCGTATTTTTACTTCACTCTTCCTTCGGGCATACCATCCCTTTTTCCGAATATGCACGTCTCATCATATGTAATAGGCAGATAAATTCTCACTTGATGGTGACCTCTTATGATCATAGGTACATTACATATTTTTACCTGACTTTCCACATTGACCAAATGCACAATAATCATAGAACAGTCTTATTGCTTTACTCACATGTGCATCACATAACGACCTTGTGATTTAGTCTAAATCAAACTTAAATATAATCTCAAATACATACCTGACCAACTTAACGCATTGAACGTATTTATTACTAATTGTCACCGTGAAGTCGCATAATCTTACGCTCTACTTGAATCTTCAAGAAAACCTTCATTCGGGCTTCCCGACAAAATCTCCACACGTAGTCATCGGGTCATTAGAGCTCGAGATATAGTACGAGCACGAAGCCTCACGGTCATTAATCGGTGATAATATTCTCGCATAAAGCTGCGGGGTTTTAACCGGATATAATCTTGACACAAATGCCCTTCGGGACTTATCACCTTTATACACTTTCACATCCATCACGTTGGCCACTCGGCCTATCACATATATACACTTTCACATTCATCACATTGGCCATTCGGCCTTGTCACATATATACACCTTCACATTCATCACATCGGCCATTAGGCCTTATCACATATATATACACTTTCACATTCATCACATCGGCCATTAGGCCTTATCACATATATATACACTTTCACATTCATCACTTCGGCCATTAGGCCTTATCACATATATATACACTTTCACATTCATCACTTCGGCCATCAGGCCTTGTCACATATATATACCCTTTCACATTCATCACTTCGGGCATCAGGCCTTATCACATATATATACCCTTTCACATTCATCACTTCGGCCATTAGGCCTTATCACATATGTATACGCTTTCACATTCATCACATCGGCCATTAGGCCTTATCTCATATATATACACATTCACATTCATCGCGTTAAATCTTAAATCAAAATATAAATTTTCATGTATTCACCTCACAATTATTCTAATATACTTCACATACCACATATACTATCATGTGCAGACTTGGTCTTGGCCGAATCTACATCAATCATTTTCCAATGAATAATTCAATTTCACGCCATACTATCATTTCATATTCGAATACTCATAAACTTACAATTTCACAAATTTTAATATCAAAGATCCATCTAACACTCATATATCATTTTACAATATCACGAATTAGAATTCAAGTATGGGTTTAATCAATAGCTTATGAGCAACTAAAACAAGTTTTATCCGTGTTTACCACAAAATCACATATTCACTACGAGCTGTTTTTCCTGAGCAATGGTCACTAAATTATTTATAACCGGAGCTACAAGGCTCCAAATCACTTGCCGTTAATTTTTCCTGAATATAGACTCGTATATCTTCCATCCATAAATTTTTCAGAATTTTAGGTTTGGCCAATCAATACCAGATTTTTCTTAAAGTTTCCCTTGTTTCACTGTTTGACTAGCCTGACCAGTCTTCACTACGAATCAAAATTCTCATTGTACAGAATTCAAAGTATGTTCTATTTGATTTCATTTGAAACTAGACTCATTAAGGAGTCTAAGCATATAAATTTTATCTTGTAACCATTTTTTTACAAATTATAGTGATTTTCTTAAAACAGAACAGGGATTTCGAGTCATTCTGACCCTGTCCCACACAACTTTAAATATCTCTTTATAGGAAATTTCTTTGCTTCCACGGTCTCTTTTATAAGAAACTAGACCAACTAAGATTTGATTACATATTTTATTCAGCCTATAATTCCACACCAAAAATTTATAGTGATTTTCTAAAATCACATTACTGCTGCTGTCCAAGCAAATTATTACAATTTGCTCTTAAGTTTCCAAGTCCAAACACTTATGAACTTACCATTTGAGTTTAAGACATATCATGGCCACATCATATCTTATTAAATCAACTCATTATGTCCTATTATGGTTGAATTTACTCAACGTTTAATCGCTTAAAACTTACCTCGGAAGTGGTCGACGACTAGATATCCACGGCTATTCGTTTACTTCCTCTTTTCCCCTATCCGACTTTGATCCTCTTTGCTCTTAAGCTTAAGTAAAACAATAGATTTGCTTAAGTACTTAACTAATATTATTCACTTAACAATCACATTTGGCAATCACATATCATTTAATCTATATCAAAAACAATAGATTTCAATATGTATCATATTTATGGTCAAACATAGCAAGAAAACTAAATAGGCTTTACTAGCCACACTTAGTTCTATTATAACATAACTCCACTTACTTATATGCACATTCGGCACAAGCAAACTTCATTTCAATTTTTCCACTCTTGAACTTATCCATAATATCCTAAGTTCATTTAGTAGCTAGGCAACAATTATACAAATCAACAAGCATTTAACAACAATGTACTTAACCAATCCTTCAAGTATACATTCGGCAATATATATATATATATGTTAATGACGAAAACACTTAGGCCAATTCTAAAACTTCCACAAATCTTCATGCTTACATGCCATAACCGTATGGTTCTTATCACACTTGGACCACAAAATGCATAAATTTCCCAAATTCTAATTACTATCATAAGCTCAATTTAGCACTCATTTAGCACTTCAACATAGCCGATTGTCATTAAGCAATTAAGCCACATCTATTCAATTTTTACCAAGCTCAACTCATCTATAATCAACCTTCAATACACTAAAGCATCAAAAACAACATCAAAAAAAATACAAACATCCATGACCGAATGTCATCTTCATAAATTTACAAAAACATTTGCCATGAGCTAGCTTCTATACTTGATGACCACTCCAAATATACAAAGATTTTCAATGAAAGAGCATTAACATACCTTAATCCCCTTTTCCACTACAGCCTTCTCCCACCTTTTTAGCCTTCTACTTGAAAATTTCAACTTATAAGCAAACAAATTTCATGGTTTTCCACCACATGCAGCCGGCCTCTCCTCTCTAGCTTCCTTTGCAAGAGACAAGGAAGCAAGATAGAAAATAAAAGTTGAAGTCCTTCTTGCTTCCATTCACGGCAATGGAGGGGGAGGGGAGACAACTTTGGTTTCTCCTCCCACTCCCTTCTTTTTTTATTATTCTTCCCACACATTTTAGCATAAAATGTCTATAATATGTCTTACCCCATAGCATGGCCGGCCACCATTTAGATTTTTGGCTAATTTGACATGCAAACCCTTCTTTTATACAACATGCATTAATAGGTCCTTATAGATTAACCTATCGCATTCCAAAAGTGTCACACATAAGTCCTATTACTAAATTCACATGCAATCGACTAATCGAAGCTTAAAACTTTCACACATTCATATTCACATATTTTAGACAATAGATATCATATTCAAATAATTTGGTGACTCGGTTTAGCGGTCCCGAAACCGCTTTCCGACTAGGGTCACTTTAGGGGTGTCACACAGAATCTCCCCAAGTTTTTGGAGTTTTGTAGGCACATCTTCCAAATTCGCTTCCCAATTTTTTTATTTGGTGTTCATATTGATCTTCTAATATCCAATTTGTGTTAAATCAAAAGCTTCGTTCCTTGCAAACCGTACTATTTTCAATCCCTAGATCAACTAATAATGGGCAATGATCAGATATAGAGTGCGTTAAATGTTTAACAAAATACCTTAGAAAAGTCTCCCACCAAGTCTGATTTGCCACTCTTCTGTCAAGTCTCTCGCGAACATTATTTTTTGATAATTTACCTCTTTCCCCTGTAAACCATCTATCGAAAAAGCCAATTTCATTAAGACCACACTTTTCCAGCGTCTTTCGAAAGTGGGCCATGTTTTCATCCATTCTTAGCCTGCCACCCCTCTTTTCATAAGAGAACATGATTTCGTTAAAGTCTCCTATCACCATCCACGATAAACCTTGAAAATTCCCTAAACTCTTTAATAGATTCCAAGTTTCCCCTCTGTATTGTTCCTCTGGAATACCATAAAATCCTGTGATTTTCTATAATGGCATTCCTTCTTTTTCTAAAATTACGGCGTTAATATGTTTGATTAAAAAACTTCCCAATTGCACCTCTTACTCCCATTTCCATCCAATTGATAATTCATCTTTGGATCCTCGCGCGCTAATGTCAATTCCATTAGAAAATGCACATCTTGCTTGAACTTTTTCCATTCTTTTATCGCTTAATTTTGTTTCAATTAGAAACAAAGTTTCGAAAGCCATTAATCACTAGTGGATGCCCCAACCCAAAAACGTTCCAACTTAATATTTTTATTGTGTCCGGTTGGCTCGCTTACTAACGGCCACTGATTTATCAAAAAAATGAATTAATGCTCCCATTTCCCTTTCTCTGTTATCATTTCTTTCCATCACAAGATTCAATTAGTGTATTCTCTTGTATGATTTCCCATTGATCAACAACTTGGTCTCCTTTCATGATAATCTGTTCATCAAACTTTTCTCTATCCCATCTATCAATTTCTATTCCGTTGAAGCTATTGCCCATTTGAGATCCATTTTGCCTTTCATCTCTTAGCCATTTACTTCCTGTAAATAACTCGTTCCTGATTGGTGCTCTTAAGGATAGATCCCATCCGAAATTGACTTCTTGAATTCCTATTGTCTTTCTTAGTGGGAAAAATCCTTCCCCATGACCTAGTTTTTTGCATAGGAAACAAAATAATGAGAGTAGCTTGTATTGAAAATATACATATCCCTCTTGTCCTTGATCCAACTCAATTTTTTCTTCCTCTTCAGTGTCAATTTTACATCGATTTTTACTCAAAATCTCATACATCTTCGTTCTCCTCTAGATATGAGTGCAACATCATATTGAATAAACCACTACAACAAAACAATGCTAAGACGACACTTATGAGGCGACACTTTCCTAAGTGTTGAGATAGACTGGCCAACATACGCTTTGGTAACTCTTTGTATAAGGGTTGGGATATGCATGACTAAAGCAACACTTAAATAAGAGTTGTCTTTGTCTAGTCCTAAGACGACACTTTTGAGGCAACACTTTCCTAAGTGTTGGGATAGAGTTGCGAACATACGCTTTGTCGAACTCTTTGTATAAGAGTTGGGATATGTATGCCTAAGGCAACACTTGAATAAGAGTTGGCTTTTGTGTAGTCCTAAGACGAAACTTTTGTGGCGACACTTTTGTAAGTGTTGGGATAGATTTGCCAACATCCGCTTTGGCCAACTCTTTGCGTAAGGGTTGAGATATGTATGCCTAAAACAACGCTTAAATAAGAGTTGGCTTTTGTCTAGTCCTAAGACGACAGTTTTGGGACTGCACTTTCCTAAGTGTTGGGATAGATTTGTCAACATACGCTTTGGCCAACTCTTTGTATAAAGGTCGAGGTATGCATGCCTAAGGCAACGCTTAAATAAGAGTTGGTTTTGTCCAGTCCTAAGACAATATTTTCCTAACTGTTGGGACAGACTTGCCGACATACGCTTTGGTCAACTTTTTGTATAAGGGTTGGGATATGCATACTTAAGGTAACGCTTAAATAAGAGTCGGCTTTGTCCAACACTATGACTACACTTTTGGGCCGACACTTTCCCAAGTGTTGGGATAGACTTGCGAACATACACTTTGGCCAACTATTTGTATAAGGTTGGTATATGCATGCCTAAGGGGTTTAGGATTTTAGGGTTTTAAGGTTTATGGTTTAGGGTTTAGGGTTTAAGATTAGTGTTTAGGGTTTCAGGTTTAGTGTTTATGATTTAAGGTTTAAGAATTAGTTTTGTCCAATAATATGTCAAGGCATCACTTAAGTTGGCAATTTAATTTATGTAACAAATATATTCATAAATGATTGACCTTTGAAAAAATATTTTGATTGAAATATATATCTAAATAAAAATATTAAAGATTATAGATATTAAGTTCGTGAATCTTATTATAATTTGTTAATAGGCTACAAAGAATTTGTTATTTTCCAAAATAATCGTGTTGATAGATGTTAGCTATCT
This sequence comes from Gossypium arboreum, assembly GCF_025698485.1. Taxonomy (NCBI): domain Eukaryota; kingdom Viridiplantae; phylum Streptophyta; class Magnoliopsida; order Malvales; family Malvaceae; genus Gossypium; species Gossypium arboreum. The sequence continues at coordinate 60,225,916 of NC_069076.1, read as the reverse complement.
AATGTATAGTATTTATTTTGAGGAAATATATATTATTATTATTGATATATTTCTTTGGTTAAAAGGTAAAAAATTAGGGCATGAAAAGATTATGTTTGTTATTCTCTTTGGATGGAACGTTAATGCATTAATGGAATTTTGTAAAAAGGATCGAATTGTTAGATAAATTCTAAGCTTTTGATAAATGCTTTCTCTTTGAAGTAACAATGCCAAGCTTGACACATTGCATTTTCTCAAAACATTGGATATGAAGAACATGCCCAAATTCCTTGGGAGAATATTTCCTTTTTATAATTATAGAGATAAATATATAAACCAAGTATGCTCTAAGGATTATATTCTTCGTACATTTGTAATTTATTACTTTACTTTTATTTTAAGAAATTGAATTTGTCGATTGAGTATTAGCTTAATTGGTATAAGTATTGTTGCCAATGTAAGAGGACGTGGGTTAAAATGCGCTGAAGAGCATTATCCTTGTATTTATAGGTTGGGGAAGGATTATAGATATATAGTTCTAACAAAAAAGTCATAATATTTATAGAATCCTCGTATTTTACGTGGATTTACTTGAAGACTAAGAGTTAAATATTAAAGTCATAATGAAAATTTTAGTTCTTAATATTTATTTTTTATCAATTTGGCTTTTATGTATTTATTTAAATTAAATATAATTCTTAATCTTTTAAAAAGAGTGAAATTTAATTATTATCCTTTTAAAAAAGTTAAATCATTATTATTTTAATAAAAATAATTAAAATGTAAAAATTTAAATATGGTAATATATATGCATGTTAATCCATGTTATTCATATTTTTATTTTTACGAACTATTTGTATAATTTTTGAATTTTAATTTTTTATTTAATGAATAAAAATTTTAAATTATTTACTGATATAATATATATAATAAATAATACCATGTTAGTATAAAGTACGTGTAGATTAGCGGGTAATCACCATAATATTATTAACAATTTATTGTTTTAGTTAACATTTTAGGTTATAAAATAAATTTACTCTTTTAAAAATTAAGAATCAAATTTAACTAAAAATGAAAGCTAAATTATTAAAAATTTCCAAAGTTTGAATATAAATTTATTATTATGATAATATTAAATAATAAATAGTTTAATTAAAGAAAGTAAAATATTTTTGACTAATAAATAATTAGTAAAAAATACTAAGTGACATGGCATGGGATTAGTGGTCAGTTTACCTTGATTCTTACCCATAAAAAACCCCTTATTCTCACTCCAAATTCTGTTGGCCAAAGAAAACCAATTGCATTTGCCGTCCACCACCTGCTTTAGCTACTGGTTTGTCACGGTACCTTCTTTGAAAGCCTGCCTTACAGATTCCATGAAATCCGTGACCCTGCAGTGGTAGATCCTGGTGAATCGGTTTCGACTTGTTGAGATTTGTCTCAATCTTCATGGGTATGTATGGTTGATTCGGTTTTGTGTTAAATAATAAATGAGGTCGATGTCTTTTAATCTACAGTTTATATATATTTAAGGTCGGGGAATAGTATTCAATTACTTGAAATCTTAGCTATTTTCATTTAATCTATAGTTATCTATATTTAAGGCCACTTTCCTTGTACAAGTGGGGTTTGATAAATTTGGAATTCTGTTTTTATTTCAGTAATATCAGCAATATTGACACTGCTTTTTTGGTCTGTTTAGTAATCCATACTGAGCTTTATGTTGGAAACCCATTGCAAATTTAAGCAATGTATATTTCCACTCAAGTTCAGGTCAACAGAAAATAACAGAGCTAAGGGGTTTTACCTATGTTTTCTAGTTGAAGTTGGCCACAGTGTGAATTGAGGGTTCATAGATAGTGTTGTAACAATTAGTGCAAAGTAAGATTGCACATTAAGAGGCTTCCCCTAACAACATAGAGAAGGATAGTCGATAGAAGCTAAAAAGACTCAATACTTGCTTGCTCTGTATGAAATCCCCGACCCTATAGTGGTAGAACTTGGTGAATCAGTTTCGACTTGTTGAGATTTGTCTCAATCTTCATGGATATGTTGGTTGATTCGGTTTTGTTTTATTTTTGTTTTTTTTGTTTTTTTTTCTCGTTAAGAAGTTGTTTTGTGTTCAATAAATAAAATACAAATATATTTTCATTCGGTGGCAGGGCTCGTGCTATACAAAAATTGTTGGAGAAACTTACTACTCAACAAAAGATCTCGTTTTTTATGTTTGCTCTAAGCACTGAAGCTGTTGCATTGTCGAAGGACTTGAATGGTCATCGTGTAATCCAGTATTGCTTGAAAAATTTCTCTGATGAAGATAACAAGGTAGCATTAATTTTGGACTAGTAATGATATGAGTTAAAGCTTTATTTTTTTTTTGTCTATGTTAATCCTGTTTTAGTTTAATTATTTATGTCTTCAATCATTTGAATTAAATTGCAAGGGTTACATGATACTTGCTCATATCTAAAACGTTACGACTATGAAATAGATGCATTAACTGCTGTTTTGTTGACCAAGATTTGTTTTTTTGCATTGCACATTTGTTAACTTTTTTTGGCCGTCGGTTTGCATTGGCAATATTTTCTAAATGTGGTGGCTAATAACTGTTATCAAATTGCAATAGACAAATGTAAATTAAAAATTATAAACATCATTTAGTTCTATTGTGGCATGTTTGTGTTGATTGATTGTAATAAACATCATTTTTGTGTAGGTTTTTTTTTGAGGTTTGTTTTTCATATGGGGTTCAGTTGGGTTTTTGTGGATTAGATTACTGTAATCTATTTGTAATCGGTTTTGTTCTTGCTTAGGACTGTTTGCTCCTGCTGTATGTTTTGCTTTCTGCAGCATTGTTAGCTGCTGCACTTTGATTAAGTGAAAAAAAATTAGTTCTATTGTGGCATGATTGTGTTGATGATTGATTGAAAATTATAAACAGTAACAATCTGATTGAAATTACCTTTGTTCTGTCTAATTTCAGCAAGATATATAGTTTTCATACATTTGCATCCCCTTATATGCAAGAATAGCATATTTCAGTTAGCTGAATCATTCACACCATTGATTCTCCACCATTCTTTTCTTTAACTAATCTCTTTTATCTGGCTTGACCGCATTATAGAGCCCTATCTATGTTTTGCTGAAAATGGTTGACTTAATAGTTTTATTTGTGAAATTCTCATTTAGGGGTTGTAGTAGAACCAAAAGCTTTAGCAGAACCCCTATTGCTCAATGTTGTTCGAAGCAAGATGTTGAAAGACCACCAGTTTGGCTTATGAGGTAAGCAGGGAGGTACATGAAGGCAAGTTTTTAAATCAATGTGGTTTCAAAAGCAATTTTTTTTTAATGTTCTGCATTTACTTTGGAGATTGGATACCTCAAACTTTAATATGTCTGTTTCATGTTTCGACTATCCTACCTTTTTTTGAAGAAAATGAAAAAAGAAAGATTCATTTTCTCAAGGGAAAAAAATGTCAATTTTTTTTTGAAAATAATTAGTCTTTTAAAAAACGTCTATTTGCCCTTCTTAATTGGCATTGAGCTTGCCTCATATGAAGCTTTTTTGAGCTAATTTGTTGATGATATAACCAGAAGGTTAGTTAATCTTTTCTTTTCCTTTTTTTTTCGTTTTTAAAATTTTTCTATCTTTGTAGTTTGGACTATTTTATTTAGGAATTTAGATATTATTTATCATAAATTTTAATATTATTTAATTGTCATAAAGATAAATTTTATTTATTTTAATATTTAAATTTGTTATTTTATTTCTGGATTAGGTAATTTTGGTTCCTGTTAGCTCACTAGGAAGCTCATCTCTTTTCACACATGAACCTTAGGATTAGGTATTAATAGATACTTTATTTTAATATTAATTACTTTAACAGATGGTTGATAAAAGTTGGATGGATGCTCCAAGATTTAGCACCAATCACCTAGCTGGAATAGAAAGATTTCTATCATTTGCAATTGAAAAATCAATTTTTAATGGAAAAATATATTGTCTGTGCCATCGTTGCAATAATAGGAAATTGCACGAACCACATATTATGGGTGAGCATCTTCGTTTTCATGGTATAATAAAAGAATACAAGTATTGGATTTTTCATGGAGAATCCATTGAAAGAACATCGGTGCAAACCGACCAAACATTGAGAACTTCTCCGTCAATTTGTACGTTGTTACAAGACAACGAAGCCGATTTAAGAGATCTCATAATGGATGCTCTAGGTATCAACATCCCAACTCTTAATGAGATTTTTGATAGAGTTTCAAGCGAGTTTCAAAATAATGGTCGAGAGTATGATGTTAATGAGCCCAAAGGACTACGGAGAGAGCAACTACTCTTCTAAATGATTGTGATATTCTGCTGTATCCCAGTTGTGTCAAGTTCTCATGCATCTCATTCCTACTTCGTCTTTACCACTTCAAAGCACTTTTTGGATGGTCAGCAAAATCTTTGACATGCTTATTGGAGTTTTTAAATGAGGCATTTCCAGATGGAAACACAATCCCGACTACATACTATGAAGCGAAGAAAAAGATTTCTACACTAAATATTAGATATGTGAAGATTGATGCATGCTAGAATGATTGTATGTTATATTGGGGCGATGCTAGTAAAAAGATCAGTTGTGATCTCTGTAAAAGCTTAAGGTAGCAATCTTCTAATGAGTTAGATGCAAATGAACAAGTTAATGGTAGTTGTCACCATCCTAAGCCTGCCAAGGTATTACGGTACTTTCCTTTGATTCCTAGACTTAAAAGATTATTTCAATCCTCCAAGACATCACAATCCATGAGATGACATAAAGAAGGACGAACCAAAGATGGTATATTGAAACATGCAACCGATGGTTCTGCCTAGGATATGTTTGATAAAAGGTTTACTGATTTTGCATCTGATCTTCGCAATGTTAAGCTAGGTTTGGCTAGCGATGGATTCAATCCATTTCGAACAATAAGTACAAGTCACAGTACATGGCTCGTACTTCTTATTCCTTATAATTTGGAACCTTGGGCATGCATGAAACAATCATCAATGATACTCTCAATGGTTATCCCTGGTGAAAAAAGACCTGGCAATGACATTGATGTCTACATGCAACCTTTAATTAAAGAGTTAAAGCAATTGTGGACAGGAGTTGATGCTTTTGACTCATCAGCTTCCGAATCTTTCACTTTACGGGATCAATGATTTCCCAGCTTACGCTAATCTTTCAAGGTGGAGTACAAAAGGTCGGGTTGCTTGCCTAGTATGTGCTGAAAAAACTAAATCTCGATGGCTACGGTATGGTCGAGAGTTCTGTTATATGGGTCATCGTCGATGGTTATCAGCTGAACACCCATTTCGAAAATAGAGTCATGAATTCGATGGCACTATCGAGTATGGGGTAGCTCCTATACCATGATCCAGGGAAGATATTTTAAGAGAAGTTGAAGGTGTTAATTTCATTTATGGAAAAGCTCGAAAGAGCGATAGAGAAGAACTAGATGAAGGGTCTGTAAGACTTGATGTAGACGAGGGGTGTGATTTGTTTAACAACTTTAAAGAATTACTGGTAGAGGGAGATGAATCAAATCTCATAAATCAAGACGAGACTTTATCGAAGAAGATGAGCATATTTTTTGACTTGCCTTATTGGCATTACAATTTACTTCGACATAACTTGGATGTCATGCACATCAAGAAGAACATATGTGACAATGTCGTAGGCACCCTTCTTAATCTATCACGCGGTGGTAAAGATAATTTCAAGGCACGCAAGGACCTACAAGATATGGGCATCTGAAGTTATCTTCATCCAAAAATGAGAAATAGGAAAGAGTACCTACCGCAAGCATGTTACACTCTTGCATCAAAGGAAGGAGATATTTTTCTTTCCATTGTGAAAAACTTAAAGGTACCCGATGGTTATGCATCAAACATATCTCGATGCATGAATTTGAAAGAGCACAACTTGAGCAACCTTAAAAATCATGACGGTCACATTCTCATGCAAGATTTGCTTCTTATATGCTTAAGAGGAGTTATAGAAAAGAAGGTGCTAAGTGTTATTACTAATCTATTAGATTTCTTCAAGAGATTATGTGCAAAAAGTCTTGATCCACAAGAAGTTGATCAACTTCAAATACAAGTCGTATTAACACTTTGTGAAATGGAGAAAATATTTCCTCCAAGTTTCTTCACAATTATGATTCATCTGATTATTCATTTGGAGATAGAGGCTAAGCTTGGTGGACCTGTTCAATACAGGTGGATGTACCTGATCGAAAGGTATATGAAATATATCAAAAATATTTCACAATATTTTATTTTTATTATTTTAATATAGAATATAATAAGTATGTAAAAATAAATGTATGTGATGTAGGTATCTTATGGGATTGAAAGCTTCAGTGCGAAATAGAGCTTATCCCGAAGGTTCCATTGCTAAAGGGTACATACTTTTAGAATGTCTTACATTTTGCTCGCGGTATTTTTCTGATGTGGAGACTATATTTTCTCATCCTCTGAGGAATGATGGGAATATTCAAAAATGATACATTTTCTCTTCTGGAGGACGTCCAATTGGCACCATGAACACGAAGATATTAGACATGCGATCTCTTGCACAAGCAAACCGCTATGTTCTATTGTATAGCGATAAGTTATCACCATACCGTCAGTGAGTTTCTTGAGGAAAATCTTTTCATTCGATTCTTTTTCTTAACCAATAGACAAATAAAGTTATCACATAATTTGTATACATTTTGATAACATTTTTCGCAAAATACTGAATATATTATAGGGAATTTTTGGAATCTGAGCGAGCTATTTATGGTGGCATTCAAGTTAGTAAATGCACAGAGGAAAAATGGTTGGTTGAAAAGTTCCCAAGATGGCTTGTGAAACAAGTAAATTGTCACTTTTAAAATAATTTATCGTATTATTTATGTAATGAGGGAACATTGTGGAAATTTGATCATAGAATAAGTGTTCGTTGATTTCCTACTATATGGTTAGATTCTAAAGATGGAAGTTGAACAAGTTGATGCTGATGTAATTACTCTTACTCGAGGACCGCATAAGGTGGTTTCTACATATGATGGGCTTATAATTAATGGTTTTAGGGTCTATGCTAAAAAACTTAAGCAACATCGTAAGGCTCAAAATAGTGGCGTGATGGTTTTTGCTGACGGGAGAAATTATTATGGCAATTGCATTGAAATTCTCGAGCTAAACTATTATGAAAGGTTTTGGGTTATCATGCTTAGATGTGATTGGGTGAATATTAAATCTCCTAGGAGTATGAAGAAGGATGCAAATGGTTTTATTATGGTGAAATTTTTTGAGCTTATCCATATAGGGAATCGTGATTCAGACGATCCATACATACTGGCTTCTCAAGCAAAACAAGTATTTTAAGTCGAGAATGGCAAGAGTGAAGGATGGTTCCATGTTATCGGAATAAAGCCAAGAGATTTGTTCAATCTAAGCATTGAAACCCTTGTAGAAGATGATGAATATTCGCAATGTGATCATCATATTGTAACTTAATAATTTTAGTTTTAATTTGAACAAGAACAATATTTTGAAGTGCAAAGATTTAGTGTAATTGATATTTTTAATGCAGTATAGTAGAATGAATTGCCTAAAAGAAACAGAGCACTTAGATGAAGATGACATTCATGTTATATTAACATCTATGTATGTTCATTTTTATATTTGAAGACATTTTGGGTCATTAGAATTATGAAATTATAAACTGTTGGAAGCCAAGAATATAGTCTTATTCAACATATGAGCTTCATTCAATACTGAGTTTATTTTAATGAAAATGAAAATGAAGTTATTTTTATCTGCAGATAATGACTGTAAATATGCAAGCTATTTTTAAGAGTTATTTTTAAGATTTACATATGTTATTCAGGTGAAATCGTGTTACTTGACTACACTTCCTCGACATAAAGAGCTTGTAACGAAACTAAGGTCAATACATTCCAAACTGTCATATGAAGGTTCAATTGCTAACAAACATCCTACATATAGGTGCAATAAAGTGCAGGTGTTTACCAATCACTATAAAAAATGCTTAATGTATCTGTTTCCATGACCCATTGTTTTACTAGGAAGATGTCAAGACTTTAACAAAATATCTTTCTACTTAGTTTAGATTAATTAATGGTTAAGTTGAGTCAGTTTTTAAATTTTGTTCTAATAGTTATTGTTCTAATTGTTTTACTAGGTTGAAGCTGCAACGCAATTTTTAACAGTCATGCGATAGTACCTCGAGTCAATTTGTGCAAATCTGAGATCTCATACAATTACTAGTGTACAATCAAACCATGATAGGGTTGGCAGTTTGGCTCATATAATTGATGTTGTTCCTCGGTTTCTTTCTGAATCATTACCATCATCTTTTTTATGTGTTTGATTAATTTCCAGGTTTCTTTGCTACTTAAAGATAGCTTTATTGACTCTTTTCCTAGTAAGGACCAGCTGTTTATTAAGGTAACTTCAGTTCTCTATTTTGATGGCTCAACATCTTTTAGTTTAAACTCGATCCAAACCTATCATTGCTGCTTGAAAACACACAACACATCTAGATCTATGTTAAAGTGCAATTTATCCCCTTATTGATCAAATAGATAGAATTAATCAACCATCAACATATATTTAAATAGGATGAGGTTCAATTACAGTAATCTTGGTACATGCTCATTTAACAGACCACGTGCTATTGCTTTATCATTGGTATCAATCATGTTTGCTACATTTTACCATGTTAATAACGCATGATGCCTGAACTACGGGGCCCACCATTCGTCTAGCTAAAACACTGACTGATCTTTTTATGTAAAAAAGCCATAGAAGCAAGTATTGGTTTGTTCTTTGAAGATCAGGAGCAAAACCTTCCTGAGCCCTGTAAATACTCTGCATCTCTGGGTATATTGATGATACAAGCATTGGATTAGATATCAATGATATGCAGTTAATTATCTAGGTATATTTGGATACACATGTTTTACAAAACCTCGTAATATATTATTTGTTTAGGTTTGATGTGTTATTTATTAAATCTAATTTATTTATAAAAGTCAATTTTAGGTTATTATTTTGAAAATTGAATAGAATATAAATTTATGCAAATATTCAAATATTTGCTTCCCCTTTGTCTTTTTGTTATATATTTCCTTGGGCTATTTTTTTTTTTGTATTTTGGGCTTAATTTGGTGTTTTTGTTTATTTTGCTTGGTTTTTGGTTTATTGGGTCTGCTTCGACCCCGCTTTTAATAAAATGCAGTCATTATTTTCTAAAATATATAAATTCCAATGGAATGGACATTCTTTTTTACTTTAAAATTGTTAGCCAAACCTTAAAAGATAAAATAAAAGGTAAGTAAATAAAGAAGCAAACCTTGCTCCAAATTTACAGTAGGTTTTCAAGTTTCCCAGCAACAGAGTTGAAAATTCATATTTTTCCCAGTTTTTTCTCCTCCTCAAAACTCATGAATTTTTTGGTGCTCTGCTGGCTACTTCATCGTTAACCATTACCACTTTGTTTTCTAGGAAAATGATTGGCAAAAGCAGAACATTAAAAGGTGTACGATTCTATTCTAGGGGTTCTTCGACAGGTTCAAACACCTTGGGAAGTGCTGCTACTGATAGTCAAAGCATGGGAGATGAAACTCTAACTCAATCAGCAGAAGAAGTACCTGGAAGTCCGGCTGGTACCTCCATTGTCTTCTCACTTATTATTTCTCTGGTTTTAAACTAGTTTATTACCTTCTGCTGGTATTTATTCTTTCTCTGGTACTTATTATTTCTTTGATTAAGTTGACTAATGGTTAATGGCTTTATAGTCTAGTTTTCTTTTTGTTCACAATATACAGGGAAACAAAAAAAATTGGCTTTAACTTTGTCTTTGGTTTTTTGCCCTATTGATAGTTCTATTTGCTACCATTTTGTCGCCGCTCTTATTTTGCACTCCATTATTGGAAGGATTTTTTGTTTTGTTTTATTTCCTTCATAGATTCCTTTTCATCTTCTATTGTACTATACTTTTTCACAACTTTCGGACCATTTCTTTGCTTTGTTAAACATGATGGGTTTTTACATTTCTATTTGTTCTTCAACAAATTTAAAATCTTGTTTGTTAATTAATAACATATCTTGAAGATTTAAAATCTTATCCTTAATTTATTGAAGAAATATTTTATATGTTGATTATCTGACAATTTTGATGGAAAGGTTGATAGTAATTGACTAATACTTATATATTGAAAGGTTTGTGTATGTAAAAAGGTGGAGAATTTTAGCACTTATTCGATTATAAGGTTTGTGTAAGTAAAAAGGTGGAAAATTTTAGCACTTTCTCTATTATTTGGAACTTGTTTTCTAAAGTGCATTTTGTAAGTAATCAAGTGAGTTTCTTGATTTACAAACTAAACTTTTAAGAGGTAAATTTAGAGAAGAGTGATTTAGATGTTAGGTGTAAAAGTGAATTTACTAATCTGGTAAAGTGTTGCTGTTTGTAACCATATATATGAAGTCTTAAGATAATACATTATCTTTAGGTGAGTAAACATAAAAAAATCGAACAACATAAACATATTAAGTGTTCATTGTGTTTTTTTTTTTGGTCACCTGTGCTTGAAGAAGCCCTGCTTAGTTTACTTGCAATTACTGTTTTTATTCTTTCAAACTCTGTGACTAAGGGGCAGCCAAAGATGTTTGAAGTCAGATAGTGTCAAATGCTTCGCGACACATGGTTTTCACTTTCAATCTTAGTGGATTATTGATAATATTTCATCTGCTATTAACCTTGTTGTAAACCGGAGCAATTTTGAGACATTGCTAAACAAAGATATATGTTATTAATCGTGAGATTTTTCAAAGGAATAATTTTTTCTCGAATTTTTTTACTAATTAGAGTTCACTTTTTTTTAGCTATGAATTTTTTTTATTTGAACAAATAGAAAGAATTTTTGTTATTGTTCAAAAAAAATTTCAATTTTCTAATTAAAATTTTCAACAAGATTTTGAAATTAAGTTGACTTAAAACGAGAAGAGGGTACTCTTTTGACTCACCTATGATTCCTATTGAAGACTCCTATTATTGATGAATCAAGTTCAGAAATAAAATCATTCAAAAACCCTTCTCTTAAATAAAGAATTTTGATGCTTTTCTGACTTTAGCGCTATTTGAGGTACTTTCACATTACAAGTAATAGCATAAAAGAAATTTGTTTATGTATTTTTATGATAAAGAAAATCTTTTATTATGATTTTATATAATTAATATTGGTTTTTTCTTTTTACCATATTCACAATTTACTCCTGCATCATATTTATTTATTCACATTGATACATAATTTATTTTCAATTTTCATATCTAAAATATAATTGTTACTTTTGACAGAGGCTACTAAGGGTACTAAGAGAAAGCGAGAGCCTACAAACATGAAAGATATATGGAACCTTCAACCTGGAACTCGTATAGTAGTAGATGCCAACCAATATGGCCAGCTTATTGGGAAGGAAGCGTCCAAATTGGCTGAATTTCTCTGTACAATTGCAAGGACTGGTTTTATTTTTCCTTTGAATAGAAAACATTGGAAACATCTTTCTAAACATGTGTTGGAAAACATATTGAGAATCGTTCATTTATGTATTACATAATCATTTTCTAATTTAATGTATTGTAATAATTTTGCATTATTTGAAATTGTATGTAATGAGTACTTGCTACATTATTTTGTTATATGTGTAGGAAAAGTTTGATCTCCAAGGTAAGGTGGAGGACTCTGACATTCTCTCACATGTTGGAAAACTCCGAAAAAAAGTTTAAATCGACTTTAAAAACTAGATACTACAAAAAGATGGTCCAAGAAGGTCGACCGATTGAAGAAATATACAAAAACAATCCTCCTAGTGTGCAAGATGATCAATGGAAGTGGCTAGTGGAGCGATGGGGAACATCACAAGCTGAGGTATGCACTTTTATTATACTAAATGTCCTATTTTTTCTGCTTCCACTTACGGTATGATCAAAGTAGGGGGTGCATAAATGCGTGATTTGTTGAATGAGGCATAATAAACTTAACTTTCCTATTACTCTCATTTTTTTTTCATTAATTTAAACAATAGGCACAATCAAAAAAGGCAAAAAGAATCTTCACCAAAGGTGTGTTATGCACACACTACTGGTAGTACAGTATATGTGACCCTCAATGCACAGTTTGTAAGTATTACATATTAATCAATATGTAACTTATATTAATTATTTTGTGCTCATTGGTGAATATTGTTAACAACTATTGTTTTGTTGTATAATAAGCTGAGAAGGAAGGCCGTGAACCCTGGCGTTTGGAATAGTTTAGATTTCAACATTTGCGCAAAGATGGGAGTGAAAAATTGAGCAGTGAGGCAGCAAAACAAGTTTATGTAAGAAACAAATGGGTATTATTTCTTTATTTATATTTATTTTGACATCAATTTTTTTTTTCAAAATAGATTTTTCTAATTAAAGAAAATTGTAGGATGAAGCATGCAAGATGGTTAAAGACTCTATGCCAACACCTGAGAGCTCTTTCACACCCCAAGATAATATTGCATTAGAAAACAAGGTCTATACACAAGTGTTCGGCTCTGAAAAGGATGGAAAAATGTTGGGATATGGACGTGGGATGACCAAATCCAAGTTGTTTGGCTATGGGTCAGTCACTCGATGAAGCCAATCTACATCGGCTATTAGTACATTGATTGAAAAGATGAGTGCTAAACATGTCGAGCAAATACAAACAATTCAAGCCGAACAAGCAATTCGAGAGAAAACTTTACTCGAGGAAGCAGAATCTCGATTTTGTACGGAGGCCGCAGAGCGAGAAGCTCGTTTGATAGCTAAGGTAGAAGAAAGATTTATGAAATTAATTGGAATTCGAGAGGCAAAGTTCATGGATATGATGGATGCTCGTGAGAAAAAAGTATATAGATCTCATCAATGAGTGTATGGCAAAAGGAATGTCAAGTAAGTACAAGGTTTTTCATAGTAAGCATAGTAAGGTGACTATTTTATAACTAGATTGTCAATAAGTTTGTTAATGATTTAATGGACATTGATTGTTGTAATTGAATGCTATGTTCTTACTTGACGTCTTCATTGCTTGCTCAACTAATAATTAGTGGATGTACTGATGAAAATTCTTTATTTAGCTTCAATTTATGGTTCTTTGGTTAATATTAAAATATTCTTCCCATGTGTTCATATTGTTTCTCATCTAACTCGTATAAATAGAAAATGTACATTGCTATTTTTGCAGTTGAATTTTAGAGTAATGGACTTGATGATAAAGCCTTCAGTTCAGATGATGATGAATAAGGCTTACTGCATATTATGTATTATATATATATATATATATATGTTATAGTGGTTGATGAATGCAGTTGTCCTGCTTCTATTAGGATTTTGTATAATTTTTTGATGTCATGTGAAATAGGTTGACAACATGTTCGCAACTTGTTGACTACTTCTATTAGGATTTTGTATATAAATTACTAACTGTATTATTCAATGATAATTTTGTATTTATATGATCATTTTATGTTAATTAATTGTTCAATTAATATTGATTCAAACTTTTCCAAACCCAATACATTGCTCATATTTCACCAAAATAGGCTCTTAAAATCGAGAAAAACGTCGTAAAAAAATATTAGACATGAGACAAAGATCTATCCCAACCTTTTTAAGTTTGCCTTGGACGGGTTTACCCTAACCTTTTTAAGGTTGCCTTAGACGGGTTTATCCCAACTTCTTTTAAGTTGTCTTCGAAAAGGTTTATTCCAACTTTTTTAGGGTTGTTGTAAATGGGTTTATCTCAACATTTTTAACATTTTCTTAAACAGGTCAATCCCAACCTTTTCTAAAAGTTTCCTTAGACAAGATCTATCCCAACCTTTTTAATGTTACCTTAGATGAATCTATCCCAACCTTTTTAACGTTGCATTAGACAAGTCTATCTCAACCTTTTTTTAAGGTTGCCTTTAACAAGGTCTATCCTAACATTTTTAAAAAGTTGCCTTAGATAGGTCTATCCCAACATTTTTTAAAGGTTGCCTTAGATAAGGTCTATCCCAACTATTTTAAAAGGTTGCCTTAGATAAAGTCTATCCCACCCTTTTTTAAAAGTTGCCTTAGACAAGGTCTATACCAATCTATTTAAGGTTACCTTAGACGATTCTATCCCAATCTTTTTTAAAGGTTGCTTAGACAAGGTTTATCGTAACTTTTTTTAAATGTTGCCTTAGATAAGGTCTATCCCAACTTTTTTAAAAGGTTATCTTAGACTGGTCTATCCCAACCTTTTTAAGGTTGTCTTAGACGGGTCTATCCCAACCTTTTTCAAAGGTTGGCCTTGACTAGGTTTATCCCAACCTTTTTTAATGGTTGGCATTGACTAAGCCTTTCACAACCCTTCAATAAGGGTTGGCCTATGTTGACTTATGCCAACTCTTTTTCAAAAGCGTCGTAGAGCCTATGCCAATTGTACTATAGACAACCTTTTTGGAAGCATCAATCGAAGCGTCGCGAAACCTATGTCAACCTTTTTTGCGTCATCTTAGATAAAAAAAAGTGTCACAATAGGGTTGTTTTGTTGTACTGAACTGACCAATAAAATCCCCCAACTTTCTTGCCATTCCTTCTGATATGGGTCCATACGGTAAATTATGTACCTAAATCCAAAAATAACTATGGTTCAAGGGAATTTGCTTTGAATCCTCACTTTTAATAAATCGATGAAATACTAATAAATGTCTGTTGAATGACCATGTCATTCCATCCAATACTCTTTTGATGTCAACTTCATAAAAGAAACGGAAAAGATATATTTTATCCCTTAGATCTGATATTACAACACCCCCTAATGAATGCCACAAATATACCAATGTTCTTTTAAGAAACGGGAAGTGAATAACACAATCTGTAAGTGCTTTTCTTACTAAACATAACTGATAATCCTCATCTTCTTTGTGCAGGTCGCTTTCATATGGGATCGGTTCTTCCTCTTCATCCTCCAGTTTAAGATTTGCGATTTTAGCCTCTATCTATACTTAAATTTTTATTGAATTCCTCTTTTTTGGAATGGATTAATCTTGATAATGAAAAAAAATTTGGCTTTAATAAAACGAAAGAAAACAAAAGAACAACATGTTAAAAAACCCTAACAGATGAAAGAACTTAATTTTTTTAAAAAATACGAGTTTTTTTTTTAGAAAAACATGAATTTTTTCTACATACCAGAGTGTTGATAGTATTGAAGTTGAGGAATTGGCCCAAGCAACAGATCTATAAAGGTGTAGTTTGGAGCTGGCCTAAGCACCGCATCTAGATAGATGTAACCTTATTCATCCACTTTGATGAACAATGTGGAGATTCCAAAAGAGCGTAGCGTAACGTCTTGGAATCTCCACTGTCATAATTCATATCATAACATGTGTCGTATCTATGATTGAGTTAATTAGAATTCCCAAGGGCGGCATGAAATTAATTATGTTTTTATTTATTTAATTAAATGTGACATTAAGAAAAAAACATTGAAAGTGAATTATGGACTAAATCGTAAGAAATTTAAATTTAGAAAAGAAGAAAATAATTAAGGAATGATGGTGGACTTACATGGTGATTAAACATGGACTAATCATTGAAATTGGACCATGAAAAGTAATTCCGGTGGAGCAAAAATGTTGATCTCCACTAGATATAAGTTAGAAATAATCTTGGCCAAAATCCTATTAAAGAAGGAAAAGCAGTGAAAAAACCAGTCAAGAAAATAGAACCAGAATTTCAATCTAAGCCCTGAAATCTCTCCTTTAAATTCTTGGGCAATAAATGACTTTGAATTGAGCTTTTAATCTTGATTTAAAAGGGCAGTAAAGACCCATCAATTTGAAGTCTTGGTTGAATAAAATACCATTCTTCACAATCAGTTAAGAGAGGAGGAGAGAGTAAATGGAAAATGATTGCAAAGATGTTAAGACGGTGAAAAAGATAAGATAGAATGAAAAATACTTCCAGTATATTTTTTATTACTATAGCTTGATTGTAATAGAAAGGATAGGTAGTAACTAATTAACATACTTAGTACTTAATTACAAGTAACTAATCCCTAAATATTAGGGGCTGTTATAACAACTTATGTGATATCCCGAATTAGGGCCTAACCGGAATAGTGGTTTTGGGACCAAAAATCCGAGATAGAAATAATTATTTTATGATTACTTTGAGGTCTATGATATGATTGCATGATTGTGTGAAAATTTCGTGAAGAAATTTTATGCATAAAGTGCTTAATTTGAAGTTAGGGACTAAATTGAATAAGTTACAAAATTTGCATTCTAGAAGTTTCTAGTATGAAATTGCTTTGAAATATTAATTAGGAGGTCTTAAATAGCAATTTGACCAATTTCTAAGTTTATGGACAAAAATTGGACATGGATGGAATTTTTGAAAGTTTAATAATGAAGGGCATTTTGGTCATTTTGATATTAAATGAAATAAAATGGGAAAAATGACATAAAAATGATCATCTTCTCCATAAGTTGCTGCCAAATTTTTCTCTCCACCAAAGCTAGGGTTTCAACACTTTTAAGCCTTGATTGTAAGTGATTTCTATGCCCGTTTTTAATGTTCTTTACATTTTCGAAATCCTCGTAGCTTGGTTTAACTATTTCTACCAATATTTTGAGCTAAGGTTTATATTTAAAATTTTACCCATGGATGATATGTATGAATTTTGATGTTTTATGGTAGAATATGAAGTTTGAGATTGTGTTAAACAACTTTTGCTAAGTGATTTTTCGTAAAAACGAGTAAAATGACAAAATCGGCAAAAATACCTAATGTTCATAAGTACATGTTAGAGTGAGAATTGGATGTTACTGTAGAAGGGAAAAATGATCAGCATATCATAAAACATAAGAAAATAGGATGAAGTTTAATTTACGAGATTTGAGGCAAAAGTGTAAATATGTGAAAGTTTAGGGGAAAAATTATAATTTTGAAAAAATATGATTTTGGGTTGATTTGAATAATATGAGTCCTAATTAGGCTATATTTGAAATGATAGAGAAAGTAAAATCGAAATTCGAGCTAAAATTAGCAAAATACCAAGTTATGGACAAAATGGTAAAAATGACCATTTTCGCATACGAGGTAAGTTCATATGTAAATATTGTAATATAATTGTTATTTTAAATCATTTAATGCTATTTATACGATATTATGATTGTTATCATGCAATTCTATGCTTTGTGGTCATTGTTGGACAACATGCAAAAATTTAATGAATTATGTGAAAAATGTGAAAGACTACCAAAGTATCGTCATTGGTATTCCAAGAAGAATGGTAAAGGAGTACGAACGAGGAAAGTCCCGTTGAATCTTAGGAATAGATTCAGATATTTGGGCATCCGAACTCGTTGAGTTGAGTCCAAGTTCACTTATGGATGCGAACGCCTGAGCTCGTTGAGTTGAGTCCGAGTTCGCTTATGGGCGGGTTACATGGTAGCTTGGCTACATATGTGGCACTTATGTGCAAAATTTCCATGTATCTGAGTTATATTCCGATGTGTTCAACGGGTAAAATTCTAGTGAAATGGAAGAATACTCAAGATACAAGTGACGTATTGGTAAGTGTTGTGGAATGGGCACTTTGGATAGGTATGTACTTAACCCTCGGGTTGAGACTTGATACGACAACAATAATGTAGTAAGACGATGAATGATGAATAGAAATGTGATATATGTTTTGGTGATATTATGCTAATTGTGGTTGGTATAATTGCTTTGTTAAGTTATTTTTTATTTGCATGTGAACTTACTAAGCATTTATCCTTACTCCTTCCCTTCCATTCCTTGTAGTTTTGACAAGCCGGTTTGGAGATCAGGACGGTCAGAGGCACGCTCACACTATCAACGGACCATCTCGGTATGGTGGTTTGCATATTTTGGGAATATGGCATGTATAGCATTATAATCCTTTTGTGTATATAATCTTATGATATAGCTCATGGATGGCATGGAAATGTTTGAGAATGATTAGCTATTGGAGTGGCTAATCGAAATTATATTTGATAACACGTATGCTTTATGTGCTAACTAATCTATGAAATCCATAAAATTGTGAAATTGGCTATAAAACAGAATCACACAGCAGCAGTGACGTGAGTTTGAAAAATCACTAAAAATAGTATAGATAGAATTTGATGATGAATAAAATATGGAATTGAAGCTAAATGAACCTAGTTTCATGTGGAAGAAACAAAATATGTAAAAGATTTGTATTTTATGAAATATTTATGTTTTTATGAAACAGAGTCAGAGCAATTTCTGAATCCCCTGTTCTACATTTAAAAATTCACCATAAATTGTACAAAAACATTTAGGAGTTTTACCTTACATGTATGAAATCCTTGTTGAGTCTAGTTTTATGACAAACAAATGGAACTATTATTGAAACTCTGGACAGGGATAGATCTAATCCGTAATACACAGGGGTCAGAGTAGCCAAACCCTGATATAGGGAAGACTTTAACTAATAAAATGTACTAATTGGCCCAACCAAAAATTCTAGAAAAAAATTAGTAGATAAATATATGAGTATAGTTTTAGGAAAAAATTTACAGATCTTAATTTTGAGTTTCGGAACTCAAGATATGAATTTTTAAGCGGCTATGATGCAGTTAGCCAGCTTGTTTAGAAATTTTAAAAATAAATTGTTTGAGCTGTTTAATTAATGAACTAAGTCCGTTAACACCTCGTGCTTGACTCTGAAAATGGTCTCAGGTATGGAGGCGTTACATTTGGTGGTATCAGAGCTATGGTTTAGTCGGTTCTCGGACTAACCTAGCATTTGTAAGAGTCTAGCTATACATGCCAATGATCCGTGATAGTGCGATGCCTCCCGACGCGTATGAGCACCGTCTTGTTTAGACAGAGGTACTCTCCAACCGAGCTGCACTGACCATGTTCAATGTGATGCGAAGGTGTTTGAATAAAATTACGATTATGATGAGTCTCGATTCAGAAAAGTATGAATAAAAGTTTATGATATATATATATGTGATAACATATGAGATGAAAATTCATGTTGTGATAAATATCGATACTTGCTTAATACTCATATGATGTAGTGCACTTGGCTTACTTGATAAGATGAACGGGATAACGAGAAATTCGTAGAGGTATGAGTAAAGGTTCCTAATATAATGATATGAATGAAAATATCATTACCTTGATTGAACGTTGATTGTTGATGAATGTCAATGATATTTTTTTTGAGATAAATGATTATAATGAAATGAATTTATCTATGTTAAATTGTTTGGACTAAATTATATGATTGTAATGATATGTATATGATAATGCACGAAATGAAAGTTGCGATTGTGATGCAAATATCTATGTTTTCTTAGCCTTTATATGATGTCATGAGTATGATTTGTTTGAGTAAATGAATGGATAAGCCAAGCTATCTAGAAAACGTAGGATGCATGCATAAGTATACTTGTCTAAATGGGATAACTAGAAAAATTTGTGTAAACCAACATGAATGATGCATTGCCTGAATGAATGATATGATTTTGATGATGTTGTTATGATGATGGAAATTGTGTCATATGTATATGTATGAGAAAGTCGAATCAGAAGCCCTACAACCCCTCCCCCTTACCGAAGTGGAGCTTATAATGGAATTTCATGAGATTTGTACTAAATAAGTTTCTGGTTGAGAAACCAAAGAGTTCAGTGATAGAATAATCATAAACATGATTAGAGACTGAGAATGAGTTGGTAAATAAAGTTAGAGCTAGAAAAGTATTAGGTTGATATAAAGATTATTGGAGCTATACCTTGTCCCGAGTTAAAGAATGAATTTACTTTGGTAAATTGAATTACTCGAGATACAAGGTCGAGAAAAGTGTAAACCAAAATTTATTTAGAATTGGTCTTCTTTAGTGAAAGGTCTAACATGAAATTTGTGATGGCAGAACTAGTTGTGGGAAATGATATTTGAAATGTGTAATATCCGAGTGTGACGATTCTGGTGGATGATTTAACGATTTCTTCGAGATGTTCTATGTATTTATCTGTTCTCAGAAAAAAATTTCTATGGCTGTTGATCTTTTGAAGAAATTCTTGTTATATGGGAATGTTTTCTAATCCTGGTGTTAGATGGATGCATTAGTAGTCCGGCTGGTTTATAATTTGTATTACTATATTTCCTCGGGCATTTTATTACATTTCTTCTGATAAGAATTGATGAGAGGATATGTATGATATTATGATACTGTTTCTTCTACTTAATGCTCCATTTGATATATATGTATGGGAGGATACATTGTTCTTGTTATATTTGATTCCAGTGGGATAAAATGATGTTTTCTTCTGGACTTTTTTTCTCTGAGGAATTTTCGAGATCTTTTATATTTTCCTATGAGTTAGGTTTTTAATTTTCCAGCATAGTATCGTATCTTGGATTTCCTTATTCGGTTTTCTTGTTATCTTTATTCCATATTTTGTCAATTATGACTTATGTTCGAAGTGCGCTCTTCAACTCTTGATAATCATGACAAGCATGACTATACTTTTGATTTGATCTTGGTAATATGGTGATTTTAATATTAGAATTTCTCAAATTTCTGTGTAAGGATTTGACAAAAGTAAAGGCATAAGTGATAAAAGTGCAAGTATCAATCGGTATGGTGGATTACTTCTCTCAAGTAATTCAATTATAATTAATGACTTCAATTGAGATATTTTGGTTACTTGAGCTAATACAATTGAGATGGTTTTGATTAGCGTAAGAAATGAATAGTAAAGGGCTGCATGATGAATTGTTTAGTAACTAGAAGAAAGGATTACTTAAAATGTCATTCAATGGTGTTTAGATCGGCTCGGGTGTTTAATCTGTGTGAATTATTTATTTGAAAGATTTCATATGACAATTATGTCAGGATCATTTTTTTTAAGTCTGATAATAGAATTTCATTTCATTACGAGTAAAAGGCAAGTAGTCTGAATGAGAAGTGTATATCTCTTAGAAAATTTTGATATGAGTTGAAGCTATTAAGAATGATAAAGTTTTCATCTTACGAAAGCTGAAAAGTTTATTACATGTTAGCAAGGTTTGGACAAATGAGAATATTTCTAACCAAAGCGTCTGGACTGGACTAGTCTGCATTGAGTAAAGATTTCCTAATTTTCAGTAATGCACTGTTGTATGAATGGTGATGTGTTTCATGAAAATAAGGTAATGTGATAGTTTGGAGCATTTGATGTCACAGAAAATTTGAGTTGTTGATGGGGTTAAAGCCGAGTATCAGGATCTACTAGAATTATCTTTGCCAGTATTGATATTACGATGAGAATGAGAAGGATTATTTTCAAGGCTATATCAGAATTATTTCCGTAGCGGAAAGAGGAAAATGTGATAGTGAGTAGTAAACTAAAAGAGTACAGTGAGGATCAACTTCTGATGTTGAATTTCAGATTGGATCTGATTCATGGTATTACTATTCCAAGGCTTATACAGAAAGAATTGTATGAAGCTTACAGTGAAAATTTGCCTATTCATTCAGAGAGTAATAACGTGTACTGTAATTTGATTTAGATGTTATTGAATTGTGATTTATCAATGATAAAAATTTGTATGATTATTTTGGAAGAGTGCAGGTCCCTTTGATTGTTGGATTTCTTGGAATTCTAGTCTCCATTAACCAAATTGAGATCTAGGTTTGTTGGATTTCTTGGAATTCTAGTCTCCATTAACCAAATTGAGATCTGTGTTTTATGTCAAGATGACAAGGGAAACTGAGAAGGGTTGAAAATTTAAGAACAATTTAGAGATGAGTCCGTAGGCTTTTAGAATATATGAGAAATTAAAGAGATATATTGGAGGCACCGCCTGAGTGAAAGTTCTTTGGCACCGAATATGAAATTGAGGAATCTAAATGAAGACCACTTTTCCAGTAGGATTTTCGGGGACGAAAATCCCTAAAGGGGGGAGAGTTGTGATATCCCAAATTAGGGCCTAATCGGAATAGTGGTTTTGGGACCAAAAATATGAGATAGAAATAATTATTTTATGATTATTTTGAGGTCTATGATATGATTGCATGATTGTGTGAAAATTTTGTGAAGAAATTCTATGCATAAAGTGCTTAATTTGAAGTTAGGGACTAAATTGAATAAGTTACAAAATTTACATTCTAGAAGTTTCTAGTATGAAATTGCTTTGAAATATTAATTAGGAGGTCTTAAATAGAAATTTGACCAATTTCTAAGTTTATGGACAAAAATTGGACATGGATGGAATTTTTGAAAGTTTAATAATGAAGGGCATTTTGGTCATTTTGATATTAAATGAAATAAAATGGGAAAAATAACATAAAAATGATCATCTTCTCCATAAGTTGCTGCCAAATTTTTCTCTCCACCATAGCTAGGGTTTCAACACTTTTAAGCCTTGATTGTAAGTGATTTCTATGCTCGTTTTTAATGTTCTTTATATTTTTGAAATCCTCGTAGCTCGGTTTAACTATTTCTACCAATATTTTGAGCTAGAGTTTATATTTAAAATTTTACCCATGGATGATATGTATGAATTTTGATGTTTTATGGTAGAATATGAAGTTTGAGATTGTGTTAAACAACTTTTGCTAAGTGATTTTTCGTAAAAACGAGTAAAATGACATAATCGGTAAAAATACCTAATGTTCATAAGTACATGATAGAGTGAGAATTGGATGTTGCTGTAGAAGGGAAAAATGATTAGCATATCATAAAACATAAGAAAATAGGATGAAGTTTAATTTATGAGATTTGGGGCAAAAGTGTAAATATGTGAAAGTTTAAGGGCAAAATTGTAATTTTGCAAAAATATGATTTTGGTTGATTTGAATAATATGAGTCCTAATTAGGCTATATTTGAAATGATAGAGCAAGGAAAATCGAAATTCGGGCTAAAATTAGCAAAATACCAAGTTATGGACAAAATGGTAAAAATGACCATTTTCACATACGAGGTAAGTTCATATGTAAATATTATAATATAACCGTTATTTTAAATCATTTAATGCTATTTATACGATATTATGACTGTTATCATGCAATTCTATGCTTTGTGGTCATTGTTGGACAATATGCAAAAATTTAATGAATTATGTGAAAAATGTGAAAGACTACCAAAGTATCGTCATTGGTATTCCAAGGAGAATGGTAAAGGAGTACGAACGAGGAAAGTCCCGTTGAATCTTAGGAATAGATTCGGATATTTGGGCATCCGAACTCGTTGAGTTGAGTCCGAGTTCACTTATGGATGTGAACGCCCGAGCTCGTTGAGTTGAGTCCGAGTTCGCTTATGGGCGGGTTACATGGTAGCTCGGCACTTATGTGCAAACTTTCCATGTATCCGAGTTATATTCCGATGTGTTCAACGGGTAAAATTCTAGTGAAATGGAAGAATACTCAAGATGCAAGTGACGTATTGGTAAGTGTTGTGGAATGGGAACTTTGGATAGTTATGTACTTAACCCTCGGGTTGAGACTTGATACGACAACAATAATGTAGTAAGACGATGAATGATGAATAGAAATGTGATATATGTTTTGGTGATATTATGCTAATGTTGGTTGGTATAATTGCTTTGTTAAGTTATTTGTTATTTGCATGTGAGCTTACTAAGCATTTATGCTTACTCCTTCCCTTCCATTCCTTGTAGTTTTGACAAGCCGGTTTGGAGATCAGGACGGTCGAAGGCACGCTCACACTATCAACGGACCATCTCAGTATGGTGGCTTGCATATTTTGGGAATATGGCATGTATAGCATTATAATCCTTTTGTGTATATAATCTTATGATATAGCTCATGGATGGCATGGAAATGTTTGAGAATGATCAGCTATTGGAGTGGCTAATCGAGATTATATTTGATAACATGTATGCTTTATGTGCTAACTAATCTATGAAATCCATAAAATTGTGAAATTGGCTATAAAACAGAATCACACAGCAGTAGTGACATGAGTTTGAAAAATCACTAAAAATAGTATAGATAGAATTTGATGATGAATAAAATATGGAATTTAAGCTAAATGAACCTATTTTCATGTGGAAGAAACAAAATATGTAAACAGTTTGTATTTTATGAAATATTTATGTTTTTATGAAACAGAGTCAGAGCAATTTCTGAATCCCCTGTTCTACATTTAAAAATTCACCATAAATTGTACAAAAACAGTTAGGAGTTGTACCTTACATGTATGAAATCCTTGTTGAGTCTAGTTTTATGAGAAACAAATGGCACAGTTATTGAAACTCTGGACAGGGATATATTTGATCCGAAATACACAGGGGTCAGAGTAGCCAAACCCTAAAATATTGGAGACTTTAACTAATAAACTGTACTAATTGGCCCAACAAAAAATTCTAGAAAAAAAATTAGTAGATAAATATATGAGTCTAGTTTTAGGAAAAATTTATAGATCTTAATTTCAAGTTTCGGAACTCAAGATATGAATTTTTAAGCGACTGTGACGTAGTTAGCCAGCTTGTCTGGAAATTTTAAAAATAAATTGTTTGAGCTGTTTAATTAATGAATTAAGTCCGTTAACACCTCGTGCTCGACTTCGAAAATGGTCTCGGGTATGGGGAATTACAAATTATTTACCAGCTTCAACATTTACTAGCTTCAACACTCCCCCTCAAGTTGGAGTGTGATATATGTCTATCACTCCCAACCTGGACATTAAGTGTCGATGTTGTTGTACCGTTAATCCTTTGGTGAGAATATCCGCAAGTTGTTCCTTTGTGAAGATATGTTCAGTTTTCACTAAGCCTTTTTGAATGTTTTCTCTCACAAAATGGCAATCAATTTCAATATGCTTGGTTCTTTCATGGTAAACAGGGTTTGTTGCAATTTGAATTGCAGCTTGACTGTCAAAATAAAGCATAGCTGGCTTATTTCCTTTAATCCCCAACTCTTCAAGTAATCCTTTTAACCATTTCAACTCAGCAATAGTAGATGCCATGCTCCTATATTCTGTTTCTACTGAAGATTTTAAGACCGTACTTTATTTTTTGATTTCCAAGAGATTAAGGAACTTCCAAGCTTTATGCAGTATCCCGGTATTGATTTTGTAGACATAAGGCAAGATGTCCAATCTGAATCACAATATGCAGTTAATATAGGATCTCCATCAGAAGCAAGCAGAATTTCTTGTCCTGGATTGCTTTTAATGTATCTCACAATCCTCAATGCAGCTGTATGCATGAACTGACTCAAGTGTTGTACACTATAAGTAATGTCTGGTCTGGCGTTTGTCAAGTATAACAATCTTCCAATAAGTCTTTGATAAATTGTTGTATCTGCTAAGACTTCATCATCATTTTTTAGCTGCAATGTTTCATCAAATTCTACTGTTGTAAGCTTTTAATTTTTCTCTATTGGAGTGATTGCTACTCTGGCTTTCTTTAAACCAGCATCTTCAATTAATTCGAGAGTATACTTTCTCTGATTTAGCACAATGCCTGCATCCGACCTTAATATTTCGATCCCAAGAAAATATTTTAGACTCCCTAGATCCTTCATCTTGAAATTCTTGTGCAATATTCCTCTTAATTCATTGATCAAATCACTATCATTTCTTGTAATCAAAAAATCATCAACATAAATTAACATGATGACTTGTTTGAATTCTATACTTTTTGTGAACATTGAGTAGTCATGTTTACTCTAAATGTAGCCATGTGAAATTAAAGTTTTGGTCAACTTCAAATTCCACTGTCATGAAGCCTGTTTCAGGCCATAAAGAGATTTAAGCAACTTGCAGACCTTATTCTCCCCCTGGTTGCGAAATCCCTTAGGAAGAGTCATGAATACTTCCTCGTGTAAATCAACTTGTAAAAAAAACATTGAAGACATCTAGCTGATAAAGAGGCCAGTGAAATAGGGCTGCAAGAGCAATAACAATACGGACAGTGACTTGTTTTGCGACTGAAGAGAACGTGTCTTAAAAGTTAATACCTTCTCGTTGATTGTAACCCTTGGCGACTAGCCGAGCTTTGAACCTTTCAATAGTGCCATCAGAGTGATTTTTGATCTTATAAACCCATTTGCAACCAATGGAAGTTTTCTCAAGAGGTAAAGAGACTACTTCTCAAGTGCCATTTGATTCCAAAGCTTTAATTTCCTGTTACATAGCCTCTATCCAACACTTGTGTTTAAGAGCCTCAGAATAGGATTGTGGTTCAACAATATGTGATATGATGGCAGCAAAGTGGTGTGTATGTAAAGGGAAATTATCATAGGAAAGAGTAAGAGGATACAAACCTTGTATTGCAAGTGAAGAGGATGAAGAGAATGGAGGAGAACATACAAAGTCCTGCAGCCAAGATGGTCGTGTAGTGGCTTTGGTGGATCTTCGAAGTGGAGGAGGGGGAAGTAAAGGTGGAAATGAGGAAGGATCCAAAGTGAAAGAGGGTGAAGATGAATCAGAAGAGGTAATGGGAGAAGGTATGAGAGGGTTGGAAAGAAAAGTTGAGTCTTCGAAGGGGCCAAAAGTAGTGATGGGAAACATCGGAGGAGGAGAAGACGAAAATTTGAAAGGAAAAATGATTTCATGAAAAAAAACATGGCAATTAATAAAAATTTCTTTGAAAGAAGATCAAAAAGAATGTACCCCTTTTGAACTAGGGAATAACCAAGAAAAATAGAAGGAATAGATTTAAGGGAAAGCTTATCATGGTAATGAGGAACTGTGGCATAGCATAAGCAACCAAAAACCCTTAGATGATCAAGAGATGGAGGAGTTTTGTGGAGTTTTTCATAAAGAGATTTCCAAGACAAAAAGAGCTAGGTAAACCATTGATAGTGTAGCAAGCTGTTAGCATACATTCACCCTAAAATTTAGAAGGTAAATTAGAGTGAAATTTCAAAGCTCGAGCAAGCTCAAGGAGATGGCGATGTTTGCATTCATCCCATAAAAGACGGAGTTGTGTGAAATATGTGGAGATAGAAGCAGCACCTTGAGTGTGAGAAGAAATAGTATGATAGAGATAATAAATTCTAGATCCATCGACTTTACTGTAGCATTCTTTAAGATCCTTCCAAACAAGGTAGGCACTCGAAGCGAAAACAATACCAACGGAAAGTTCTTGGCAAACAGTGTTGAGGATCCAAGAGAGAACAATGGCATTGCAACGGTTCCATTAAAGATGAAGATCAACTAGAAAATTAGCCCGTGAGCAAGTGCCATAAACAAATTCGAGCTTGTTTTTTGCAAGAAGAGCGATATGCATAGATTGACTCCATAAAGTATAATTTTCAAAACCAAGAATCTGATGAGAGACGAACATAGTGCCAGGAGTATTAGAAGGATGAAGGTAAAGAGGGTGATGAAAGTCAATGAGAGAAGAAGATGGATTGACGGCCATGGAAGAAGATTATGAAAAAAAAATCAGAGAGGCAAGGAATTTTTTTCCTAGAGACTGATACCATGTTAAGACGGTGACAAATATAAGATAGAATGAAAAATACTTCCAGTATATTTTTATTGCTATAGCTTGACTGTAATATAAAGGATAGGTAGTAACTAATTAACATACTTAGTACTTAATTACAAGTAACTAATCCCTAAATACTAGGGGCTGTTATAACAACGTATTTATCAGCTTTAACATTTACCAGCTTTAACAAAAGAAAGAAGAAACGTAAGCATTCTTATTTCCATTTTTAGTGAAATTTTAGCTGGAATTAGAGAAACTATGGTTAGCAATCTAATTTAGTTATTGTCATTTGAGCAAGATAATCTTTAATTAAAGAAATGGGTGAGCAAAGGGAGCTATGCGGAGAAAGTTGATGAGAATTAAGTTTGGGTTTAAGAGTAAAGGTGAGGAGACTCCAAGTAATACATTCAAGATATTCAATCTATGATTTAATTGGTACTGGTGTTCAAAAGTGAATTTGGTAAAAGCCCCAGCAAAGGAAAGCATATTTGATATAGGTTAGGGATTTAAATTACAGTTGTGGCTGCATTTTCGGTCGCGTTGCGTTTGTCGCGATTGCGGACATAACGAATACTATTGTGGTCACTGCGGGTGATAAACGCCAAATTATACACAGTTTTACCCAAAAAACTTAGCATATTTATGGATGTTTACTACTATATTTATGGATTTTGGTGCTCTTAATCTAGTTATTTCATGTTTTGCACTCAGGAGAGCACCAAGAGTCAAAAGGAGCCAAAAACGAGCTAAAAAGAGATAAAACAGATGAAATCGAGAAGTTCACATGGCCTAAGCCTTGCCACACGGATTGCTCACACGCCCGTGTCCTTCGACGGTGTTGACCAAAGCTCTCACGATTCACACAGCCTGGCCATTGACCCACACGACCGTGTGCAATTTAATGGATCGAACACGGCCTGGGAAACACATCACACGGCCGTGGCATATGGGTGTGTCCCTTTTTCAAAGAGTTGTATTTTACATGGAAAAGGGTACTTAGGGAGGAAGAAAGCCAATCCAAAGCCTATATAAACACCCTAAGTAACTTTTCTGGAATACAGAACCATACGCCAGGAATTACTTGAAGGAAGCCAGACGATCTATCCCAAAAGCCAGAGCTACTCCAAGACTGAAGATCTCTCTTAAAATTCCTTCAGGGGTTTTAGAGTTTTCTTCATGTTTTGTTATTTTTATACTTTTAAGATGTACTCTTATTTTATTATGAATTAAACCCCTTAGGTACCTAAGAGGGATAAAACCTATGGTGGATCTTGTTATTATTATCTGAACTGTATGATAAATACTTGATTTGTTATTAATTATGTGTTCTTAATGCTTGAGTTAATATTCCAGGTATTAATTCATGATTTGAAGTGCTTATGCAGAGGAGGAATAGACCCTGCCTAAGAGTAGATTTAGCATAATAAAGCGAAGTTGATTGAACGCCTAGAAATAGGGTTACAAGATTTTACTGGATTAGGGTGAAACCTAATATGGGAGTCCATAGAGTGATTTACTGCTTCCTTATGGGTTTTAATTAAGAAAGAAATTTCGATCAATTCAACTGAGGGTTAGACGTTATTAGTCTCGAAAGGGATAATAACATAGGTTAGGGAATCTCACGGATCAAGTCAAGTGAATAAATCGTCTGGTTTAGAGTCAGATAACAAGTGAAATCTAGGTGGATTCCTCCTTGGGTGTCGTCTTTATCAATTTCTTTTCTTCAAGTCTTTTTTCCAAATTTTTTCTTTGCTTTAATTAAATTAGTTAATTAGTTTAGATAATTAGTTTAATAAACAAACCCTATTATTCTTAGGCTAGATAATAAAAAGATAGTTATTACTAGTACTTTTGGTTCCCTTGGGTACGATATCCCGGTCTTGCCATTACTATACTATTGTTTGATAGGTGCACTTGCCTTTTCGTCGTGATAATAGTTAGTCTAGGTTTGATCTTCATTATAAATATTTATTGCTTATTTCGAATCAAGCGATCAAGTTTTTGGCGCCGTTGCCGGGGATTCAAAATATTAGGAACGTCAAATTTTTATTACTTTAGCCATTTATTTTTCTTTCAATTTAATTTTAGTTTATTATTATTATTATTCTTTATTAATTTACTTATTTTTTTTCTCTTGGCAGGTTTTTTATAGTTTATGACTAGAAGAAACCCGTCAGGACCATTACTTTTTGACAAAGAAATTGATCGCACAGTTTGTAGAAATCAAAGAGAAATAAGGCGTAGCTTACGATACACAGAGAACGAGCGAGAAGACGACACTCAACCCCCAACCGACGAGATGGCTGAAAACCAATGCAATCAGCTACCTCCTGCAATTGCGGCTAATCAAAATCCTGCTCCACGTACTATGTATGATTATGTTAAACCTTCTTTAACAGGAACTGAATCTAGCATAGTTAGACCTTCTGTAGCTTCAAATACTTTTGAATTAAAACCTAACACTATTCAGATGATACAGCAGTTTGTTCAGTTTGATGGTTTGCAGGATGAAGATCCCAACGCTCATTTAGTGAACTTTCTGGAATTTTACGATACATTTAAAATCAATGGCGTTTCTGATGATGCCATACGTCTTCGGTTTTTCCCTTTTCACTGAGAAGCAAAGCTAAATAGTGGTTGAACTCATTACCACGAGGGTCTATCACTACTTGGAAACAAATGACTGAGAAATTTTTACTAAAATATTTTCCGCCGGTTAAAACGGCTAATTACATAATGATATCTCTTCTTTTGTGCAGATGGATTTAGAAACACTTTACTATGCATGGGAGAGATACAAGGACTTATTAAGAAGGTGCCCTCACCATGGTTTACCGCTTTGGCTTCAAGTACAAACATTTCACAATGGCCTGAATCCCTCGACTCGGCAAATGGTTGACGCAGCTGCTGGCGAAACCATAAATAATAAAACACCGGAAGATGCCTATGCATTTATAGATGAGATGCCACTGAATAACTATCAGTGGCAATTTATTAGGACAAAGCCAACGAAAATAGCCGGCGTTTATAACATCGATTCAGTCACCATGCTCTTTAATCAGGTAGAACTTCTCAATAAAAAGATTGACGGTTTACTTGGTTCTACGCAGGTATATCCAGTAATACGGTGTGACTCAAGTGGCGGAGGTGTGCATACAGAATACCAATCCTTCAATCCTACAACTGAAGAAGAACAAGTCAACTATATGGGCAACAATAACTTCCGATCTCAAAATAACCCATATAGTAATACTTATAATACAGGTTGGAGGAACCACCCAAATTTCTCCTAGGATGGTCAAGGGAATCAAAAGCCACAAAATCCTCAGGGTTTTCAACAGCCACCTTATCAATAAGAGAAGAAACCAAACCTTGAAGAGATGCTTTCTAAATTCATCTCGGTGTCAGATTTCGGTTTCCAAAATATCGAGACAGTACTTAAGAATCAACAAGCATCGATCCAAGGACTCAAAACTCAGATAAGCCAGCTATCCAAACTAATCTCCGAACGACCACAAGGTAGCTTACCAAGTAATACTTAACCTAACCCAAGGGAACACCTCAATGCAATTAGTACTCAAAATAAGGAAGGATTCATTGCACCGGAGCCAGAATTATAGCAAGACAACGCGATGCATAAAGGTCAAAAAGAGGTAAACAACGATGATCCTAAATAGGTAAGTACGTATTATGAACCTCGTGTGCCATATCCTAAAGCGATGAAGAAAGACAGAACAGAAGAACAATTCGGTAAGTTTGTCAAACTCTTAAAGAAATTACATATTAACTTACCCTTTATTAAAGTTCTATCGCAGATGCCCAACTCAGCAAAATTCTTAAAGGAACTTCTGAGCAATAAAAGAAAATTAGATGCTACATCGCATGTGGAACTCAATGCAGTCTGCTCAGCTATTCTAAAGAATAAGCTACCTAACAAATTGAAAGATCCAGGGAGTTTTACAATTTCTTGCTTAATTGCTAGTTTATCTGTGAATAATGCTTTAGCTGATCTAGGGGCAAGTATAAATGTTATGCCGTATAAAATGTTTAAACGACTAGGTCTCGGTAAACCCAAATAGACTAGGATAATCATATAATTGGCTGACAAAATAGTTAGATTTCCCAAAGGTATTATTGAAGATGCTCTCGTTAAAATTGATAAATTTATTTACCCAGTAAACTTTCTTGTCTTAGATATGGATGAGGATAACGAGGTACCTTTAATTTTAGGACGACCCTTTTTAGCAACTGCTAGAACCATTATTAATGTAGGCACTGGAGAGCTAACACTTCGTCTAGGAGACGACACAGTAACACTCCAAGCACGCGATTCAGTCAAAACTTCTAAGACTCAAGATAATGGTATGAAACTTGTCGATGATAAAACTAATATTCAATGGTCCTTACAGGAACCTCCTCGAACCAAGACAACAGAGACAGTGCACTATTATCAAGTAGCGAACAAAGACACCCATGAGGAACGAAGGCTTCAAATAGAAGAGCTAGATGAATGGCGAGCATACAAACTGAGAACACATGATAAATCGAAACTACACCAAAACAAGCCCGATACCTCTCCTAATCAACTTAAGGTTGGCGATAAAGTCTTACTAGATGCCACAGATCCTCACATTGTCACTACCACACCAAATGAGGAAATCCCTCTTATGGTACTCAGTATTTTTCCATTCGGTACGGAGGAGGTGAGTCATCCCAAGTTTGGCACTTTTAAGGTAAACAACACCCGATTAAAATCTTATTTTAAGTTTGACAGCAGGAATGAGGAGTATGAACTCCTGAAACCACCATGATCATTCAACAGAGAGGTAAGTCGAGCTTAGACTATAAATAAGTGCTTCTCGGGAGGCAACCCGAGCACTAACATATTTTGATTTCTTTATTTTTAATTTCTAACACTTTGAATCATTAACTTAATTTTTGAATTGCAAAGTTTTTCAGCACACACGGTCAGGCACACGGATGTGCCTAAAGCAGTGGCCAAACAGGGGTAGAGACACGGCCGTGTTGAAGTGGGACATGATTTCCCCAAAACACGGGGTGCGATAAATCCCCACGGCCGTGCGACATGGCTGTGGGTGAACTTGATAGGAGACCACGGGCGTAGGAATTGAAAACCACGGGCGTGCTAGGGACAAGGCTCGATTCTGTTTCTTCGACACGGGCGTGAGACACGCCCGTGCCGTTCAACCGTGTACAAAAATACATGGGCATGCTACCAGAACACACAGGCGTGGGAGAAGCGAACAAAGCTATGCACGGCCGTGCGACATGGCCGTGTTTGACATACACCCAAGATACATGGGCGTGGGATAGTAGCTGGGCACGACCTAAATCGCAAAATTCAAAAAACACGGGTTCACCCTCAAAGTACAAGGGCGTGGCCCTAGGCTATGTGAACCTCCCCTATATAAGTAAACCACTGTTCATCTTCTTCCCCTTTTTAAAACCCTAGCCGAAATCTACCCTTCCCCATTCCCTAATCCCTATTCCGGCCACCATTATCTAGATTCTCACTTCCCAAACCCCCAAACCACCCTCAAATCTACTCCCTTTGCATTAATCCCCACTTTTCTCTCTCTATACCCTCTATTTTTCCTCCACACAGCTATATCCCTGCGTCACACTCTAGTGCTCGCCACCAACACGCCCGTGCACCGCCCTACAGCAGCCTTTGGTTCACTTTCTCAACCTTATTTTTTTCAATTTGTGTTGCTACATTAGTATTCTACATACTTTACATAGATATTGTTACTATTACAAATATGTTTTAGAAAAGTTAGGAATTTGCTTTAGAATTTTCTATATTTGAATTGTTTAAGCTACTAAATAGCATATACTAGTTTTAGGTCTATTGCTTAACTACTGATGTATCTTAGATCCTATCAATGCATGTATTTTCAGGAACATTATGTCGTCATCGAGAGGCAAGAAGGCTGCGGTCCTATCCTCAAAGAGACATAGGGGACCGAGTTCTTCCTCGGTACATGCTACAGCCAAAGTTCGGCACCCGTTCCTTGAATTTTTGCAAGCTTCGCAGGTGGAGCTAATTTCAGATACTACACGCACGACCCTTCACTACAGGTCGCTGCATTGACTGGGCTGCCGTCAAGCAAGTTCAGCTAGCTGATGCCATCCGCGCCCTCTTGTCCATAGACCCATGGGAACGGTTCTTCACTATTACCGAGCCCACTTATTTAGAGCTAACTTTAGAATTATGCTCTATTTTTCATTTACAGGTGGTGATGACGAACAATGATGACCCAGGTACCATTCACTTATGATTAGGCGGTCTAGTTCACGCAATGAGTGTCCTAGAGTTTGGAGCCGCTCTGGGACTTTACACCGATGAGTTTAAGGAGGAGGAAGACATGAATGCACTACCACGAAATATCCACATTTCTCACTCCTTGTGTTGGAAAGCTTTGGCACCACTCTCTTCCACCTACGACCCCAGCCGCTCGAAAGCCTTAGCTCTCGCTCCTTCCCTAGGCTATCTCCATGCCATATTGGCACACATATTGACCAGGAGGAGAGAGAGCACCAGTGTCGTCAATACCTACGACGCCTACTATTTATGGTGCATGGTGAATGCACACGTGACTGACTTGGCATACTTCATTACTTTCGCCATTCCCCATCAGACTGAGCGGCATAGGAAGGGAGTGATCTCCACCGGCCCCTACGTGATGCGCCTTATCAGACACTTCAGCCTCTTCAACACCATGGCCCAATCATCAGTACTTACACTGATAGGTCAGATGTCCCCACAGGGCATCACGACTATGTTACACATGAAGATGATCGAGCGTCAACGTGAGACCGATCCTCCTCAGTATCGTCTCTCTCATGCCATTGACGAGGAGAATTTTGAGGACATTCCTGATGATGTCCCCCCACAGCATGAGGAGCCTTCCACTGCGCCACCTAGGGAACGACCAGTTTATGCAGCTGCTTCATTGGTACACCTTTCCGACCGACTCACCCACTTTGAGTAGTATTGCACTATACAGTTTGAGATGATTCACAAGCGAGATCAGCGACGGGACTGACAGATGGACGATATGCAGGCCATGATGCAGCAGCTGTGCCAGTACGTTCACATCGCCACCCCAGCGTCACCACCTGAGGGCCCCATTGACGAGGATCATTGAATCCTCCTATCTTTTTATTCTTATTTTTTTCTTTTTCTTTTTATTTTCATTTCAATTTTATTATTATTTTTAAAAGACATATCTATATTGGTGAATTTTACTTTTTTTCATTTTCTGGTGTTTCTAACAAGTAATCCCACTACGCTCTCTTCCACACCAACTCTTAATAAGCTCTTCATGATTCTACAGACTTCCAAGCAAAGCTACTAGGAATATTTTATGGAATGAGGAAACAAATGGGAAACACTACCTCATGAATGCCATGTTCAACGACCCAATTTCTTCATCTAGCCAAGAACAATGGCAGCTACTACTTTCCCCAAACACTCCAGCCTCAGAATCAAGTTCCGTATCCATATAACAGGGAGTTTCACCTCCTTTCCTCTTATGATTTTCTTTATTTTGAATAATCTATCTTTGTACATTGAGGGCAATGTACATCTTAAGTGTGGGGGGGTGAACATGAAACTTAACTTTTTACATTTTTCTCAAATCCCTGAATTTGGTATTGTGCTTAAGTGATTTTCTCATAATATTGATAGAATGAATTCTAATTGATCTATAATTATTGTTGATATGTCGTGAATTATACCAAGGGAATTATGCATGATTATTTGATTATAGGACCTTAAAGAATCGAGCATGATAAGTTGATATTTTGAGAAATAAAATTTTTTTAGACTATTTTTCCTAAATTGAGGTATTATCTTGAAATCATAAGTATACAGGAATGACATCCAAAAACCCAAATTTTTGGTGAGATTTTTGAGCCTTTTGAGCATATAACTTTCTTTCTTGCTCACTTCTTTTGTGGTTTGAATGTGTCAACATTGAACTGTTATTCTAGAACTTGCTTCGATTATACATGTCGAGATCACACGTATGATTTGATACACTGAGATGATAAAGGCACTTAGGATTCAACCCTTTTACTCCATAAAAAGCCTTCCCACATAATTAAACCCTTAGTGAACCCCTTTTGAGCCTACTAATTTTTTTTTATTGATTAACCTTCATCATTAACCCATTAACCTATTATTGTTGAAATCCTCTTACTTAATTTACATTTTTTATCGCGATTAAATTTAATACTGTTACCTCACTATGTTCACCATTTTTTGTTACTGAATCATGAAGTATGATTTCTATATTGTATTAACTTGATTTGTTCTTAAAAAAAAAACTCAGTATTATTATTGTAATTCTTAGCAAGCTAAAGTTGTCATGAACTCATGTAAAATAGTTCTAGATATTTGTTTGTGGTTCAGTAATTAAGTTTTTGATAGTGGGGTAATATATTAAAATTATCTCAATTCTAACCTTTGTCTCTTCAGCTTGTTTCCATACCTATAACCTAAACCCTGTTACAACCATGTAAAGACCTTTTGATTAGTGTATCATATCATTTACACGTGGTGGAGATTTGATTTTCATGCAAGCTTATGGTAATAACTTTTCATGTTAGACAATTGAGTACTTAATCTTGAACCTTAAACACTTTGAGTGATTTGAGTGAATCTTTAGTGAGGATGTCATCTCTTGTATATTTAGGACTAAAGTTAATTACTTAGTGGAAGGAGATTACCTATGATTTTATTATCAAAATATTCGATTTAGATTGTTTGATGCTTTTAATGCCCCTATAGTTGAATTCTCACTGTATGATTTTTTATGGAATAACTTGTAACATTATTAGTAATGATTATATGATTAAGAGGAATGAACTCTAGCAGTAAATTAAAGTTTTGCTTTAGGATAAGCAAATGCTTAAGTGTGGGGCTATTTGATAAACGCCAAATTATACATAGTTTTACCCCAAATACTTAGCATATTTATGGATGTTTACTACTAGATTTGTGGATTTTGGTGCTCTTAATCCAGTTATTTCATGTTTTGTGCTCAGGAGAGCACCAAGAGTCAAAAGGAGCCAAAAACGAGCTAAAAAGGGACAAAACGGACCAAATCGAGAAGTTCACACATCCTAAGCCTTACCACACGGGCTGCTCACACGCCCGTGTCCTTCGAGGGTGTCGACCAAGGCTCTCACGATTCACACGGCCTGACCATTAACCCACACAGCCATGTGTAATTTAACGGATCGAACACGGCCTGGCAAACACGTCACACGGCCGTGGCACACGGGCGTGTCCCTTTTTTAAAGAGTTGTATTTTACACGGAAAAGGGTACTTAAGGAGGAAGAAAGCCAATCCAAAGCCTATATAAACACCCTAAGTATGACCTAGAAAAGGGGGCCTCTTCTAGAACTTTTCTGGAATACAGAACTACACGCCAGGAATTACTTGAAGGAAGCCAAACGATCCATCCCAAAAGCCGGAGCTACTCCAAGACTGAAGATCTCTCGAAATTCCTTGAGGGTTTTAGAGTTTTCTTCATGTTTTGTTATTTTATACTTTTGAGATGTACTCTTATTTTATTATGAACTAAACCCTTAGATACCTAAGGGGATAAAACCTATGATGGATCTTGTTATTATTATCTGAACTGTATGATAAATACTTGATTTGTTCTTAATTATGTGTTCTTAATGCTTGAGTTAATATTTCGGGTATTAATTCATGATTTGATGTGCTTATGCAGAGGAGGAATAGACCCTGCCTAAGAGTAGATTTGGCATAATTAAGCGGAGTTGATCGAATACCTAGAAATAGGGTTACAAGATTTTTTCGTATTAGGGTGAAACCTAATATGGGAGTCCATAGAGTGATGTACTACTTCCCTAGGGGTTTTAATTAAGAAAAAAATTTTGATTAATTCAACTGAGGGTTAGACGCTATTAGTCTCGAAAGGGATAATAACATAGGTTAGGGAATCTCACGGATCAAGTCAAGTGAATAAATCGTCTGGTTCAGAGTTAGATAGCAAGTGAAATCTAGGTGGATTCCTCCTTGGGTGTCGTCTTTATCAATTGCTTTTCTTCAAGTCTTTTTCCAAATTTTCTCTTTGCTTTAATTAAATTAGTTAATTAGTTTAGATCATTAGTTTAATAAACAAACCCTGTTATTCTTAGGCTAGATAATAAAAAGATAGTTATTACTAGTACTTTTGGTTCCCTTGGGTACGATATCCCAGTCTTGCCATTACTATACTATTGTTCGATAGGTGAGATTGCCTTTTCGTCATGATAATAGTTAGTCTAGGTTTGATCTTCATTATAAATATTTATTACTTGTTACGAATCACGCGATCAGCGGGTACCGCGGTCGTGAATTTTTTTAAAAATTTACACAACTTATTGTAAAACATAATAGCGGTTTTGGCAGTAGCGGTTTTGGACGGTGCCGCTACCACTATATAGCGGCCACTATAGCGGTATCGAACTGCTAATTAAATCCCTGATATAGGTTTGATAGCTTGAATTAGGTTGAGATAGCTCTAACTCTATCATATATTTATGAGTTTATGTGTTTAGGAAGCTTATATTTGGATTTTAAGAATTTATATTTGAAATTTTTATTTCTAAATTTTTATTTGAAAATTAAAATATTTCAAATACAAGATTATGAGTTAATTTAAATTTATTGTTCAAATAATTCAAATTTAAATTTAGATTAAGCTTTTAAAAATTAGAAATAAATGTAAATATGGAAATTTCAAAAATCCCAAATCCAAACTCTAAAACCCATATTTAAATTAAGATTTGGACCTAGATATTTTGAAATTAGAAAATAATCTATTAATAATAAATAAGAAAAAGAATTATATATTTTAGAAATAAGATGGAATTATTTGACTTATAAAATATAACTCAGGTTTCGTATTTAATACTAATCGTGTTTTATTATTAAATTATTTTACTTATAAAAATTTTGATTTTTTTCTCATTCTTAAATTTTGAGGACTAAACTGAAAAATTTTAGAACTATATCAAAACTTCAAAAAAAGAAAAAAAAGAAGGAGAAGGTAGAGGTATCTAGCTACACCTTTTTGCTGCAGCTTAAATAATGTCAAAGTTTGTACATTCTTATCCAATTTTTTTTGTAAAAAGAACGTAATTATATTTTAGAAACTTTGATATAGTTTTTTTTTTTCCTTCGAGGGTTAAACTGAAGAGTTTAAAAATATGTTAAGAACTTGAAAAACCCGAGTTATACGAGTTTGATGGAGATTTCCATTGCGCATTATTTATGTGCCTCACAGCAACAGTTCATGGTATTCGGTAAGACATTGTCTGTTAATGAAAGTATACTAGGAATTGCCAAAAATGTGTATTTGGTAAGACATAGCTTCAAGGGATAAAAAATTGAAAAGATAGTTATTCAGTATAACTAAGCTTAATGCATTTAAGAATAAGGCTGTTGTTTAATCATTTAGAACCAAATTATATGGTATTGTTAGAGCTTGTGAGAGTACCATTGAACTTTGAAGAAAGTTCGACGTGTAGAATATTTGTTTCTATGCATAGGTAGTTGATTCTTGACAATAAGAAATTATACGTGAAGCTGCTTAGTATCTAAGAGTCATTCCATTTTGATGTGTATATTTTGAACCTTGAACTAAGTCATAATATCTACATAGCTAATTTTGGTGGTACATCTTTTATATATGTTTGGGTTGTAAACAAGGCCATGAAAGCTATATGGTTGGTTATATGTTATGGTTTAGTAGCTCTACACTAAAGTTTAATATAACACCTTGACCATTTTGACCTTGGTAGTTGTATTCTTCTTTTTTCAAACGAATGTCTTTCACTCCATCTTCAAAATGAACAAAGTAAGCCCCATTAACCTTTTAAGTCTTATAACAACTCTACCTCAAATGACCAGGAAAATTCATACAATAACAAATAAGTAGAAGGACAAAGTTTTTCCTCATTCCATAATAAACACAAGATCAAAGGATTGTATGAAATAAGAGTGCTACATCATCCTGTATTCATTTTCAATTATTTAATGATATTTCAGTAATTTTTTCCATGCCATTTATGCATAAATTTGGTAATTTTTTAAAACCTAAACCCTGAGCTCTAAACCTCAAATCTTAAACTTGAACCTTAAATCTTAAATTCAAATCTTGAACCTCAAATCCTAAACCAAAGGGTCAAGTTTAGAGTTCAAGATTTAAAATTTAAGGTTTAGGGTTTTGAATTTAAGATTTAAGATTTGGGTTTGGGTTCGAGGTTTGAGTTTAACGTTTCGGGTTCAAATTTGGGAGTGAAGGTTCAAGTAAAAAAAAAAAAAACTAAAATTATGTATCAATGACATGAAAAAAATTGTTGAATATCATTAAATAATTGTAAAGAGATACATGATGATGTGATACCTTTATTTCATACAATTCTTTCTCTAATAAACACAAGCCACTTACAATTCATTTTTAGCAAAAATTAAACCAAAAATGAAATCGACAAGAAAAGAATACATTAATTGCCCATGAAGTTCTTCGTCGGAACATTTGGGAGAATTTAAAGGTTTTTGACAACATACTTTAACAATAATAGGATTCTCCGTAGAGGATGAATGAAAATTAAAACTTGATGTTTCTTTGTTGCCAAAACTAATTTCTTGAAACCTCCTGAAGGCTTCCAATGCTTCATTTTCTTCCCAATAAAAGCAACATAAAATTTCTTCATCTTCTTCCTATGTTGATTCATTTTTCAACATTTCTAAGACAATTATAAACTAAAGTTAAAAGAATAGAAATTATATTTTTTTTGGTAAATATAAAACTTATTTTGAATAATAAAAAAAGGAGTAAATGATTTTCTGAGAAAAATGAATTCGAAGGACAGCATGCGCATACAATATATATTAGGCATAGTTTGAATTAAAGTGCAAGCACAGATGAATTGCCCGCTCTCTTGTTTTGGAAAGTTAAATACCCTTTCCTCTTCCCATTAATGGTTAGATGTTTGTGACTTAACAAAGGAATGTCAAATCCCGAAAAACCATTTAAAATTTTGCAACCTTATCAATTAAATCACCTTCGTTGATTAAACATCTTGAATACATGGTTGACTAACTTAACTCTAAATCGAAATGTAAATCAAATTATTTATATCGTAATTTTGAACCTTACACAATTATAGAACACAAAACTTATGGAAGTAGATAAACGTAAAAGTTAAGGTGAAAAATTAAGACTGCATTCGAGAGGCATCTGAATAGTCCAAAGTGGGAGACGAAACAACAGTGACGCGTCATGCAGTAATTGCATATGAAGTCGTGGATGGCCCCCAGATCCATGTGAACACAACTCCTTCAACCAAAAATGAAATATAATAATACAATTTGCATGGTACGGAATAAAAGAAACACGCACAAAGCCGAACGTGAAGGCCAAGAGTGGCGAGAGCACTATTATCCAATAAAAATCCAATTAAGGTGACTCAGAGAAAACGTGGCTGCACCCTACGAGTCTGTCAGATTTGGAAACGTATCATCATGGGTCAAGATAGCAGGAGAGAGGTGAGTGAGCGACTAAGGAATCGCATAACTATAATAATATATAAATATCGCTGCCTGCACAGCAGACAAGGTATCAGAATGGGAAAGGTAGGAAAGGGAGGGAAGAATAATAGAGCTTTGGTTTTTCTTTTCTTTTCTTTTTTTTTTTTAAAATAATTATTATTGGTAGAGAAAATTAGGCTAAGGGGTTACGTCAGATTTGCATGCGACACGTAGTTGCTACATAAAACTTCCGCCGCTTCGCCCACGAATCCCTCACATCCTTCTATTCAGTCGGTCAATTTTTAATTTCTCTCTGAAATTTTCATTAAATTTGTTAGACTCGTAAATATAAATATAAAACCCTTTTCTCTCATTGGTTACTAACGATTCAGTTTTTCCAGACTTTTTTCTTTTTAACAAATTATTATATTTGTCT
Source organism: Gossypium arboreum (assembly GCF_025698485.1). Classification (NCBI taxonomy): domain Eukaryota; kingdom Viridiplantae; phylum Streptophyta; class Magnoliopsida; order Malvales; family Malvaceae; genus Gossypium; species Gossypium arboreum. The sequence continues at coordinate 60,184,365 of NC_069076.1, read as the reverse complement.
GAGATCTGAATCCAATTTTTCATTTCAACTCTTGTATTAATGTCTCTCTCATATATATTACGGTATAATCAAATTTTGGAATTAAAATACTGTATGCCTACTTACAGTTGAAGGGTTATTTTCATTTTGCAGAATTAATTTAATTATTTTTAGTAAAAATAAAATAAAATAAAATAATATTTAAAATTTAATATCGGATCTCTATAATATTTTTACTAATATTATTTTCCTCTTTTAAGATAAAAACGATTTAGATGATAACCTTTCTGTTGGTAATATAACATCATTTATTTTGTTTCTTTCGCACTGCTTTTGCATGCGTGGTTTGAAACAATCAAACTCCACTTCCCTTTTTAATTTCTAATTGTCATTACTATCTCATAAAAGAACGATCGTAACGCTTAAAATAGGTTTTACGTGTTTCCCATTTTCATTACTGTATCGTAAGAGGCTTTTATTTTTAATTTTAACATTTATCACCATAATTAAACTAATTATAAAAAATCATAACATGGTTTTATCATTAATAATCTTAAATTATTAAAATATTTACAGTAAGAATGTAAAATTTTAACTTAGATTCACCTTATATAAGAAGTAAAATAGTAATAACATGATGATTTTTTATCTGAATGATTTTGTATGTTGTTATCTGAATAAAATAAAATAAACCAGCTGTACCACAAAGGATCTTTTTGGCTATCTATTATCGTAAGAGTTATCAGTTTTTTCTCCTGTTTTTATTTTTTTTAATTTAACTATAAAATAAGATTCCAATTTCCAACTTAGTTTCAAAGCAAAGCTCATATATCATCAATTAACTGAACGATCGGTGCAATTTTTTTTTTATTGTAGGGAGTATTAAATTTCGCATCATATGTAATCAAGATCACCTCAAAATTTGGAGTTGGTTTAAAATAAGAAAAAGAAAATGAAATGAAATAGAAAATGGACATGATTAAAAAGTAACAAAATTTGAAAAAAAAAAAAAAGTATGAACCACTGTCTGTTCAAAATAGGACTTGAAGGGTGAGGCACCGTTCATAGGCACCAGTCAAGAGAGAACGCATGGCTGGTTGCACAAAATCCGGAGTTGAGAAAGTAGCGGCACGAGGTTTTGTTTTTCTTGCGGTTTCTTTTTCCTTCTTTTTCACTACTAATTAATTCCCCTTCCTCTTCTCTCTCTCTCTCACTTCACTCCAGTTTCCTTTGTCTATAAAGTATAATCCCCCCAAAAAACCCATTTGAACCTTCTTCAAAACCACAACAAAGATTATTTTTTTTTTAAAACAAAGTGTTTTTTATAGTGTTCAAATTGGAGATATGTACAATTGAAAGTTTGGTCTGGAAATAACCAGAAAAAAACACATGGGTGCTTTAACTTTCAAAGGTTTTACACATGTGGTTGGATGTGGGTGTCTTCACAAATGATCTCTTCTTCAACATAGCCTCTCGTCTACTTTGGCTTCCCAGTTCTGATTTTCCTTAAAGTATTTTCTTTCTGTAACATTATGTATTGATTTCTTGTTTGGGGGTGCTGTAATTGTTGTAAAGAATTGTTTGATTAAGGTTATAGTTTAGTGAAGGGGATAATTTTTTATTATTTCGATGAAATCCATGGGAGGAAGGAAGCAGATGGTTTATGTTGCTTCGATCTGTTGAGGTTTTTTCTGATAGCCAAAGCGGGCCCTTTTTCACTCTTTTGCTTCCTTGATTAGATACAATATATTTTCCCCTCCTTTCTACTTATCCGTACACAGAAAAAAAAAAACCCTACCTTTCGCTGTCTATTTTTTTTCTCTCTCTATATCTATATCTATATCTATATCTGTCTCAAAAGGGAACTCATTATTTTTATAATAAAATATTTGAGATGAGAGGTGTACAACAACAGCAGCAGCAGCAGCAGAAGATGGGAGGTGAAGATGTGCATGCAGTAGGTGGAAATGAAGGAAACCCTTCAGGGTTTGATGATGTTGTTGTTGAGGTTGAAAGAGTGATGGGTAGTGAAGAAAGAGAGATGTGGCTGGATAGGCAGCAAGATGATGAGTTGCTTGATGTTAATGATGCTTCCATCTTCTATGGTGATTTCCCTCCTCTTCCTGATTTCCCTTGCATGTCGTCGTCTTCGTCTTCTTCGTCCACTCCGGCACCTGTTAAGGCCATTGCATGCTCCTCCTCGGCTTCCACGGCTTCGTCTTCTTCTTCCGCGGCTTCTTGGGCTGTTTTGAAGTCGGATGCCGATGAAGACATGGAGAGAAAGAATAATGGTCATCATATTCATCTTCACCACCACCATCATCAAAATTATATTCAGAATAGTCACCAGCAGGAGCACCATGGTAAGGTTGATGGAACACCAGCCGCCTTGTCTTCCACCGCCTCCACGGAGATCCCTCAGCCACAAGATCAGAATGTCATGGACGGCGTCGATTGTATGGACGTTATGGAGAATTTCGGGTACATGGATCTGATCGATAACAATGATTTATTCGATCCATCTTCGATATTTCACCATGATGATACTGGCCTAGAAGAGTTCCAACAAGATCAGCAAAACCAACAGCAGCAAGAACATGATTCGACTCAACAGCAGCTGGGGCAACAAGTGGGGGCAATGATGTACAGTAAGAACGAAGATCAGACCCAAGAAGAGAAAGCTTCGGATGATTTAGCCATGGTGTTCTTGGAGTGGCTCAAGACCAACAAAGAGACTGTCTCAGCAGAAGACTTGAGGAGAGTTAAAATCAAGAAAGCTACCATAGAGTGTGCCGCCAGGCGTTTGGGTGGAGGAAAAGAGGCCATGAAGCAGCTGTTGAAGCTTATTCTTGAATGGGTTCAAACCAATCATCTTCAGAGAAGGCGCATTAAAGAATCAGCTTCCAACAACCAACCTGATCACCCTTACCAGTACTCAAACCCTAATAATCTCAACTCTAGCTCAAACCCAAACCTCAACTGCAACCCTATCTTACCATCTGAACCTAACTCTTGTTTTTCTCAACCAGCATGGGTTCCACAACCAGCTTACACAACCGATCCGGAGGCTGCACCACCACCGCTGCCAGGTTTCACACCTGTAGTGGGGTATATGGGGGATCCTTTTGCAAATGGAGCTCCTAATGTTACCACCCACCACCACCCTTATCAGCCCCCAACGGATTATCAAGTGCTGGACACAGCTCAAACGTGGCCACCTTCACAGTTTGCTTTGGCAGCCTCTCAATACAACTCATTTGCAGACAATAATCTCCATCCAGCTCCACTTCAGCAGCAGCCATCTGCTTTTCCTGGGTATGTGAATCAATATCCGTATCACTACGTCCCGGGGCATAATAATAATGATCAAAGGCTACTACGGTTAGGCTCGTCTGCTACGAAAGAGGCAAGAAAGAAGAGGATGGCAAGGCAAAGAAGGTTTGCATCACACCATCGAAATCACGGTCATCATCATAATAATCAACAAAGCCAGCTCCAGAACCAAAGTATTGACCAACATGAAAGGCTTGTGAAAGGTAACTGTGTTGCCGCAGCCCAAGCCAACCCCGGAAACTGGGTCTATTGGCCATCGGTTGCAGGTGCCTTAGCTTCGAATCCTCCGCCAGTTCTTCCTGGTGATGTCACTATGGTGCATCCTGTGGATCAACCAACCATGCAAGGACAGACTTATCAACGGCAAGTGGCAACAGATAGACGACAGGTCGGTTCTTTGATCTTTAGTCGTTTTTTAGTCATTATTTTGATCAGATTCGTGGAGTTTTTGACGGTTACAATTATTGATACATTATTGATAATGTTTTGCTTTTCTGGGTGTGTTTTAGGGATGGAAACCAGAGAAGAATTTGCGGTTTCTTTTGCAAAAAGTTTTGAAGCAGAGCGATGTGGGCAATCTTGGAAGGATAGTGCTGCCAAAGGTAGGTTACTTGTTTTATGTGGATGATAATTTGAGTCTTCTTTTTTTCTCTAACAAGCTTTTTGTTTTTTTTTTTTTTCAAATGGAAACCAGAAAGAAGCAGAAACTCATCTTCCTGAATTAGAAGCAAGAGATGGGATCTCCATAGCCATGGAAGACATTGGAACATCTCGAGTTTGGAACATGCGCTATAGGTATTCTAGAATTTAGCTTGATAAATGCCATTTTGGGTTATCTTTTTATTTTTCTTACACAACATTAGTTCTAAACCACTTCTTGTTTTCTGCCTTTGTTTTTCTTTATCTTTATGGAGTTTCAGATTCTGGCCAAACAATAAAAGCAGGATGTATCTTCTTGAAAATACAGGTGCATGCACCATTTCAGACTCATTGATTTTTCACAAACTTCCTATAGTATTTATCATATTTATACATACTAATTGCTGCTGCTGCTTTTTAATTTCAGGGGATTTCGTGAGAACAAATGGACTCCAAGAAGGAGATTTCATTGTGATATATTCAGATGTAAAATGCGGCAAATATGTAAGTACAATTCTCACCACGTAACTTCAATAGACTATCGTATCGAATATAAACTAAACTGATCTCATCACAGTTGATACGAGGAGTAAAAGTCCGGCAGTCGGGGACAAAATCGGAGACCAAAAGACCAGGAAAATCCCAGAAAAACCACCATACGAATTCTCCATCTGCCGCCGTCAATGGTTCATTACCCACACCCATCACACAGACAGTAAAGTAATAGAGAAGAAAACAAAACAAAACAAAACAAAACAAAAAAAGGGTGCATGCATTTGCAAACCATTGCCATATTTCCTTGTTGCATGGACAAGTGGACGATGAAAAATCAAGTTTGGAGACCCTCAGCTGTGCCCACGTTGGTTTCTCCGTCAAATGGTAGTGCTTGGAATCCCAGGTGCCGAGGCCGAGACAATATCTCTCTTTGTTTCTATCTCTTATTTACTACAGAGAATTCCGGTATCTGTATGTTTGTCAAACTGTAGTGTTTTACTTCATACTCTTACCACTGTAAAGTTTGTTTACAAGATACTACTACTACGTATTACTAATATATGTAAGACTATGAAATGGAGCTAGCCAGCTATTTGTTGTTCATTAGCAATTGAAATGTGTCAATTTCATGGTTATTGGCTAAATAATTTCATGGTTCTTCAAGTTTATTGGGTGATGGAGATCATATAGAAAATTTTGTTTTAGATACCAACATTTCCTTTTGTTGAGTTGCTTAAAATTTTCTTAAGAAATATCTATACTTGCTCTATCTTTAATTATTAATCATTTTATATCGAATTAATAAATTATTCTCTATTTTTCTTTTCTTGGGTGCAGAACTCTTAATATAAGTATATTAATAGTTTTTAAGTTTCGAGTTTTTAAGTATCTCGAAACTGTGATTCTAACTCATCTTTACATATACATAGGAGAATAGCAGGAGAACTCATCTTTACATATACATAGGAGAATAGCAGGAGAATAGAGAATGACAAATAATATTTTTCTTCATGACTTTTAGTATTTTTGGTAGGATTTAGATCTTTTAAGAGGAAAGATGTGATTTGTCTTTTTTATTGAAAATGATAGAAATGATGTGAAATTATAATTTTATCCAATTATTTTCCGTTTAACTGAACATTTTAAATAATTTATTTTAAATATATTTTTAATAAAAATTGAAAGTTGATTTACAACAGAATGGAACTAAAAAACTATTTTTGTGGGAAAGAAAATAACTTTTTATGTTATAGCTCTTTCGTATATGTCCGCTTTAGATTGAATGATCATTTTGAAAAAACTTCAATTTAGTTCAGCTGTAGAAAAAATATTCTTGGATTGAGCTTTTTCGTCCTTACAAGAGTTTTTATTCTACAATTCATTTCAAAAGATTTCATTCGGTACACACAAAAATAACTAATATGTTTGTAAGGAAAGGTATGTATGTTTGTGTATTTTTTTAAATAGAAGGGATTAGTTTTTTTATGTAGTTTTTAATTTATTTTAAAGTTTTTTGTTAGTAATTATTATAAATTGTTTGTGTTTAGTTTAGTGTTTATTGTGCTTTTAATTTTTTTAAAATTTTTAAAGTTATTTTGTTAGTAATTTATGATTAGGTTATATATTGTTTGTGTTTAGTTTAGTGTTTATTGTGATCTTAATTTTTTGTTTTTTTTAATTATTTTAAAGTTATTTTGTAATTTATGATTAGATTATAAATTGTTTGTGTTTAGTTTAGTGCTTATTGTGATTTTTTATAAATGTAATTTTTTTGTTTTTAAAATTATTTTAAAGTTATTTTGTTAGTAATTTATGATTAGGTTATAAATTGTTTGTGTTCAGTTTAGTGTTTATTGTGATTTTTATGAATGCAAATTTTTTAAAGTTATTTTGTTATAATTTATGATTAGGTTATAAATTATTTGTTTAGTTTAATGTGTATTGATTTGTTATAATGTAATTTTATTTTTTTGATTTATTTGGTAATTTTTTGATATATTGAAATGTTGATTAAATTTGTTTTATATATTTTTATATGTTGTTTGAAAGAAACTAAACATGTATGTTTCTACTTTATTTTTGTTGATTCGTATGTTTTTTATGTTTGGATAGTTTATGTTTATTTTAATTATATTATTATTGTAAGCTAACATAAATTTTTTATGTAGGTAAAATATGAGAATTTAGGAGATTTTTTATTGTAATTATATTTTTATTGTATTATTTACTATATGTATAATATTAATGTGTTTTTATAATTATTGAAAATGGACCCTCGTGAATTAATTATCGAAATTTTTATTCTCAACAAATTGTTAGGGTGTCTCAGTTTTGTATTTTAATATTGTTTCTCCTATTATTGGGATAAAAAGGCTCAAATCCAAATTATTTACCTACCTTACTCTGTTTTTTGCAACAAACTAATTGAATTCTATTTTTTTTTTTAAATTGCAAATTTGCAACAAATGGTTCTTTGATTAATAATGATGATCACATATTAATAACTATAAATGAGATGGTAATAAAATTGTTATTTGTTACTTACGTCATTTACAAAATTAAATTAGGTTATATTAACTATTTCGCTAATTTAATAATGTCAAGGCTCATACCGCGCTTTAAGGGGTCGTGTGAATGGTATAGGTTATCTGCCAGATGAACGCTTCATGCCATACTTGGAGCTAGCCGGATTCAGATAAGTGGCATTGATCCAAACTTTTGATTTGCGATACAACTTAATATCCGCTTTGGTCGAGCGATGGTGCTCGGAGACCCACGCATTTCATTTGCCGTATAGAGAGTGCACCATCACTTTGCAGTATATTACATTTCAACTTGGGCTCCCCATCTACGGGAATGTGGTCACGGGCGTAAGTTTGATCTCTAGGCTAGCCGCCTTTTGCTATAACTTACTTGGACACTCGCCCAATAAGGGGAAATTTACGGGTTTGAGGTTTTCATGGCTAAAGGCCAATTTCTAGTATTTACCGAATACTGCCACTAAATGGGAAGTGATGTACACCGTTTGAGCATACATTATGCACATTATAGGGGGTGTACCCACTTGATGTACCCCCTATAATGTACTTGCCTCTATTATTTGATTTTCATAACATCTGTTCATATAGTTTAGGGTCTGCAGTGTTAGCTATGTTGTACTGCAAACTTTGTCGGACGGCAAATCCTTCTTCCGTGGACATAGGCAAATGCCTCATATTGTTGCAGTCTTGGGCGCTTTACCATATGCCATTCTCGGCATTGATTAGCCACTAATCATATGCATTTCCACTTGTGAATAGGTGATGAATTTTTACTCATTATAGCAATTATTTGACATTTTTTCGAATAATATTATTCTAATAATTTATTTTCATAGATGGAGTACTAATTCGGGTATCGAGAGGTCATACACGATTTCGATATATCGTCTGATGATTGAGAATCTTGCTGGAGAGGGGGCAAGTTATTCCAATATTCGTGACATTTTATTATTTTATCTTACTCGATTTGTGTTAATATAAACATGTTATTAATTCTGCAGTTCATCTAGATGCCCTATTTATCCCAAAAATTATGATGGTTCTTCCCTCGTCTGCCCATCTACTCAGACTTATGGTACATTAACACACCCATTATCAATTTCCAGACAGTGGAGTGGTATCACGAAGATCGAGTACTTTGGCAGTTCGGTTGTAATACCCCATACCCGTACCTGAGACCGGGATAGGATACGAGGTATTACCGAGATTTTCAGAATAATTTCAATTAATTTATATTATTTAGTATTCATTTTCATGTTTCATATTCACATCAATAACATACAATCTCAAGCAATTTAAGAATATAATTCAAGTTTCCTTTCAATTTATTTTGCTTATAACTTTTAATACATACTACTTTAGTACACACATACCATTATTACTTGAAAACAATTCTCATTATACATTTTAATTCATTTCACCCTTAGTAAAATCTAGTAACATGACTCGGATACCTAAGACTCCATCCAAAACACACCAAGAAACACTTAAGTGCTTAGCCATGAGGCACCATACCACATCCTTCCAGACACAACCAAATTGCACATAAATGCATCCATCCAAACACACCCAAAGAGCACCGAAGTACTAAGTCCAAAGGCATTAGAGTATGCATATGACTGCATAGCTCAAAGGCAACAAAGAGTGCATGTAATATATACAAAGTCGAAGGTAACTGAACTCCATATATAATTCTTATTAACATGTCCAATGTATCTTAACTCTTTGCTAAGTTTATTAGGGCATATAATGATCGTGGTTATCATACATCAATTAAAATCATTATCAATTAAAACCAGAGACATATTTCAAAGTTTCAGAGTATATTAGATAACCATTTGTCTAATTTTACATAAAAGCACTATATATTAGATAACCATTTGTCTAATTTTACATAAAAGCACTATAAGTGCTTCTACGTATTGAATAAAATTCATATTTGAAAGCCGTATAACATGTTCATTTATTTATTTAACATCACACTCTCATGCAAATTAGCCATGCTAACTAAATATTCATATATGTTTTCCTCCTCCTCCTCTCCATTCCACATCCTTAATGTATATAACACACTTGTAAGTAACATTATCTATAATTTTTATTATTTACTTTTATGGATATTTAAGCTGTCCATCTGTGTCATAGTCACTAAATTATTTATATCTGGAGCTATAAAACTCAAAATTAAGATCAGCTAATTTTCCCTAAAACTAGACTCATATATATTTTTACCATAAAATTTTCAGAATTTTTGATTAATCCAATATGTACAGTTTATTCTATAAAGTTATCCCTGTTCTGCTGTCTGACAGTTTGGACCCTTATTCACTAAAAATTAATTATCTCATAGTAAAAAACTCGGATAATATTCCCGTTGATTTCTCCTGAAAATAGACTCATTACGGATTCTAAAAATATAACTTTAAGTCTCTAATTATTTTTATCCAATTTTTGGTGTTTTTCTAAATTCAGAATAGGGGAACCCAATTTCATTCTGACCTTGTATCACAAAATTCATTATATCTCATAATTTACAACTCAATTGCTTATAGCGTTTCTTCTATAAGAGACTAGACTCAATAAGATTTAATTCCATATTTTATTCATCCTCTAATTCAATTTTTATAATTTTTGGTGAATTTTCAAACTTAGACTACTGCTGCTGTCCATAATAGTCTTAGTGCAAAATGTTGATTTTCTACTTTTAATTTCAATTTAATCCTAACTAAATTCACTTACTTTTTTTTTTATCTTAATTCATACTTTATTTCTACTCAATTTTTAACCAAAATTAGACATAATTATCTATTTTTCATCATAAAACCATAATTTCAAAATTCTTTCAATTTAGTCCTTAAAGCATAAAACTTATGAATCACTTTACAATTCAATCCTTATTTCATTTCTAACTTGAATTTCTATCAATTTAGCCCTTAATTCATCATTTTACTCAACATGAACATTATCTAGAAATCTAATAACTTTCAAAATATCAACTTAATTTCATCAAAATCTTGTTCCAAAGCTTCTAAAACATCAAAATTAAGTAAAAAGGACTAAATTGACTTACCTATTAAACTTCCAAGCTTCAAACCTTTAATTTTCTCTTCTCTTCTTTCTTTTCTCTTTTTCTTTCTTCCTTCCCCTGTTTGGTTGCACATTCTGTTTCTTTTCATTCTAATTCTTTCTTTCTTTTTCCTTTTTTATTTACTTTACTTGTAATAATAATATATAATATACTTATATAATAAGCAAACATATATGTGTATTACAAGTGCATGTATACTATTGGTACACATATAAATTATTTTTACCATACACTTGTCTTATATTTAATTTATTTATCAAATAATATCAATTAAATAATAATAAATACATTAATTATTTACTTAAATAATAAGTGAATACATACATGTATTACAAATATATGTATTATATTAATTACACATGTATTTTATTTTTGCCATACACTTGGTACTCCTTTTGGCTTATTTGCCTTTTTAGTCCCTTTACTTTTCTTTATTCTATAATTAAACTTTCACTCTTCATTCAATTTAACCCTTTTATCTAATTATCCTTAATTAAGCTAAATTCACTTAATTAAACTCTAATTAATCACTCATTTTATTTCGTAAATATTTTTAAATAAATATTTACGAATCCACTTTTCATAAACAGATATCCGAAATTATACTTTTTCAGTATCGGTAAAATTCAGGTCATTACAATTCTCCCCCCTTTAATAAATTTCGTCCTCGAAATTTGCCTAAAAGAGGTGGGGATTCTGGGATTCAGTAATCTCACTTTGTTTCTTTCGGTTCTCATGTTGCTTCATTAGTATTATAACTTTAGATTGCAATCTAGTATCTCAATCGGTTCTTCTTCTTCATACAATGAATTAATTTAAATTTCAGTATCCCTTATCAAGCTAACATATAAGAGATTTGACCTATATTTTCTGAGCATCACAAATTTTCTGTAGCTTCGGAAGTGAAACCAATCAATTCATTACTATCTGAATTCTTTCTATAATTTCAGATACCCAAACAGAACGAGAACTCAACTTCTCTTTTCCAATTAGATCTCAAAAGTTTCTTCCAACATGCAACTTAAGAAATACCTCATCACTGGCAGAATACTCGATAAACATAATTTCCATCTGCTAAAACTGCTTTCAGTCTATTTCAATCTAATCTGATCACTTTCACTTTTCTTCGGTTTCATAAATCAAACAACTTTGCATATTCATTTTCTCACAATATTAAATCAAATACTATGAAATTCTACATTTACAATCATACAGAATTTCATACAATACTGTAAACTATTATTACATATCCCGAACTTCTTGTACTTGTTCTAGAATCAGAATATAAACCATGTATTTCAATCAGAAATAATAAAAATTACTATACCATGAATCTGACGATCTCAGAAACCCATATTTCGGATAATTATTAAGTAAGAATTTCATTCATATCGAAATAATTTATACAGACTTTGCCTTATCTTCGACGATTGTTCAAATATCATTTTTCTTTTTCACGGATAGAGATAATTCCAGTCCAAAACCATAGAAATTCTATCCCATTTCCATTATGGTATCATCACTGGTTGTAATAGTCCTGAAGACATCTATACCTGATATAAACATTTATATGCAAATTCAAAGTATTGCTTTTCTTTTCCCAGTCTTCAACACATCTGTCTCAAATCACTGTACATCTTATTCTTCCAGAATGCATAGACATAGTACTACTATAATTTCATGCAAATTCTCCTGTATAAGTTCTGAATCCCTCTGTTCAGCTTTTATTTCTAAATTGCAAACAACCATTATATTTAATCCAAAATGTTTAGTCAGAAATCATCTGTACACTATACCCATATAAAATCTTAAAAATTTACTATAATATACCCAGTTATAACGGCTATATTCAAATATTTTTGCAATTTATTCACCAGTCAATTGACTAGTAAAGCCTCATAATTTAATTTTCATGTATTTACTCATATAACATTTATTATTCTCAAGTATTATAAAACATTTATCCGTACTTTTACGAGTTCTGCTTCATCATAACTAACATTTTTACTCAGGGATAATCCTTTATCTTGTAACGAAAATTGTTTACTTTTTATTTGACAGAGGCCCAGTAGACTAGATAGAACACTTCGGATATACAGGACTTATACAGAGGTGCATTATTATGCACTAATGAACAGAGAGCACTGAAGTGCTATACAGAGAGCACAAATGTGCTAATCAGAGAGCATTGACGTGCTAAATATCAGAGAGCACAAATGTGCTAATCAGAGAGCACTGGCGTGCTAAATATCAGAGAGCATTGTCGTGCTAATATTCAGAGAGCACTGGCGTGCTAATAATCAGAGAGCGTGCTGAAGTCCCTTAACATCCTAGTAGTTCTAATCTTGTCTACTTGGGCAAATTATTTCATACATGCATATCACTTTTACACCTTTCGCATAATATTTTTACATGCTTTACAATTTAATCCTTGTACCAATAATTCATATACTTATATCTTCTGTATCTTCAATACATGTAATATATTTCAAAATTCACTATTCGTTCATAATTCTTTAATAATCCTTATCATATACTTCATATATTACATTTATATATTTTGTAATTTAGTCATCACCAATATTTCATGTAGTAATATAATTTGCTTTTAATAATACATATAACATAATATTTATCATCGACATGTATTATAAAACATTTATTCATGCTTTTTTTTTCTATCGATTCATCATAATCAACTTTCTACTCGTATACTTGAGTATCGCTTTTAGCATTATCAGAATTAGCTTGGTTGAAAAACATCTCTTTTTATAAGTAAAACAAATTTCATTAGAGTCGATAGATATCACACTATCACATATTTTAATGACATGTGTTTTTAGACTTCACATATACTATGTTTGGTCTGAGAACCGACTAAACCATAGCTTTGATACCATTAAATGTAATACCCCATACCCGTACCTGAGACCGGGATAGGATACGAGGTATTACCGAGATTTTCAGAATAATTTCAATTAATTTATATTATTTAGTATTCATTTTCATGTTTCATATTCACATCAATAACATACAATCTCAAGCAATTTAAGAATATAATTCAAGTTTCCTTTCAATTTATTTTGCTTATAACTTTTAATACATACTACTTTAGTACACACATACCATTTTTACTTGAAAACAATTCTCATTATACATTTTAATTCATTTCACCCTTAGTAAAATCTAGTAACATGACTCGGATACCTAAGACTCCATCCAAAACACACCAAGAAACACCTAAGTGCTTAGCCATGAGGCACCATACCACATCCTTCCAAACACAACCAAATTGCACATAAGTGTATCCATCCAAACACACCCAAAGAGCACCGAAGTACTAAGTCCAAAGGCATTAGAGTATGCATATGATTGCATAGCTCAAAGGCAACAAAGAGTGCATGTAATATATACAAAGTCGAAGGTAACTGAACTCCATATATAATCCTTATTAACATGTCCAATGTATCTTAACTCTTTTGCTAAGTTTATTAGGGCATATAATAATCGTGGTTATCATACATCAATTAAAATCATTATCAATTAAAACCAGAGACATATTTCAAAGTTTCAGAGTATATTAGACAACCATTTGTCTAATTTTACATAAAAGCACTATAAGTGCTTCTACGTATTGAATAAAATTCATATTTGAAAGCCGTATAACATGTTCATTTATTTATTTAACATCACACTCTCATGCAAATTAGCCATGCTAACTAAATATTCATATATGTTTTCCTCCTCCTCCTCTCCATTCCACATCCTTAATGTATATAACACACTTGTAAGTAACATTATCTATAATTTTTATTATTTACTTTTATGGATATTCAAGCTATCCATCTGTGTCATAGTCACTAAATTATTTATATCTGGAGCTATAAAACTCAAAATTAAGATCAGCTAATTTTCCCTGAAACTAGACTCATATATATTTTTACCATAAAATTTTTAGAATTTTTTATTTAGCTAATAAGTACATTTTATTCTTTAAATTTATCCCTGTTCTGCTGTTTGACAGTTTCGACCCTTATTCACTAAAAATTAATTATCTCACAGTAAAAAACTCGGATAATATTCTCGTTGATTTCTCCTGAAAATAGACTCATTACGGATTCTAAAAATATAACTTTAAGTCTCTAATTATTTTTATCCAATTTTTCGTGATTTTCTAAATTCAGAATAGGGGAACCCGATTTCATTCTGACCTTGTATCACAAAATTCATTATATCTCATTATTTATAACTCAATTGCTTATAGCGTTTCTTCTATAAGAGACTAGACTCAATAAGATTTAATTCCATATTTTATTGATCCTATAATTCAATTTTTATAATTTTTGGTGAATTTTCAAACTTAGACTACTGCTGCTGTCCATAATAGTCTTAGTGCAAAATGTTGATTTTCTACTTTTAATTTCAATTTAATCCTAACTAAATTCACTTACTTTTTTTATCTTAATTCATACTTTATTTCTACTCAATTTTTAACCAAATTTAGACATAATTATCTATTTTTCATCATAAAACCATAATTTCAAAATTCTTTCAATTTAGTCCTTAAAGCATAAAACTTATGAATCACTTTACAATTCAATCCTTATTTCATTTCTAACTTGAATTTCTATCAATTTAGCCCTTAATTCATCATTTTACTCAACATGAACATTATCTAGAAATCTAATAACTTTCAAAATATCAACTTAATTTCATCAAAATCTTGTTCCAAAGCTTCTAAAACATCAAAATTAAGTAAAAAGGACTAAATTGACTTACCTATTAAACTTCCAAGCTTCAAACCTTTAATTTTCTCTTCTCTTCTTTTTTTTCTCTTTTTCTTTCTTCCTTCCCCTGTTTGGTTCCACATTCTGTTTCTTTTCATTCTAATTCTTTCTTCTTCTTTTTTCCTTTTTTTATTTACTTTACTTTTAATAATAATATATAATATGTGACAGCCCAAAATTGACCATAGTCGGGAAGTGGTTTCGGGACCACAAAACCGAGGCATAAAATAATTTAATATTCATTTTGATGCCTATGATATGTGTTAATTTGTGTGTGACATTTTGATGATTTGATTTAGGGTCATAAATGTGAATTTCACTAAAAGGACCTAGTAGTGAACTTTGAAAGTAGGATAGGGAAATGTGTGATGACTAATTAAAGCATGCATGCAAAACAATGGTCTTGCATGTCAAATACCCCCTTTATAAGTGGTGGCCGGCCATGACAAGGAGGATGGGCAAAACATGTCATAGACATGTTTTGTTGGTGCAATATGGGAGGAAAAATTAAACCGAGGTGAGGAATAAAGAATTGAAAAAAAAAAGGAGAGAAGGTGTAATCCCCCCCATTGCCGTGAGTTGAAGGAAAAGAAAGAAAAAAATTTGTTCATCCTTTCTTTGAGCCAAAACTAGGAAGAAAATACAAAGAAGAAAAAGAAATGTGTGTGTTCATCCTTGAACATCTTTTGGCCGAAAATTGAAGGAAAAAGGGAAGAAGGGAGTGAAGCATTCGGCTATCCTAGGTCACTATTAAGGTAAGTTTGATGTTTTGCCATGAGATTCATGTATATTTTAGTAGTTAGCTTGAGTTCTAACTAGCCATGGTTCAAATCCTTACTATGTCATGGAGATGATATTCGGCTAAGGTGAGATTGTGTTGATATCATTTGCATGCTAAAAGTGAAGCTTTGCAATGGTGCATGTGATGGTGGATTAATGATTATTGAATATTCTTTTAGCAATTTTGAGTGAGAGTTTGATAGATACTATGAGGTTAAACTTCATGACATTGTAAGCTTGTAAGTTGGATGATGAAATTCATGCTTTGTGAAGGTAAATGGTGTAGAAGGAGCATTCGGCCATAATGAAGATATATGAGATAGTCATAATCAGCCTTATGATTCGGCTCTTGCATGTATATATATATATATATGTTTGCACATGATGTATTGGTATGACATATATACTCTCTCAAGGCATATAATTACATATGATGGTGTTTCGGTTATGAAGTAAATGATTGATGCGTATTGAGTTACAATATGGAATGCGTTAGTTAGTAAAATGTATGCTGTTTTTGTGTGGTATTAAGTGTATAATTGGCCTCAACATGGACATGCATATTCGGCCACATGAGGGGAATTGGTGTGCATGCATTTGGTTAGAGGCAAGCATATTGATGCCTATTCTTGGCTTAGAAAATTCGGCTAAGAGGAATATTAACTAATGTGTTGAGTTCGATTCATGATTTCGTACATATGTGACTTTGATGCCTAATGAGTATATATATTGGCTAAGTACCTTGAATTCCTCTTTCGATGCTCAAATGATTAAATCAATTTATTTGTTAAATTAAGCTCAAGAGCAAAGGGGAGCGAAATCCGATAAAGGGAAGGAAAAGGTAGTCGAGTAGCCGTCGAAATCGCTCGACCACGTCCGAAGTAAGTCTTCGAGTAATGACCCTACTTGAATTATATTGAAATGATTTGTCATATTATGGCGGACAGCGAATGTGCGTGGGGACTAAGTTATAAAGTTAATTGAAATCATGCTCTTTGTGTGTGGCTATTGAGCCGAAATTGGAAAGGTTTGATAAATATTTTGTGTTTGAGCCTTAGTAACTAAAAATGAAATATGGATGTGTCGTGATTATTGATATATGTATACATGAGCATTTGAATGATACCGGACTAAGTCCCAAGGCATTTATGCTAGTGAATATATCCGGCTAAGTCCCAAAGGCATTTATGCTAGTGATTATATTCGGCTAAGACCAAGGCATTCGTCTGAAGTTGTCATATCCGGCTAAAACCCAAGGCATTTGTGCAAGATACCAAATCGGGTTAAGACCAAGGCAATTGTGCTTGTGGTTATATCCAGCTAAATTCCGAAGAAGCTCGGTTTGAAGGTGAGCGTTTTGGTGCGGTAATAAATTTAATTAATACGCTCGAAAAACCCATATGATAA
Organism: Gossypium arboreum; assembly: GCF_025698485.1. Lineage (NCBI taxonomy): Eukaryota > Viridiplantae > Streptophyta > Magnoliopsida > Malvales > Malvaceae > Gossypium > Gossypium arboreum. The sequence goes on along the minus strand of NC_069076.1, from coordinate 60,167,317 downwards.
GGTATGTTTACATGTGCATCGGAAAAGTCGATTCGTTTGAAATAGTGTTCGTTCGATCGACTAACGAACTTTTGGCTCTTAGATATGTTGATACCTTGTGTGTGTATATGATTATGAGAATGTGTATTACTAAAGTGATTCATTTAGCTATGTGAATGTAATACTTTAGTCAAAGCTGATTTCATTACTTGAGACTTACTAAGCATTAAAATGCTTACCCCGTTGCTTTGGCTCTTTGTTTTATAGATTTTGCTCGTTAGCTATCGGATTCGGGATCATTGAAGTCGAAGTCATCCATACTATCAAAGCCCCCTTTTTGGTACAAATTTTGGTTGAACTTTGAAATGGCATGTATAGGACTACCCTTTTGTTGTAGGTCATGTACCTTTCGGTTTTGTGTAAACTTAGATAGCCATGCGAAAATGGCTTATATACGTTTTTAGCATAGTACTATAATCGTTTGTATGTTGATCATTATGAGGTATGAAATTGTTTTGAAACGATTAGCCATTGGAATGGTTAATCATGATCACACTTTGTGCTATGTATGCAAAAAGGGCCAATTGAATCATGGAAATTATGAAATAGGTAAAGTCTACCTTAAAGGCAGATGCTGTCAGCAGCAGTGGTGTGGATGTGAAAAATCACTAAAAATAGCAGGAATGGAATTAAATAGTGAATAAATTATTTAAATGAACCTTGATGAATCTATTTTCATATGGAATAAACGAAACGGTCATATGAGTTGTATGTTAAGAGATATTTAGGTTTTCGTGAAACAGGGCCAGAACGGTTTCTGGATTCCATGTTCCGAATTTGGAAATTCATTGTAAATTAACCAGAGATAATTAGGAGTCATTCCATATATGTATAGATTCCTCCTTGAGTCTAGTTTCTAGAGAAACAAACAGCATCAGTATTGAAGCCCTGTACAGGGAGATATCCAATACGTAATGCGTGAAGGTCAGTGTAGTCAAACCCTGGATTAGGGGAGACTTTAACTAATAAACTGTACTAATTGGCCAGACAAAAAATTCTATAAAAAAATATGTTGATGGAAATATGAGTCTAGTTTCAGAGAAAAATTACGAAACTGATTTTTGAGCTTTAAAACTCAAGATATGATTTTTAAGGCGACAGTGATGTAGTAACCAGCTAGTCTGGAAATTTTTTTTTATGGACTGTGAAAACAATTAAGTTAACTCTGTGTGCACCTTGTGTTCGACTCCGGTAACGGACTCGGGTACGGGGTGTTACAATTTTATTGGTATCAGAGCTACGGTTTAGTCAATTCTAGGACTACCGTAATGCGTTTGGGTCTAGCTATACATGCCATATTATGTGATTATTTGATAGTGTGGTGATTTCTGACGTTTGAATTTGGGTTTATTTATAGTAATGGATCCCGATCCCAACCGAGCGATAGCTGATGATGTGGAGAGTGTGGCGCCTGCTCCTGCACAAGGGACAGCGCCGGTGGACTCTCAACCTGTTGCTAGCAATCCGAATGATGAGGCTAGGCAAGCTTTCTATAGCTTGATGAATGATTGGTTCAACCAATACATTCGAACTAACACGGCTGTTCCACAACCTCCATTCCCGACTAATACAACCCCCGCACCTACAATGCCTCCGTGAATCGACCAAATAAGGCGAATAAGCCCCAGTTGATGAATCCGAAAACATGGGCTCTGAATTTAAAGCTACGGATAGCGACGATGCCGAGCAAGCTGAATTTTGGTTGGACAACACTATCCGGCACTCGATGAGCTATCTTGTACACCGATGAATGCCTAAAGTGTGCTATCTCCTTGCTACGCGATTACGCCTACTATTGGTGGAGTACTCGACTTCACAGTGCCCGAGAGCAAGTAACTTGGGAGTTTTTCCAAACGAGTTTGGAAAAAGTATATCGGTCGAGATTTATGGATCAAAATGGAAGGAATTTCTTGAACTTAAACAAGGTTCCATGTCGGTTACCGACTATGAACGAAAATTTGTGAGGCTTAGCCAGACGCAGCGAGAATGCATTTCTTCGTCGTAATGTGTAAACGCTCAAGATGGACTGAATGATGATATAAAGTCGTATGTTGGCATTTTGGAAATCCGAGAGTTTGTGGCTCTTGTCGAGCGAGCGTGCAAAGCCGAGGAGCTCAGTATGGAGAAAAGAAAAGCTGAAGTGGGAGCAAGGGAGTTTTGTAAGAGGTACTCTGAGATGGGGAAACCGTATTTTTTTGGTAGGCGGTCAATGATAGTCTCCCCGCACATGACACGAATTGGGAAACCCTCTCATTCCCTTCCACATTCGCCTTCTGCACCCAAGCCAGAGCCACACTTTAGGGATAGTTCTTATCATCCAGACTTAGGGGTCGATGACTATTTCCCGGGCTCGTCAAGCTACGGATATCATTTAAAGTTTGATATCTTCAGCCCACTACCACTGTAATACTCCACTCCTTTTGACCCGTATCCACCGCAGTACTCCACTCCTTCTAGCTCAAGCTCATCGACGGTGTTTGGGGCATATGATTTTTCTTCTATGTTTAGCATGCGCCAATGTTCGGGTGAAGAGAACTTGATAGCCGCGATCACCCGCAACGTGAATGTCGACCTCCACAAACATATTCCCCTAGGACCAAACCATCAAACCATTAATTTTAGAGTATTTTGTTATTTAAATAATCTAGTTTGTATTTATTTAATTGTAATAACATATAAATGCAAAAATACCAACTTCGTAATTTAAATTGAGATTCATTGCAACATTAAAAATTGGAACAAACTTCATAATTTAAATTGAGATTCATTACAACATTAAAAATTGGAACAAACTTTGTAATTTAAATTGAGATTCATTACAACATTAAAATTTGGAATAAACTTTATAGTTTAAATTAGATTTATCGCAACATTAAAACGATGAACAAAAATTGTAATTTAAATATAGATTCATCGGAGTACATTAGTTCAATTCCTATCCGATAGTGGAGATTGTCCAATATAGCAGTTTCGCTGCAGGCATTTACTCCGATTATTACAAGCTAATACGCTACAACACTTTCCGTCAGATTTCTCCCTAATGTCCATTTCATTATGGATCTTGGATGATTGTAGACAACCTTTCATATTCATACACAAACCTTTGTCCAGGACAAGCTTGGAAGTCGTCGAAGGCAACTGCCATGTAGACAGGTCAAGCATGATGAATAATTCATTCTCCCAGACGCGTAACGTTTTCTCGAGGGTGTACACCTCATCGATAAACTATTCAACATTGAGCGAGACTTTAACACAAGTTGCCACGACATGCGCACGAGGATAATGAAGTGTCTGGACCTCTTGCAGTCGCACCGTCTGTTTTAGAGATCAACTCTGTAGGACTTAGGTGGTATATCAGGTTGATGACTGATGGTCTTCATAACTCAAAACGTTTCAAGATGTCATGAATATATTTCTACATTCATCGACCTCGCCCTCCGACAGTTTATAACCATTGCATCTCTGACATCTTTGACAAACATGTGTTTTGCCACCATCTAGTTGACTTGTTACTTCCTCATTTTTGGCATCAAGGTAGCCAACCTGTAGAACGTAGCTGAGAACACAAATGAAATCGAAAAATGTCATGTTTTTTTCAACACGGAGTTAACCCCTTTCGCCATGTTGGTGGTCATATGACCATAGCGAAAGCCTTAATTGAAACTTTGAGCCCATTGCCACGGCTCCATGGTACCCAACCACTATTGGAAAGGTGTGTTCATTTTACCTTCCATGTCACTCTCAAGTTGAGTCATCCTTTGCCGAAAAATGTGTGACTCTAGTTCGTACATTGTGTATAAATTAAGAAAAGATAAGTTACAATCTTGCCATAAACATTAAAATGTATATTGAAAAGCTAAGGTCATCATTTACCAATTTTCACAACTTGTCTTCGCCAGTCTGTATTCTTATAATCTCGGTAAAAGTTAGCCGCGATGTGCCAGGCGTAATAAACGAGTCTCCATGGTACACCAAAATGCCTAATGGTGGCAATTAATCATTTCCCTTTATTGAAGATGATACAAATATTATCTTTTCTAATAACATACATCCACAGGTTCATAAGGAAGAATTTCCATGATTCCATATTCTCCTTATCTTCAATAGCAAACCCTACCAGGAGCACGTTCTTGTTTCCGTCTTAAGCAACCACAAGAAGTAGGATATACGTATATTTTTCGTATAGCCAGGTTTCATCTACTTGCACAAATGACTTGCAGTGGGGAAATACGCGCACGCATGGATCAAACATCCAAAACATCAGTTGGAAATTTGTTTCCCGGTTGTAGTTGGTCATTTAGACCATAATAAGGTCGGGTCTACAACTTAATTGCAGTCCCCGACATCTACTCTAGTATAGTGGCTATCCACCCCTGTAGCTCATTGTATGACGCGTCCAAATCTCCATACAATTGCTCCATTGCCATCCATTAGTTATCCATGCTTTCCAGTATGATACTTGACACTGGATTTGTGCTTGCATTTCAGCAATCAATGCCAAAACTTTAATGGTCGACATGTCCTTCACCATTGGCATGATGTATGTACAGATAGTTTTAGAATCAAGTTTCTGGTGATCTTCTGTCATACGTGTTAAAGTGCATGTGTGAGGCCCAACAAATTTTTGTATCTCTCACTTCTGTGACTTTTGGATAAATGCGGCTCGTACTTGCCAATTGCAGCCTTTTTTTAACCTCTAACACTCCCTAATTGTAACACCCCTAACTTGTATCTACCGTCAGAACAGGGTTTAGAAGTATTACCGAAACATTCAGAAACATTTACAATAACTCATGTAAATTACTATTCATTTATAGAGATCATTCATAACGTCCCTTGATTGGGCCCTCGAGGCCCAATACAAGCATTAGAATTGAGTCAGGACTTAATTGGAAACTTTAAGAATTTTTCGCGACTTTTCCAAATTTTTCCAAGGTACAAGGCTCACACGCCCGTGTGGTCCAAGGGACACGCCCGTGTGACCTTGGGACATACCCGTGCTAGAGGCTGTGTTCGACCCCATGTAACACTCTAACTTGCACACATAGCCATGCCACACGCCTATGTGCTAGGCCGTGTGGTCAATTAATTCAATTTGAAATTAGGTGTAGGTTTCACATGGCCGAGACACACGCTCGTGTTCTAGGCAGTGTGGCATACACGGCTGAGACACACGCCCATGTCTCTGCCCATGTGCTTAATTCTAAGCGTTCTATTTCTCAAAATTAAGGTGCAGGGGACACACGGCCTAATCACATGCCCATGTTACCAGACACACGGTCTAGACACACACTCGTGTGTCTGCCCGTGTGGATAAAACAAAGTCATTTCTAGCTTTATTTCTCACCTAAAACTTCACCCAAGACCTGCACTTGAAACACACAACCAATACAAGCCATTCCAAGCATTCAAATTAAACAAACTTCTTCATTAACAAGGCATATCATTACCCGTATACATGATCACAACCTTACCTTAGTTTAACTTAAGCATTCACAACATTGATCATATATTCTTAACATAACACATGTGTATATATATATCATAATAATCTACTTAGTTATATCAAATTGAACCATCATTAACCATTTCAATGGCTAGGTTACAAAATAACATTTCAAGCCACTATTGGCTAAGTTGTCCTATACATGCCATTATACCAAATGATTTTTACTAATTATACCCAAAATGACTAGTTGATAGTGTGACGATGCTCCAACATCTCCAACCTTCATGATCTTTCGATCACTATAAAATAGGGGAAAAATAAACGGAGTAAGCATTACATGATTAGTAAGTTCGTATAACGAAAACTAAACCTACCAATCCCTTTTATTAAATCTAAGCATACAATAAAAAGTTTTCCATCCATTTGGCTAAATTGCCTAAACACATGCATCCAATCAAACATGTTAGTCACAAAGTTTACTTATACATAAATTAAGAATAGATGAACTTATCATGCAATACACTTTCAAGATATTATCATTTCATCTCATAATTCTCATGCCATGTCTAAAGTTATATGTCTGCTGAATCATTGAAATTCTGATGGATGCTTAAGTAGTACACTCGAAGTGTACGATTCAATAATCCGTCAATTTCTTATTCAAGGGTACCCATTAGGGCACTTAACCTAGAAACACTCTCTCGAGCCACATATTGTATAACAGGATTACCAGTCCAGCTAAATCCTTTATATAACGTAAGCTCAAAGGAGTTCGATTAGGATTACCAGTCCAAGCTAATCATAACGTATACTCGAGAGGTATGCTATTAGGATTACCTGTCTGGGATAAATCCTTTCTATAACAAGGTCAATGGCATTACTTGTCTGAGCTAAATCCTGTTTGCAACAAATACAGGACCTTATTAGTTTTAAGAAAGCGCAAATAGTCATTGGAATTTAGTATTCAATCGGGACTTACCCCTTTATCATCATTTCAAGCATGAATTCAAACATTCATTATAATAATCAAATAAGTCATATCAATATAATTCACATTACATACAAATACTGCAACGCCCCAAAAATCCTGAAATCTTGAATTTTTCTTTTTGTGCTTAATAATTCCGGTTAAGTGTTAATTACGCAAAGATAGGTCTTGGTCAAGGTTTGAGTTCGAATTAAGGGGTAGAAGAAATTATAATTTAGTTATTAAAAAAATCAAGGCTGGCAAGTAGTTGGGCTTTTAAATAAAGTTAAGGGAAAATAGCATCAAAAAACCTAGTAGAGGAGTGGCTAAGTGACGCCACTTAGAGTGTAGAGAGGTGGCGTTAATAGCTAGCAAGGAGGTCCAAGGTTCGAATCCTAGCTTAGTATTTTTAGAAGTTTCATTTTGGCCTTCTAGAAGGATGGAAGTGGCGTGAAAGTGGACTCCAAGGGAAGTGTTCAGGAGAGAAAATTAAGGAAAGTATCAAGGGGTTATAGGGAGAAAAACGAGGAGATGAGAAGGGAGAAGTGATGGAGCTGAATGGGGAATTGGGCATGGGAAAATTCGGCTATAAGGCTTGTAAATAGGTGTTGAATTCTAGGGTATGAAGCTGATGCCGAATTTCTTTACCCTGTTACCAGAAACTCTTTTCTCTAAAAGCCGAAAACCCTCTGTCTTTTTTTTTTTCTTTTTCTTCTTCCTTGTGCTGAATTCTATTCTTCCTATACCTCATTGTTTACTTTTATTTCTTTTTTCTTGGAGCAGAATAACCTTCTTTTTCCATACAAAATCGTAAACGGCCGAACCTCTTTGGCCGAATACCTTTGGTGCAATCACTACTCTTTCTACTTTGGTCAAATCTAGTGTAAGTATTGTTCTTCCAATCGGTTTCTTTGATAAGTATCGAATATTTTCCCTCACTCTTTCTAATCAACTGTGATAGGGAATTAGTATCGGATCTCGGATCTTAGCTCATTGCCGAATTGCTCTTTAGGTGTTGTAGTCTTGGTAAGTATTCCTCATCCATTGGCTAAGGTTGGCTGAATAGCCATAGTAAGGTAAGGGGGCTTGTGTTGGATACGAGTCACCTATTATTCTGGTTTTAATAGGTACGATTGGTGCAGATCTAGGAGTTGATCGTGGTTAGTGAAAGGGTTACGATACTTATCGCGCAAGGTAAGGTTAAGGTGAGATTCCAGCTTTTGGTAAAGTATTCGATAAGTATGTGAGTTTAATATTTAAGTGATATCGATTGTAGGTTTGGGCTAAGGAAATCACAGGACGCTTGTATACTAGGTGTGTACATAACTGCACACACAAGTAGATCGGCAAATCTCGAAAAGTCGAAATGCTGAAAAGCCAAAAGTTTGGCTAAAGTAGTCTTGCGAGTGCGCGAACACTCGTAAGGGGAAAACCGATAGGTTTCCTCAGGCCCATGGAAAATTCCATAGACTTGGGTTGTAAACTGGCCAAATGGGCCGGAATGGGCTAAATGGGTCCGATAGGCTGTTGGCCCCAAATAGGCAAAAATTGATAATTGATGCTATTTGATGGAAAATTGCATGTGAGCGTAATTGTAAATGTGATTTGGGCCTAGTGGCCATATGAATGTGATTTGGGCTTAATGGGCCACATTAATGTGAATGGGCCTAATAAGCCATATGAAAGAGATTGGGCCTAGTGGGCCATATATAGGTATGTGGATTTGTCTGGGCTTTGTAAGAGGTTGTAGGCCTAGTATTTGATGACAGCATAAAACTTAATTAATTTATTAAGGACCGTGGACAAGTCATAGGGTTAAGGTATGGCAACGGGTATGTGCATGTCTAGGATTGGATCTAGTGAGAGCTTTGGTACTTAAGCGGTCTTAATGACCCACCTCCTCTTCTCTGGAATCCTACCTTGTGCATAGTATTTGTTCATCTTAGCTCGCGAGACTTATACATGGGTCGAGGTAAGTGAAAGCCGTAATAAGGGAAAAATTATCGAGAATGCCCCTAAGGGTAAAAATAACCAAAATACCCCTAGGTGTTGAATATAAGTTTTGTGGATGTGACATGCATACATATACTGTTCTGCTTAGTTTGCATATGGGGTGGGAACTATGGACCGGAGGAAGTATATGAGGATCGTATGGTTGCTTGACAATCGTGGATCCACCGACGGCTTTTAAAGCCCAATATGTAAATGCAGGTAGTTCAGCAACTGGGCTACCATTGGTGTGTGGGTTGGGTGGGTCGATATTTAAATCCCCACATGGTGTGATGGGGGACAGAGCTGGTGTGTAGCGGATGAATAATTTGAATGGGATTGCATTGCATGTTTGATGTATGACGATTTTTGTATGCTTGTTTTCCATCGAGAGTTGTACACATTGAGTTTACAAAAACTCACCCCCTCTTTTATTTTATTTTCAGGTGATGCTCAGTATACGGTTCGATGTTTGGAGGGACTCTGGGTGGCCAGGTAGTAAGACAAATTTGGATTTTTTTTAAGCTTATAAGTTTTATTTTACTAAGTACGTTTCAGACCAGATTGTAATAAGGTTTTCATTATGCTATTATTACTTGAATTATTATTATTATTTTTACTGTAATTACGAGAAGTTGAACAAGGGTTTCCTAAATTATAGTATGTTTTCTACGTTTCTGCAACTTAATTTTTAAATGATAAGTTTTCTTTAATTAAATATTTTAAACAAGGCTTTCACAACTGAACGATGTGTTTATTTATTTCTTAGTTAATTAAGGTTTCTTTTGTTTAAGAAGGGTTTTTAATGAAAACACGATTTTCACTAAAACACTTCAATGTAACATGCTAGATTCGGCCATAATGTCTGGGCCGAGTTTAGGGTGTTACATTTAATGGTATCAGAGCCCAAGTTGCTAAACGTGGGCTGTGAAGCGGGCCTCATTACTTGATTTCTTTTTTTTAAATAAAATATATGTAGTTTTGATTGATTTACAATGTTTTGGAAAAAAGGGAAGTCTTGCTGAGCGGCACATCGGGTCTCTGACGTCAAACCAAGTAAGTTCTCTTTTTATTAAGCTTGTTTAAATTGTTATACGGTAGATAGTTAGAGGGCTACTTTAGACAATTATGTAGAAAGGAACTGAAGCCTGTAGGATCTTGAAACTGTAGAGGATTTACGAAAATAACTCTCTCTTTAAATACTTTCATAAAACATCGGTTTAATTATTAAATTAACTAAAACTTCATAAAATTTTAATCTAGAAAATACGTGAAATGGCGATGAGTGCTAGAAGAGGCACAAGAGGCCGTGGTCGAGGCCACGGAAGTGCTAGGGCTGAATCGTCGGCACGGGGCATATGCCCGATGTTGGAATAGAGGAGGCACTAGCCTCACCTGTGGCTGGGAATGGACAGTACGATCGGACCGCGGGGGATGATGTATTGTCGTAGGCAATGCTAAGGATTTTGGAAAGGGTCGCTGAGCCCAATAATGACACTAGAAATCGGAGGTCCATTCCAGAGCGACTTCGATCGAACGGGGCTGAGATCTTTAAGGGCGTGGCTGGCGTGGCTCCTAATATGGTAGAATATTGGTTGGAGGCCACTGAAAGGATAATGGAGGACCTAGACTGCTCACCTGAGCAAAAGTTGAAAGGAGTAGTGTCACTGCTTAGGGAAGAAGCCTACCAGTGGTGGCTGACGGTGAAAGAGGGCACCCAACCAGAGCGGGTCACTTGGGAGTTTTTCAAAGCTGCATTCCAATAGAAGTATGTAGGTGTAAGCTATGTGGATGCTAAAAGGAAGGAGTTCCTGAATTTGACCTAAGAGAACAAATCGGTAGCGGAGTATGAGGCAGAGTTTTTATTCCTTAGTAGGTATGCAAGAGTAATGGCGGCAACAGACTATGAGCGTTGCATTAGGTTTGAGGATGGACTTAGAGATAGCCTCTGGGTACTGATAGCTCCACAAAGGGAGTAAGTTTTCTTGAAGTTAGTAGAGAAGGCAAAGATAGCGGAGGAGGTAAATCGCACTGATCGCCTAAATCGGGAAAATAAAGGGGTAAGAATTAAAAGGAGGCTGGTTGGAGAGAGGCTTAGGGCTAGGGCCAGAGATAATGTGCCAATTAGAGCAAGTCCTCCTGCTGCTAACCCAGGGGTGCCACTTTGTGCTGATTGTGGGAAAGGTCATGTAGGCGAGTGTTGGAAAAGGACGGAAGCTTGTCTAGCTTGTAGATCTATGGAGTATAGGATCAGGAATTGCCCTAAAATGTCAGCTCAAGTGCCAGTCGTGGACCGAGGTGGTGTATAGCCACCGAGGGGTGGTCAGCTACCGCCGAGAGGCAGTGATCAGGCCAGAGGTGGAAACGGTTTGGGTCGTGGAGCACCAGGTAGAGGTGCTGATCATGTTGAGGCGAGGCAGCCAGCTTTGGTCTATGCAACACATCATCAAGGGGATGGAGACGTTCTAGAGGTGAATAATGGTACATACTTACCCATAGTGTGCTATTTACCTAAGTTAGAATTAAAGTGCGCAGCAAAAGTGTGGTGTGGTAGTCTGTATTAGTATTTGGAAATTTCGAGGATGAAATTTCCTTTAGGGGGTAGAGTTGTAACGCCCTAAAAATCCCAAAATCTAAAAATCCCGAAATCTTGAATTTTTATTTTTGTGCTTAATAATTCTGGTTAAGTTGTAATTACGCAAAGGTAGGTCTTAGTCAAGGTTTGAGTTCGAATTAAGGGGTAGAAGAAATTATAATTTAGTTATTAAAAAAATCAGGGCTGGCAAGTAGTTGGGCTTTTAAATAAAGTTAAGGGAAAATAACATCAAAAAGCCTAGTAGAGGAGTGGCTAAGTGACGCCACTTAGAGTGTAGGGAGGTAGTGTTAATAGCTAGCAAGGAGGTCCAAGGTTCGAATCCTAGCTTAGTATTTTTAGAAGTTTAATTTTGGCCTTTTAAAAGGATGGAAGAGGCGTGAAAGTGGACTCCAAGGGAAGTGTTCAGGAGAGAAAATTAAGGAAAGGATCAAGGGGTTATCAGGGAGAAAAATGAGGAGATGAGAAGGGAGAAGTGATGGAGCCGAATGGGGAATTGGGCATGGGAAAATTCAGCTATAAGGCTTATAAATAGGTGTCAAATGCTACGGTATGAAGCTAATGCCAAATTTCTTCACCCTGTTACCAGAAACTCTTTTCTCTAAAAGCCAAAAACCCTCTGTCTTTCTTTTCTTTTTCTTCTTCCTTGTGCCGAATTCTATTCTTCCTGTACCTCATTTTTGACTTTTCTTTATTTTTCCTTAGAGCCGAATAACCCTCTTTTTCCATACAAAATCGAAAAGTGCCGAACCTCTTTGACTGAATACCCTTGGTGCAATCACTACTACTTCTACTTCGGTCAAATCTAGTGTAAGTATTGTTCTTCCAATCGGTTTCTTTGCTAAGTATCGAATATTGTCCTTCACTTTTTCTAATCAACTGTGGTAGGGAATTAGTATCGGATCTCGGATCTCGGATCTTAGCTCATTGCCGAATTGCTCTTTAGGTGTTGCGGTTTTGGTAAGTATTCCTCATCCATTGGCTAAGGTTGGCTGAATAGCCATAGTAATGTAAGGGGGCTTGTGTTGGATACGAGTCACCTATTATTCTGGTTTTAATAGTTATGATTGTTGCAGATCTAGAAGTTGATCGTGGTTAGTGAAAAGGCTGTGATACTTATCGCGCAAGGTAAGGTTAAGGTGAGATTCAGGCTTTTGGTAAAGTATTCGATAAGGATGTGAGATTAATCTTTAAGTGATATCGATTGTAGGTTTGGGCTAAGGAAATCACATCATGCTTGCATACTAGGTGTGTACATACACTGCACACACAAGTAGATCGGCAAATCCCGAAAAGCCGAAATGCCGAAAAGCTGAAAAGCTGAAAGTTTGGCTACGGTAGTCTTGTGAGTGCGTGAACACTCGTAAAGGGGAAACTGATAGGTTTCTTGAGGCCCATGGGCAATTCCATGAACTTGCGTTGTGAATTGGCCAAACGGGCCGGAATGGGCTAAATGGGCCCGATAGGCTATTGGGCCCATAATAGGAAAAAATTGATAATTGATGCTATGTGATGGAAAATTGTATGTGAGCATGATTGTAAATATGATTTGGCCCTAATGGCCATATGAATTTGATTTGGGCTTAATGGGCCACATAAATGTGAATGGGCCTAATGGGCCATATGAAAGAGATTGGGCTTAGTGGGCCATATATAGGTATGTGGATTTGTCTGGGCTTTGTAAGAGGTTGTAGGCCTAGTATATGATGATAGCATAAAACTTAATTAATTTATTAAGGACCGTGGACAAGTCATAGGGTTAAGGTGTGGCAACAGGTATGTGCATGTTTAGGATTGGATTTAGTGAGAGCTTGGTACTTAAGCAGTCTTAATGACCCACCTCCTCTTCTCTGGAATCCTACCTTGTGCATAGTATTCATTCATCTTAGCTCGCGAGACTTGTTCATGGGCCGAGGTAAGTGAAAACCGTAATAAGTGAAAAATTATCAAAATGCCCCTAAGGGCGAAAATGACCAAAATACCCCTAGGTGTTGAATGTAAGTTTTGTGGATGGGACATGCATACATATGATGTTCTGCTTAGGTTGCATATGGGGTGGGAACTATGGACCGGAGGAAGTATATGAGGATCACATGGTTGCCTGACAATCGTGGATCCACCGATGGCTTTTAAAGCCCAATATGTAAATGAAGGTAGTTCCGCAACCGGGCTACCATTGGTGTGGGGTTGAGTGGGTCGATATTTGTATCCCTACATGGTGTGATGGAGGACAGAGCTGGTGTGTAGCGGATGGATAATTTGAATGGAATTGCATTGCATGTTTGATGTATGACGATTTTTGTATGCTTGTTTTCCGTCGAGGGTTGTACACACTGAGTTTACGAAAACTCACCCCCCTCTTTTATTTTATTTTCAAGTGATGCTCAATAGATGGTTCGATGTTTGGAGGGACTCTGGGTGGCCAGCTAGCAAGACAAATTTGGATTTTTTTTAAGCTTATAAGTTTTATTTTACTAAGTATGTTTCAGACCAGATTGTAATAAGGTTTTCATTATGCTATTATTACTTGAATTATTATTATTATTTTCATTGTAAGTACGAGAAGTTGAATATGGGTTTCCTAAATTATAGTATGTTTTCTACATTTCGGCAACTTAATTTTTAAATGATAAGTTTTCTTAAATCAAATATTTTAAACAAGGCTTTCGTAACTGAAAGGTCTGTTTATTTATTTTTAGTTAATTAAGGTTTCTTTTGTTTAAGAAGGGTTTTCAATGAAAACACGGTTTTTGCTAAAACACTTCAATGTAACACACCAGATTTGGCCATAATGTCTAGGCCAGGTTTAGGGTGTTACAAACACAACATTCAATTTAACATATTTACAAGTTCGGTTAAGTTACACGAACTTACCTCAACACTTGTTCGCGTAAAAAGTCTACTAATCTGAAACCTTTTCTTTTCCTCGATCTAACCTCGAATTAGTGTTGTCCAGATCTATATAAATGAATTTAACCATCAATTTCACACATTTCATATTTAAATGGACTCAATTTACATCCTAGGCAAAATTACCATTTTTCCCCTAACCTTCCCATAAATTCTGATTTTGTCCCTAGGCTTGGAAAATGAAACTTGTGCAGATTACTCCTTATTCAAAGCCTAACCAAAGCCCCATTACAAATTTTGCAGCACATGTATTCATAAAATTTTAGAAATTTTTATTAAATTTTACAACTTTTTATTTTAGTCTCTAAATCATGTTTTCAACAAAAATCACTTTGTAAAAGTTGTTTATCAATCAATAATCTTTCATTTTCTACCATAAATTTCTAATTTCCAGCATATACATCCATGACCCATTTTTCATACCTGATAACTTTTCAAATTAATCCTTCAAATAGAGAGATTAAACTATCTCGGTTTCAAAAATATCAAAATTACTAAAAATGGGACAAGGAAACTTACCCAATTAGGCCTTGAAAGTTTCTTTTCTCTCACCTAGGGTTTCCATGTCTTTTTAGGTTGAAGATGATGAAAATAAGATGATATATTTTCTTTTCATCTTTTAATTAATTAAGTATTTTGCTATTTCAAATTTAGTCATTGCCCTTTTTCTATATTTCCATGGATGAGTTACCAAGAAAAATCTACATACTTTTCTTAATGGTCTAATTACCATATAAGGACCTCTAGTTTTGATTCCAGTAGCTATTTGATCCTTATAGCTACTAGAATTCAACTTTCACATTTTATGCGGTTTAGTCCTTCTTGTTATTAAACACTTAATTGATAAAATTTTCGTATCAACATTTTCATATGACATGCCTATTATAATACGGACGACATAAATGAAATAAAAATAAACCTTATTTTTGGTTCGAATTTGTGGTCCCTAAACCACTGTTCTGATTTCACTGAAAAATAGGCTGTTACACTAATATTTAATGTCAGTTTAGACACGGCGACTTTGTAGTCCATTGACACATGCATGCTATACCGCTTAATAACAAATACGCACTCTTCCTTGTTTTCGAATCTTTGGCCTAGGAACAACTCATCAGGATCTTCATCTACGGCCAACCAATGAGTAGGTAGTATATCAGGGTACTCCGAGAACTCGATTGCATGCTCCACATCAGGGTCTATGAGCGACTTGTTTGCCCCAAGATTATTGCGTATCACAATACGTTTAATTTGGTTCTCGACTGAAGAGCGTTAACATTTCTATTTTCATTCACGCCTTCATTGTCAATATCATCCCAGATCTTGTCCACATCAGGATCACTATCATTATCGGCCTCGTGATCAGAAGGATCACTACTACCGCATCCATCATCACCAACCGCATCAGTCTCGAGTGCAGAATTAATATTGATCTCGATCCCGCATACAGTCAATTGACTATCAACGTACGGTATTGGAACCACCATACATGGCTCTTGAGTTCCATGTTCTTCACCTAATGGAGTGGGATCTTCAGTTGTCTCCACATCAGCTAACTTAGCAAATAATTGAATCGGTGCATTTTGGTCGATCCTATTCCCACAATAAAAATTAGCCATTGTCTCCACGTCTTTATTGTCTAGAAGTTCCATCTCAGTGAATTTGATAGAATTTGTCGAAATTAGAAACTTGTAGAAAAGTTTCGAGATCTTTCTCCCACAATGTCTAACAATTTTTGCACTAATATTTTCCTTCATATCATCAAACATGACATTTCTATTAAATCTCATTGCTATTTGTTGGCGAAATTCAAATATGCATCCAACTATTGTTGTCAAAATTACTCCATCGAAATAAACACATACAAAAAATTGATTATCCATCTTCAATACTAAATCTGTTAAGAAAGAAATAAAAATTCTCAATACAATAAACATCAAACAAAAAAAATTAGTAACAAAATTATTTGTAATAATTTCTAATCCCTTGTATTTTAAAAAAAACAAACATACCTTCACCTTCCCTTTCTTTCTTCTAGTTTTTTTTTCCTTTAATCTTCTCTACTAAATTTTTTTCCTCTTCTACTATTTTTTTACTACTCCTCTTCTTCTTCAAGGCCATGGTTGTTATAAAGGAGCTAGTCCAGTTCCGCCTCTCAAATAGGGGCCACTAGTTTAGAAGGTGAGTTTGTAACACCCAATACCCGTATCCCATATCGTGACGGAATACGAGGTGTTACCCTACTTTAAACTCAAGCTTTCATTCATTCCAAGTTACCGAAACTCTGTTTAATTTTTAAAACTTATCAACATATCCTGAATACGGGCTTACGAGGTCCAAAACACACATCATAAATCATTCGGGACCATTTCAGGCCCTTTTTCCAACTATAGAAAAATGTCACTTAACACAGGGACACACGCCCGTGTGGAAGGGTAACACGCCCGTGTGACCATTTTGACATGGTCGTGTTGATGGCCTGTGTGACTCACACGGCCTAAGCACTTTGGGACACACCCATGTCCCACACCTGTGTAGAATTAATTTCTAATTCACACCTACAGGGGTTTTCACACGGTCGCGACACGCCTGTGTGCAAAAACATGGACATTTTGTTTCTGACGTCAGCATGCTCATGATGTCACACAGCCAAGGTACACGCCCGTGTGCTAGGCCGTGCCCTCCACACTATTGAGACGCACGATCATGTCTCTGCCCGTGTGTTTATTATCATGCATATTGACTTGAAATTTTTACGTGCAGGGGACACACGGCGTAACATCTTCATTTTGGGCCTAGTCGGAACAGTGGTTTCAGGACCACAAATCCGATGAGGAAAATTTGATTTTTATTATATTTTTTTGTTCTACGATTTCACAGAATGATTTTTTGAAAATTTCGTTCGAAAATTTTGACGTTTGGGCACTCAATTTGGTCAAAAGGACTAAATTGTAAAAATTGCAAAAGTTGAGTTCTACATATAAAAGTGTCTAGTTGTCATGAGTTTTTAAATTAAATGTCCCTAAATGGTAATTAGACCATTTTGAAGTTTGTGGAAAAAAATGGACATGGTATGATAGGTTTTTAAAAGTTTTTCATTAAGGGCATTTTAGTAAATTGGTAATTAAATGAATTAAAAATGCCAAAATAAGCCAAATTTGCTCATCTTCTTCCTCATGGCTGAATGTCTCATGAAAAACACCATGGCTAGGGTTTTCAAGCTTTCCAAGCTCATTTGTAAGTGATCTCGAGCCCTGTTTTTAATGTTCTTTACATTTTTGAAGTCTCAGTAACATGTTCTAGCTATTTCTACCATTTATTTGAGCTAGGGTTTGTGTTTAAAAATTTACCCATGAATGATATGCATGTATTTTTATTTTTAATGGTAGAATATGTAGCTTAAAATTGTGTTAAACAACTTTTGCTAAGCTATTTTACGTGAAAACGAGTAAAATGACATTATCGGTAAAAATACCTAAGGTTCATAAGTACATGTTAGAGTGAGAATTTGATGTTTCCATATAAGAGAAAAATGATCAGCATGTCATAAAACATAAGAAAATAGGATGAAGTTTAATTTTCGAGCCTTGAGGCAAAAGTGAAAATATGCAAAAGTTTAGGGGTCAAAATTAAAATTTTTAAAAATATGATTTTTGGACCTGTATGAATGATATGACTAAGTAGTAGGCTAAATGTGATATTATAGTAGGCTAAATGTGATATTATAGATCAAGAAAATTTAGATTCGAGCTTAAATCGAGAAAATACAATGTTATGGACTAAAATGGTAAACTGTCGTTTCTGGATCGAGGTAAGTTCGTGTGTTAATAATAATTCAATACCATGCATGAATTGTAATTCTCTATTGATATGACATAAATTGTATGATTTAATATGTTTAAGAGAAGTTGATGGATGGTGTGTATGATATGGAAAAATGTAATGCTTGTTGTGTCGTATGAAATTGAATGGCAAATTATTGTTACATGAATTGAGTGTTAAATTACTATTACTTGGGTTGTATGAATTGCTACACGGTAGTACTTGACGAGATTTCGACAAGTAAGTTCGGATAACTTAAAGTAAACTCCTAACATGCCTAATTGTATGATTTATAAGTGCATTTATTGATGGCATGAAATTACATGAAATGCATCTTTGAAAATGATTTGTCGAAAAATGTCTCGGTTGAGGTTAAAAAGGGAATTCGATGGATAAACCATGATTTACAAGTGAATTGAGATCCTGCATGTGTTGTAGAAAGGATTTAGCCCGAACGGGTAATCCGTTGATCTCAATTATGAAAAGGATCTAGCCCGGACGGGTGTTCCTTTGGATGATCGAGCCTCCCGAAGAATATATGTGCATTGGATTTAGCCCGAACGGGTAATCCGATTAGGGTCTAAATTTATCCTGGACTGGCAATTTAGATCCGAACTCAGTAAGGGTTTTTTTCGTAATAAGGGATTTAGCCTAGACCGGTAATCCCGACATCACCTTATGATTTTACGATACGGGGGATTTAGCCTGGACTGGTAATCCCACCGTAAGATGTGAGGTTCGCGGGAGTGCATACATGAAGTGATCATTCTTATGAATTGACGGTAAATGGATAATCCATCAAAATTTCCTAGAAACTCAACAGGATTAATATGATGTATATCAATGAAATGATAAATTATGAACTCTTCTAAGACAAATTTACATGATGCATTGTCATGAGACTAATTTGATGATTGAGTGCATGTGATAGGGACTTATCCTAAACTTGGAATGCATGAATAAGTGTTCCCATGAGAAATAATAACTTTTATATTGAGCTCCATTGTGAAAAAAATGAGTAAGGGATCCATGAAATGTTAAGTTCATGATAGTTGGAAATGATCTTATGATAGTGATCATTATATTGTACTAAAATAGATTTGGATAGCAACATTGGTCCAACTTTGAAAATCTACTAAAAATAGTTGAAATTGATTTAGAAGCTTAATCAAATATGAAATTAAATATTAATGAGTCTAGTTTCACATAAAGGAAACGGTGAAAGCAAATGAATTCCGTATCATGAGATATTTGAATTCTTGTGAGATAGAGTCGGAGTGATTCCAGACTCCCCTGTCTCAAATTTGGAAAATCACTAGAAATTGTATAAAAATAATTATGAGATAAAATTTATATGAATGAAATATTTAATGAGTCTAATTTTAGGAGAAAGAGACGGAAACATTATCCGAGTCTTGTACTATGAGATAAATAAATTTTAGTGAAGAAAGATCGAAGCTGTCAAATAGCGAAATAGGGGAGACTTTGAATAATAAATTGTACTTATTTGCTAGAAAAAAATTACGAAAATTTTATGATAAGAAGAGATATGAGTTTATTTCTAGGAAAATTAGTGGATCTTAATTTGGAGCTCTTTAGCTCTGTATATAAATAATTTAATGACTGTGACTCGGGAAAATAACTTAGTTGGAATTTGAATAAATATAAAAAAAATGAAAATAGCATGTTATCGCATTGCTTTTTATTTTCATGCGAGCTTACTTAGCGTAAAGCTTACTCCCTCCTTTCCATTTCTTTTATTTTTGTCAAGTCAGCTCGGGGTTGGAGATCGTCGGAGGCAGCATCACACTATCGAGCCATTATCCGTGGAGTATTGATATGTGTATATTAAATGTTTTCAAATGAGTGGCATGTATAGGGACTTAGTTTTTCTATGATGACTATTGTTGTGATTAGCCAAATGTATTGGTTTATATCGATTTGTTGTTTATAGCCATGAGATATGGCTTATAATGATTTTGGCTTGTAAGCCAATTTATCCATGATATATGTTAATGTCTTGTGATGTGGTTATGTGATTGTGCTTGTTCACTATGTATGAGAAGTATATGGCATATGTACATGATGAATGCCATTGAAGTCGTGTATGTATGTGTATGTAAAGATAGCAAAAAGGCTTGGAAATTAGCCTAAGTCTTGACCACACGGGTAGAGACATGGCCGCGTGTCTCAGCCGTGTGGAGGACACGACCTCTGGCCACGGGTGTGTGCCCTTAAGTGGTTGCTGACGTCATAAATAGAGAGTTACACGGGCTGAGGACATGGGTGTGTCCCAAGCCACAAGGACCTGTGCGACCACACGGCCCAACCCACATGGGCGTGTGACTCTGCAAAACTAGAAAATTGTTAAGTTTCCCAAAGACTTTCGAAAGTTCTCGGTTTAGTCCTGAACCACCCCGATGTATGTTATAGACTTTGAGGGCCTGTATAAGGGACAATATGCATGTGTTTGAAAAGTTTTAATTTTGGGCAAAATTTGGTAACCTAGTTTTGTATGTTTGTGAATGTTTAAGTCCGATAACGACTCAAACCCTGTCCCGGAGTTGGATACAGATGAGGGGTGTTACACACGGCCGAACTACACGCCCACACGCCCGTGTGCCTACCCGTATGGACAATATAAGGTTATTTACCAAGCCTCATTGCCCCCTTACATACCTAGTTTCATACACATACCAACCAATACCAACACAAACACAATTCATATAACCAATTCAACCACAATAGGTATTCATTTAACCATGGTAAAACATCTTTTATAAATTCAAAATAAATATTAACTATCATTCAAAGATTAATACAAATTAAAGGGTTTCTAACCCAAGCCAATGCATTTGGCCAATTCTCAAAGACACAAAATAATAAAGTCCTATACATGCCATATTCAAAAATATAAATCCAACTATACTGAATGCTACGGTTGATAGTGTGATTGATATCTCTGACTTCTGGAATCCTTGAGCTAGTTAGGCAGCACTGTAAGGAAATAGAAAGGAAAGGAAGTAAGCATAAAGCTTAATAAGTTGTATATAAATAAGTATACAACAACAATTTATCCATAATCAACATGCTCATAACACCAAAGTAGGCATAATTGTATCTTACTCAATACCATCCATACAAGTCACCTATTATATATACTGATCTCATATCTCATACGTACCAATTAGGTACCTGTACCATTCACCATACGGTTATACTTTCTTCATTAGCTTAAGAACATAACGTTCACTGTTGAACCATTTAAAACACTACCGGATATTTATTAAGCCTCAAACATAGGTAAGGTGCCGATGCCATGTCCCAGACATGGTCTTACATTGGCTCATATCTCAAGTCAATGCCATGTTCCAGACATGGTCTTACACTAACTATCATATCGTAGCTGATGCATGTCCCAGACATGTCTTACACTGGCTTATGTCTCGAGGCCAATGCATGTCCCAGAGATGTCTTACACTAGCTCTCATCTCAATGACAATGCCATGTCCTAGACATGGTCTTACACTGGCTCTCATAATGTGGCCGATGCATGTCCCAGACATGTCTTAAACTAGCCCACAAACAAATGACCCAAATGTCATGGCATGAATATCCGATTTACTTCTTAAGGTTACAACTGAATTTCCACTATCTCAATTATCATTATACGTTCTCATTTTCACAACCAACAATTCATGCTATATTAACTCAATACAATTCAATACATACATTAACAATGTAGTTGTATTATTTACATACAACTTACCTCGAATTACAAAATGTGGCGACTAGTCAATTTAGTCGATTTGCTTGGCTTTCCCCCGGTCTAGGCTCGAATTCGGTATTTCTTCATCTATGATAGAAAAACACACTCATTTAATTACGAAAAAAATTTAAGAAATTAAAAATTCACATCTTCGGTAAAATGACCATTTGCCCCTAGACTTTGGCATAATGACCATTTTACCTCTATGCTCAAAAATCAATTTTTATCGAATTTCTTTGCATCTTGAGCGTATATGAACTCTTTTTACTCTTATAGCAACCCCAAATTCTCTCTATTTCACACATTTATCATTCATTTTACAACTTGTGCAAAATAGTCCCTTTAGGTGTTTTCATGGTAACACATTTCAAAAAAGTTGTCTATTATACAACTAAGACTCATATTCTTCCATAAAATTTCAGAAAACACCCTAAATGATCTCATGGTAAAACCCTAGACCTTCAACCATTTTGCAAGATATACCCCTCATTTGAAAGCTCATGCTACAAGGGTCTTAAAAATACAAAAATCATCAACAAAGGGTATAGAAATCACTTACTTGTGAGTGCTTAAAGTTGCTGAAAATTTTAAGCTCTCAAACCCCTAATTTTTTCTAAAAATTCAGTGGAGAAGAAGATGGGAAAAAGATGATATCTTTTCCCTTTATTTTATTTTTAATCTAGTCAAAATTGGTCACCAACTCACCTAATTTTGACAATTTTGTCTCCTCATTGACTCTATGGCCGACTATGACTTCACTCAAGGGTATATTTTCCTTTTAAATACCCCAAATTTGGTTCTCTAACTATTTAACACCTTTAGCTATCAATTTAAGACATTTGCACTTTATGCGATTTAGTCCTTTTTCACAATTGGGCTCATAAACGCTAAAATTAATCCACCAAATTTTTCATGCACTATAATAACCATGCTATGACTCTATTTTGATAATAAAATAATTTCTATAACTTTGAATTTGTGGTCTCGAGACTACTATTCCGACTAGCTCCAAATTCGGGCTGCTATAGAGTTGGTAGACTATCAGCTTGGTATCTTTGGACAGTCGATCCTTTCTTCATCATTTCTAGAGGTATTCATAGGCAAGGGTCTCGTGTAAGATGGTGCTAACGTGTTGAACTTGCCATTCAGCCATCAATGCGGAATGCGTGAGGTGGATGTCTTCCATAGGATGAGGATGTTTGTGATAGGACAGACCTTGTTATTAACTATGACTTGCTAGTACAAAGCAGTTGAACCCACGTGAGGTTTGATGCCTATTATTTAACAGTGGGGCAATTTCATAATTTCTCTAAACTTTTGAGCCAAGTTGTAAATAAAAAATATCTCCAGAAATCTTCTTAAATAATTTCGCCAGAGAAATTTCTCTCTACAACCTTCTATTAAGTTCAAGTTTGTGTAAAATAATAACCCAATTCTCTCTTTATATAAGGAGAGTTTAAAGATTTCAACTAAGATCAAATTTAGGGTCAATTTAATATTACATTAATCTAATACTTATCATGAAAAGTATTATATTAATTTAATTTAAATCTATTAAATTAATAAAATATTTATCTACAAGATAAATGTTAAATTTAATATAATTAAATTTTATTAAAATAATATTATTTTTGGAATAGTTAATCTAAGATCAAATTATTTGGTAGAGTCCTAGTAGGAGTGTGATTCTTCCACTGTTCAACCACCAACCATCCGTCAGCCAATGAAATGCCATTATCGTAGCTGTCGACACCGTCGTGCCCAGTGGTGCAATCACGACACCTCGAGCTGATTCAATCCGAGTTAGTGATGGCCCGGCCAGTCTAGTCCAGCCACCAGTTGTACCGTCGACTCGATTTCACATATCGAGCTTGATTCGACCTGTTTTGGGTCTCGGTTTTGGTTCTTGGTTCCAACTTTTGTAAGTTCAATTTTCAAGTTCAATTACCCATTGAGTCAATTATCTAACTTGAAAATTAATTTAAAAAAAATATCGTATTTATTTTAATTAATTCGATTAACTTAAATTTTCTTGATCAAAATTAAATTTTCCCAAAAATCACTGAGATTTTCAAAAATTAATTTTCAAGATAATTCTTTGGTCAAATTCTCTAGTTGAACAAATCTCACGACTGCCCAATTTAATTCAACATCGAATAAATAAACTCAATTAAGTTATTTTCAAAGTCGTATGATTTTTTTTATTCAAATGCTGTCAGATCTAGCTTTTGTGGAGCTAGCGAAGGGACCAATTGAGCATATACAACTAGGCTCTAGTAATTGTAATTATGTCAAGTATTGTTCTGATAATTCGCAGTCTACTTAATCATGGAGTCTGTCCTCAACAAATACCATGATTGAAAGCTCCTTTTTATATACTCTTTACGAAAGCAATTCATCCAACTGTTTTACCAATGATCTCGTCATGTATGTGTTATCCTCATATTATGTCATTGATTCCCTTGAGTTAAACCCGTTCACTTAATACAATATTATTTTATCTCATTTTCACCATTGTGTCTCTTAATGGTTAATATGATAATTGTCAACAAATGGATGTGATAAATTGCTTGTTCAAGAACAAACAACATGTGGCCATGTTCCATATTTATAAATCCATACAATGCCAATGAGAGGATATTATTAACTCTTTAATCAAGCTATGAATTCCATTTTTGCTAGTAAAGCCATGCCATACACCAATCATGTACCCAACATACTGGTTATGGGCTTGATCATCTTTAGAGCGTAAGCCTCCACTTATATCAAAGCACATGAGTTACATACGCATGGTCAGCGACGAGCTTAGGATTTAGGTAAATCACACCATGAATGTCACAAGTGAATTAATTCAGAAAAGGATTTAGAATTAATTCAACTTAGGTCTAGTCCAATATATCATTCTTCCAATGAGTACATCTATGTATCTACCTATGAAGTCAACTGCTCCAATAGCCAAGACTAGCCATCTCCCCGATTGAAATTGTAGACGACATAATTATCCTTCTAAGTATTTGAATCAAATGCTGACTTTGATTCTTTTACAGGATTACAAACTTGTTTTGATTATCTACTGAAGTAAGCTGTATTTCTCGCAATGTAAACTTTCTTACAGTGCCACTTATCATCAGTTTTAACTTATACAATAAATTAACTAATATTTACTTGTCACAATTTTGCTATGTATGCAAAACATGAAAGACAATAACACAAAAGATATAGTAGTGAAATGTGAATTTAACTTTATTTATTTATTCATTGTTCAAATACATAGAACACTATTACATGTTTACTACAATATGAGATATTTTCCAACAATCTCACACTTACCCTAGTGAAGTAAATGTGTCATATTACACATTCTCATATCCTCAACATGTTTGTTAAAACTCCTAGTTACAAGAATCTTAGTAAACAAATCCGTAATTTTATCTTTAGAAGCTACTTTGACCACATTTACTATTCCTACGGCTACTTCCTCTTGTATCAAATGATACTTCCAATCAATGTGTTTGATCTTCTTGTGACTTCTCATTTCTTTGGTATTAGCTATTGCAACACTGTTATTACAATATAGTGTTATAGTTTTTTCCATACCAGAAATGACTTCAAAATTGGTTAAGAACTTTCAAAGCCATATCATTTCTTTTGTTGCCTCAGAAACAACCACATATTCGGCCTCCATAGTAGAGTCAACAGTGCAAGTTTGCTTTACACTTCTCCATACTATGGCTCCACTTCCTAGGACAAATACATTTCCTGACGTTGATTTCTTCGAATCTTTACAGGTTTGAAAGTATGAGTCTGCGTATCCAATATGGATAAGGTTCTCTCCAAAATACACAAGCATTCTCATTGTGAAACAACTATTTGGACATGTGTAAAGAATTGCAAACATAAGGCTTCCAACTATTGAAACATATGGAACCTTACTCATATGCTCTCTTTCTTCTACTGTCTTAAGACAATCATCCAAAGAAAGATGAAAACATGATGCAGTCAATTGAGCGCTTGGCTTCACATTGGTCATTGCAAATTGTTCCAATACCTTATCGATATATGAAACTTGTAATAGAGCTATCATTTTGTTCCTTCAATCCCTAAGAATTAGAATTCCTAGAATATAACTAGCTTCATCCAAGTCCTTCCTGCAAAATTGTTAAGTTAACCACAGTTTAACTAATAATAATTCCTCTATATCATTTCTGATAAGTAGAATATCATCAATATATAAAATAAGGAAAACCATATTTTTTGTCCTTTATATGCTTATAAACACAAGATTCATCAATGTTTTGCTCAAACCCAAAAGTCTTAATAATTGGATCAAATAT
The DNA here is from genome assembly GCF_025698485.1 of Gossypium arboreum. Classification (NCBI taxonomy): domain Eukaryota; kingdom Viridiplantae; phylum Streptophyta; class Magnoliopsida; order Malvales; family Malvaceae; genus Gossypium; species Gossypium arboreum. The sequence continues at coordinate 60,141,448 of NC_069076.1, read as the reverse complement.
TTTATTCCATGAACATGACACCAGCTTTAGTCCATAAATGTATCTTATCAATTTGCAAACTTTCCACTCATTTTCTTTGACAACATAGCCAATGAGTTGAGCCATGTAAATGGTATCATCAAGATAGTTATTTAAGAATGTTGTCTTGACATCCATATGCCAGATCTCGTAATCAAGAGCAACAATAATGGATAAAAGTATGTGGATAAACTTAAGCATGACCACCGGAGAGAAGGTCTCATCGTAATCAATACCTTCTTTATGTGTGTAACCCTTCCCTACAAGTATACCTTTATATGTTTCCACTTTCTTTTTCAAATTTCCCTTGTAGATTCACTTAAACCCTATGAGTTTAATCCCAACCAGAAAGTCTACAAGTTTCCACACCGTATTAGATTTCATAGAATCCATTTCAGCATCCATGGTCTATTTCTAGAGCTTGAAATCAATGCCCTACATAGCCTCCTCGTAAGTGAGTGGATCATCATCCTCATGATTGGCTTTCGTATTATAAATACTACCATTATAGATGAAGAAGTCCGGTTTCTTAAAAACTTTCCCACTATGACAGATTCCCTTATGTTGTTGATTGTTTGCAAGTCTTTCCCCAAATTTCTAGAAGAATTAAACTTGGTGATTGTTCTACAACTCTAGAAAGTTCCTCGATACCAATTTAATTTGAGGCTTAAAGTTATCCATGTAGATTTCTTCAAGGAAAATAACATGAGTAGAAACTTTAATCGTATTATCTTTCAGATTGTAGAATAATCAACCATTTGTTCCTTTCAGATATCCTACTGATACGTGATATTCGTGACAGGTTTTAAATATTTATAATGAATCATTCTTGAAACTAACTATTATCACAATGAAGGCAAGTGTACCTATCGAACAGTAGTATAACTTTAGCAAGACCGGATTGTCAAACCCAAAGGAACAAAAAGTACTAGTAATGACTGTCTTTTTATTATCTAGCCTAAGAATAATGGGGTTTGTTTTAACTAACTAATTAACTAAACTAAGAATTCCCAGAAAATAGAATTGGGGAATTAATTTTGGAAAAACGATTGAATTAGGGGTTTTAGTTCATAACTAAAAAGGTAAACATATCAGAAGAATAATGAATACAAAACATAAAGAAAAACCCAAAACTCCTGAAGGGAAATTGAGGGGAGATCTTCAGTCTTGATGATGAATCTGGCTTTTAAGATGGATCAATCAGCTTTCCTTGAGTAGTTCCCTGCTTCCCTCTCTGTGTGTCCTTTTTGTAACACCCCGTACCCGAGACCGTTACCGGAGTCGGACACGAGGGGTTCACAGGCTAAATTCACTTATTTTCATAGTCCATTTAAAAATTTCGGACAAAAGTTTGATTCTTGCATCACTTTATCGCCTTAAAAATCATATCTTGAGTTTCAAAACTCGAAAACCAGTTTCGTAAATTTTTCATGAAACTAGACTCACATATCCATATAAAAATTTTTTTCTAGAATTTTTTGTCGGGCCAATTAGTACATTTAATTAGTTAAAGTCTCCCCTGTTACAGGGTTCGACTACTCTGACCCTCCTGCAATGCAACTTGGATAACTCCTTGTACAGGGCTTCAATGCCGTTTGTTTCTAATGAAACTAGACTCAAAAAGGAATCTATACATATATGGTGTGACTTCTAATTGTCTCTGGTTAATTTATAAAGAATTTCCAAATTCAGATCGGGGATCGAAACCGTTACATACTGTCTCACTAAAACTTTAACATATCATAATATACTGCTCATATGAACATTTCGTTACTCTCCTATAAAATAGATTCATCAAGGTTCGATTACATAATTTATTCACTATTTAATTCCATTCCTACTATTTTTAGTGATTTTCACATCCACATCATTCTTCTGCTGCTAGCATCATTTTTTTAAGGTAAACTTTACCTATTTCATGATCCTCCATGGATCAACTAGAGTTTGTCATACAAATACCAAAAGTGATCATGAATAACCATTCTCATGGCTAACCGTTACCAACAATTCCATAACTCTCGACGGACAACATACAAAACGATTATAATGCTATGATCAAAGTATATTTAAGCCATTTTCGCATGGCTATCCAAATTTACACAAAACCTAAGGGTTCATGACCAACAACAAAGGGTGGTCCTATACATGCCATTTCAAAGTTCAACCAAAAGTATACCAAAAGGAGCTTTGATAGTGTGGGCGACTTCGACTTCAAAATCCCGAGTCCGATAGTTGAAGAACCAAAATCTATAAAACAGAGAATCAAAAAACGGAGTAAGCATTAAATGCTTAGTAAGTTTTGAGCAAAGAATTTAAGCACATCGGAAGTATAGCATTCATATAACTAAACGGATAATTCCATTTATACATATTCTCAAATCATTCCTACTTCACATTCCAGCCCTATATTCATACATAAGGGATCATCTTAGCCAAATACCTAAGCTCAATACTCGATTGGCGAATATTATTGAAGGAATCAACTATTCCAATGCACATCTGAAACATACCTCATTGTTGGGATTTTACAAGCGTATTAACGAAATTTTACAGAAGATCGCTCATTCCCGAATCACGTACCTTGAATTTAACCGATATAGCTACTCGTTCAAATGCCTTGGGACATAGCCCGGTTATAGTAACTCGCACAAGTGCCTTTGGGACTTAACCGGATTTAGTAACTTCGCACAAATGCCTTGGGCTTAGCCCGAATTAGTAACTCGCACAAATGCCTTCGGATCTTAGTCCGGATATAGTCACTTAGCACAAAGCCTTCAGGACTTAGCCCAGACATCATTCGAATAACCATGCACATTTATCAATAAATCATGACACATCCGTATTTCATTTTCATTACCAAAGCTCAAACACAAGACACTTATCACACTTGCAAATTTCGGCTCAATAGCCACATACAAAGAGCATGATTTTGATTTGCTTAAAACATGATCTAATCGAATCATAATCTAAGTTCCATTACTCAAAAACTTACCTCGGATGTTGTCGAACGGCTTCAACGGCTATTCAATCACTTTTTCCTTCCCTTTATCCAACTTTGTTCCTCTAGGCTCTTGAGCTAGTTCACACAAGTTTAACTTATTAAAGTCTCATTATGCTAGCTTATGGTCGAATATGACAAGAAATTTAATAGGTCATATAGCCACCTTCTAGCTCAAATACACAATGGCCATACGCATTTTTAATCACCTTAAGCAATTTAATACAATTCATTTGAACATCAAAAGAGAAGCTCAAGGTACTTAGCCCATATATACATTAGACATTAAAGTCCCATATGTACGAAATCACGAATCGAATTCAACATATTAGCTAATATTTTCCCTTAGCCGAATCTTCTAAGTCAAGATAGAGCCATCAATATGCTTACCTATGGCCGAACATACACATCAACTTATGTACTCATTCATGTGGCCGAACATACATGTCTATGTTGAGTCCGATTGCAACACTCAATACACTCTACAAGTATGGTCACTTGTATTGACTAAACACCATTTTGTTTCAAGTTCAAAACTTGGCTAATACACATATATACACTATTAAAGCATCCTCTCCCTTTCCATCAATTCGACACATGCATTACTCATTAATATACAAAATTATATTCGGCCTTGGCACACAACTTGCTAGCCGATTCTTCTCCATCTAGCAACTAATGCACATATGTGCTCATTTGTTAGACTCTACTTCATCTAACAACAACCATATTTCCCTTCTACTTCCTACCATGGCCGAATGCATCACAACACCATACCATTTCAATTTTGGTCATGGTTAAACAAAGAACTTAATGTCTCACTCAAAAATGCTAAAAAGAAGCTTCAAAAGTCATCAATCCACCATCACATGCATCATTACAAAGCTTCACTTTTAGCATGCAGATGACATCAACACAAATCCACCTTAGCCGAATATCATCTCCATGACATAGTAAAGATTTGAACCATGGGCTAGTTAGAACTCAAACTAACAACTAAAAACATGCATGAATCTCATGGACAACATCAAACATACCTTAGTCTAACAAACAACCATAGCCGATTTTCTCAAGCTCTTCCCCCTTCTTTTCTTTCTTCTATTCGGCCAAGAACAACCAAAGAATGAAGCCTTTTTTTTTTCTTCTAGTTTCGGCAAAATAGGGGGGGGGAACATGGATGAGACAATTTTTTTTTCATCATCATTTACCTTTCCATCATTATTTTATTACCCATACTCCTTATTTTATTTTTCCTAACATAAACCATTATTACAACATGTTTTATGACATGTTTTGCCCATCACCCTTTGTCATGGCCGGCCACTAGTAATTAGGGGGGAAAATTGACATGCAAGTCCTCCCTTTTGATTTCATGCACTATTAGATCCTTATAGATTAGCCTATCATATTTCAAAAGTGTCACACAAGTCCTATGTACTACATTCACATGCAATTAACTAAATCGAAGCTTAAAATTTTCGCACATTCATATTCACATATTTTAGACAATAAATATCACATTCAAATAATTTGGTGACTCGGTTTAGCGGTCCCGAAACCGCTTTCCGACTAGGGTCACTTTAGGGCTGTCACACTTTTCCTCCTCCTTTAGGGTGTATTTATAGGCTTTAGAATGCCTAAGAACCCTCAAAATTGGCCTTTTCCGAATTGGATTAAACTTGGGCTCAGTAGGGACACGCCCGTGTGACACTCCCGTGTGTGATTACTTCATACCGTAGTCAAGCCTGTTAAATAGGCAAGAGTGTGTGGTCCACCCGTGTGAATTGTGCTTTGATTCTGCCAAATTGACACAGCCGTGTGGTCTGCCCGTGTGAGGAGGTCCAAGCCCTGTTGATTTTGTATGTTGGCCCATTTTCTCCGTTTTTAGCCCGCTCCTCATTCCTTTCAATTTCCTATGCTCACCTAAGTATAAAATATGAAGTTAAGGCATTAGTAGCATCGAATTCATCAATTTTAAGGAAAAATCATCCATAAAATGTGCTAAGCATGGGATAGAAATATGTATAAATTACGGTTTATCAAATACCCCCACATTTAAGCATTTGCTTATCCTCAAGCAAAATCCTCAACTCATAATCAAAATAAATTCTTCTCACTTATAATTTCTATCGATAATATCTCAACATAATCCATAGGTAATCATACATTGAAAATTCAACTGAAAGAATATCAAAGTTTCAAACATTCCAAGTTGAGTATTTTACCATGAAAACATAGGTGTCTCCCCTCATCTAAATAATTACCTTTGATTCAAAATATCACAGAGTTTCACATCTTCACTAAAGATTCACTCAAATCACTCGAGGTGTTTAGGGATAATAAATGAAGCACTCAATAGTCAATAATGAAGAGCCATTACCATAGGCTTGCATGAAAATCAAATCTCCACCACTATAAATTGAGAAGAAACATCAATCAAAAAGTCTTTAGAGGGTTGTAATGTGGCTTTGGTTAGAGGGTGTGGTCATAAGCTGAAAGAAAGGGTTAGAATCGAGATTGAATTGAAAAATTGCCTAACTAGAAAAATGACTTGTCATCAATTGCGTACAACAGAGCTTTTTCTCAGAATATGAAATTTAACTTCTTTAGCTCAGAAAATCACTACTACTAATATGTATACATGTACTTTTTTTAGAACAAGTCACATTACAAAATAGAATAAAACATAGCTAAGCAATTATTCCAACTCAAATCTCGACAAAAATAGGGATCAAATTAATTTAGGGGATCTCAACAATAACAAGTTATGGGTTAATATAGAGGGCAAATCAATGAATGGGTTGTTAGGCTCAAGGGGGTTCACTAAGGGTTAATTTTGAAGGTAGGCTTTTATGGAGTGAGTGGGCTAAACCTAAGTGCCTTTATCATTTTGACATATCAAATCAAATGGTGTGGTCTTGACATGCATAATCAAGCAGTTCTAGAATAACAATTCAATACTGACACACTCATAATGAAAGTGAGCATGAAAGAAATAATAGATGCTCTAAAGGCTCAAGATCTGACAAAAATTATGGCTTTTTAATGTTTAAACTTGTGAATTCCAACTCAAGATAATACCTAAACTTAGGGAAACAACCTAAAAGTTTTTAATTCTTCAAAAATCAACTTATCATGCTTGATTCCCAAATGTCTTAAAGCTTAAACAATCAATTCATAAATGCCTATGTTTTAATTCAAGATATATCAATAAAAGTCATAAATCAATCAAAATTTATCCTAAACATAATATGAGAGCTTTTCAAGAGAACAAGGCAATCATTTAGGGATTTTTTTGATAGTGAAATGAATACCCCCTGTAACACCCCAAACCCGGCCTAGACGATATGACCGGATCTGATGCGCCACATCGAAGTGATCAAAACATTCCGTATTACTTAGTTTGGAAAAAACTTAGTTGGTGTTGAAAAAGGTACTTTTAAAAGTAGGTTAAAGTGAGCAAGGCAGTGCACGTGTAGGAAACCGGAAGAAGAGGAGGTGAGTCCGTCGGATTTGCTTAAGTACCAAGCTCCTTTGGATCCAATCCTAGACATGCACACCGCCATTGCCACACTCTAACATCTCGTATAATTTTTGCGAAAACCGTGTGATTATGCCCATCTTAAGAAAATGATTAAGGTTGAAAAACGTTTGCTTAAAATATTTATTCTCTTGGAAAACATTTACTCTGCGGAAACTTTGTGCGTCATCGTGATCTTTTAAAAACAAGTAGTTTTTATAAAACGAACCCTAGTGCTAACCAGTTTAATAATCCCCAAAATAAAATTAATAAAAAGAGCGGCCTTATTACAACTTCAAGCACAATAAAATAATCCAAATTAAATGCTAAACTTATTTAAAATCGGCAATCAAGCTTCATGGCCACTCTGAATCCCGCCCAGCTCCAAGTCCACCAACTAGGGCTCACTTGCAAGGATGGAAGAGGAAGGGGTGAGTTTGGGAAAACTCAGTGTATACAGAAACCCATCCAAAGCCCAAATCAGCTCGAGCCCATTGGGCCTAAGCCCAATACAGATAACAGTACACAGTAGAACAAAGCCCTTTTCAGAATACAGTAGCAAGGCCTTAACCCTTTTTAACATAACAAGATGGCCCATAGGCCCAATTCAAGAACATATGTAACAATATCATAATGAATGCAAGCCCAACTGGGAGACTACTCAACCCACCAACCGCTACACCGCCTGCATCACCCTACACTCCATGTGGGAATATCTCAACCCACCCACCCTACACTCCACAGCTTAAACAACGGCACTCAATTATCGATCGATTGAGGCAAAGCCTCCGAAGACATGGATGAACCACATTCAAGACTTCCTCCATCAATACCCCAATCCCATGCAATGAGATATTAATAAATGCATATCATGTAAAATACAAGATTAATCAATCATGCGGTTTAACCAATTTAAACCCTAGGGGTATTTGGTAATTATGCTCTTTAGGGTAATTTCGTACTTACGCAACTACACACGTTATTCCAGTAATTCTTAACAATCATATGCAATTTGATTCTCCCATCTAACCGACAGGCTACTTTGCCCACCTCTTGCCCATATTGGTAGTAAGCCCATTGGGCCCGATTTTGGCCCATCGAGGCCCTATTTCAAGTACGTTGAAACGTCACACAAACTTACTTACCACTTTACGGTGCTAGATCTAACAATTACTCTATGTCTTGAGAGCATTCGCATACTCACAAGCCTATGAAATGCCAGAATTTCGGTATTTCGGCTTTTTTGCCGAATTGAACTAAGAAAAGGTGTTCCGTACACACCTGATTCGCGACGATTGCTACTGAGATCTCTTTCAATATCCTACAATTGATTAGCACAGTGCTTATTTACAAACTATAATCACTAAATTCCAAAACTTACTCACCCATGATCGAACCATGTCCTTAAAAGCCTTTGAAACCTTACCTTTTTGTCAAAATCGATAGCTAGCTCCGAATCTGATTGCTCCAATGATTCACGCTTTCAATCCAACACTTAAGAAGACTCTAATCACCGAGAGAAAACATTAGTTACAAACCCTTAAAGCCTTATGCTCAAATCGACAGCCTCCCTAATTTTTAGGGATTTCGGCTTTTCCTAACATTGCAAAATAAAACGGATCTGAGATGATAAGTACTTACCCTTACTCCTACTTGATTTCCACGCAATCTAGTGCGATTTATCCTTAGAACAATGGTAAAACCGAATCCGGTGTTTGAAGAAGTTTGACTATAAGCCCCAAACCGATGGTACTTTCGGCTTTTGGGTGGTGAAGAAGATGATAATGTGGAACTATAACCTTGAAGTAGAATTGCTGTTAGGTATCTAGGATTAAGAAAAGATAATCGTAGATTAATAAAAACAAAGAACATAGAAGGACCTGGCTTTGAAGAAATCGGCACAGCGGTGATCACGATTTCGCTTTTATAGATTCGACAAAAGTCTTGATGAATAGCAGGTATGATGAATAGTTTTGAAGTAGAAATATAGAAGAAGAAGAATAGGGAGGTGGTAGTTTTGGCTAGAGAGGAAAAGAGAGGACAAACAACCCTAAGGTGTTAAAGCGGAAGAAAACGACACCACTCAATACCCTAAGTGCGAAATACCAACCTAATACCCCTGCTGATTTTCCTCTTCAATTCCCATAATTGCCAACTCCTAGCCTCATCCAAATCCTTAAATCTCTCCCTTATCCTCCTTAATCCAAGCATTTAAACCGATCCAACTCTCTTCTAGCGAATCCACGAACTCCAACACTTACCCTCCCTGTACTTAAAAAATAAATGCATCTATTTGTCAACACAGGAATCGATCCCATGCCTTCCCCACCGCTCCACACGCCACTTTTCTAGGAGCCTAGTGGCGTCACCCTTGCCACTTTACCAAGGCTCTTTTGTGATGCAATTTACCCACAACTCTACTTAAGGGCCACTTAGCCGAACCCCTAACTCCTAAGTCTAAAATTCCAAAAATTCAAGCTGGGTTTTGGCCAACTCATGGGCCTTCTATAAGCCCATTTACTTATTCAAAATATTAATTTCACATCCAAATACAATAATTTAAAGTCTTTATAAAATATTGAAAACCACGAATAAATCCAGAAAATCGGGATGTTACAACTCTACCCTCCTTAAAGAAATTTCGACCTCGAAATTTTACCTTATCGAAACAATTGAGGGTCTTGTTGACGATAGCCTCCTCGATCTCCCAAGTAGCTTCTTCTTTGCCATGGTTTCTCCAAAGTACTTTCACTAGTGGGCCTGATTTCCTTCTCAACATCTTGACGTCACGATCAAGTATTTGCACGAGTTCCTCTTGAAAGTTAAATCTGACTACCTCGATTTACTGGCGGTATGATATGAGTTGGGTCGATTGATACCGCCTCGACATGGATACATGAAAAATGTCGTGGATACGATGCGCTTCGTGGTAACTCTAGGTGATAAGCCACCGGTCCAACCCGCTTAACAATTCGGTGAGGCCCAATAAACCGTGGGCTCAACTTACCCTTCTTACCAAATCTCAAAATTTTCTTCTAAGGAAACCTTCAAGAAAACCATATCCCCAACAATGAACTCAATCTCTTTGTGCTTCAGATCCGCATCGACTTCGCATCTATCCGATGCCGCCTTTAACCGTTCCTTAATCACCTAACCTTGCTTTCGATTATACGCCACCAATTACGGTCCAAGCAGTCGGTCGTTCACCCAACTCATCCAACACGTCGGCGTCGACATCTTAGCCCATAAAGCGCTTTATATGGTGCCATCTGAATACTTGCTTGATAGGCATTATTGTTATGCATAAACTCCGCCAATGGTAAGTAGTCCTCCCAACTTCCACGAAAATCAATGATACAACCCTCAACATATCCTCCGAACTCGAATAACCCTTTCATTGTCCATCATGCGTGGGTGAAAAGTGGTGCTAAAATCAATCGTGTACCCAACGCTTCGCAACTTCCGCCAAAAGCGAGATGTAAACCTAGGGTCTCGATCGGATACTATCGACACTTTGGCACCCCATGCGATCGCACTACCTCCGCCACATATAACTCCGCCAACTTTTGCGGTGAGTAGTCGATGCGAACAGGTATGAAATGAGCAGATTTTGTTAACCTATCCACAACTACCCACACCGAATCTTTCTTGGTGGGTGTCAAAGGTAACCCACTCACAAAGTCCATTGTTACTCTCTCCCACTTCCATAGTGGAATTTTCACAGGTTGCAGTAATCCCGACGGCAATTGGTGTTCAGCCTTAACCTGCTGGCAAGTCAAACATTTCCCAACAAATTCAGTCACCTCTCGTTTTAATCCGGGCCACCAGTACACCTCTCGCAAGTCTCGGTATAACTTATTCCCTCCAGGATGCATGGCACAGAGTCCACCATGAGCCTCTTTTAGAATTAACTGCCTCAATTCAGGGTCCTTTGGAATACAAACCCTTCCACGAAAGCACAGAACTCCTTCAGTGTTCAACCCAAAATCCTCGTTCTCACCACTCTTAACTTGCTGGAACCAAAGAGCTAATGAATCGTCCTTCAACTGTTTTTCCTTAATCAGCTCAGTCCAAGTAGGCCTTACTTGCAGTTCTGCCAACAAGCTTCCATCGTCGTATAGACTTAATCGTGCGAACAAGGCTCTCAAATCATTAACAACCCTCCGACTCAACGCATCCTCCACCATATTAGCCTTTCCTGGGTGGTACTCTATCGAACAGTCGTAGTCTTTAAGCAACTCCACCCATCTTCGTTGCTTAAGGTTCAACTCCTTCTGAGTCAACAAATACTTTAGGCTCTTATGATCTGTGTATATGATGCACTTCTCCCCATATAAGTAGTGTCTCCAAATTTTTAACGCAAAAATCACTGCTGCTAGCTCCAAATCATGCGTAGGGTAATTCACCTCATGAGCCTTAAGCTGTCGCGATGCATAAGCGACCACCTTGCCCTCTTGCATCAGTATGCAACCTAACCCCACATGTGACGCATCGCTATATACGGTAAAGTCCTTCCCAGACACCGGTTGAATCAACACTGGTGCTTTGGTCAATACCTTTTTCAACCGATCAAAAGCTTTTTGCTTGTTTCTCGACCCGCACAAATGGTACTCCTTTCCTTATGAGTTTTGTCAAGGGTGCCGCCATCACCGAGAAACCTTCCACAAACCTTCTGTAGTAACTTGCCAACCCTAGGAAACTCTGAATTTCCGATACTGACCTAGGTGGCTTCCATTCCAGAATCGCTTCAATTTTACGAGGATCTACCTTAAACCCCTCGGCAGAAACCACATGCCCTAGGAAAGTTACCTCCCTCAACCAGAATTCGCACTTACTGAATTTCGCATAGAGCTCCTTTTCCCTTAACACTTGTAGCACAATACGAAGATGCTCATCATGCTTCGCCTCCGTTTCAGAGTATACCAGGATATCGTCGATAAAGACGACTACGAACCGATCCAAGTAAGGTTGGAATACTCGGTTCATCGATCCATAAAAGCTGCGGTGTGTTAAATCACCCAAGCGGCATGACCACAAACTCATAATGTCCATATCGAGTTCGAAATTACATTTTATGAATATCCCTTCTTTTACCCTTAGGCGATGGTATCCGAGCGAAGATCGATTTTGTTGAATACCGAAGCTCCCCTCAGTTGATCGAACAGATCATCAATCCTTGGTAGTGGATACTTATTCTTAATCGTTAGTTTGTTCAACTGGCGATAATCGATGCACATGCGCATCGTTCCGTCCTTTTTCTTCACAAACAGGACCGGTGCTCCCCAAGGAGACACACTAGGCCTAATGAAGCCTCTATCTAACAACTCTTGAATTTGAGCCTTGGTTCCACCAACTCCTTGATGCCATCCTATAGGGTGCAATAGATATCTGGAGCTATTCTAGGCAACAAATCGATTCCAAACTCAACTTCCGATTCGGAGGTAATCCAGAAGCTCTTAGGAAAAACATCCGAATTCCCTAACGATTACGAGGGTCTCCACGGTCAGATCCTCGATTTCACTTAGCTTACCAAAGCGATATGCCTCGCATCCCTTGCGCATCGGTTTCTCGACCCTCAATGCCGATACTACATTGGATAAGTAATCCTTCGTTCTCCAATAATCATTACCTCTTCATCATTGATATCCTTAACACCATCCTCTTAGTGCACAATCCAAAGTTGCCTTATGCTTGGTCAACCAATCCATCCCTAGTATCAAATCGAATTCTTCAAGCGGTAACTCCATCAAATCCCCACGAAAACCCTACCTTGAATCTCGAGGCACCTCCTTGAAGAGTTTCTTTACCTTAACCGAATGACCTAAAGGACTAATCACGACACCCCACATACGGTCTCCTCGAAGTGCGCCCGATGCCCGAAATGTTATATGCCACATATGAATGGGTTGATCCCACATCAATCGAGAAAATATAAGGTACACCATAGATAAAAAACGTACCAGTTATGACATCAGGTGCGTCACCCTCCTCGCGGCGACGAACAGCATACACCAAAGCTAGTTGACGAGCATCCGCGTTACCAATACCCCTGCCGGGTGCCCCACGTCCAAGGCCATGACCACCGCGACCTTGGCCACAACCTCTTGGCAGCGGCGGTCCATCCCTCACAGGTTGAGCCGATCGCATAGCCCCTTGTTCGGCCACCTGAGCCTGAGTGGCCCTCCTAGGACAATCCTTAATCCTATGCTCCTTAGACCCACAACGAAGACAAGCCCCAGAACGCTTCCAGTACTCTTCTTGATGCATTTTGCATAATCCCCACAAACTTGCGGTCTACACAGGTTCACCGGGCTCTCGAACCGGTTCCTCCATCCTAGCTCTCTTAACATTTTGATTTGCAGCACCACCGGTCCAAAGATCCCTCTGAACCGATTCGATCCCTATCACGATTCTTCCGTTCGGTTTGTTTCACCTCCTTGGCTATCTTAGCCTTCTCTACCAGTCAGACAAAATCTCGCTCCTCTGCGAGCTATGAGCACCCTAACTCATCTCTGAGACCATCCTCAAAACGAAGCAGCTGCGCTCGTATTCATGGAAACGATGCCATTAGCATACCGACTCAATCGTAGAAACTCCGCCTCATATTCAGCAATGGTCTTATTTCCACGAGTCGATTCAGAACTCCTTCTGCGTGCATCCACATAGCTATCTCCAACATATTTTGCCTTAAAGGTGCATTTGAACAGCTCCCATGTTACCCTCTCACCGGGGTACCCTCTCTCACAATAATCCACCACCGATATGCTTCATCCCGCGATAGCAAACCGTCCCTTTCAACTTCATTCTACTAAGCGGTCCATGTCATCCATGATCCGCTCGGTGGCTTCCAACGATTACTCGACCACATTTGGGGCCACTCGAATCGCCCTAAAATCTCGGCTCAGTTGGCGGCCGTTCGAAATGGACCCCTATTCATGGGCCCGACGTTAGCTCGACCACCCTTTCCAAAACCCTCAACATGGCACGAGACAAAGCGTCATCCCCTGCGGCCCGATCATACGGCCCATTTTCATTAACCGGTGGTGGGCGTACCTCGCCGGTGGCATGTGTTCAGATGGCGCAGATCCGGCTTGAGTGCTACCTCGGCCTCGACCACGGCCTCTTCCCGAGTAGCTCTTGTACTCATAACGATTTATCGATTCACGAATTTTATGACATTAGTGTCTTGGTTTCACTTGTTTATTCTGAGAATGTCTTATGAACAGATAGAGTTTCAGAGTTATTTCGCGCAATCACAATTTAGCTACGGTTCTAGTCTTGTAGTCCTAATACTACATCATCAATAGCGCTATCCCTAAGGCTTAGTACTATCTACAGTATTATCTACAGTACAGTTCTATATAAATCTTTAAAGCAGAAAAAGAACACTTACAGACTTGGTGCCGGGGATTCAGTGTGCCACTTCCTTATCAGTCCATAAAAACCCATGTTTTGTTTACCGAAAATAAAAGATTTCATTTGAAAACACTTTCATTTTAAAACTATTGATTTAACCTCGTTCAATAGAAAAATTTTGAACATCTTTGAAAAACTTATAATTTTTTTTAAGATTTTGGACCCGATCCACATTGAGTTGTTGCAATCGAGCTCGATACCACTAAATGTAACACCCCAAACTGGCCTAGACGATATGACCGGATCGATCGCCACATCAAGCGATCAAAACATTCCGTATTACTTAGTTTGGAAAAACTTAGTTGGTGTTGAAAAAGGTACTTTTAAAAGTAGGTTAAAGTGAGCAAGTGTGCACACGGTAGGAAACCAGAAGAAGAGGAGGTGAGTCCGTCGGACCGCTTAAGTACCAAGCTCCTTTGGATCCAATCCTGACATGCACACCGCCATTGCCACACTCTAACATCTTGTATAATTTTTGCAAAACCGTGTGATTATGCCCATCTTAAGAAAATGATTAAGGTTGAAAACGTTTGCTTAAAATATTTATTCTCTTGGAAAACATTTACTCTGCGGAAACTTTGTGCGTCATCGTGATCTTTTAAAACAAGTAGTTTTATAAAACGAACCCTAGTGCTAACAGTTTAATAATCCCCAAAATAAAATTAATAAAAAGAGCGGCCTTATTACAACTTCAAGCACAATAAAAATAATCCAAATTAAATGCTAAACTTATTTAAAATCGGCAATCAAGCTTCATGGCCACTCTGAATCCCGCCACTCAAGTCCACCAACTAGGGCTCACCGCAAGGATGGAAGAGGAAGGGGTGAGTTTGGGAAAACTCGGTGTATCTGAAACCCATCCAAAGCCCAAATCAGCTCGAGCCTATTGGGCCTAAGCCTATACAAATAACGATTACGAGTGAGAACAAAGCCCTTTTCGAATCGATTAGCAAGGCCTTAGCCCTTTTTAACATAACAAGATGGCCCATAGGCCCGCTTCGATAACATATGTAACAATATCGATAATGAATGCAAGCCCAACTGGGAGACTACTCAACCCACCAACCGCTACACCGCCTGTACCACCCTACACTCCATGTGGGAATATCTTAACCCACCCAAACCTACACTCCACAGTTGCGACAACGCACTCAATTATCGATCGATTGAGGCAAAGCCTCCGATCGTGGATGAACCACATTCGATACTTCCTCCATCAATACCCCAATCCCATGCAGCAGATATTAATAAATGCATATCATGTAAAATACAGTATTAATCAATCATGCGGTTTAACCAATTTAAACCCTAGGGGTATTTGGTAATTATGCTCTTTAGGGGTAATTTCGTACTTACGCAACTACACACGTTATTCGAGTAATTCTTAACAATCATATGCAATTTGATTCTCCCATCTAACTGACAGGCTACTTTGCCCACCTCTTGCCCATATTAGGCCGTAAGCCCATTGGGCCCAGTTTTGGCCCATCGAGGCCCTATTTTCAAACGTTGAAGCGTCACACAAACTTACTTACCACTTTGCGGTGCTAGATCTAACAATTACTCTATGTCTTGAGAGTATTCGCATACTCACAAGCCTATGAAATGCCGGAATTTCGGCATTTTGGCTTTTTTGCCGAATTGAACTAAGAAAAGGTGTTCGGTACACACCTGATTCGCGACGGCCCTCTTGAGATCTCTTTCAATATCCTACAATTGATTAGCACGGTGCTTATTTACAAACTATAATCACTAAATTCCAAAACTTACTCACCCATGATCGAACCATGTCCCTAAAAGCCTTTGAAACCTTACCTTTTTGTCAAAATCGATAGCTAGCTCCGAATCCGATTGCTCCAATGATTCACGCTTTCAATCCAAAACTTAAGAAGACTCTAATCACCGAGAGAAAACATTAGTTACAAACCCTTAAAGCTTTATGCTCAAATCGACAGCCTCCCTAATTTTTAGGGATTTCGACTTTTCCTAACATCGCAAAATAAAACAGATCTGAGATGATAAGTACTTACCCTTACTCCTACTTGATTTCCATGCAATCTAGTGCATTTATCCTTAGAACAATGGTAAAACCGAATCCGGGAGTTTGAAGAAGTTTGACTATAAGCCCCTAAACCGATGGTACTTTCGGCTTTTGGGTGGTGAAGAAGATGATAATGTGGAACTATAACCTTGAAGTAGAATTGCTGTCAGGTATCTAGGATTAAGAAAAGATAATTGTAGATTAATAAAAACAAAGAACATAGAAGGACCTGGCTTTGAAGAAATAGGCACAAGCAGTGATCACAAGATTTCGGCTTTTATAGATTCGGCAAAAGTATTGATGAATAGCAAGTATGATGAATAGTTTTGAAGTAGAAAAATAGAAGAAGAAGAATAGGGGAGGTGGTAGTTTCGGCTAGAGAGGAAAAAGAGAGTAAAAACAACCCTAAGGTGTTAAAGCAGAAGAAAAACGGCACCACTCAATACCCTAAGTGCCGAAATACCAACCTAATACCCCCTGCCGATTTTCCCTCTTCAATTCCCATAATTCAGCCAACTCTTAGCCTCATCCAAATCCCATAAATCTCTCCCCTTATCCCTCCTTAATCCAAGCATTTAAACTGATCCAACTCTCTTCTAGCAGAATCCACCTGAACTCCAACACTTACCCCTCCTGCACTTAAAAAAATAAATGCATCTATTTGTCAACACAGGGAATCGATCCCATGCCTTCCCCACTGCTCCACACGCCACTTTTCTAGGAGCCTAGTGGCGTCACCCTTGCCACTTTACCAAGGCTCTTTTTGTGATGCAATTTACCCACAACTCTACTTAAGGGCCACTTAGCGTAACCCCTAACTCCTAAGTCTAAAATTCCAAAAATTCAACTGGGTTTTGGCCAACTCATGGGCCTTCCATAAGCCCATTTACTTACTCAAAATATTAATTTCACATCCAAATACAATAATTTAAAGTCTTTATAAAATATTGAAAACCACGAATAAATCCGAAAAATCAGGATGTTACACCCCCCACACTTAAGATGTACATTTCCCTCAATGTGCAAAGATGGATATATAGAAAAGAATAAAAAAATAAGATAGGGAAAGAAGTGAAACTTCCTGAGTGATGAATGAATTTCCTTGAACTAGAGTTTTGGAGAATAATCGGTGTGAGGGTGGAAGAGGATACTCCGGCGGTGGTAGAGGTTCATTAGTCCATAAGTCCTGCGCCAAAATAATATTATATCTGATGGTAGCTATGGTCGTGGTTGAGCAGGACATGGCAGTCATGGAGAACCTTTCTTAGTGGAGTTCAAGTTCCTGAGTAATAGTGAGCTTTAGAGCCATTTATAACTGTGATAGAACCAGGAACTCTTTTAGGAAATATATAAGGAAGAGTAAGTACTCAATATGAATTAGCCGAAATTAAAAATTGTAAAATAATAATTATAATTCCTAATAAAATAAGGTGAAAGAAAAATAAAAAGTAGTCTTAAAATAAAATAGAAGTAAAAACATAAAATAATAAATAAAAATTTTTAAAGATCTTCATCCCTAGATGGTTCGTGAGGTGGGGTGGCGATGAGATGTGGAGGTGCTGACAAATCTGCTATAAAGTAGCATCAATGTTATCGAAGCGCTGAAAACACTATTGCTCGAACTGGGTAAGACGCTCAGAGATGTCAGCGTATGAAGCCACCGTATGAACTAGACGAGAAGGAGGTGGTGGCTGAGATGGTGGGTCCTCGTGACGTGGAGGGACATCATCAGTAATGTCCTCAGGGGCTTCCTCTTCAGTGGATTGGGCGAGGCGGTACTGAGGAGGGAAGGTGCCACGTCGTTTCTCAATCATCCTCACACTTAGCATGCTCGAGATGCCCTATGGGGACATCTGGCCCATGAGAGTGAGGGAGGATGATTGGGCTGCTGTGTTGAGGAGCCTGAAGTGCCGAGCCAACTGCGTCACATAGGGCCCAATGGACATGACCCCCTTCCTATGCCGCTCCGTCTAATGTTGAATGGTGAGGGCAATAAAATAAGCAAGGTCTATGACGCGCCCATGCGACATACAATATAGAAAGTAGGTGTCGTGAGTGTTGACGACGCTAGTGCTCTTTTGCCTTCCTATCAATGTGTGAGCTAAAATAGTGTGTAAGTACCTCACAGATGGAGGGAGAGTCAATGCCTTGGAGCGACTAGGATTGTAGGAGGCAGCGCCGGGGGCGAGGGCATTCCAACACCGTGAAGGAGAGTGATGGATGTGGTGTTTGAGAGTGTGGAGTTCATTCTCCTCCATGAACTCCTCAGTGTAAAGGCCCAATGCGGTTCTGAATTTTGGAACGTTCAACTGGCGGACTAGACTGCCGAGACGAAATTAGATCGTCCCCGGGTCATCAAAGCAGGCCATCATGGTCTGAAGATAGAACGTTGAGCAGAGTTCCATCGTGAGTTCGAGATATATCGGCTCGACAATCTCAAAGAAAAGCCACCAAGGATCGGTGGTGAGGAGGGCCCGAATTGCATCTGCGAGTTGGACTTGTTCTAGCGTGGCCCAATCTATACAACCGCCCACTTCCAAGGGTCGGGCCCGTAGAATCTGGAAAAGTTCTTCTTAGGGCCCAATGGGGAACTGCAGAAAAGGGTGACAAATTTCCGCGGTAGGACCTGAGGAAGATGACGCTCCCTTATTTTTCTTCGAAGCAGGGACAGTGGCTTTCTTTCCTCATGAAGATGACATGGTGTACCTGTAATGGAAATTGAAGTGGAATGTGAATACTTTCCATGGGGCTTACATATTAACCTATACTATAACAGCCAAAGTAAATGTGCCAAATAACTCTATAAGAATAAGTAATGGAGATATCTAAAGAATGAATTTGTGTGAGGTTAATAGCATGAAACCCATAGAAACAATAACCATGAATGAATGTAGCCTAATATACTGACTAAGAAAAAATTACCAAAACAAACCTTAAAAATATACATTTATCTACTGTTCTAACTATGAATGTTCACGTAAAATAGTCAAATGGAGCATAGAAATCATGAAAGAAGCAAAATAATTGAAGAAGATTGAGATAAAGGAGTAAACAAACGCAAGAGGGAGGAGCTTAGGCATCAAAAATGTGGTTGAAAGTGGCGCACGGGCGTGGCAGGAGGCCGGTGAATCTGCAGCGGTTAGGGTTAGGGATTTTGGGTGAAGAAGATGATGAATAGTGAAGGGTATTTATAGATTTTGGGACACATGGCCAGGGAATACGCCGTGTTCCCCAATTTTTGCCCGTGTGATTCGCGAATTTTGAATTTGGGCGCGGCTGACAATTTCCTCATGCCCGTGTACCTTGGGTGTGTTGGTGTACATGGCCGTGTCGCACGACCATGTCTATCTTTGTTCGCTTCTCCCACGCCCGTGTATGAAGGTCCACACCCGTGTTGTTTTGGCAGGTTCGCCTACGATTGCTTGGCACAGGCGTGTCACACGCTCGTGTTAATTTGGCAGGTTCGACCACGGTTTCTAGGCACGGGCATATCGTACACCGGTGTTGTTTTGGCTGGTTCGCCCATGGCCATGTCGCACGGCCGTGGTGATTTATCGTAGCCCGTGCTGGGGAAAATCTTTGCCCTGTTTCTACACAGCCTAAGCACGCCTGTGTGCTTGGATGTGTCTGTGTGGTAAACCTGTATTCAAGAGCTCCGTTAGTGAGTTAGGTGTTAAACACTAAAATTTAAAGAAGTTAATATAGTTAGTGCTCGGGTTGCCTCCCGAGAAGCGCTTATTTATAGTCTAAGCTTGACTTACCTCTCCATATAATGGTCATGGTGGTTCGAGGAGTTTATACTCCTCATTCCTGCTGTGAATCTCATCAAAATAAGGTTTTAGGCGGGTATTGTTTACCTTAAAAGTGCTGAACTTGGGATGACTTACCTCGACTATACCAAATGGGAAAATGCTAAGTACCGTAAGAGGAATTTCTTCATTCAGTTTGGCAGTGACAATGTGAGGATCTGCGGTATCTAATAAAACTTTATCTCCAACCTTAAGTTGATTTGGAAAGGTATTGAGCTTGTTTTGGCATAGTTTTTGTTTATCGTGTGTTCTCGGTCTCGATTTGTAGCTTTCGTTCTTCATTAATAGGTCCTCTACTATTGCTTGAAAATGGCTCATGTACTTCCTACAAAGTAGGTTGCACCATATTGTCAGTTTTAGTAGAATGGTTTAGACAATCACCTTCAATTTTCAATGTGTTGCCGGAATTACGAGCTTGAAGGGTGATTATTTCGTCTCCCATACGAAGTGTGAGCTCATCTGTGCCAACATCAATAATCGTTCTAGCAGTTACTAAAAAGGGCCTTCCTAAAATCAAAGGAGTGTTGCTATCCTCCTCTATGTCTAGAACAATGAAGTCAACGGGAAATATAAATTTATCGATTTTAACTAGCACATCTTCAATAATACCCCTAGGAAATCTTATAGTTTTAACTGCTAATTGAATGCTCATCCTAGTCTGTTTGGGTTTCCCAAGGCCTAGTTGTTTAAACATTTTGTAAGGCATGACGTTAATACTAGCCCCTAAATCAACTAATGCATTATTAACATCTAAACTATCAATTAAGCAAGGAATCATAAAACTCCGTAGATCTTTTATTTTGTTGGGTAGTTTATTCTGTAGAATAGCTGAGCAAACTACGTTTAGCTTCACATGCAAAGTCTCGTCCAAATTTCACTTATTTGCTAAAAGCTCCTTTAAAAATTTCATTATGTTTGGCATCTGCGATAGAACTTCAATAAACGGTAAGTTAATATGTAATTTTTTTAAGAGTTTAAAGAATTTACCAAATTGTTCATCTGAGCGGTCTTTCCTTGTCGAATTAGGGTATGGCACACGAGGTTTATATTCTGTACTTACTAGTTTCTGCTCATTGTGGTCTACCTCACCTTTACCTTTGCTTATCTCAGTTTCTTGCCTTGGTTCTGGTTCAGGTGTTACTAACCCTTCCTCATCTTGACTAGTAATCATGTTGAGTTGCTCCCTTGCTTTAGATTCTGTGTTGCTTGGCAAGCTACCTTATGGTCGTTCAGAAATCAACTTGGCAAGTTGTCCAATCTGAGTTTCGAGCCCTTGGATCGATGCTTGTTGGTACTTAAGTGCTGTCTCAGTATTTTGAGAACGAGTTTCTGACACCGATATAAACTTTGAGAGCATCTCTTCAAGGTTTGACTTCCTTTCCTATTGGTAGGGTGGTTGTTGGTAGCTTGGAGGTGGTCTTTGATTTCCTTGGCCTCTCCATGAAAATTTTGGGTGATTTCTCCAACCTGCATTGTAAGTATTACTATATGGGTTATTTTGGGATCTAGAGTTATTGTTACCCATTTATTGGACTTGTTCCTCCTCGATGCCAGGGTTGAAGGGTTGATATTCTGTGCATGCTCCTCCTCCATTCGAATCTCACCTCATCACTGGATGTACCTGAGTAGAACCCCACAAACCGTTAATCTTTTTATTTAAGAGTTCTACTTGGTTAGATAGTATAGTAACCGCGTCGAGTTTGAAAACACCGGCTGCTTTCGTCGGCTTTGCTCTCATAACTTGCCACTGATAGTTATTCAGTGACATCTCCTCAATAAATTCGTAAGCCGCTTCAGGTGTCTTATTAATGATAGTTCTTGCAGCGGCTGCATCAATCAACTACCGAGTCAAAGGATTCAGTCCATTATGGAATGTTTGAACTTGTAGCCAAAGCGGTAACCCATGGTGAGGGCATCTTCGTAAAAGGTCCTTGTATCTCTCCCATGCATCGTAGAGTGTTCCTAAATCCATCTTCACAAAAGAAGAGATATCATTACGTAATTTGGTTGTTTTAGCTGGTGGAAAATATTTTAATAAAAAAATTTCGGTCATTTGTTCCCAAATAGTGATTGACCCTTGTAGTAATGAGTTCAACCATTGTTTAGCCTTATTCCTCAATGAAAAGGGAAACAACCGAAGTCGAATGACGTCATCAGAAACACCAATAATTTTGAAGGTATCGCAAAATTCTAGGAAATTTGCCAAGTGAGCGTTGGGATCCTCGTCCTGCAAACCATCAGATTGAACAAACTGTTGTATCATTTGAATTGTGTTAAGTTTCAGTTCAAAATTATTTGCAGCAATAGCAGGTCTAACTATACTTGACTCAGTTCTTATTAAATTAGGTTTAACATAATCATACATAGTGCACGGAGCAGGATTTTGATTAACAACAATTGCAGAAGGTAGCGAATTTTCTTGGTTTTCAGCCATCTCCTCGGTTGTGGGTTGAATATCGTCATCTTGCTCGTTCTCTGTGTATCTTAAGCTTCACCTTATTTCTCTTTGGTTTTTGCGAACTGTGCGATCGATCTCACTGTAAAAAAGTAATGGTCCTGACGGGTTTCTTCTAGTCATAAACTATAAGAACCTGCCAGAAAAAGGGAAAAAGAAGAATTAGTAATAAAAATTAGAATAAAATTTAAATTGAAGTAAAAGTAAATGGCTAAAGTAATAAAAATTGAGTGTTCCTAATATCTTAGCTCCCCGGCAACGGCGCCAAAAAATTCATACGTGATATTCGTGACAGGTTTTAAATATTTATAATAAATCATTCTTGAAATTAACTATTATCACGATGAAGGCAAGTGTACCTATTGAACAGTAGTATAGCTTTAGCAAGACCGGATTGTCGAACCCAAAAGAACTAAAAGTACTAGTAATGACTGTCTTTTTATTATCTAGCCTAAGAATAATGGGGTTTGTTTTAACTAACTAATTAACTAAACTAAAAATTCCCAGAAAATAGAATTGGGGAATTACTTTTGGAAAAACAATTGAATTAAGACAATACCTAAGGAAAAATTCACCTGGAATTCACTTGTTATTTGACTTTGAATCGGACGATTTATTCATTTGACTTGATCCGTAGAAATCTCTAAGTTATATTATTATCCCTCTCGAGACTAACAACATCTAACCCTAGGTTGAATAATTGAAATCTCTTTCTAATTAACTCCCTAGGGTTGCATTAACTCGACCTATGGATCCCCTTATTAAGTTTCACACTAATCCGGTAAAATCTTGTCACCCTATCTCTAGGCGCGCAATCAACTCTGCTTAATTATGAAAAATGTAGTCTTAGACAGGGTCTATTCCTCCTCTGAATAAGAGGTTAACTTGAATCAATATCTTGGAATATCAAAACAAGAATTAAGAACACATAATTAAGAACAAGTCAAATATTTATCATACAATTTAGATAATAATAACAAGATCTGTCTTAGGTTTCATTCCCCTTAGGTATTTAGGGGTTTTAGTTCATAACTAAAAAGGTAAACATCTCAGAAGAATAATGAATATAAAACATAAAGAAAAACCTAAAACTCCTGAAAGGAAATTGAGGGGAGATCTTCAGTCTTGATGATGAATCCGACTTCTAAGATGGATCAATCGGCTTTCCCTGAGCAGTTCCCTGTTTCTCTCTCTTGTGTCCTTTTCCTCCTCCTCTAGGGTGTATTTATAGGCTTTAGAATGCCTAAGAACCCTCAAAATTGGCCTTTTCCAAATTGGACTAAACTTGGGCTCGACAGGGACACGCCCGTGTGACACTCCCGTGTGCGATTACTTCAGGCCGTGGTCAAGCCTGTTAAATAGGCACAGGTGTGTGGTCCACCCGTGTGAATTGTACTTCGATTTTTCCAAATTGACACGGCTGTGTGGTTTGCCCGTGTGAGGAGGTCCAGGCCGTGTTGATTTCGTACGTTGGCCCATTTTCTCCGTTTTTGGCCCGTTTCTCGTTTCTTTCACTCTCTTATGCTTACCTAAGTATAAATTAAGGAAAAATCATCCATAAAATGTGCCAAGCATGGGATATAAATATGTATAAATTACGGTTTATCACCTACAAACATGCATAATTTTGTCCATGCATCCAACTTCTTTGCATCCTTATCCAGAACATGGGTTGGACAACCCCATATTCTAAAGTGATTTAGAGCTGGTTTATTTCCATGCTTCAATTCATAAAGTGTCTTACAAGCAGACTCAGAATATAGCTAATCGTCTATATTGCATATCCTAGAATGAAGTAGGGAGTTGCGAATAGCTGAACATTGAATGAAAAATGTCAAGTTGTAACAATCCATTATTAGTCAAATCGGAACAGTGGTTTCGGGACAAAAAATTCAAAGTAAAAATTATTATTTTATTATTATTTTAATGTCTACAACATGATAATATGTTTGTGTGAAAATTTCATTAAGAAATTTTATCGTTTGATTAGTTAATTTCATAAAAAAGACTAAATCGCGTAATGTGTAAAACTTGAGTTCTATTAGCTAAAAGTACTTAATAGCTATAGGACCTTAAAATAAAAGTCCTTAAGTAGTAACTAGACCATTATATTGGTGAGTGGACAATATTGGACATGTATTATGTGATTTTAATGTTTATTTACTAAGGTTAATTAAGTAAAATGTTAATAATCATAAAATAAATAAAACAAGACCTTTTTTTTTATCATCTTCATCATCTCTTTCACTGAAATTTAAAGGAGGAAATAATGACAGCATGCTAGGGCATTCGGACAAGCTATTTACCTTGTATTAGTATGATTTTTCATCCCATTTTTAATGATTTCTAAGTTTTTGAGATCGTTGCAGCTCGGTCTAGCTAGCTCAAGGACTATTTTGCAAAACTGTTAAATATTTTGAATGACGTCATTGATGAATACATGTGTTTTTTGATGTTTGATGATATATTATGAATGTTGGTTGTGAATTATACAAGTTTTATAAAGTGATTTTTAATGAAAATGCAAATTAAGGATTAAATTGTGAAATGTGAAAACTTTGTGGTTAAACTATGAAATAATTGTTAAATATGGGATGATATGAGTACTATAGAAATTCGGCTAGCATTTGTTAGTATTAAATTACATGAATTTGTGTTTTTATGAAATAAGGTCTATATTGTAAAAAAAAGTGAAACATTAGGGGCAATTGTATAAAAATGCCTTAAAGTGAATTTTGGACTAAATTGAATAGAGATATAATTAAATAAGTTAATTTTGATTACGTATTATCAAAAAAAGTGAAACTCAAATCTAGGTTGAGGGAAAAACAAAATTCTCGACTAATCAACCAATTTAGCCGTTTTTACATCTGAGGTAAGTTTGTATGTAATAAATACTGTTATAATTATGTTTTAAATGCTTTGATATTGCATAAACAGTGAATACAAGACTACGGACATATTCTAATGATTAGACAACGATTCGATATTCAAAATCCTTGTTGAACCTTAAGAATAAATTTGGATACTAGTGACATGTCATTAGGGATTATTGTGATTATGTGATCCGGGTACGGGTCTTGTACGTCTTATCGGTGGCTGAGTATACCGGCATGTGTTACGGTTACTTTACATCTTGTGTGAGCGGCACGAGTAGCTATGACTTGACCCACAGCTTGTGTGGGTAGGCCCATTGATAGCTCGAAAATGAACATATATGTGATATGTTATTGAGATAGCATTGGCTATATATATGGCACCTAGGGTGCGAGTTTCCCATGTATCCGATAGTATTCTGAATGGTTCAACGGGTAAATGAAAGATGTGATTGTGTATGAGATTGATACGAGATGGTACAGGTATGTACATGAACCGTATAAGCTTAAATTGAAGAAGTTGCGAAGCTCATATATAAGATTATGATTGAAAATGTGAAAGGTTTGTTAGTTAAATGAATTACATTTTGATATGTTCAAATTGATGATTTGTATATTCATGTTAAGAATGAGTTTATTCCATATGAGCTTACTGGGTTATAAAGCTTACTTGGTTTATTTTTCCATGTTTTATAGTGACTTCAAAGCTAGCTCGGATTCGGGGATTGTCGGAGACTTCATCACACTATACTACTATCACTTTGGTACTTTTTGAGCTTATGTTTTAAGTATATGGCATGTATAGGGACTTTGGTCATTTTGGTATATTTGGTAATGTGTTGTGCCATTTGAAATGGCTTGTAAATGTTTATGTTTTGGTTTGTATATATAGCCATAAGCGATGGCTTATTTTGGGTTATTTTGGTATGTTTGGATATTGTATATATATGTGTATATAGCTTGTATGATGTTTTGAAAGTTGGACATGTGGTGCTAGTGGATAGCTAGCATAATTGATATCTGATAGCGAAGTTTTGATTGATTAAAATGCTTGAGAAAATAGATCAAATGATGCATAGTTGATAATGGTCAAATTGATGAACTGAGGAAGTAAAGTTTGGTACAAATAGTATAGCATATTTTGGTGATTTGTGTATATATAAAATGGAAGTATACAATGTGCATGATTTATGTTTGAAATGGTTGGTTTAAATGCTAATATATGCTATGTGTTGGTGCCAATTGATGTGGTGTAGGTACATGCAAGTTTGGGTGGCAAAATTGGCTTGGTAAATAGCTTATTTTTGTTTACACGGGCGTGTGTCTCAGCCGTGTATGACACACGGTTATGTTACACGGCCGTATGTCCCCTGATGTTGAAATATAAATCAAGTCAGTATGCTCCACATGGCCTTAAACACGAGCGTGTGAATTGGCCGTGTGGCATAAGTCAGTATACCCTACAAGTTTGGCACGGCCTGGCACACGGGCGTGTATGGCCATTTTTAGGGCACACGGGCTAGCCACACGGGCGTGTGTGTTGGCCGTGTGACCCAAGTCAAAGAGTTACACTGGGTCAGACACAGGCTGGGACATGGCCATGTGCTTCCATTTTGAATGTCCACATGGCCTGCAACACGGGCATGTCTTTGGCCGTGTGAAAGACACGGCTGGGCCACACAGGTGTGTGTCCCCTATTTTTGAGAAAATTTTCTAAGTACTTTAATAGTTTTTAAAGTTATCGGTTTAGTCCTGAACCACTCCTAATGCATGTTTAAGGCCTCATAAACTCATATTAGGGACAAAATGTTTGGTTGTGAATAGGATGTATACTTTGTGATTAATTATATGTGAAATGTATGTTTAAATGTGTTATAAGTTCGGTAATGCTCCTTAACCCTATTCTGGCACTGAATACGAGTAAGGGGTGCTATATTTATTGGTATCAGAGTTATGGTTTAGTCGATTCCCGGAGTAACATAGCATATGCGAGAGTCTAGCTATACATGCCATATATAACCTATGATTGTGTGATGACTCCTGACAATTTAAAATTGTTTTCGTATAGTAAATAGATCCCAATCGAGCTATAGCTGACGATGTTGAGAGTAATGCGCCAACTCCAGCACAAGGGGCAGCGCCGTCTGAATTTAGAAATGTATCAAGTAGTCACAAAGGAGAGGCTAAAGAAGTCTTTTCCAAATGATGAATAAATGGGTCACACAATATGTCTGGAAAAATCCGGCTACTCAACAACCTCCACCCCTACCTAATCCTCAACCTGTTCCCATAGCTCCTCAAGTTGTGGAACTTCAATGACTGAATAAGCCGCTAGTAGATAAAATTTGAAAATATGTTATTGAAGAGTTCAGAGCTATCATTGATGACCATCCCGAACGAGCTGAATTTTTGACTTGAAAACACTATTTGGGTATTTGATGAACTGTCATGTACGCTAGCTGAGTGTTTGAAATGTGCTATTTCATTATTGAGGGACACTGTGTATCAATGGTGGAATACCCTAGTATCAGTGATGCCGAGAGAAAGAGTGACCTGAGAATTCTTTCAGACTGAGGTTTGGAAGAAATATATAAGTTAACGGTTTCTTAATCAAAAGCATAAAGAGTTTTTAAAATTGAAGCAGGGTCGTATGAATATGACTGAGTACAAAAGAGAATTCGTAAGGTTGAGTAAGTATGCTGGGAGTATGTTTCTACTGAAGAAATCATGTGCAAAAGGTTCGATGATGGGTTGAATAAGAATATAATACTTCTAGTTGGAATTCTAGAATTGAAAGAATTTTTTGTCTTGGTTGATAGAGCTTGCAAAGATGAGGAGCTTAGCAAAGAAAAGAGAAAAGTAGATTTGAGGCTAAGGACTCGAGAAAAAGATCGATGAATAAGCCATATAAATCTTCGTCAAAGAAATCCAGAGATTCGTTCACTAGTCCAAATTCTTCAATTGGGTATTCGAATAGATATCATGAAAATCAATATTCAAGTCCTAAAGCACAAGCTACATCGGTATCGAGTGTTGGCAGTGTGAGAAACTATAGACCTAAATCTCAATAATGTGGAAGACATCATATTGGTGAATGCAGAATGAATAATCGGGCTAGTTTTAAATGTGGTTCACAAGATCATTTCATACGAAATTGCTTAGAACTAGTAGAGAAAGATAATATTCAAAATACAAGACCGAGTAACATAGCCACTAGGGGGCGGCCACTAAGAAATGGGGGAAATGAGAGTGGTAATTGCGATACTACAAAAGATTCTACAGTAAGATCTAAGGCCAGAACACTGCTAGAGCTTACACTATTCGCGCTCACTAAGAGGCATCATCACCTGATGTTATCATTGGTACATTTTCTCTCTACGACACTAATGTGATTGCTTTGATTGATCTTGGATCAACTCAATCGTATGTTTGTGAAAATTTAGTGTCTAGTAAGAATTTTCCTGTTGAGTCTAATATGTTTGTGATTAAAGTATCGAACCCCTTAGGTAAGTATTTTCTAGTTGATAAAGTTTGCAATAATTGTCCATTAATGACTCAGGGTTACTATTTTCATGTGAATTTGATGCTTTTGCCATTTGATGATTTCGATATAATTCTGGGTTTGGATTGGTTGACTCTGCATGATGCTGTTGTGAATTGTAGACGAAAGATTATTGAATTGAAATGTCAGAATAGTGAAATTATTTGAATTGAATCAGATGAATCAAATGAATTGCTTGCTTTGATTTTGTCTATGTCAGCTCAGAGATGTGTAATAAAAGGTTGCGAAGCTTATCTTGCTTATGTTTTAGGTACAAAAGTGTCTGAATCAAAGATTGAATCAATACCTGTAGTTTGTGAATATCCGGATGTATTTCTAGAAGAATTATCGGGGTTACCACCGATAAGAGAGGTTGAATTTGCTATTGAATTTGTACCTGAAACTTCTCTGATATCAATAGCTTCGTATAGAATGGCTTCGATAGAATTGAAAGAGTTGAAATCTCAGTTGCAAGAGTTAACAGATAGAGGATTTCACGACCTAGTTTTTCGTCCTAGGGTGCGCCAGTATTGTTTGTAAAAAAGAAAGATGGGTCAATGAGAATATGTATTGATTATCGGTACCTTAATAAAGTTACGACAAAGAATAAGTATCTGTTACCGAGGATAGATGATTTGTTCAACTAGTTGAAAGGGGCAACCATGTTTTTGAAGATTGATTTGATATCTGACTATTATCAGTTGCGAGTTAAAAACTCAGATGTGCCAAAAACTAAATTTAGAATGAGGTACGAACATTGTGAATTTCTTGTTATGTCTTTCGGATTGACTAATGCTCCTGCAGTCTTTATAGATTTGATGAACCGAATTTTTAGACCTTATTTAGACAGATAAGCAACTATTCACTAAATTCAGCAAATGTGAATTCTGGCTCCAAAAAGTCTGATTTTTGGGGCACATTGTTTCAGCAGAGGGTATGAGAGTTGATTTGAGCAAGATTTCAACAATTGTTTACTAGAAACCACCGAGAAATGTATCTAAAGTTAGAAGCTTTCTGGGGTTAGCTGGTTATTATAGATGTTTTGTAAAAATAATTCTCGATGATTGCTACAGCGATGACCAGATTGCTATAGAAAGATGTGAAGTTTGTGTGGTCTGAGAAATATCAATAGAGTTTTGATCAGTTGATGGCATTGTTAACCAAAGCACCAGTTTTGGTTCAACTTGAGTCGGGTAAAGAATTTGTGATTTACAGTGACGCGTCATTGAATGGTTTGGGTTGCATTTTGATACAAGAAGGAAAAGTTATAGCTTATGCCTCCAGACAATTGAAACCACATGAAAAGAATTATCTGATGCACGATTTAGAGTTGGCTGCTATTGTTTTCGCATTGAAAATTTGGCGACATCATTTGTACAGTAAAAATTTCTATATCTTTACCGATCACAAAAATTTAAAGTATATAATGACTCAGAAAGATTTGAATTTGTGACAACGAAGATGGCTCGAGCTGTTAAAAGATTATGAGTCGGTGATTGATTATCATATGGGGAAAACGAATGTAGTTGCAGATACTTTGGGTAGAAAATCATTATTTGCTTTGAAAGTGATGAATATGAGACTGGCTTTGTCAGATGATGGTTTGATATTAGCCGAATTAAAAGCTAAACCATTTTTTCTTTAGCAAATTTGTGAAGCTCAAAAGTGTGATACAAAGTTACAAGCTAAAAGAATGCAGTGTGAGTTGACTAGTGATTTAGAATATCAGATCAGATCCAATGATTGCTTAATGTTTCGAGGTAGAATTTGTGTACCAAAGAATCCTGAGCTCATTCAGAAAATTTTACACGAAGCACATAGCGGTTGTCTATCTGTTCACTTGGGGAGTACCAAAATGT
The DNA here is from genome assembly GCF_025698485.1 of Gossypium arboreum. Taxonomy (NCBI): domain Eukaryota; kingdom Viridiplantae; phylum Streptophyta; class Magnoliopsida; order Malvales; family Malvaceae; genus Gossypium; species Gossypium arboreum. The sequence continues at coordinate 60,110,915 of NC_069076.1, read as the reverse complement.
ACAATGATTTGAAACAATTGTATTAGTGGTCGGGAATGAAATGAGGCATATCAAAATTTGTATCGAGATGTCTGGTGTGTCAGCAAGTTAAGTTGAGCATTGAATGCCTTCTGGATTGCTACAACTGGTGATGATACCAGAGTGGAAGTGAAATAGAGTTATAATGGATTTCGTATCGGGTTTGCCTCTGTATTCAAAAAAGAAAGATGCTATCTGGGTTTTCGTAGATTGACTAACAAAATCAGCACATTTCATTTCGGTACGTACTGATTATTGCTTGATAGATTGGCTGAATTGTACATATCTGAGATCGTTAGATTGCACGGGGTACCAGTTTCAATTATTTCGGATAGAGATCCAAGGTTTACATTGTGATTTGGAAGAAATTGCAAGAAGCTCTAGGTTTGAAGTTGAATTTTAGTACAGCATTTCGTCCACAAACCGATGGTTAGTCTAAGAGAGTAATACATATTCTCGAAGATATGTTTCGTTGTTGTGTGTTGGAGTTTGAAGGTAATAGGGAGAAATATTTTCCGTTAGTTGAATTTGCGTATAACAACAGTTTTCAATCGAGTATTAAAATGGCACCACTGGAAGCTTTTTATGGTTGCAAATGTCGAACTCCACTATACTGGACCGAGCTGGGTGAGAAAAAGATTCACGGAGTTGATCTGATTAGAGAGACTGAAGAAAAAGTGAAAGTAATTCGCGATAGTCTGAAAGCAGATTTAGATCGACAAAAATCATACGCAGATTTAAAGCGAAAAGATATTGAATTTCAGATTGGTGATAAAGTATTTCTAAAAGTGTCTCCGTGGAAGAAAATCTTTCGATTTGGTCATAAAGGTAAACTGAGTTCGCGATTCATCGGGCCTTATGAGATCATGGAAAGAATAGGTCTAGTGGCATATCGGCTAGCTTTACCGTAGAATTAGAAAAAATCCACGTGTTTCATGTGTCGATGTTGCATCGATATAGATCGGATCCATCACATGTAATTTCTCTGGCAGAGATTGAAATACAACCTGACATGAGTTACAATGAAGAATCGATCCGAATTTTAGCTCAAAAGATTAAATAGTTGAGAAGTAAAATCATAGATCTTGTGAAAGTACTTTGGTGACGTCACGGGGTTGAAGAGGCTACATGGAAACCTAAGGAAGCTATGAGAAAACAGTGCCCTAACCTATTCATTGGAAACATTTTCGGGGACGAAAATCCCTAAGGGGGGAAAGTTGTAACAACACATTTTTTGTCAAATCAGAACAGTGGTTTCGGGACCACAAATATAAAATAAAAATTATTATATTATTATTATTTTAATGTCTACAGCATGATAATATGTTTGTGTGAAAATTTCGTTAAGAAATTTTATCGTTTGATTAGTTAATTTGATAAAAAGGACTAAATCGCGTAATATGTAAAAGTTGAGTTCTATTAGCTAAAAGTATCTAATAGCTATAGAACCTTAAAGCAAGAGCCCTTAAGTAGTAATTAGACCATTATATTGGTGAGTGGACAATATTGGACATGTATTATGTGATTTTAATGTTTATTTACTAAGGTTAATTAAGTAAAATGTTAATAATCATAAAATAAATAAAACAAGACCCTTTTTTTTATCATCTTCATCATCTCTTTCATTGAATTTTAAAGGAGGAAACCATAAAAGCATGCTAGGGCATTCGAACAAGCTATTTAGCTTGCATTGGTGTGATTTTTCATCCCGTTTTTAATGATTTCTATGTTTTAAGATTGTTACAGCTAGGTCTAGCTAGCTCAGGGACTATTTTGCAAAACTGTTAAAGATGTTGAATGATGCCATTGATGAATACATCTGTTTTTTGATGTTTGATGATAAATTATGAATGTTGGTTGTGAATTATACAAGTTTTATAAAGTGATTTTTAGTGAAAATGCAAATTAGGGATTAAATTGTGAAATGTGAAAAATTTTTGGTTAAAAGTGAAATAATTAAAAAATATGGGCTTATATGAGTACGAGAGAAATTTGGATAGCATGGGTTAGTATTAAATTGCATGAATTTTTGTTTTTATGAAATAAGGACTAAATTGTAAAAGATGTAAAAAATTAGGGGCAATTGTGTAAAAATACCTTAAAGTGAATTTTGCACTAAATTGAATAGAGAGATGATTAAATAATTTAATTTTGATTACATATAGGTCAGGAAAAATGAAACTTGGATATAGATTGAGGGAAAAACAAAGTTCTCGAATAATAGACCAATTTTAGCCATTTTTACATCTGAGTTAAGTTCGTATGTAATAAGTATTATTATAATTATGTTTTAAATACTTTGATATTGCATAAACTGTGACTACAAGACTATAGACATATTCGACAATGATTAGAAAACGATTCAGCATTCGAAATCCCGGTTGAACCTTAGGAATAGATTTGGATACTAGTGACATGTCATTTGGGATTATTGTGATTATGTGATCCGGGTGCTGGTCCTGCATGTTCTCCCAGTGGTTAAGTATACTGACATGTGTTGCAGTTACTTGACAGCTTGTGTGAGCAGCATCGAGTAGTTACAACTTGACCCACAGCTTGTGTGGGCAGGCCTGTTGATAGCTCGAGAGTGAGCATATATGTGATATGTGATTGAGATAACATTGGCTATATATGTGGAACCTAGGATGCGAGTTTCCCATGTATCCGATAGTATTCCGAATGGTTCAATGGGTAGATGAAAGATGTGATCGTGTATGAGATTGATACAAGATGGTACAGGTATCTACATGTAACACTCCAAACCTGCCTGGACATTATGGCTGAATCTGGCGAGGTTACATGAAAATGCTTTCGAAAACTAGATCGTTGCTAAAACCATTTCTTTGTTTAGGCAACTTCTTTTCAATATCTTATGTTAATTCAAAATCATGTCATTTGGTTCCAAAAAGTTATCTATTTTCAAAATGTTATTTAATTACAATTCGTCATTTGATTCCAAAACGTTATATTTTGCGGAAGCTTTTAAAACAGTTTGAGTATTCGTGGTGTTTTGGTAAAACATACTTCTCTTTTGGAAATCTGAGTTTTTCCTACCACTAGCAGTTGAAAAACATAAATAGCATAAAAATTCCAAATTTAAACCAAAAATACGAAGAGGCCATTATTACATAAAAATACCTCAACTTAAACTTAAAACCTTACATAAGTACGAAACTAAGTAAAAACAAGTCGTGTAGCCACCACTGAGTCCTCCGTCGTACCGATCCACCTATGTTTATGGATTTCCTGTATAGTAAATACAGAAGGGGTGAGTTTACAAAAACTCAGCATGTAGTCCCCATGCAACCATACAGACAAAATGCAAGCAATAACAGACTGGGACTAAGCCCATCTCAGTGACCGTATCAGTTTGGGCCTTAGCCCATCACATTATCAGTAACCAGTAGGGCCTTGGCCTACTACGGTATCAGTATCAGAAATAGTAGTAGTTTCATTGGGGCCTTAGCCCATCCCAGTATCAGTATGCAATATTGCAGTGTACAGTATACCAGCCCTACCCAACCAACCACTATACACCATCTCCTGTCCAACCCTGCACTCCTGTGGGGAATAAATCACCCACCCATCCCTACATTTACAAATTAGCACTGGTTGCGGCACTAAACAGTATTTAGAGTAGAGCTGTCAGTATAATAGGCTTAGAGCCATCAGTGATTTGCAGCTGAGCTGCTAGTATAATAGGCGTTATGCTTATCAGTACACTTCCTCCAATCATATCAACCCAACCCCATGCAATGCAACATACAGATATAATATGCCATGTCACGATATCAGTGCATATAGTATCAGTTGTTCAAAATAAAATCATGCTTAATAACATATATCAGTCATACAGTCATATCACTTATTTAGGGGTCTAAGAATGGCTTACCGACCCTACAGTAGGTTCACAGTCGACTTGGGCTACCCGTGCAACCTTGGCAAACAAGTCAATAAAACTGGGCTTACACGCCCGTATTGGTTTGCCCGTGTGGCCCACATGGCTCATATTAGCCTTGGCTGTGTGGGTCATACGGCTTGGCCCAGAATCCCACATGCCTGTATGGGCCCACACGCCCGTGTAACCCACACGGCCCAATTGGTCGAGCCCGTGTCTCGCACACTGCATCGCCAGCCATCACACGGTGGTGTCATGCACCCGTGTCATGCGTGCACGGCTTGGGCTCGTCATTAACACGCTTGTGTTCAGTCACACGCCTGTCACACGGGCTACCACACGCCCGTGTGGTGTTGACAGTAGGCTTTTTTGGCTTTTTATCGGGACTCATTTTCAGTGTTTCGGTACACACCTAGTATCGTTTACTGCGAAAGCACTCCCGAGCACTCCAAAACCTATAATTGAACAATAGGAACCTATTTAATCACTCAACAGTTGAATAATTATTGAATCCGAAACTGAAACTTAAGCATTGAACGATTCGATCTTACCCGCAACACCTCAAAAAAAATTCGACTAAAAATCCATGAAAGATGAGTCCCTTATTCCAGAATTCGCTGCTACCCAAGGAATCGATATAACCCCAGATTAGTGCCTTAGAAAATGCAACGTACAGATATAAACCAAAATTCCACTTACCGATGCTGCACAAATAAATGACAGAGAGGAAGAGGGGAAAATACAATTTCGATAACAATGGAAGTAGAATCAGAAGAGAAAAGATGGGTAAAATTCGGCAATCAAGTGGGGAAGAAATTCGACAGAGGAGGGAAAATAAGGATAGAACGTGAGAAATTGGAAAACTGATATTTTGAGAAACAAAAATTGAACCTGATTCTGAGAACTCCCCTACCTAACTCTCTTTAATTATCTCCATCAACCTCTCCACTAAATCCACTAATCAGAATCCTATTCTACTCAAACTCTCACACAGCCCAAGCAACAAAATAAATCCCTTGTTTGCCTAGGGATTCGAACTCCTAACCACCAATAACCTTTACACTCTACTTAGCCACCAAACCAGTAGGCCTAATCTTATGTAAACTTACTAACATTCAAACTTAAGCATACTAAACAAGAGTAAGGCTTTATTTAAATAAAAACAAAATTTTGATCAAACTAAGGCTTGAACTTGGGACCTCTCACACATACCCAGAAGACTTAACCACTGAAGCAGATACTCAGTTGTGTGTCATATTTTAACAGAACATACTTATGAGATTTTTGGGGTGTTACATACATGAACCATATAAGCTTAAATCGAAGAAGATGTGAAGTTCATATATAAGATTATGATTGAAAATGTGAAAGGTTTTTTAGTGCCAATTGATATGGTGTAGGTACATGCAAGTTTGGGTGGCAAAACGGATGTGTGACTTGGCCATGTGGCATAAGTCAGCATACCCTACAGGTTTGACATGGCCTAGCTTACAGACGTGCATGGCCATATTTAGGGCACACGGGCGTGTGAGTTGGCTGTGTGACCCAAGTTAGAGAGTTATACGTGGTCGGACATGGGCTGGGACACGGTCATGTGCTCCCATTTTGAATGTCCACATGTCCTGCAACACAGGTGTGTGTTTGGCTGTCTGAGAGACACGGTCGGGGCACACGGGCGTGTTTCCTCTATTTTTGAGAAAATTTTCTAAGTACTTTAAAAGTTTCCAAAGTTATCAGTTTAGTCCCGAACCACTCCCAATGCATATTTAGGGCCCTGTAAACATGTATTAGGGACAAAATGTTTGGTTGTGAATGGAATGTATACTTTGTGATTAATTGCATGTGAAATGTATGTTTAAATGTGTTATAAGTTTGGTAATTCTCCTTAACCCTATTCTGGCATTGAATACGGGTGAGGTTGCTAAACAATGTAAGGTTTTATTTTTTCTCTCAACTACGCCATTCTATTGTGGAGTGCCCAATGCAGTCAATTGGGACAAAATCTCATTTTCTATAAGGTATACTAAGAACTCGTTAGACAATTATTCCCCATCTCAGTCAAACTAAAGATTCTTTATATATAAATCTAATTGCCTTTCCACTTCTACACGAAACTCTTAAGATTTGTCAAAGGTTTCACTTTTGTGATGCATTAGATACACATATCCATATCGAGAATAGTCAATAAAAGTCACGCAATAACCGTAACCTCCTCGGACACTGATGCTTATAGTACTACATATATTAGTGTGCATAAGTTCTAAAGGTACACTGGCCCTTGTACCTTTCACATTAAAAGACCTCTTAGTCATTTTACCTTCCAAGCAAGATTCACATTGTGGAAGATTAACTTCCTTAAGCATACTTAAGGGACCATCTTTTACATGTCTAGTTATTATTTCTTTGTTAATATGACCAAGTCTTAAGTGCCATAGGTACCTCTCTTTATAGTGAGAAGTTTTAAGCTTATTATTTACCATTTCAGTTTGAAGAATCAAATTGTTATTTGGTTTGATAAAATAAAGATTGTTTTCCATCCATCCATTATAGATCAAAGAACGATTTTTGTAAATAGCAATCCATTTATTGAATGTTATAGAATAATCGTCATTAAATAAACATGCTACATAAATTAAATTCCTCTTAAAATGAGGTAAATAAAACACATCCTTTAAAACAGTCTTCCTAAAATTATCAAAATGTAAAATAACTTCTCTCACTTCTTTGGCTGAAACATAGCTTCCTGATCTGACGTAATTTGATATGGCAAATTAAGCTTTCCCATTATACTTATAGAGCTTGTTTTCAAGAAAATTAGTGACTTTTCTGTAATTTTTCATAGTTTTTAGAATTTTGATTTCATAAGTGTAATAGTATTTTTTTTACTTATTTTGAGATCCAATTTGGCCAATTGTACCATTGGGCCCTTAATAATTGATTGAATGTTGTAGGGACGCGTTGAAGGCCGAAATCAAGTGAGAACTTCACCGAAGGAGAAGGTATCGCGATATCCTACCCTTAGAATTGCGATACCTCCAACATGCCCCAAGTTTTGACAACCCTTCAGTCGTATCGCAATATCCCCTATAGGTATCATGATATCACCTACCCAAGGAGCACCCCTAATCAAGTTTGTTGACGGTATCACGATATCCTATCCTTGGGTATCGTAATACCAACATCGTGAGGGGACAAAAAATGAATCCAATGGTATTCTTTATCTATCCAAAGCACCAATCATTTAATTTATTCTCTATACGCTAATACGATAAGTAAGAGACATATTTCAATTGAAAAATAATAAAGATTCACTAATTACTATATTTGTATTAAGTAAATATTTTCATTTCAGCAACATATCAAGAATGTAGAATAATGCATGCGTCTTGTATTAAAACCTTAAAAAAAACATTTTTCTATTGCTATGATCATTCTCACACTGATCAATCATGTTGCCTCAGGGTACCATGATTAACTAGAAAAAACATGGGTTACATCCAATCAGTTCGTGAATTTTTATTCTCAAGACTCCACACAAACCAACGACCATTTAACATTTGACCATCATCTCTAGTTTAAATATCGTTTCTTGGAAAACTATTTAATAAGATACGATCTTGAATGTGTAACCATTGACTCAACACCCATCATGCACATGCTTTCATTTGTGAGCCATCGTGGGACAATCTCACTGATAGTCATGCATGACTAGTTGTCCTTAAAATGAAATCCCATCTACCGAACCCACATGATAAAGTTTACCTTGGGGTGTGGCTAGGGTAGGAGCCGACTCAAAACTTTATCATGCTATAACTTAAGGAAAATTAATGGAGGCCGTAAGTCATGCTCAGGGACCTTCTCCCGTTCAATATTTAAAAAAAACATGTAATGTTTTTATCCTAGATTTCAAGAATGATCATACAATAGTTTTAATGAAATTCTTACCTAATCTATATGACATGCTTCCATTATATGCATGACATGCTATGAAAGTTTTATAATCTTCACATTCATTCATTTGCAAGAATCAATCAATCATAAAGACAAACAATTTTGATTCTCCATTGTTTTTCTTTTAAGGGAAAAATCGAAAAAGTGAATGTGAACCATACACCAGGTAGGGCTCTAGGAAAGGGAGGTGAGTCTTATTTGACAGCTTAAAAACCAAATCTTTCCTTGCCAGAGCCAATCCTAGACATGCACTTTCTCATTACCACACTTTTGATAGCAATTAAATAACCTAAATAAGTGAATAGAGCAATATAACACATGCATTTTTAGAATACCACACTTTTTATCTTTAATCGATCAACTATGGATCATCTCATACATATATATCACAATTATAACATTAACAATTACTAAACAAATATATATATATATATATAGAGAGAGAGAGAGACAAAAGGGTAATTAAAATAAAATTGTAAGCCAAGGTTTCCATGCTTCTATTTCTAGAAAATAAATGAAAAACAAAGTTACATAGTTTTTCGTCACATGGCATTCTTTGGGTCTTCAACCGTCGTTGCTTCATCTTCTCCTTGTCATGGACTCATTTTAGAAAAATTACATTTAAGTCCTATTTTCGTTTTTGACTCACAAGAATTCTATGAATTAAAAAAAATGCCCTATGTGGAGATCATAGTCCACAGCCTATTTCCTAAGAACCACAACCTTGGCAAAAATAACAATTATATGACAAATATATAATATCGCATCCAATCCCATATATAACTCAAAACATGTATAAGATATAAAGAATGTCACTTTCTATGTAACCAAATCATTCAAAAAGAAGTGAAATATATTTTGGTTACCTGTTTATTCTTATAGATAGAGCACAACCTAACTTTGATATCAATTGTTGGCAAAATGGGTTTGGAAAACACAACAAAAAATAAGATTAAGGGAAAACCATAGTTTAAATTTTTTTTTTCCAAAAACTACAACTTGGTTGTGATATCTAGATTAGTAAATACTCAATCCAAATTTTACCATTTTGATTCATCTTGGATGAATTCTTCAACCTATAGTCTTCTCCACTATCCTCAAGCACACATCTATCGGGTGTGGGCTCATGTAACACCCCAAACCCGTGACCGTCACCGGATTTGACCACGTGGTGTTACCGGGCTTACTTCCCTTATTTCTCTCTTTGAAATAATTGATTTCTGTTCCAGGCAGGCTAGCTAACTGCGTCACTGTCACCTTAGAAATCATATCTTGAGTTCCAGAACTCAAAAATCAATTCCGTAAATTTTCCCTGAAACTAGACTCATATATCCATCCCTGGATTTATTTCTAGAATTTTTGGTTGGGCCAATTGGTACAGTTTATTAGTTAAAGTCGCCCATGTTACAGGGGTTGACTACACTGACCTTTGAGCATTACGACCTGGATATCTTCTCGTACAGGGCTTCAATGCTCATGTCGTTTGTTTCTAATGAAACTAGACTCAAAGGGGAATCTGAACATATAAGGAACGACTTCTAATTCCTTCTGGATAATTTATGGTAAATTTTCAAAGTCGAGACAGGGGATCCAGAAACCGTTCTGGCCCTATTTCACGAGAACTTTAATATCTCTCAGTATACTGCTCATATGGTCGTTTCGTTTCGTCCATATGAAAATAGATTCATCAAGGTTCAATTTTCTAATTTATTCACTATTTAATTCTACTTCTACTATTTTTAGTGATTTTTCAATCTCATATCACTGCTGCTGTCCGCAACAGTTACTGCAGTAGACTATGCCAATTTCATGAATCTTTCCTTGGCCTTACTAATCATCCATCATACATGACACAAATTATGGCCACCTTATCAAAATTAAAGTTTCTAAGACTCGTGGCTATAGGTTCTAGCATCCCACTCAACGACCACATAGGCCATTTTCACATGGCTTAAAGTTTACAACCCACAATTCAACAAAACATAATAGCCTATACATGCCAAATGTTCTCCTAGTTCAACTACGAAGACAATACCAAAAGATTTCCAGCCGGTGTGATGACTTCAACGACGGTTCCGAGCACGCAACAATACGAGTCCAAGAGACCTAAAATGGGTGACAAGAAAACACCGAGTGAGTTTATAACTCAGTAAGTCATAAGCATTCATCAACCATCCATTAATAAAATTTTCACAACATCAAACAATAAACAAGGCTAGGTACTTCATCCATATCGAAACTATACCATAATTCCTCGGACCTTTCGGTTCAATCTCATACCAAGTCATACATCCACATTTCATATTCTATACAATAAGATATTTGAGGCATTTTTACACACCAACTCATTCACACCACAATCATACAATTGCAATCATCACATAGATTTAAAGCTTACCAAGCTCAACCCCGAACATGAACGTATTGCCTATTCGTCATGAGCTCAAGGTACTTACCCGATCCGCTGTCCGGGATTAACTCAATAATGTCGCACACTCAGTGCCAATTGTAATACAAGAGCATATGGTGAATCCGCACACTTAGTGCTATATATTTTCAGCTCGCACACTTAGTGCTATATAATCAAACTCGCACACTTAGTGCTGTACAATTTTAAACCCGCACACTTAGTGCCAATCTTGTCACCGTGTCCATTTATACCCGCACACTTAGTGCCGAGACCAATACCTTATGCATTTTGCTGCCTTTATACATTCAACAATGGCATCATTCCATACACATACATTTTCATTTACACATCAACTCATTTAAACACAATCTGCATATATATTATGGTCATTTACATCAACACCAAATATATGCTTAATGACTTACATTATGTAGGGTAGAACGGTTCCAATTCAGCTACTCGTTTGCTTTCTCCTTTCCTTTGTCCGATTTAGTCCCCTTTGCTCGGAGCTAAATCAAACAATTCACCTCTCCATCAAACACAAACATACGGCATTCATATACATTATTATGATTATTGCGAATACTTAACACAACTAAGCTAAAATTTACTCAATCTCATCTTAATTTATTGCTACTTATTCATCAAATTCCCAATACAAGGTATTTAACACCTATGCAACAAAACCGGATTAGCAAACACCCATAGCCCATGGCCGATTACAACTTAAACACAAGTCAACAAGATCTCATGATTTCAAATCAAACTCTTCTCAAGAATGCACCATGCGAACCCTTAGATGATTAAACATCTAATTTAGACAATCTTAGAACATCTAAACGACACTTGTTCAAGGCATTAAACCACTACATGTTCGGCTATTACCTTAGGTGCATTAGAAATTTATACTGTCAATAAGCTCAACTTCTTGCAACAACAATTTCTTCCTCAAGGTTTAAAGGCTAAAATCAAATTATTCTCCCATTAACCATAAACGAATGTACCATACCTCCATCAAGATTTCAAGATTCTTTTGGCTTGGGTTAAGTAAGAAGCAAGATGATTAACCTAAAACAAGTTTGAATTTCAAAACAAATCTAACACTTTTCACTAACCTTTCTTCTCCTTCAATGACCGAAAGTCTTTCTCCCTCTTCCTCTTTACATTCGCCAAGAAGAGCTTAAGTTCCAAGCTTTGTTTTCATCACCCTCTTGCTAGCTAAAGAAGAATGCCGATTTGCTTTAGGAGATTTCCCTATTCCTTCATCTTTTCAAGTCATGGCAATTGTAACAAAAATGAGGAAGGATGAACAACCAATTTTCTTCCCTTTTTTTTCTTTGTTTTGTCACGGCACAAGAGTATCCATACACACATTTTTCTTCATCATTTTCCTTTTTTTTTCATTTCTTTATTTCCTTCCATAATGCACTAGGCCAACATGTCTAGGACATGTTTTCTTTGCCCATCATCATGTCATGGCGGCCACTAACCTTAAGAAATGGGTTATTTGACATGCAACTCCACCTTTGTGTTAACATGCACTAATAAGCCATTTAAAATTAGCCTATCATATTTCACCATGTTTCACATTGATCCTTATTTAATAATTTCTCACAAAATTGGTAAAATTAGAGAATGAAACTTCCACATATGCATGCACACACATAGTAAGCATAGAATATAACAATTAACTATTTTTATGACTCGATTTAGTGGTCCCGAAACCACTTTCCGACTAGGGTCAATTTAGGGCTGTCACAACTCTCCCCCACTTAAGAAATTTTCGTCCCGAAAATCTTACCGGTAAATAGGCTCGGGTATCGCTCTTTCATAGAGTCCTCAAGTTCCCAAGTGGCTCCTTCAATTCCGTGTTTATGCCACAACACCTTCACTAATGGGATTTTCTTATTGTGCAACTCTTTTACTTCGCACATCAGAATGCGAACCGGCTCTTCTTCATAACTCAAATTAGGCTGAACCTCGACCTCAGATGGAGTAATTACATGTGTCAGGTTAGACCTATATCGTTGAAGCATCGAGACATGGAAAACGTTGTGGATCCTTTCGAGCTCAGGGGGTAAAATTAATCGGTACGCTACTGGCCCAACTCGTTCAGATATTTCATACGGACCGATGAACCTCGGACTCAATTTGCCCTTACGGCCAAATCTAAGCACCTTCTTCTAGGGTGAGACTTTGAGAAATACCTTGTCTCCAACCCGATATTCAATGTCTTTTCTTTTCAAATCCAGATACGACTTTTGGCGATTCAAGCGACTTTCAAACTTTCACGAATTACTCGAACTTTTGCTCGGCATCCTTAACCAAATCAACCTCAAGATTTTTCCTTCACTAAGTTCATCCAGAATAATGGGATACGGCATTTACGATCGTATAAAGCCTCGTAAGGCGCCATCTTAATACTTGATTGAAAGCTATTGTTGTGCGAAATTCAACCAAAGGTAAATACCGCTCCCATGAACCACTAAACTCAAGGATGCAACATCTCAACATATCCTCGAGTATTTGAATTACCGTTCGGGTTGACCATCGGTTTGGGGTGGCGAAAGTGCTAAAATGCAGCTTGGTACCCAAAGCCTCTTGCTATTTCTTCCAAAATCGCGATGTAAATCTTGGGTCTCTATCCGACACGATAGAAATAGGTACCCTATGCAATCGAACAATTTGGGAGACGTATAATTCGCCAATTTATCAGCGAAAAATCCGTGCGGACAAGAATAAAATGAGCGGACTTGGTCGGTCTATCAACAATGACCTGCACGAGTCTTTCTTATTCGAGTTAATGGTAACCCAGACACAAAGTCCATTGTTACTCGATCCCATTTCCATTTGGGTATCGTGATCGGCTGAAGTAATCCTGAAGGCACTTGATGCTCCGCTTTCACTTGTTGACATATTAAACATCTCAAAACAAAGTCAGAGATGTCTCGTTTCATACCATGCCACCAAAACCGACGTTTCAAATCATTGTACATCTTCGTACTCCCCGGGTGGATTGCCATTTGGCTACAATGGGCTTTGTTCAGAATTATCGAAATAAGTTCCAAATTCTTTGGAACACACAGACGACTTCTGAACCTCAAACAATCGTCATTATCGATTTGAAATTCGAGTCCTTGTTCGAACACACTCAGCCGTTTGCAACCAACTCATCGTCGACTTTCTCGAGCTTCACGAATTTGACGTATCAATAATGGTTTGGCTTTCAATTCAGCTACTAACACATTGTCGGGTAGAATGCACAAGTGTACATTCCTCGCTTCATAGCGCAAATAGTGATTTACGACTTAAGGCGTCCGCAACCACATTAGCCTTTCCGGGTGATAGTCAATGACCACTCATAATCCTTTAACAGCTCGAGCCAACGTCTTTGTCGCAGATTTAAGTCTCTTTGAGTCATCAAATATTTGAGACTTTTGTGATCCGAATACACATGGCACTTCTCACCAAATAAGTAATGTCGTCATATCTTTAAAGGCGAATACGATGGCGCCAATTCGAGATCATGGGTGGGATAATTTTTCTCATGTGGCTTTAATTGTCTCGATGCATAGGCCACAACTCGACCTTCTTGCATCAATACGCAACCTAACCCAAGTAGGAGGCGTCACTATAAATGACAAACTCTTTGCCCGATTCGGGTTGCACTAGAATTGGGGCTTCATCAAATAAGTTTTCAGTTGATTGAAACTTTTCGACATTTCTCCGTCCATTCAACTTAACATCTTTTTGGAGTAGTTTCGTCATCGGTGCAGCTATCATCGAAAAACCTTTTACAAATCGTCGGTAATAATCGGCAAGCCCCAAAAAGCTCCTAACTTCGATAACATTCCGCGGAGGTTTCCAATCGACTATGGCCTAAATTTTGTTCGGGTCCACCCTGACACCCGATGCGGACACCACGTGCCCCAAAAAGCTAACCTCTTTCAACCAAAATTCACATTTACTGAACTTTGCATATAACTGCTTATCTCGTAAAATTTGCAACACTAGCCTCAGGTGCTCAGCATGTTCGGTTTCATCTCTCGAATAGACCAAAATGTCATCGATAAATACAACTACGAACCGATCTAAGTATGGCCTGAAAATTCTATTCATTAAATCCATAAATCTGCGGGGCATTAGTAAGCCCAAACGGCATCACCAAGAATTCAGAGTGACCGTACCTCGCTCTAAAAGCGGTTTTGGGTATGTCCGATTCTCGGACCCTCAACCGATAGTACCCGACCTCAAATCTATCTTTGAAAACACTGAGGCTCCCTTTAATTAATCAAACAAATCGTCAATTCGTGGCAATGGATATTTATTCTTTATCGTCACTTTATTGAGTTGACGATAGTCGATGCACAACCTCATGGTTCCGTCCTTCTTTTTCACAAACAATACAGGTGCGCCCCATGGAGAAAAACTCGGTCGAGCGAAACCTCTACCCGTCAATTCTTGCAATTGAACCTTCAATTCCTTTAATTCCGTTAATGCCATACGATACGGGGCTATTGAGACCGGCGTAGTACCCGGTACAACTTCGATGCCGAATCCACTTCTCGAACCGGTGGCAATCCGGTAACTCCTCGGAAAAACATCTCGAATACTCACAAACCACTGGTACCGATTCGAGTTTCCTTTTCGTCTCTTTACTTTCAAACACATACGCAAGGTATGTTTGACACCCTTTTTCACATATCTCCGGCGGTCATAGAAGATATTATCGCGGCACTCCTTTTAAATCGAGAGACTCAACTCGGACTACCTCATTATTTGCACTCCTCCAATCAATGGTTTTCCTTTGCAGTCCACCAACGCATCATGTACTGATCACCAATTCATACCAAGAATAACATCGAATTCATCAAATGGTAGAAGCATCGGATCGGTAGGAAAAGCAGATTCTCGAATTATTAGGGGCATCTCTTGCACACTTTATCAACGAGCACGTATTGACCTAAAGGGTTTGACACCGAATTACGAACTCGATGACTCAACAGCGAGTCTTATTGGATGCTAAGGTTTCACATACATATGAATGAGTAGAGCCGGGGTCAATCAATGCAATCACACTAGTATCAAAGAGAGTAAAAGTACCAGTGATAACGTCAGGGGAGGATGCCACCTCTAGTGCACGGATGGCATATGCTCTAGCAGGAGCACGGGTCTCGGATCGAACAGTCGTATCAGAGGCTCCTCTCTGATTACCACCCCTACCTCCAGAAATTCTCGGGGGCCTACCTCTAGCCGTCGTTTCACTAGGTCTTGCACCTTGCATCTTATTCTTCTCATCTAGCTCCGTGCAATCTCTAATGAAGTGGTCCTTCGAACCGCATCCATAACAGGCCCTATTAACAGACTTACCCCAACATTCACCTAGGTGTCGTCTTCCACATTGGGGGCATTCAGGTTTCTCTTGACGATTATTGCCCACACTAGCTACCGAAGTAGCTCGAGTCCGTCAATGGTCGGCTCGATGGAAATTCCATGATCACCCTCGACTTATTAGTGTCCTCCCTGAACCTCTTTACAGCCGAGAATGGAGCTTTACCCATCGATCTTTTACGAAAATCTCTAGCTTCAAATTCAGCCTTTTTCTAATCTCTTGCACATAGCAACCTCACCAGCCACACACTCCCGAGCATACCGACTAAGTCTTACGAACTCATGTTCGTATTTAGATACTGTCATCCGGCCTTGCTTGAGTTCCAAGAATTCCTTACGCTTCTGATCGATGAACCGTTGACTAATGTATTTCTTTCGAAATTCGGATTGAAAGAAATCCCAAGTAACTCGTTCATTTGGGACTATGGAAATTAAAGTCCTCCACCAATAGTAAGCTGAGTCTCGCAACAAGGATATAGCACACTTAAGACATTCATCGGTGTGCATGACAGTTCATCTAACACTCTAATGGTGTTATCGAGCGAACTTCGGCCTTTTCGGCATCATCGGTAACTATGGCCTTGAACTCCTCCCCACGCTTCCTAATCAAGTCCACAGTGGTTTACTCAGCCTCACAGGATCGATGAATCGGAGGCATTACGGGCTCTTGGGTGGAGTATTTAAATTCGTGAATGGTTGGACAACGGATTGGCTCGGGCATATTATGCGACCCACTCATTCATCATGGTGAAGAAGGCTTGTTTCGCCTTCACTTGATTATTCATGGATGATCGAGGCTCAACAGGCGGTGTCCCTTGCGCAGAACAGCCGCTACACTTTCAACATCATCCGCCAAGGGTCTCTACCCGGGTTCCATTTGCAAATCAAAACAAAAACTTCAACCGTCGAAGTCATCACATTTCTAAGCACTAACATTTTGGGCATGTATAGCTAGACTCACACGCTATGGTAGTCCTAGAACCGACTAAACCTGGCTCGATACCAATAAAATGTAACACCCCAAACCCGTGACCGTCACCGGATTTGACCACGTGGTGTTACCGGGCTTCCCTATTTCTCTGTTTGAAATAATTGATTTACCTTCAGCAGGCTAGCTAACTGCGTCACTGTCACCTTAGAAATCATATCTCGAGTTCCAGAACTAGAAAATCAGTTCTGTAAATTTTCCCTGAAACTAGACTCATATATCCATGCCTGGATTTATTTCTAGAATTTTTGGTCGGGCCAATTGGTACAGTTTATTAGTTAAAGTCGCCCATGTTATAGGGGTCGACTACACTGACCTTCGAGCATTACGACCTGGATATCTTCTCCTACAGGGCTTCAATGCTCATGTAGTTTGTTTCTAATGAAACTAGACTCAAAGGGGAATCTGCACATATAAGGCACGACTTCTAATTCCTTCTGGATAATTTATGGTAAATTTTCAAAGTCGAGACAGGGGATCCAGAAACCGTTCTGGCCCTATTTCACGAGAACTTTAATATCTCTCAGTATACTGCTCATATGGTCGTTTCGTTTTGTCCATATGAAAATAGATTCATCAAGGTTAAATTTCCTAATTTATTCACTATTTAATTCTACTTCTACTATTTTTAGTGATTTTTCAATCTCATATCACTGCTGCTGTCCGCAACAGTTACTGCAGTAGACTATGCCAATTTCATGAATCTTTCCTTGGCCTTACTAATCATCCATCATACATGACACAAATTATGGCCACCTTATCAAAATTAAAGTTTCTAAGACTCGTTGCTATAGGTTCTAGCATCCCACTCAACGACCACATAGGCCATTTTCACATGGCTTAAAGTTTACAACCCACAATTCAACAAAACATAATAGCCTATACATGCCAAATGTTCTCCTAGTTCAACTACGAAGACAATACCAAAAGATTTCCAGCCGGTGTGATGACTTCAACGATGGTTCCGAGCACGCAACAATACGAGTCCAAGAGACCTAAAATGGGTGACAAGAAAACACCGAGTGAGTTTATAACTCAGTAAGTCATAAGCATTCATCAACCATCCATTAATAAAATTTTCACAACATCAAACAATAAACAAGGCTAGGTACTTCATCCATATCGAAACTATACCATAATTCCTCGGACCTTTCGGTTCAATCTCATACCAAGTCATACATCCACATTTCATATTCTATACAATAAGATATTGAGGCATTTTTACTGTGACATCCCAAAATTGACCCTAGTCGGGATGTGGTTTCGGGACCACAAAACTGAGGCATAAAAATAATTTATAATTTATTTTGATGCCTATAATATGTGTTAATTCATGTGTGACATTTTTGATGTTTCGATTTAGAGTTATAAATGTGAATTTCACTAGAAAGGGCCTAGTAGTAAACATTGAAAGTATGATGGGGAAATGTGGGATGACTAGTTGATAATGCATGCAAAAATAAGGGATTTGCATGTCAAATTTCCCCCTTAACATGAAGTGGCCGCCATGACAAGGAATCATGGGCTAAACATGTCATGAAACATGTTTTGTTGGTGCACTAGGGAGAAACAATAAACAAATGAGTATGGGTAATAAAGAAAGAAAAAAAAATGTGTGTGTGTGAGTGAAACCCCCCTTGCCGTGCATTGTGGAAGAGAAAAGAAAATTTTGTTCATCCATTTTTCTCTTCTTTGGCCGAAAATACTAAGGAAAAGGGAGGATTTTTGCTTCATGCTTGGTTTAGAAGAGAACTAGAAGGGGATTTGGCTATACTTGCATCAAGATTAAGGTATGTTTGAGGTTGTGTCATGAGATTCATGCTTGTTTTGGTTGCTAACTTGATGTGCATGTTAGCCATGGTTCAAATCCTTGTTATGCCATGGAAATGGTATTTGGCCAAGGTGGATTTTGTGTTAATGCCATTGCATGTTAAATATGAAGCTTGTTAATGGTGTATGTGATGGGGATTGATGGCTCTTGGACTTTCTTTTTAGTATTTTTGAGTGAGACATTAAGTTCTTTGCTTAATCATGACCAAAATGATGGTGTTGTGATGTATTCGGTCATGGTATATCCACAAGTATGATTCATGCATGTTGCATGGTAGGTAAGATTTGAGCTTTGAATATGTGTTTGCACATGATGAATTGGTATGACATATATACTATTTCAAGGTATATATTTGCTTGGGATGATGTTTTCGGTTATGTAGTACATGAGAGATGTGTATTGAGCTACAATATGTAATGCGTTAGTTAGTAAAATGCATGCTGTTTTTGTGTGGTATTAAGTGCATAATCGGCCTCAACATGGGCATGCATATTCGCCACATGAGGGGAAATTGGTGTGCATGCATTCGGTTAGAGGCAAGCATATTGATGCCTATTCTTGGCTTAGAAAATTCGCTAAGAGGAATACTAACTAAGGTGTTGAGTTCGATTCATGATTTTGTACATATGCGACTTTGATGCCTAATGAGTAGATATTTATATATTGGCTAGGCATCTTGAATTCCTCTTCCGATGCTCAAATGATAAAACCAATTTATTTGTTAAATTTAGCTCAAGAAGCTAGAGGTGGAGAATCAAGCAAAGGCAAAGGAAAGATAATCGAGTAGTCGATTGGAAATCGTTTCATCCAATATAAGGTAAGTCATAAAGCATATATTTGGCATTGATTTAAATGATCATAATATATATATGCAATTGTGTTTAATGAATTGATGTGTAAGTGGAAATGTGTGTGTATGGAATGATGCCATTGTTGAATGTATAAAGGTAGTAAAATGCATAACGTATTGGTCTTGGCACTAAGTGTGCGGGTATAAATGGACACGGTGACAAGATTGGCACTAAGTGTGCGGATTTAAAATTTGTACAGCACTAAGTGTGCGAATTTGATTATATAGCACTATGTGTGCGAGCTGATTATATAGCACTAAGTGTGCGGACTTATTATATGCTTTTGCATCACTATTGGCACTGAGTGTGCGATATTATCGAGTTGATCACGGACAGCGGATCGGGTAAGTACCTCGAGCTCATGATGAATAGAAAATACGTCCATGCTTGGGGTTGAATTGGTAAGCCTTAAATCTATGTGATGATTGAAATTGTATGGTTGTGCTGGAAAATGAGTTAATGTGTAAAAATGCTTCGATTATCTTGTTGTGTAGAATATGAAATGTGGATGTATGAATTGGTACGAGATTGGACCGAAAGGTTCGAGGTATTATGGTATGGATTCGATATGGACGAGTACCTAGTTTCATTTGTTGTACATGTAGTAGTAATTTTATCGATGGATTGACGAATGCTTATGACTTCTGAGTTGTAAACTCACTCGGTGTTTTCTTGTCACCCATTTTAGGTCACTTTGGGACTCGTCTTGTTGTGTGCTCGGAACCGTCGTTGAAGTCATCACACCGGCTGAAATCTTGTGGTATTACTTTTTTTTGTTGTTGAAGAACATTTGGCATGTATAGGCTATTATATTTTGTCGATTTGTGGGATTGTAAACTTTAAGCCATGTGAAAATGGCCTATGTGGTCGCCGAGTGGGATGCTAGAACCTATAGCCACGAGTCTTAGAAACTCAAATTTTGTTAAGGTGGCCATAATTTGTGTCATGTATGATGGATGATTAAGGCCAAGGAAAAATTCATGAAATTGGCATAGTCTACTGCAGTAACTGTTGCGGACAGCAGCAGTGAGATGAGATTGAAAAATCACTAAAAATAGTATAAGTAGAATTAAATAGTGAGTAAATTATGGAACTGATCCTTGATGAATCTATTTTATATGGACGAAACGAAACGACCATATGAGCAGTATACTGGGAGATATTAAAGTTCTCGTGAGACAGGGCCAGAACGATTTCTGGGTCCCCTGTCGTGACTTTGAAAATTTACCATAAATTATCCAGAAAGAATTAGGAGTCATGCCTTATATGTACAGATTCCATTTTGAGTCTAGTTTCATTAGAAACAAACGGCACCAGTATTAAAGCCCTGTACAGAAAGATATTCAAGTTGTAACGCGCGGAGGTCAGAGCAGTCGATCCCTGTAACATGGGTGACTTTAACTAATAAACTGTACCAATTGGCCCAACCAAAAATTCTAAAAATAAATCCATGGATGGATATATGAGTCTAAATTCAGGGAAAATTTACGAAACCAGTTTCCGAGTTTTGGAACTCGAGATATGATTTTAAGGCGACGGTGACGCAGTTTTCCAGCCTGTCCAGAAATGCCAAATTGGTCGGTACTTTAAGAGGATTTGTCTCGTTAACCCTCGTGTCCGACAACGGCGTCGGTCACGAGTTAGGGTGTTACAATTTTATTGGTATCAGAGCTATGGTTTAGTCGGTTCTAGGACTACCATAGCGTGTGAGTCTAGCTATACATGCCAAATTGATAGTGCTTAATAATGTGATGACTTCGACGGTTGAAATTTTTGTTTTAATTAGCGATGGAACCCGGGTAGAGAGACCCTTGGCGGATGACGTTGAAAGTGTAGCGGCTGCTCTGCGCAAGGGACACCGCTGTTGAGCCTCGGTCATCCGCGAATAATCAAAATGAAGGGGAAACAAGCCTTCTTCACTATGATGAATGAGTGGGTCGCGCAATATGCCCGAACCAACCCGGCTGTCCAACCATTCCGAATTTAAACACTCCACCCCAAGAGCCCGCAATGCCTCCGATTCTCGATCCTGTGAGGCTGAGTAAACCACCGTGGACTTGATTAGGAAGCGTGGGGCGGAGTTCAAGGCCATAGTTACCGATGATGCCGAAAAGGCCGAGTTCGCTCGATAACACCATTAGAGTGTTAGATGAATGTCATGCACCCCGACGAATGTCTTAAGTGTGCTATATCCTTGTTAAGAGACTCACTTACTATTGGTGGAGGACTTTAATTTCCATAGTCCCAAATGAACGAGTTACTTGGGATTTCTTCCAATCCAATTTGAAAGAAATACATTAGTCAACGGTTCATCGATCGAAGCGTAAGGAATTCTTGGAACTCAAGCAAGGCCGGATGATCAGATCTCGAATCGAACATGAGTTCGTAAGACTTAGTCGGTATGCTCGGGAGTGTGTGGCTGATGAGGTTGCGATGTGCAAAAGATTTGAAGAAGGATTGAATGAAGAGTTAAAGTTACTAGTGGGAATTTTGGAGATAAAGGAGTTCGTGACACTAGTCGAACGAGCACGCAAGGCGGAAGAACTTGGGAAGGAGAAGAAGAAGGCTGAATTTGAAGCAAGAGATTACCGTAAAAGATCGACGAGTAAAGCTCCGTTCTCGGCTACAAAGAGGTTCGTGGAGGACACCAAGAAGTCGAGAACGATCAGGGAATTTCCATTAGAACCCGACCAGCGACGGACTCGAGCTACTTGAGAGCTAGTGTGGGCAATAATCGTCAAGAGAGACCTGAATGCCCCCAATGTGGAAGACGACACCTAGGTGAATGTTGGGGTAAGTCTGTTAATAGGGCTGTTATGGATGCGGTTCAAGGACCACTTCATTAGGGATTGCACGAGCTAGATGAGAAGAATAAGATGCAAGGTGCGAGATCTAGTGGGGCGACAGACTAGAGGTAGACCCCGAGGGTTTCGGGAGGTAGGGCGGTAATCGAGGGGAGCCACCGATACTACTGTTCGATCCGAGACCCGAGCTCTGCTAGAGCATATGCCATCCGCACGAGAGGAGGCATCCTCCCCGACGTTATCACCGGTACTTTTACTCTCTTTGATACTAGTGTGATTGCATTGATTGACCCCGGCTCTACTCATTCATATGTATGTGAAACTTTAGCATCCAAGAAGACTCTACCGTTGAGTCTCTCGAGTTCGTAATTCGAGTGTCAAACCCTTTGGGTCAATACGTACTCGTTGATAAAGTGTGCAAGAGATGCCCCTAATAATTCGAGAATCTGCTTTCCTACCGATCGATGCTTTTACCATTTAATGAATTCGATGTTATTCTTGGTATGGATTGGTGACCGTACATGATGCAATGGTGGATCGCAAAAGGAAAACCATTGATTTGAGGAGTACAAATAATGAGGTAGTCCGAGTCGAGTCTCATCGATTTAAAAGGAGCGCCAATGATGATATCTTCTATGACCGCCGGAGGTACGTGAAAAGGGTGTGAAACATACCTTGCGTATGTGTTTGGAAGTAAAGAGACGGAAAGGAAACTCGAATCGGTACCGTGGTTTGTGAGTATTCGGATGTTTTTCCCGAGGAGTTACGGGATTGCCACCGGTTCGAGAAGTGGAATTCGCATCGGTTGTACCGGTACTACGCCGATTTCAATAGCCCCGTGTCGTATGGCATTAACGGAATTAAAGGAATTGAAGGTTCAATTGCAAGAACCGACGGATAGAGGTTTCGCTCGACCGAGTTTTTCTCCATGGGGCGACTTTGTATTGTTTGTGAAGAAGAAGGACGGAACCATGAGGTTGTGCATCGACTATCGCCAACTCAATAAAGTGACGATAAAGAATAAATATCCATTGCCACGAATTGACGATTTGTTTGATCAATTAAAGGGAGCCTCGGTGTTTTCAAAGATAGATTTGAGGTCGGGTACTATCGGTTGAGGGTCCGAGAATCGGACATACCCAAAACCGCTTTTAGAACGAGGTATGGTCACTACGAATTCTTGGTGATGCCGTTTGGGCTCACTAATGCCCTCGCGGTGTTTATGGATTTAATGAATAGAATTTTCAGGCCATACTTGGATCGGTTCGTAGTTGTATTTATCGATGACATTCGGTCTATTCGAGAGATGAAACGAGCATCTTGAACACCGAGGCTAGTGTTGCAAATCTTACGAGATAAGCGATTATACGCAAAGTTCAAGAAATGTGAATTTTGGTTGAAAGAGGTTAGCTTTTGGGGCACGTGGTGTCCGCATCGGTGTCGGGTGGACCCGAACAAAATTCGCCATAGTCGATTGGAAACCACCAAGGAATGTTACCGGTTAGGAGCTTTTTGGGGCTTGCGGTTATTACCGACGATTTGTAAAAGGTTTCTCGACAATAGCCACGCCAATGACAAAGCTACTCCAAAAGGATGTTAAGTTTGAATGGACGGAGAAATGTCGAAAAGTTTCGATCAACTGAAAGCTTATTTGATGAA
The DNA here is from genome assembly GCF_025698485.1 of Gossypium arboreum. Lineage (NCBI taxonomy): Eukaryota > Viridiplantae > Streptophyta > Magnoliopsida > Malvales > Malvaceae > Gossypium > Gossypium arboreum. Next base: position 60,087,114 of record NC_069076.1, on the reverse strand, counting down.
GCCCCAATTCTAGTGCAACCCGAATCGGGCAAAGAGTTTGTCATTTATAGTGACGCATCCCTACTTGGGTTGGGTTGCGTATTGATGCAAGAAGGGCGAGTTGTGGCCTATGCGCCGAGGCAACTAAAGCCACATGAGAAAAATTATCCACCCATGATCTCGAATTGGTCGCCATCGATTCGCTTTAAAGATATGGCGACATTACTTATTTGGTGAGAAGTGCCATGTGTATTCGGATCACAAAAGTCTCAAATATTTGATGACCCAAAGAGACTTGAACTGCGACAAAGGCGATGGCTCGAGTTGTTAAAGGATTATGAGCTCGTCATTGATTATCACCGGGAAGGGCTAATGTGGTTGCGGATGCCTTAAGCCGAAATCACTATTTGCTTTATGACGATGAATGTACACTTGTCTATTCTACCCGACAATGTGTTAGTAGCCGAATTGAAGGCCAAACCATTGTTGGCTCATCAAATTCGGGAAGCTCGAAAGTTGATGAGGAGTTGCTTGCAAAACGGCCGAGTGTGTTCGAACAAGGAATCGAGTTTCAAATTGATGATGACGATTGTTTGAGGTTCGAAGTCGTCTGTGTGTTCCAAAGAATTGAACTTATTTCGATAATTCTAAATGAAGCCCATTGTAGTCGAATGTCAATCCACCCGGTAGTACTAAAATGTACAATGACCAAACGCCAATTTTGGTGGCCCTATGAAACGAGACATTTCAATTTGTTTCAAGGTGTCGATATGTCAACAAGTGAAAGCGGAACATCAAGTGCCATCGGGATTACTTCAGCCGATCATGATACCCGAATGGAAATGGGATCGAGTCACAATGGACTTTGTATCCGGACTGCCATTGTCAGTGAGTAAGAAGGATGCGATTTGGGTCGTTGTCGATAGACTAACTAAGTCGGCTCACTTTATCCCCGTGACGCACGGATTTTTCAATGGACAAATTAGCGGAATTGTACGTTTCTCGATTGTGAGATTACACGGTGCCTATTTCTATCGTGTCGGATAGAGACCCAAGATTTACGTCGCGATTTTGGAAGAAATTGCAAGATGCTTTGGGTACCAAGCTGCATTTTAGCACCGCTTTTCATCCCCAAACCGATGGTCAATCCGAACGGATAATTCAAATACTCGAGGATATGTTGAGATGTTGCATCCTTGAGTTTAGTGGTTCATGGGAACGGTATTTACCTTTGATTGAATTCGCCTACAACAATAGCTTTCAATCAAGCATTAAGATGGCGCCTTCGAGGCTTTATACGATCGTAAATGCCGTACCCCATTATTCGGACCTGAACTTAGTGAAGGTAAATTCTTGGGTTGATTTGGTTAAGGATGCCGAGCAAAAGTTCGAGTAATTCGTGAAAGTTTGAAAGTCGCCGGATCGCCAAAAGTCGTATGCGGATTTGAAAAGAAAAGATATTGAATATCAGGTTGGAGACAAGGTCTTTCTCAAAGTTTCACCTTGGAAGAAGGTGCTTAGATTTGGTCGTAAGGGCAAATTGAGTCCGAGGTTTATCGGGCCATATGAAGTATCCGAACGAGTTGGGCCAGTCGCATATCGATTAATTTTGCCCCCTGAGCTCGAAAGGATTCACAACGTTTTCATGTCTCGATGCTTGACGATACAGTCCGATCCATCACACGAATTGCTCCATCCGAGATTGAGATTCACCTAATTTGAGCTATGAAGAGGAACCGGTTCGCATTATGATGCGTGAAGTAAAGGAGTTACGCAATAAGAAAATCCCGTTAGTGAAGGTGTTATGGCATAAACACGGAATTGAAGAAGCCACTTGGGAACTTGAGGACTCTATGAAAGAGCGATACCGAGCCTATTTACTGGTAAGATTTTCGGGACGAAAATTTCTTAAGTGGGGAGAGTTGTGACATCCCAAAATTGACCCTAGTCGGGATGTGGTTTCGGGACCATTAAAACCGAGGCATAAAAATAATTTATAATTTATTTTGATGCCTATAATATGTGTTAATTCATGTGTGACATTTTTGATGTTTCGATTTAGAGTTATAAATGTGAATTTCACTAGAAAGGGCCTAGTAGTAAACATTGAAAGTATGATGGGGAAATGTGGGATGACTAGTTGATAATGCATGCAAAAATAAGGGATTTGCATGTCAAATTTCCCCCCCTTAACATGAAGTGGCCGGCCATGACAAGGAATCATGGGCTAAACATGTCATGAAACATGTTTTGTTGGTGCACTAGGGAGAAACAATAAACAAATGAGTATGGGTAATAAAGAAAGAAAAAAAAAATGTGTGTGTGTGAGTGAAACCCCCCTTGCCGTGCATTGTGGAAGAGAAAAGAAAATTTTGTTCATCCATTTTTCTCTTCTTTGGCCGAAAATACTAAGGAAAAAGGGAGGATTTTTGCTTCATGCTTGGTTTAGAAGAGAACTAGAAGGAGATTTGGCTATACTTGCATCAAGATTAAGGTATGTTTGAGGTTGTGTCATGAGATTCATGCTTGTTTTGGTTGCTAACTTGATGTGCATGTTAGCCATGGTTCAAATCCTTGTTATGCCATGGAAATGGTATTTGGCCAAGGTGGATTTTGTGTTAATGCCATTGCATGTTAAATATGAAGCTTGTTAATGGTGTATGTGATGGGGGATTGATGGCTCTTGGACTTTCTTTTTAGTATTTTTGAGTGAGACATTAAGTTCTTTGCTTAATCATGACCAAAATGATGGTGTTGTGATGTATTCGGTCATGGTATATCCACAAGTATGATTCATGCATGTTGCATGGTAGGTAAGATTTGAGCTTTGAATATGTGTTTGCACATGATGAATTGGTATGACATATATACTATTTCAAGGTATATATTTGCTTGGGATGATGTTTTCGGTTATGTAGTACATGAGAGATGTGTATTGAGCTACAATATGTAATGCGTTAGTTAGTAAAATGCATGCTGTTTTGTGTGGTATTAAGTGCATAATCGGCCTCAACATGGGCATGCATATTCGCCACATGAGGGAAATTGGTGTGCATGCATTCGGTTAGAGGCAAGCATATTGATGCCTATTCTTGGCTTAGAAAATTCGCTAAGAGGAATACTAACTAAGGTGTTGAGTTCGATTCATGATTTTGTACATATGCGACTTTGATGCCTAATGAGTAGATATTTATATATTGGCTAGGCATCTTGAATTCCTCTTCCGATGCTCAAATGATAAAACCAATTTATTTGTTAAATTTAGCTCAAGAAGCTAGAGGTGGAGAATCAAGCAAAGGCAAAGGAAAGATAATCGAGTAGTCGATTGGAAATCGTTTCATCCAATATAAGGTAAGTCATAAAGCATATATTTGGCATTGATTTAAATGATCATAATATATATATGCAATTGTGTTTAATGAATTGATGTGTAAGTGGAAATGTGTGTGTATGGAATGATGCCATTGTTGAATGTATAAAGGTAGTAAAATGCATAACGTATTGGTCTTGGCACTAAGTGTGCGGGTATAAATGGACACGGTGACAAGATTGGCACTAAGTGTGCGGATTTAAAATTTGTACAGCACTAAGTGTGCGAATTTGATTATATAGCACTATGTGTGCGAGCTGATTATATAGCACTAAGTGTGCGGACTTATTATATGCTTTTGCATCACTATTGGCACTGAGTGTGCGATATTATCGAGTTGATCACGGACAGCGGATCGGGTAAGTACCTCGAGCTCATGATGAATAGAAAATACGTCCATGCTTGGGGTTGAATTGGTAAGCCTTAAATCTATGTGATGATTGAAATTGTATGGTTGTGCTGGAAAATGAGTTAATGTGTAAAAATGCTTCGATTATCTTGTTGTGTAGAATATGAAATGTGGATGTATGAATTGGTACGAGATTGGACCGAAAGGTTCGAGGTATTATGGTATGGATTCGATATGGACGAGTACCTAGTTTCATTTGTTGTACATGTAGTAGTAATTTTATCGGTGGATTGACGAATGCTTATGACTTCTGAGTTGTAAACTCACTCAGTGTTTTCTTGTCACCCATTTTAGGTCATGGGACTCGTCTTGTTGTGTGCTCGAACCGTCGTTGAAGTCATCACACCGGCTGAAATCTTGTGGTATTACTTTTTTTTTGTTGTTGAAGAACATTTGGCATGTATAGGCTATTATATTTTGTCGATTTGTGGGATTGTAAACTTTAAGCCATGTGAAAATGGCCTATGTGGTCGTCGAGTGGGATGCTAGAACCTATAGCCACGAGTCTTAGAAACTCAAATTTTGTTAAGGTGGCCATAATTTGTGTCATGTATGATGGATGATTAAGGCCAAGGAAAAATTCATGAAATTGGCATAGTCTACTGCAGTAACTGTTGCGGACAGCAGCAGTGAGATGAGATTGAAAATCACTAAAAATAGTATAAGTAGAATTAAATAGTGAGTAAATTATGGAACTGATCCTTGATGAATCTATTTTTATATGGACGAAACGAAACGACCATATGAGCAGTATACTGGGAGATATTAAAGTTCTCGTGAGACAGGGCCAGAACGATTTCTGGGTCCCCTGTCGTGACTTTGAAAATTTACCATAAATTATCCAGAAAGAATTAGGAGTCATGCCTTATATGTACAGATTCCATTTTGAGTCTAGTTTCATTAGAAACAAACGGCACCAGTATTAAAGCCCTGTACAGAAAGATATTCAAGTTGTAACGCGCGGAGGTCAGAGCAGTCGATCCCTGTAACATGGGTGACTTTAACTAATAAACTGTACCAATTGGCCCAACCAAAATTCTAAAAATAAATCCATGGATGGATATATGAGTCTAAATTCAGGGAAAATTTACGAAACCAGTTTCCGAGTTTTGGAACTCGAGATATGATTTTTAAGGCGACGGTGACGCAGTTTTCCAGCCTGTCCAGAAATGCCAAATTGGTCGGTACTTTAAGAGGATTTGTCTCGTTAACCCCTCGTGTCCGACACCGGCGTCGGTCACGAGTTAGGGGTGTTACATTTACACACCGACTCATTCACACCACAATCATACAATTGCAATCATCACATAGATTTAAAGCTTACCAAGCTCAACCCCGAACATGAACGTATTGCCTATTCGTCATGAGCTCAAGGTACTTACCCGATCCGCTGTCCGGGATTAACTCGATAATGTCACACACTCAGTGCCAATTGTAATGCAAGAGCATATGGTGAATCCGCACACTTAGTGCTATATAATTTTCAGCTCGCACACTTAGTGCTATATATTTTCAGCTCGCACACTTAGTGCTATATAATCAAACTCGCACACTTAGTGCTGTACAATTTTAAACCCGCACACTTAGTGCCAATCTTGTCACCGTGTCCATTTATACCCGCACACTTAGTGCCGAGACCAATACCTTATGCATTTTGCTGCCTTTATAAATTCAACAATGGCATCATTCCATACACATACATTTTCATTTACACATCAACTCATTTAAACACAATCTGCAGATATATTATGGTCATTTACATCAACACCAAATATATGCTTAATGACTTACATTATGTAGGGTAGAACGGTTCCAATTCAGCTACTCGTTTGCTTTCTCCTTTCCTTTGTCCGATTTAGTCCCCCTTTGCTCTGGAGCTAAATCAAACAATTCACCTCTCCATCAAACACAAACATACGGCATTCATATACATTATTATGATTATTGCGAATACTTAACACAACTAAGCTAAAATTTACTCAATCTCATCTTAATTTATTGCTACTTATTCATCAAATTCCCAATACAAGGTATTTAACACCTATGCAACAAAACCGGATTAGCAAACACCCATAGCCCATGGCCGATTACAACTTAAACACAAGTCAACAAGATCTCATGTTTTCAAATCAAACTCTTCTCAAGAATGCACCATGCCGAACCCTTAGATGATTAAACATCTAATTTAGACAATCTTAGAACATCTAAACGACACTTGTTCAAGGCATTAAACCACTACATGTTCGGCTATTACCTTAGGTGCATTAGAAATTTATACTATCAATAAGCTCAACTTCTTGCAACAACAATTTCTTCCTCAAGGTTTAAAGGCTAAAATCAAATTATTCTCCCATTAACCATAAACGAATGTACCATACCTCCATCAAGATTTCAAGATTCTTTTGGCTTGGGTTAAGTAAGAAGCAAGATGATTAACCTAAAACAAGCTTGAATTTCAAAACAAATCTAACACTTTTCACTAACCTTTCTTCTCCTTCAATGACCGAAAGTCTTTCTCCCTCTTCCTCTTTACATTCGCCAAGAAGAGCTTAAGTTCCAAGCTTTGTTTTCATCACCCTCTTGCTAGCTAAAGAAGAATGCCGATTTGCTTTAGGAGATTTCCCTATTCCTTCATCTTTTCAAGTCACGGCAATTGTAACAAAAATGAGGAAGGATGAACAACCAATTTTCTTCCCTTTTTTTCTTTGTTTTGTCACAAAGACAAGAGTATCCATACACACATTTTTCTTCATCATTTTCCTTTTTTTTTTTTCATTTCTTTATTTCCCTTCCATAATGCACTAGGCCAACATGTCTAGGACATGTTTTCTTTGCCCATCATCATGTCATGGCCGGCCACTAACCTTAAGAAATGGGTTATTTGACATGCAACTCCACCTTTGTGTTAACATGCACTAATAAGCCATTTAAAATTAGCCTATCATATTTCACCATGTTTCACATTGATCCCTATTTAATAATTTCTCACAAAATTGGTAAAATTAGAGAATGAAACTTCCACATATGCATGCACACACATAGTAAGCATAGAATATAACAATTAACTATTTTTATGACTCGGTTTAGTTGTCCCGAAACCACTTTCCGACTAGGGTCAATTTAGGGCTGTCACAACTCTCCCCCACTTCAGATCATATCATTTTCCACAAAATTACCAATGGGGGAATTTCACAATTTCTCTAAACTTCTGGGCCAAGTAAATAAAAAATATTTCTAAAAATCTTCTGGAATAATTTCTTTAGAGAATTTTCTACAACTTTTTCTTTTATTCAAAACCTGTTAAAAATAATGACCCAAGGCTCTCTTTATATTGGGAGAGTTTAGAGAGTTCAACTAAGATAAAACTTAATCATCTTAATATTAAAGTTATTAAATTAATAGAATATTATCTTAATATTATATTAAAAAATACTATCATAATAAGAATTACATTAAATCTAATATTAAATTTATTAGAATAATATTATTTTTGAAATAGTTAATCTGAAATCAAATTATTCGTTAGAGTTCCAGTAGGAGTGTGATCCTTCCTCTGCTCAACTGTTGAAGAACCACCGCAGTCGATCATCCGTCGAGCATTAGAATGTCGTCGCCCTAGCTGCCGGCATTGTTGTGCCTGATGGTGCAGGTGCGACACCCTCACGACACCTTGAGTCAGTTTGGTCTAGGTTAGTTATGGCCCGACTGGTCTAGTCTACCATCGGTTGGACCGTCGGCCCAGTTTCACATACCAAGCCCATTTTGACCAGTTTTGGGACTCGATCTCAATTTTGGTTCTCGGTTCCAACTTTCGATCTCAAGTCCAATTTTCAAGTTTAATTAGCCATTGGGTCAATTGTCTAACTTGAAAATCAATTTCCAAAAATATCATATTTATTTTAATTAATTTAATTAATTTAAATTTTCTTGATCAAAATTAATTTTCCCAAAAATCACTGAAATTTTTTAAGATAATTCTTTAATCAAATTCTCGAGTTGAATAATTATCACGGGTGCCCAATTTTATTCCTCATCGAATAAATCAACTCCATTAAATTACTTTCAATGTCGTATGATTTTTTTCTTATTCAAATGCAATCCGATCGAGCTTTTGTTGAGCTAGCGAAGGGACCAATTGGACATATATAGCTAGGCTCTAGTAATTGTAATTATGTCCAGAAGCATCGTTCCAATAATTCACAATCTACTTAATCATGGAGTCTGTCCACAACAAATACCATGATTGAAAACTCCTTTCTGTATATTCTTTATGAAAGTAATTCATCCAATTGTTTTGCCACTGACCTCATCATGTATGTGTCACCCTCATATGGTATCCTTGATTCGTTTGAGTTAAATTCGTTCACTCATTAAAATTCTACTTTATCTCATTGTCACCATTGTGTCTTCTTAATGCTTAATATTATCATTGTCAAGATATGACTGTGATAAATTACTTGTTTGAGAACAAGCAACTCGTAGCCATGTTCCATATTTTTCAATCCACACAATGCAAATGAAAGGATATCATTAGCTCTTTAATCAAGCTATGCCATACACAAGTCATATACCTAACATATCGGCTAGAGGCTCGATCATCTTTAGAGCATATGCCTCCACTTATATCAAAGCACATGAGTTACATATGCATGGTCAGTGACTAACTTAGGATTTAGGTAAATCACACCATAAACGTCACAAGTGAATTATTTTACAAACGAATTTAGAATTAATTCAACTTAGGTCTAGTCCAATGCATCTTTTTTCCAATAAGTGCATCTATGTCTGTACCTGTCGAGTCAACTACTCTGATAGCCAAGAATAGCCATCTCCTCAATCGGAATTGTAGACGGCATAATTATCCTTTTAAGTATTTGAATCAAATGCTCACTTTGATTCTTTTATGGGATTACAGACTCATTTATATTATCTATTTAAATAATTTGTCTTTCTCGCAATGTAAACGTTCTTACAGTGCCACTTATCATCTGTTTGAACTTAGACAAGAAATGAGCCAATATTTGCTTGTAACAATTTTGCTATGTATGCAAGTATGGAAGATAAAAACACAAAAGATATAATAGTGAAATGTAAAATTAACTTTATTTATTTATTCATCGTTCAAATGCATAGAAAAAATTTATATGTTTACTGCAATATAGACACATTTCCCAATAGATGGTTCTTACTTGATCAAATGATTAATATGAAAGGTGGAGGTTAGAGGTGACTTTTCGATTTGCCACTAGTGAGTTAGTCACTCAGGTGGCCTTCTGGCTTTCACATGTCCTTATTTGGATTAGGGGTATAACGAAATTCCTCCTGCCATTCAAGTCAAGATATGAGGAGGCGGGTTATATAGTGGCCCTTCTCGAGATGCATTGTTTTGTTATTTCCTTCTGTTAACAACTCTTCGGTGGATATGGTCTTGCTTGACAACGAAAAATGTTGTGACAAAATTTTTTGGGATTCTTTCATAAATGTACTTCGAGGACTTTGTTTCTGGGAGTCATGATAATGATGAACAACAACCTTTTCAAACATATGGTTAGTTGCCATTGGATATCATTTGTTCAGCGAAATGGTGCATTTTGGGAAATGGGTGTACATACTTGTTAAGTAATTTTCTCTTGTTTAGAGTTATTTTGTTTCTTCAGCTTTTGAAATTTTGACCACTGTTCTTGTAACACATCATACCCGATCTAATTGTTGGGTCTAAGCTACGAGATGCCACATTCTTTGCTTGAGAAACTAAAAATAATTAAAATTCAATTTAACAGTTCATATGTGTTGCTAAGATCATTACAGATTCATAACATGACTTACAATCATATTTGAGGTCTTATACGAGCTTATGAAAGCACTTTTAATAACCTAAGGTTGAATAAGGACCAAAATCTAAAGATTTCAAATTACGGGGTTGGTGTCATGAACTTAGGATTTCTAGGTTACGACGCTAATCATTTTCCATTCCTTGTTTCAATGTGAAGGGTCCAACGTCTTGACATCACTTACTATTTCCAAAAGGTTCATATGGTACCAATTCATAACACCTAAACAATCAATCAAATTCCTCAATTCAACCATTTTAGCTAATATACCATTCTCATGCATACTTAACAAACTCTATTTTCAATTCAATTTGACATTAACTACACTAGTTTCCAAATTGAACATTTACAATAAAAAATTGACACAAAACCTAGGTACATGCTATTTATTGAAAGCATAGAGGAAACGTTGCAAACTTTGCTAAGTCAAGGCTTGAGGATTGAAGCAAGATCACTTCTTGAGAGTTCGAGATCTTCCAATGCCTAGGCTTGGAAATAAACAAACCATACGTTGAACGATAAAGCACAGTGGTACTTTAATGATTCAAGTCAATAATTCAATAACATTAGCAATATGAACACATTCAATAAATATTCTAGATTTAACCAACTTATGTACCATTCATGCCAAATACCAAGATGATGCACAAATTCATTTAGCCAAGCTTATACACACTGATTAATTCATATATGGCAATAATACAACTTATTCATTTCATTCCACTTCATACTATCTATTTGTTTTTTTTTTGTTTAATCTTTATCGAATCAATTGATTCATTTTATTTCCATGTCGGTCTTCAGAGCTCGTTATAACTAGTTCGCATGATCTTTCACATGCTATCTCTAATCATATTTTACATATATGCACATATAGTTACATTTTACACTATCATTTCAATTCAATGTCATTTATCAAGTTCATACTTTATAACCCTTATTAATCAGAATCAAACTCAAACTTAGACTCAAGACGAATACATGGATCATCTAACCAACATACCAATCTGACACCTCAATGTATCATCGGATAAACCAAAGCGAATATACTAGTACACATAGTGCATCATCGGATGAATCAAAGCAAATTTATTGGCGTACATAATGCACAATCAGACAAATCAAAGCAAATATATTGGTATACACAATGCATCATCGGATAAACTGAAGTATAAACCGTACACAATAAAATCTGATGGCATGCCAACTATATTCAACTTTGCTCAAACAATTAATAGGGTAACCAATGTCCAATTACATATCATTACTTATTCAATACCATAGTTTCATACCATGTCATTATCGTTTAGTATCATATATCATAGTTTTAAATCATGTTCGGTTATGACAATGTTCAATTCAATTCAATTTCCAACATTCTATATCATTAAACACAAATCCATTCATATGACAAGTATAGACTTACCTCGATAACTAGTATGGAATAATCATGTATACACACACACAAAGACATTGAACTCGAATAATAAAAGTACAAACTGAATGTTCTGCTACTCGTCTAGGATTCTCGTCTTCCCTTTCTCTCGCAATAGCCCAACATCATATTTAGATACGTTCGATAATTCAATAATAAAAATAATATCATATTACATCCATTTCCTATCCAAATACATAATCACTCATATTTTTCATTTACTCAATTTAGTCCCTATATTCGATATACTCACATTTTTCAATATCTAGCATCGAATCAAAATCCAATTTCACATTATTTCATTAAGGACCTTATGTAACAGCCTAATTTAGACCCTAATTGGAACGATGGTTTCGAGACCATGAATTCGAGTCAAAAAAACATTTTAAAATTATTTTCTTTATTTATTATGTGTGAATTTGTGTGTGTAAAATTTTCGTGATTTAATTTTGTCGTTTGAGTGCCCGATTAAATAAAAGGAATTAATGGCGTAAAAAGAAAATTTGATGGTTAATTATAAAAGGGCCAAAAGAGGAAGTGCTTATGTTGCAATTATGCCATTGATTTTGTAAGTGGACGGTTTTGGACATGTTAAATATGGTTTTCTAATTAATTTTAAAAGGTTAAATTTGTAAGATAATTAATAACTTATATATGATATAATATATCAAAATTAAAAGCCATATTCATTATCTTTCTTAGTGACCGAATATCATAAAAAAAGAAAAGAAGAAACCAAGCTTAGAATTCGGCCACTTTTGGAGCTCAATCAAGGTATGAAACGAGCTCGATTTTTGATAATTTTTATTTTTTTGAGATCATTGCTTCGAATACTATCCGACCCATCCTAGAATTTCTGATTTTGATGAATATTTTGAGTTATGCCATTGATAAATATTTGTGTTCTGTGATGTTTGATGATGAATTTTGAAAGATATGTTTTGGATTAATATGTTTTGTATTGGAATTTTTGATGAATTTGAGTAATTAGGGTTAAATTGTAAAAATAATAATTTGAGGGACTAAAATGTGAAATTAATGAAATGTAAGGACTTGTATGAATACTAGGAATATTCGGCCAAGCACGGACATATTGAAATTTTGCATATTTTGTGTTTTGTGTAATAGGGATTAAATTGAAAAAAGTGTAAATGTTAAGGATAAAATGGTAATTTACCAATTGATGTGTTTTTGGACTAAATTGAATGAAAATATATTTGAATGAGTTTGACTTGAATATGTTTAGATCAATAACCAAAGAAATCGGATTTGGATCGGGGGAAAACGAAAGTTGTCGACTAGTTGTCCCGTTCCGTTTTATATCATCCGAGGTAAGTTTATAAGTAAATAGAAATTGTTAAATTTTCAATATATGTGATTAATAGATAGTTATATTGATTAAAATTAAATTATGAATTGATATTGAAAATGAAAATAATCTATGTTTGATGATAGGTAATAAATAAGTTTAGGATTTAAAGTGATGATATGAATTATATATGTTCAAATGTTGATTATTTGTATATTAATTACAAGTCTATATTCACTAAATGAAATATGTATGTGATATTTAAAATGTGAATTATGGTTAAAAGAATATATACATTCGAATATTTAATGATAATGTGACTTTGGTTATGAATGATAATTTTGTTAATGAACTTATGTATAATTTGGTCGATTTTAAAGTTGATACCTAGAAGTATATGTGGCATCGATATATGATTTCGATACATGTGTGCGAATAAGTCCACGTTTCATACATTGGCATCGATATGTGATTCCGATATATGTGTGCGAGATTCCGATATATGTGTGCGAGTAAGTCCACGTTTCATACGTTGGCATCGATATGCGATTCCGATATATGTGTGTGAGTAAGACCCTATCTGGGATAGTGGCATCGATATGTGATTACATGTAAGACCACGTCTGGGACATTGGCACTGTGCGACATGTGTGGTTATCCGAGTATTTTATTTAATTATGAAGCGTTCAACGGGTAATGATAAGTGTGATTGAATGTGTAAAACGAGCTAAAATGATCAGGTATGTAATAGCTTATTTCTTATTTGAATTAAGGTAAGTTGCTTATTTGTTACATGTTATAAAATGATAAAAACAAATATATGTATATGAACATATATATATAATCGGTTATATAATGATATTAAGGATTTGAAGTTGAATGTTACTCAGATAAAAAAAATATATACATACATGAATATTCGGCCAAGGTTAAATTTGAATATGAAAGTATAAGTTATGTATATGTGAAATGTTGAGTTTGAGAATAAATGTGATCATGAGAGTATAATTAGCTTGTTTAAAATGAGTTGATGTTGATATTGAATTATTTATTTGCTTATGACTTACTAAGCTATAATGTGTTTATGTTTGTCTCTGTTTTATAGATTTTGAAGTCAAATTACGAGCTCGGGGATCGTTAGCAAAGTCCATCACACTATCGACTGTTTTTGGTATTTTATAAGTTTTAACTCAAAACTATGGCATGTATAAGCTAGGTTGTTTTGGGTCAAGTTTGAAGTATGTATATATAATGAGCCATGCGAAAATGGCTTGTTTATTTTGTTAAGTTCGGTTAGAAGCTTGATCATTATGTTTATGTTCGATTATATTTGACCATGGTTTATGTTCATTTTGGTATGTATGCTTTGTGACATATAGGATTGATGTTTGGTTTTAAGCTATAATATGCCATGGATATGTTTGATTGTGGTTATGATGTTTTTGGCTATTATATATGTTTATATGTAAACTATGGCTAGTATGTTATGTGAGTACATGAAACCTTAATTAAGTTTATATGTGTTATGTGCATTGAAGATGGTTGAAGATTTTGGATGTGTATAAATGATTGATTCAGTTTTAGTTTATGCATGGATAAAAGTGAATGTGAATTTAGTTGATATGTTTATTTAAGGCGATGTTAACTGGTTTGGTAATAAAGAATATTAGGTTATACCTAAACATGGTTGGATTTTATTTTGATATACATGTTATATGGAATGAATTGTTTTTATGAATAGTTTATTATTTCTGAATTAATGAAAAGTAAATTGGCCTTGAGTTGTATTTTCGTAAATGTTTAGTATATGTATTTAACATGATTTGGACTATATATATATAAACATATGTTGTAATAAATTTGATATGACATAAATCTTAGTAAAATGTATACTTAAATACTTAGTCAAATATAAGGTTATTAAATTAGTTATAATTATGATCTTTGTTATATTGCTAATAGGTAATATTATAATGTTTTTATTTGTTTATGAGATGTGAAAATGTTATACAAATTATGTCCGATATATATATAATTATATATATACTTGTTTAAGCCTTTGAAATGTTTAGATTTGTAAATTGATTGAATAAACTTGAAAGTGAACAATTGTTAAAGCATATTTTCTAAACAAATTTGTATTCGACTAAATGCATTGAAAAATAACCAAAGAAGGTGACTTCTGCGTTAGTAAATCATGAAGATAATATGAGTTTTTTTTTATGTGATGTATAAATGTCCTACTTGATATTTGATGAATGTTGAGTAATGTATAGGTCAGTCCCTAAATTATGATTATAAACTGGTTGATTATGTGATAATGTACATGTTCCGAATATGATAAGATCAAATTGATAAGAATATATGTACTTAGTTCTGTGAGTTCTATTTATGTACAATTTTTAATATGTGTTTGACGTGTACTGTAGTTTGTATGTTTTATTCATTCTATAAGTTACATTAAACTTTATATTCGGTGAGGGTTTGAAAAAAAAAAAGACCACTTGAATATTTATTCAAGTTATAAGGAAACATGATTATTTTTTAATATAATAGGGTTCGAGTATGGAATGAGATGTTTATTTAATGTTAATGTTAATGTTTCGTGAAGTTCTACTTTGTGACTTAATTATTATATTTGCATTCATAATGACCTAAGAGTTTATGTAATCGTTTGGAAATTGTGTCTGGTTTGGTAATGCCTCGTAACCCCATTCCGGCGATGGATGCAGGTTAGGGGTGTTACACCTTATACTTTCTATCTATACCATAATCTCAGGACAATTTTCAATCTATTCAATTCAGTCCTTATTATTTCAAATTTATCTAGCAAGCTTAATTTAATTTCCAATTTAGTCTTTTCACAATCTAAGCTTATTAACTATCAATTTCTTCAATTCAAACTCAAACTCAAAATCGTCAATCTCATCTTAATGGGAACTTTCTTAAAGCTTAACAATGGAAGAAATTTATATATGTGCTAGCTAAATCAAGGTCTCATAATTAAAATTCCATAAAAATGAAATAAAAATAGCTTAGGGACTAACTTGAATAAATGGTCGAATATGTAACATCCTGAATTATGGCCTAGTCGGAAAAATGGTTTCGAGACCAAGAATTTGAAATAGAAATAAATATTTTATGATTATTTGATGGTCCATGATATGATTGCATGTTTGTGTGAAATTTTCATGAAAAATTCTATGCCTAAAATGTCCAATTTGACTTTAGGGACTAAATAGAATAAGTTGTAAAACTTGTGTTCTAGAAGTTTCAAGCATGAAATTTCATTGGATCATTAATTAGAGGTCTTTAAATAGTTAAAATTTTGGACAAAAATGGGCATGAATAGGAAAAATTTGAAAGAAAGGCTTAATGGGAAATTTTTGTCTTTTGGTAAATAAAAGAATAAAAAGGGAAAAATCAAGTCAAAATTGTGTCCATCTTCCTCCTTGTGTGCCAAAATTTGCAAGGGTTCCATAGCAAAGGTTTTCAAATTTTCAAGCTTGATTTTAAGTGCTCCTTAGCACCGTTTTTGATGTTCTTTGCATTTTTGAAGTCATTGAAGCATGATCTATCCATTTCTAGCCATATTTTGAGCTAAAGTTATGTATGGAATTTGACCCATGTGTGGCATGTTTGTATTTTGATGTTTAATGGAAGAATATGAAAGTTTGATGTGTGTTTAACATCTTTTACTAGGTAATTTTCGATAGAAATGCATGGAAAGGACTTGTTTGTAAAAAGGTGTAAATATGAGTAGTAAAATGTGAAATAAAGGAAAATGTGAGTTGATATGACTATGGAATAGGTTTAGCTAGGCTTGGGTAACAAAGAAAATGAACACATTTCATTTTACGAGCCTATGGACTAATTTGTAAATATGTAAAAGTTTAAGGGCAAACCATAATTTTTCCTAAATATAGTTTTTGGACTGATTTGAATAATGTTATGATTAAATGAACTATATTTGCTATTATAGATCAAGAAAAACAGAGTCCAGACCTAGACCGAGGAAAGAATAAGATTTTGGACTAAATCAAATTAATTGTCCATATTTTGTACCGAGGTAGGTTCATATATAAATAATGCAATGATATTTCATGTTTAAATGGTTTATTTATGTATGAATCTCTATGTTTAATTATTATGACGAGTGTATGAACGACTTTATTGCCTATGAGCATGACATTGTGAACTAGTTCGACGAATATGCGTTATCGAGAAAATCCCATTTGAACTTTAGGAATAATGTAGGATAAAATGTGACATGTCACTAAGAAATATGTGATTATGAGCTCATGAAATTATGTGTATATGTGATTATGTGAATCTGGGTGCTAGTCTTGTACATTCTACTAGTGGCTGGGTAGCCTGGCATGTGTTGCGGGTACTTGTCAACTTGTGTGAACAGCCCGAGTAGTTACGTCCTGACTGTTAGTTTGTGTGAGAAAGCTC
This sequence comes from Gossypium arboreum, assembly GCF_025698485.1. Taxonomy (NCBI): domain Eukaryota; kingdom Viridiplantae; phylum Streptophyta; class Magnoliopsida; order Malvales; family Malvaceae; genus Gossypium; species Gossypium arboreum. The sequence goes on along the minus strand of NC_069076.1, from coordinate 60,070,323 downwards.
ATGATTAGCTCAAGAACGAGCAATGTGTGATTGTGATATGAGGTAGCATGTGGCTACGTTTGAAGCACTATGTGCAAGTCTTTCGTGTATCTGATAGTATTCCAAGTGTTCAATGGGTAAACTTGTGAGTTATTCGATAAGTAAGTCAATGATGAGGAAATGTGACAATGTATTACGAGTTGGTACAGGTATGTACTAAAAAATTATATGTATGAGCTCGATATGTGATGAGCTTTTGGTAAGATTGAAATTGTGTAAGTTATGCCTATGAATTTATGATAACACATAAGTAAACTATGTTATGTCATTAGTATTTATATATATGATTATGTTGCTATTTATTTACATGTGAACTTACTAAGCTTTATGCTTACTCCCTTTTCTTTTCCATTTTCTTATAGTATCACCAAGCTAGCTCGAGGATCGAAGGACGTTAGAGGCTCGATCACACTATCAACTGGACATTCGGGTATAGTTAGCCTCAACATTTTGAGTATGGCATGTATAGGGACTTGGTCTTTTTGTTATGTTTCATATTGATTAGCCAAATGTGTTGGCTCATGAAGGTATCATGATTATTTTGTATATGGCCATGAGAGGTGGCTCAAATTGATTATAAGGTTGTAACCCTAATTATTGGTGCATGCATGCAAATGTGCTTAGGCTTTAATGTGGTTATGGTTGCTTATGGTTAATGAGTGTGATGGATGGCATGCATGTTTGGAGTATCAAATATGAATTAATGTGCATGAAAATAAAGGTGATGCAAGTGTGTAACTTGAAAGTAGGTTAGTAAAGATGATAGTCAAATATGAAATTGGTGTGGAATGCCATATGAAAGCATGATAGTTTGAATAGGTGATATGTTGACATTACCAAGTCATAATTTAACCATGAATGTGAATGCTTGAGTAATCAAATGTGCCTTGTTGCATGCCATGAAGTAAGTGTAAGTATGTGAGTGTTTAAAGGTGGCAAATGTCTTGGAAAATAACCTAGAAATTGTCCACACGGTTAGACATACGGGCATGTGTTTAGGTCGTGTGTGACACACGGTCCACCCCATGGGCGTGTGATCCGGCCATGTGTCCCCTGCACCCTAATTAATGTAAATAGAATGCCCAGCAGTAAACATACAGGCAGAGACACGACCGTGTAAAGTCTGCACTAAATTTCAAGAATTGAATTCGCCACACGGCCTAAGCACACGGGCGTGTGACTCAGTCGTGTGACCTTATTTTGTTGATGACGTCATAGTGAGAGAGTTACATGGGCTGAGGACCCAGGCGTGTCCCAAGCCACACGAGCGTGTGTGACCACGCGGCCTATCCATACGGGCATGTGACTCTTCAAAGTATAAAGTTTTTTTAAGTGTAATAGAAGTTTCTGAAGTTTTCGGTTTAGTCCCGAACCACTCCCAGCTTATGTTTTGGGCCCTGTAAGCCCATATAAGGGACAGTTTGCACATGTATGAACGGTTTTAATTTGGACGCATTTTTATGTCCCGATTTTGTATGCTTGAGTGAGTTTAAGTCCAGTAATGTCTGGAACCCTATCTCGGTGTCGAATATGGGTAAGGGGTGTTACAGAATACTTCTTCAACCATGGAGCTTTCTTTCCCTTTTTTCACTTTAATGGATAGTTAGGACTTAGGAAGAAGGTGATATGTTGTCATCTTCCACTAATTTTATTATATATAGTAAGATTAAAATGAATTAAGATTAATTAATCATGTTTATGTTATTAATTAACCTTGTTTCTTTAATTATAAATACATCAATTTAATGACCATCATCATCAATTCCCACTAACTCATAATAGAACAATGGTGTATAATTACTATCTAGGTCCTCAAGTATTTTTTAAATTAAAACTTAATAGAAATTAGATTTTTACAAATTAGTCCCTGAGCTTTAATAAACTATTATCTCTGTAACAATCCATTTTTCAGTAGTGTTGAAAATAGTGGTTTAGAAACCTCATTTTTGACGAGTGAGTTCGTAGATAATAATATTTAATATTATGAGGTTTTTATAAAGTTTAATTAAAGTTAGTTCCTTTAATTTTGTCAATTAGATAGTTCATTAATGTATAAGGACTAAATCATAGAAGTGGTAAAAGTTCTACCACTATGAATTTTTATTTAATTCAGGGATCAATTGAATAATTAGACCCATTTTTTGTTATGAATAGTGGATGGCGATGCCATCATCCACTTAGTTTAGCTTAATGATGCTTAATTAAGATTTATTAAGATTAATTCAGGTTTAATTTGTTTTAATCATAGTATAAAAGGAATTTATAAAAAAAATAAAACATATTATCTATCATGTTTTTCATCCAAAACCATTCTAAGGAAGAAGAAAACCCTTCTATCATCCAAGATTTGTTCTTTAAAATTGGTAAGTTGTTTTTAGTTTGTTTCTTGTAATTTTTATGTTTTTGAGATTCCGAGAGCTTGACTTAGCTAGCACAGGTACTATTTTTCAAAACCGTTAAAGTTTTCAAAAGTTTCCATTGATGATTTCTTGATTTTTTTGGTGATATTTGGTCATATTTGAAGCCTAAGTATGAAAAAGGACTGATTTGTAAAATAAAAATTGTTAGTTTTGTACATAAGGACTAAAGTGCAAGATTATGAATTTGGCATGAATTTTCTGTAATTGTAGGTCTTGGTGGTCTGTACAAGGATGAAATTGAGATAGATTTCGAGATCGAAGCTAATGTCTTTGGGATAATAGATTGTTTGACTTAATAAGTGATATGGTAACATTGGTATTTGGCATCTTGAAATGGTATTGAAATTGTAACACCCCAAACCCGACCTGGACATTATGGCCAAACCTGATGATATCACATGAGAGTGTTTTTCAAAATGCATTGACTTTAACATCATTCCAGTTATTATCTATTACTTAGTTTGGGAAAAAAGTGGACTAATTGGTTTGCTTTAAAACATTTCTTTATAGTGGAAGCTTTTGAAACCTAATAATTTTCGAAACTATTATTATTTACGAAAAATCTTAGTTTATTTTAGGAAAACGCTACTCTGTTTCATTGCGATTTATAAATCCATAATTAACAGTTCAAAATCCCATGTTAAGACCAAACAGTCCCAAAGTCCATCATACATAAAATACCAACAAAACATGAGCGATGTAACCGCAAAAAAAAAAAACGTAAATAAAAAGTTAGGTTGTGGTGGTCATCGCTAAGGCCTCTGCTGCACCTATCCATCAAGTCTAGAGATTACCTACACAGATTAAACAGAAGAGGGTGAATTTTCACAAACTCAGTGTGTAATTCCCCATGAAAATCACACATATAGATTACACATTAGGTGCCATAAATAAACAGTCAGGGGTCGGAGCCCTTTAAAGAATCAATTAGGGTCTTAGCCCATCAGAAACAGCTCGTAGACAAAATATCAGAATCTTACCCACCAGCCTTTACACAGCATATTTGTCCAACCTTACACACCATGTGGGGATAAAATCAACCCACCCATCCCTACACACCATGCTGTACCGAAATGCAGCACATAATTAGATAATAGCAACTGAGTTGCCAGATATCAAGCGTAAGAGCCTTTTCGAATACTTCCTCCCAATAACATCATCCCAACCCCGATGTAATGCAACATACAAAAATGACATGCGAATATGCAATTTATCATATCATACATTCAGTTCAGATATCTCAGTTCATGCTCGATACAAAAATCAGACAGTCAAAATACTCAATGAGGGGTCTAAGTAGCGCTTACCGATCCTATGATAGGTCCGCAGTCGACTTGGGCGACACGTGCAACCTTATAGATCATTTCAAAAAAATGGGCTCACACGCCCATGTGGCCTGCTCGTGTGGCCCACACGGCCCAATTTGGCCTTGGCTGTGTGGCCCATACGGCCCAATAGGTCAAGCTTATGTGTCGCACACGACCTCACAGACCACCACATGGCTGTGTCATGCGCCCGTGTCTTGCACTTATAACCTGGCTTGTCGATCACACGCCCGTGTACTATCACACGGCCTACCACACAGGCGACTACATACCCGCGTGGTGTCGACAAATTTATTTTTCAGCCTTCCTCATTTCTCATTTTTTGTATTTTCGGGTACACACCTGGTTTGTTATCGCTGTTTACTAAATATCGAGATCACCAGTACTGAAATCAACCGAACTCAATTCCGAGTCAAATTCGAGAAGTGTGACTCCTAGCCTCACAGCCTTCTCCTAAACACAAATTAACTTCATTAACCAATGACGCTACAATCTCAAAACCAAACTTTAACAACATACCTACCGAACGCGCAACTGCAACCACGGAAAGGGATTAGATGAGAGGATGGACTAAGGAAAAGGAAAAAAACAGAGACGGCTGAAGTTTCTGCAACAATTTGGAGAAAAAAAGTTGAGAAAAGAAAAGGAAACAACAGAATCTTTTTGGGAAGAAGAACAACAAAAATTCGGTGATTGGAAAAATAAATTCAAAACCCGCTAACTCCCTAATCCCCCCAATTTACTGCCACAATCCCTCAACTACTCAACCACTTGAGTGTTTCAGCCAAACCAAAACTCCCACACGACACAAACAACAAAATAAATCCCTTGCTTGCGCAAGGTTTTGAACACAGGACCTCTCACAATTTAACACTCCACTTAACCACCAGACCAGCAGGCCCATTCTGACATAAGCTTACACATAATTAAAATTAAGCCCATTGAACCTAGTTAAGGCTTTATTCACAAAAATGTCAAAATCTTCCCAAGCTAGAGCTTGAACTTGGGACCTCCTAAACACTCCCAGAACAAATAACCACTAAAGCTGATAGATATTTGTGTCAAATTAATACAAATACGTAAATACCAAATTTTTGGGGCGTTATAACTCTACCCCCTAAAAGAAAATTTCGTCTTCAAAATTTACCTGATTATAATAAATAAGGATACTACTGAGGCATCGCATCCTCCGACCCCCACGTAGCCTTATCAGTGCTATGATTCCGCCACAGAAGTTTCACTAAAAGGATAGATTTCCTCCCTATAACTCTTATGTCACGATCCAGAATCTGAACCAGTTCCTCCTCAAAGGTCAGATCTAGCCTAACCTCAATCTCCTCAACAGGGATGATGTGCGTGGGATCAAAGCGGTAGCACCTCAACATTGAGACGTGGAACACATCGTGAATGCAATCTGACTTTGAAGGTAGCTCCAACTGATAATCGATCGACCCTATTCGTTTCAGAATTTGGTATGGCCCAATAAATTGAGGGCTCAGCTTACCCTTGCGACCGAACCTCAGAACCCTCTTCCATAGCGAGACCTTCAGAAACACAAAGTCCTCCACAGAATACTTAATCTCTCGACGCTTCAGATCTGCATAAGATTTCTACCTATCAGAAGCCTCTTTCAGTCGATCTCGAATCAAAGGAACCTTTTCTTCAGTTTTTGAAATCAATTCCGGACCCAAAATACATCGCTTATCCAACTCAGTCCAACATAAGGGAGTACGACACTTACGACCATACAGTGTCTCGTATGGTGCCATTTGTATACTAGACTGGTAGCTGTTATTGTAAGCGAACTCTGTTAATGGAAAGTACTCCTCCCAACTGCCTCGGAAATCAATAACACAACTCCTCAACATGTCCTCCAGTATCTGAATCACCCTCTTTGACTGACCATTTGTTTGAGGATGGAAAGCAGTACTGAAGTCTAATCTTGATCCCAGATCCTCATGAATCTTCTTCCAGAATTGAGACTTGAAACGAGGATCCCTATCAGAGATGATCGAGACGGTACCCCATGTAGCCTCACTATTTCAGAAATTTAGAGTTTAGCCAACTTTTGCAGATAAAAGTCTGTCCTAATCGGGATGAAGTGAGAAGATTTGGTCAATCGATCCATGATGACCTAGACAGAATCCTTCTTAGTGGGTGTTAGAGGCAACCTACTAACGAAGTCCATCGTTACTCGCTGCCATTTCCATAACGGTACCTCTACCGGCTGCAGCAAGCCCAAAGGTAATTGATGCCCAGCCTTAACCTGCTGACAAGTTAAAGAAGTCAGCAATTTCATGCTTTAACCCTAGCCACCAGTACAACTCTCACAGATTTCGGTACATTTTATTCCCACCGGGATGCATAGCATAAGGGCTACTATGCACTTCCCTCAGAATTAATTGTCTCAAATTCTCATCATTCTGTACACAAAACTAATTGCGGAAACACAATGCCCTATTATTATTAATCTCGAAATCAATAATAACCCCATTCTCAACCTGACAAAAACGCAACTCAAGAGACTTATCCTTCATCTGTTTCTCTCTGATTTGATCAATCCATGTAGGTTTTACTTAAAGTTCTGCCAACAGACTCCTATTGTCAAATAAACTAAGTCAAGCGAACATCGCTCTCATATCGATCATAGGCCTACGGCTTAATGCATCGGCCACCACATTGGCCTTCCCAGGATGATACTCGATGGTGCAGTCATAATCCTTAAGCAATTCAGCCATCTACTCTACCTAAGGTTTAACTCCTTCTAAGTGAGAAGATATTTGATGATTTTGTAATCAATGTAGATAATACACTTCTCACCGTACAAATAGTGCCTCCAAATTTTTAGAGCGAAGACTACTGCCGCCAACTCGAAACCGTGCATCGGATAATTAGCCTCATGAGCCTTGAGCTAACGAGATGCATAAGAAACCACCTTTCCATCTTGCATCAATACGTAACCCAAACACACATATGACCCATCATTATATACCATGAAGCCTTTACCGGGCTCAGGCTGTATCAAAACAGGAGCTTGAGTTAAAACGGTCTTGAGCTTATCAAAGCTCTCTTGCTGTGCACCAGTGCAAACGAAAAGAACTCTTTACGCAAAATCTTAGTCAACGGAGATACGATCAAGGAGAACCCTTCTATGAAACGTCGATAATATCCTGCCAGCTCTAAAAAGCTATAGATCTCAGACACATTCTTTAACCGTTTCCAATCCAACACCGCCTCAACCTTACGAGGATTTACTCATATCCCTTTAGCAGAAACTACATGTCCCCAAAGCTAAAACTCACACTTGCTGAACTTCGCATACAACTGTTTCTTACAAAGAATCTGTAGAACCACTCTGAGATCCTCATCATGCTCATCCTCTGTCTTAAAATATACCAAGATGTCATCGATAAACACCACTACAAACTAATCTAGGTAGGGCTGAAATACTTTTAGTTAAACCAAATGGCATAATTAGGAACTCGTAATGTCCATATTGAGTCTTAAATGCCTTCTTATGGACATCGGCCTCCTTAACTCTCAACTAATGATAGCCCGAACGCAGATTGATCTTAGAAAACACCGAACAGTCTCAACCAGAGCAGAAAAATCACCATCCTCAAATCGAACACGACGCTCATACTCGGTCGCCACCATGCCTCGCGCATAACGGCTTAACCTCAAGAACTCAGCCACTGAATGATCCCCCTGAGTGAGATTAAGGAACTCCTACCTCTTAACGTCGATATAGCTAGCCCCCACATATTTACCTTGGAAGGCTGTCTTAAAAAGATCCCATGTCAGTCTTTCGGGATGAGTGCCCTCCTTAACGGTCAGCCACCATTAATATACCTCATCGCAAAGCAGTGAAACAGCCCCCTTAAGCTTTTGCTCGGCAGTATAGTCCAAGTCGTCTATAATTCTTTCCGTGGCCTCCATCTAGTATTTGGCCACACTAGGAGCGACTCTAGTGACACTCTTGAAAAGCTCAGCCCGTTGGACCGAAGTCATTCTGTAACCGACCCTTGGCCCCTAGATCCAGCATGTGGCCTAGCGACCCTCTCCAAAATCCTGAGCATCGCTTGGGACAATGCGTCGTCCCCAGCCATGTGACCATAAGACCCAGTCGCAATAGAAGGTGACACTGGCGTCTCACTCGTGTCTAAATTCGGTATATTATCCATGGAGGAAGACTCAGCTCGACCTCCTCTATGGCCTCTACCTCAGCCTCTAGTACCACGTTCACAGATACCTCATGTGCTCATTGTCTAATCAAATTTGTTTGTATTATAAATTTTATGGATCAATTACAGTTTCAGTATTTATTAACAAATGTTTTATGCAAAACAGTATCAGAAGTTCAGAGTTTGTTATCCAAGTAGTAGTCTCACTACAGGTTTCAGTATATACTAACTAGAGTGTTTTCATTACGGTTTACTACCTATAGTAGTTTTAGATTATACTATCTACAGCATTGCGAAATAAACAATACAAATTTCAGAAAACTTACAGGATCAACGCCGGAGACTCACTCGGTGTACCACATTCTCAGTCAAAAATATTTCAACCCATTGAAAATTATTTTTTTAAAACTAAGTTTAAAACCCAATCCACAACCGAGTTTTGCAACCTGGATCTGATACCACTAAATGTAACACCCTAAACCTGGCCTGGACGTTATGGTCGAATCTGGTGATATCACATGAGAGTGTTTTTGAAAATGCATTGACCTTAACATCATTCCGGTTATTATCTATTACTTAGTCCGGGAAAACGTGGACTAATTGGTTTGCTTTAAAACATTTCTTTTATGCGGAAGCTTTTGAAAACCAATAATTTTTGAAACTGTTATTATTTACGAAAAATCTTAGTTTATTTTAGGAAAACGGTACTTTGTTGCGTTACGGTTTATAAATCCATAATCAATAGTTCAAAATCCTAACTTAAAACCAAACAGTCCGAAAGTCCATCATACATAAAATACCAACAAAACATGAGCGATGTAACTGCAAAAAAAAAACATAAATAAGAAGTTCGGTAGTGGTGGTCACCACTGAGGCCTCCGCTGCACCTATCTGTCAAGTCTGGAGATTACCTACAAAGATTAAACGGAAAAGGGTGAGTTTTTGCAAAATCAGTGTGTAATTCCCCACAAAAATCACACATATTGATTACACATCAGGTGCCATAAATAAATAGTCAAGGGTCGGAGCCCTTTATAGAATCAGTTAGGGCCTTAGCCCATTAGATACAGCACGCAGAGATAATATTAGAATCCTACCCACAAGCCTCTATACGCTATCTCCGTCTAACCTTACACACCATGTGGGGATAAAATCAACCCACCCATCCCTACACACCATGCTGTACCGAAATACGGTACATAATCAGATAATCGCAGCTGAGCTGCCAGATATTAGGCTTAAGAGCCTTTCCGAATACTTCCTCCCAATAACATCATCCCAACCCCGATGCAATGTAACATACAAAAATGACATGTGAATATGAAATTTATCAGATCAGACATTCAATTTAGATATCTCAGTTCAAGTTCGATACAGAAATTAGACAGTCAGAATACTCAGTGAGGGGTCTAAGTAGCGCTTACCGACCCTACGGTAGGTCCATAGTTGACTTGAGTGACCCGTGCAACCTTACAAATCATTTCAGAAAAATGTGTTCAAACACGTATGTGGCCTGCCCGTGTAGCCCACACAGCCCAATTTGGCCTTGGTTGTGTGGATCACACGGCCTGGCCCAGAAACCCACACGCCCGTGTGGTCCACACGGCCCAATAGCTCAAGCCTATGAGTCGCACACGGCCTCACCGACCATCACACGGCCGTGTCATGCGCTCGTGTCTTGTGCGCACGGCCTGGCTCATCGATCACACACTCGTGTACTATCACACTGCCTACCACACAGGCGACCACACGCCTGTGTGGCGTCGATAGATTTGTTTTTTGACTTTCACTATTTCTCATTTTCTGTGTTTTCGGGTACACACCTGGTTCATTTTTGCTGTTTACTAAATCCCGAGATCACCAGTACCGAAATCAACCAAACTCAATTCTGAGTCAGATTCGAGAAGTGTGACACCTACCCTCACAACCTTCTCCTAAATGCAAATTAACTTCATTAACCAACAACACTACAGTCTAAAAACCAAACTTTAACAACATACCTATCGAACGTACAACTGGGACCACGAAAAGGGATTAGATGAGATAATGGACTAAGGAAAAGGAAACAAGCAGAGAAGGCTGAAGTTTCAGCAGTAATTCGACGGCAAAAAGTTGAGAAAAGAAAAGGAAACAGCAGAATCTTTTTGGGAAGAATAATAACAAAAATTCAGTAGTGGGAAAAATAAATTCAAAACCCGCTAACTCTTTAATCCCTCAATTTACTCCCACTATCCCTCAACTACTCAACCACGTAAGTGTGTCAACCGAACCAAAACTCCCACACAGCACAAGCAGAAAAATAAATCCTTTGCTCGCGCAAGGTTTCGAACACAGGACCTCCCACAATTTAACACTCCACTTAACCACCAGACTAGCAGGTCTATTCTGACATAAGCTTACACATAATTAAAATTCAGCCCACTGAACCTAGTTAAGGCTTTATTCACAAAAATGCCAAAATCTGCCCAAGCTAGAGCTTGAACTTGGGACCTCCCAAACACTCCCAAATCACATAACCACTAAAGCTGACAGATATTTCTGTCAAATTAATAGAGATACGTAAATACCAAATTTTTGGGACGTTACAAAAATGGTGTAAAAGGGTAGGTTTTGTTGCATATCTTGAATGACATGATTTGATCCATGTAACATTGTTTGTGAAATGATGCCAATGTGGAATATTGGTTAGACATTAGTAGGATATTATATGACATGTTTCGGTTAAGTTTGAAATGTTAAGATGATAGAAGTGTCTTGTTTGAGTAGTTGATGAATACTTAAGTTGTTAAGTTTAACAATGTGATCATTTCATGTGGTATGGTTAAATGGTCTTGTAGTTGGATAAAAGCATACATTGGGATAAGCATTAGTTGGTTTTCTGCAGGTTTGAATGGCTAAATATGCATTATTTGAGTTACTAGTTTTTCTTGACATTAATTGGGTAGTTAAAATGGCACATTTTATACTATACGGGTTGGCACATGGTCGTGTGTCATACACAGACCGGTGACATGAATTTGTGACCACTGTATTGTGGGAGTCTTTCAAGTCACATGGTTCCTGTTTGTTACATAGCCTAGCCACATGATTGTGTATCTTCTGGTGAAACTAGGATTTTGAATCAGATAGTCACAGTGAGTTAAACAACTTGGGTACATGATTGTGTGACCCCTATTTTGCATAATTACCTTTATGTTTTGAAAATGTTTCAATTTGATCCCTATTTATTTCCAGGTCAATTTTAAAGCTTTCGTAAGCTTGATGGAGACTCAAATTTAATTGTGTATCATGATATTTGAATGTTTATGACATGATTGATTATTTGAAAGTTTTATCTATGATATAATTGATTTGTAATTTTTGAAGTGTTGTAAATTAGTCTTATTTAAAATTTAGATTGATACTAGATAATATGTAAGCTGGTATAATGCTCGAGAAAATTTATTTTTGGTGGTTACACATTGAAATTATTATGATTTTATAATTCATGTTTAATTTGAATCTTAATTATGTATTTATAAAGTAATTTCATGTTTATTTGAAATAATCGATGAGAATTGAATGCGTTCTATTCCGGCTTTAACTGTAGCACTCCGTAACTTGGGTTCGATGACAGAACCGGGTAAGGGGTGTTATAATAGTTACTCTGACAACGGTTTTAAAATCTCATAACTTGGACCCGACGATCAGGTTGGGTGAGGCGTGTTAGATTTTCGATTGAAGTACTTAACTTATCTTCAATATATTTTTATGTTAACTTCATTAATAATTATATTTCATGCTTATGGACTCAGTTTACGAAAATAGAGTTCCAAATTCGTGTTACTGAAAGTCGGGTTGTTATAACTCTCCACTTCTTAAGAAATTTCGTCTTTGAAATTTACCTGAAAAGAGGTGGGGATACTTAGATCTCATTGTCTCTTTTGGCTCCCATGTAGCCTCTTCCACCCTATGTTTGTTCATAAGACTTTCACTAATGGCATGTGTTGTTTCTCAACTCCTTCACTTTTCGAGCCAATATTTTTATTGGCTCTTCCTCGTACGATAAATCATTTTGCACCTTGATCACTTCCACAATTATCACATGGGAAGGATCATATTGATACTGTCGAAACATGGATACATGGAATATATTATGTATCTTTTGCAACTTTGATGATAGAGCTAAACGGTAGGCAACTGGCTCTACTCTTTTAATGATTTCATATGGTCTAATATATCTAGGACTTAACTTTCCATTGTGGCCAAAGCAAAAAAATTTCTTCCACGAAGAGATCTTCAAAAATACTTTCTCACCCACAGTAGATTCAATTTCCTTCTACTTTAGATCAACATATGAATTTTGCTTATCTGAGGCTGCTTTCAATCTATCTCTTATAAGTTTTACCTTATCTCTGTTTCTTGAACCAATTCCAATGCAATCATCTTTTTCTCGCTCAAGCTTATCCAACACAAAGTTATTTTACATCATCGGAAATACAAAGCTTTATACAAAGTCATTTGAATGCTTGATTGGGAACTGTTATTATAAACAAATTTGGCTAGAGGTAAATAATGTTCATGACTGCTCTTCGGCGTGTGTGCACCAAGGTAGATAATTAATGTAAACAAGTATAAAAAAGTGTAATGTACTACATGTGTACAGGTCAAATTATAATATAGTTTTAATTAGAATGAAGCACAAAAGTATTTTGAGGATCGTACTTAAGGGAGGTATGAACTAAAATCGAATTAAAACAGGAAGGAATAACATACAAAATGAAGTCTAAGTTGCTATTTATCTAATCACTATAGTATGACTAATCATAAAATATGGGTAGAAAAATTACTATTAATTAAAAATGACCTAATTGTAAAAACAGCGAAAATAGTAAACAATGTATGCAAGGCTAACAAGCAAGAGTTGATTACTTTTTGTGGTCACAATTAATCTCAACTTAGTGATTTTTACCGATAATTTCTTAATTGGTCTAATGAATACCTTTCGGCCTATAATTTTATCAATTTATGATTTAGTCCAATTTATCTTTCGACCTAATGGATCTAAATAGAATAATTGAATCAATGTCGGATAAAGTCTCCTTTATCTAAATTTCACCTAAAGTTATCCATTCTAGTTTTTTAATCTTATTTAATTTAGTCCTATTATTAAGTTTAAACCCTAATTTTGATTAATTGCTTCCACTTCAATTAACCAACTTCACGATGAATTTAGCTCTGACCCATCACAATTCTACCATACCCACTTAATTCACAAGTCATCCAATAAATTTAACAATTAAGAACTAAGGGTTTGGAGATGCTCAATAATTGATCGATGAAATATGATTATGTAGATTGTGTTGTAGTGAAAATTGAAATCCTCATAGATGGATTTTCTTGATCACTCTCGGCGATAAATAATCTGAAACGAACGAAGCTAATAAAAATAAATTATCTAAAATAATGAAGAAAATTGCAAGTGCATAAAATTGCTGGAAAACTAGAATCAAAGTAACAATTGTTTCTCGAATTCCTTAAACTTAGTAATGATCGTAAAAAAGCCTCATTCATCATGTTTATAAAGTAAAATATACTACTTTTAAGATTTGACCTAATTTGGATGATTATGTCCTAAGTTACACTTAAATTTTGGGTTGTGTAGACTAAAACAACCCTTCAGATTTTAAGTCCACTGAGCTTTAATTTTGCAACACCACGGGTTCGATGTTGTAACTTTCTTGGCAGTCTGCTCGAGTCTTTTTAGGGTGGTGACTTGGGTGTCGTGACTTCACCATCAGTGCCGTGACTTTACTATAACATTGTGATCGACTTTCACCTCTGGCTACTTTCATAGTTGTCATGACTTTATCTATCGGATGTCGCGACTTTACTTTGTCAATGTCACAACTTCTAGCGTTGAATTTTGCGACCTTGCCCACAACCCACCTGCAGTATTGAGTTTACTCAAAATTCCTCCCAGTTGTATGTTTAGCTTCAATGTTTTGACTTAATGTCTTCAGTGTCATGACATTCTAAGCAATCCTCTAACATCTATGCCATTCACCTCAAGTTATTTCTTGCACCAATTACATCACTTAATTATAACTGATTAGACACGATGTTGCTTAATTGGTCAATAAATATCCTCTAAGGCTTATTTTCTTCAACAAAAACATAAATAATGTGCAAGGCATAAAACCATTGATGTAATTCCAAAATGCTCAATTAGAAGCTCGTTAAGTAACAAAAAAGATTCTATTTTCCATATTAAATTATGGCAGATCAAACTCACCACACTTAAGTCTTTGTTTATCCTCAAGCAAACACACAGACTAACAAAGAACATGCAACATGACAACCTTTGAACATGCTTGGTGAAGAAATCAATCAAGAATATAGACAATAGGAATTACTCTTCTATCATGCAACCTTGGTATGATACTTAGGGAATTCACAACTTCTAAAGGTAAATCATGAAAGTTAAAAGAATTACAACATGAACAAGTGAACAGGTAATCATACATATTAATTGTCTTTCATTTGAGTCCATCAAAATTCACTGTGCAAATACAACTTTTATACCAGAAGAAACTAAAGCATTCATTTTTCATACAAATAACATGATAATCATCCATAAATTGACATGTCAAGGTCATATAATACTTATCAGCTTGTAACGTTTTGAGGCTTCAGGAAGATTCAATTTCAAGGAAAAGAAGCATCAAAATGGTTCAAACACAAGAAGTAGTTCGACACATGATATTGTCCCCTAATCACCCCATAATGTAACCTATATCCTCACCACTTTATTTCTCCCACCTGCTAGATGAATGCAATTCAAATACCATAAGCATGAGAGCTTAGCAGTTTTGTGCATTATTGAGTGACCAAGAATCTTTTCAGCTTTGAGCTAATATTAGCATTTGTTTTTCACATTTTCTCTTTTTCCACTCTCAATGCTTTTATTCGTTCTATGCTCTTTTCATCCTTCTTTTTTGCCTTTGTTTGCTTAATTTTTGACATATGGTACACTCACTCAACGATATCTACTTATGACATCAAATTATTTTCAGGTTTCTCAAATTTCTTTTAAGATCCTCATTATGTTTCTACTTACCCTTATATGTATGGCTCAACATCTAATTCTATGCAAAGAAAAGAAAAGAACCAGATAGATATAGGATAAGTATCCACTCAAATATTTAGTTCGAGGTCTCAACAAAAAGGTTGAGCAAGAAAAGTAAAACTTAGGCTCAAATCATGGTGCTAGGGGTACATAGTATACATGTGCATTCATTTAGCCTCTGGCTTACAAACTTTTCCTTAGGTCATCCCTAGACATTTCAAAAATTTATGGATTCAATACATGCTTGTTTTATGATTCCCCGACTATCTTAAAGTTCAAGATAGGTATGTATATTCTTCTATACAACTATTCATCATATGTTATGAGTTTCAACATACAATAATTACCTCTACCTTATTACATGGTGTAGTAATCTGAACTAACTAGTTTAACTCTAAAAGAATAAAATTCATTTATTAACATGTCAATTTTACATGCGTACAAGAGTTCACTAATATCGTCACACCAATAACCCATCACTTGCACCAATGCAAGCTCAAGCACCATGCAATCACACAAAAAATTTTAAATTTTTTGAAAATTTTGCAATTAAAGTTAAACATTCAAAAGCATAAACCACACAAACAAAACAATATGTAAAACCCAACACTTTAGAGTGCACTCATTTATTATCATGTCAATTTTACATGCGTACAAGAGTTCACTAATATCGTCACACCAATAACCCATCACTTGCACCAATGCAAGCTCAAGCACCATGCAATCACACAAAAAATTTTAAATTTTTTGAAAATTTTGCAAGTAAAGTTAAACATTCAAAAGCATAAACCACACAAACAAAACAATATGTAAAACCCAACACTTTAGAGTGCACATTGTCCTCAATGTATTCCCATTGTCCTCAATGTATTCCCATCCTAATAGAAAGAGTTTTAGGACTTCCCTTTATCCGTGATGTGCTGCAAGGTGTTTTAGGGACCTCCTCCTCTTTTCCTTTAAAGCTAAAAAAGAGTTATGCACATTTTGTGTGGCTGACCTACATAGAAACAACAAACAATTTTTTTTTTCAATAATAAATTTTCTAAACTTCAACCATATCTAAGCACCAGATTCCTACATTCTTATCCTCTTCATCAACTATCTCGTTTTTTTCACAACCCGAAATAGTACATTCTAAATAGTGTATTTCACAAAATTTATCTACAGTTCCTCCAAAATAATGTTTTACTCACTACCCATTGACTAAGAAGAGTTTACCATCTTTTGCTATCAATTTTATGGCTCTATTGGTGAGTGCACGATTAACAATGTAAGGTTCTAGCCATCGCGATCGTAACTTTTTGGAAACAACTTCAACCTGGAGTTAAATAGAATTACTTGCTATTGGTATGAAACTCTTCTTTTTTATCATGGCATCATGGGGCAATTTACTTTTCTCCTTGTATAACTTCGCGTTTTCATATTCAAAAAATCAAACTTTCTTTAACTTATGAAATTGGAACAACATTGCTTCTATGGCCATGGTAGGATCTAAGTTCAATTCTTTTATTGCCCAATATGCATACTTTTTCCAACTCGATTGGTAAATGACATTTTTCTCCCATAGACTAGACGGTAAGGGGACATTCCCAAATGAGTTTTGGAAGCTGTCATAATGCATCATCAAACCTTGCTGACCATCCTTCCTAGTTGGATTCACAGTCTTTTCCAAAACCTGTTTTACCTCACGATTAGAAACCTCTTATTGGATACTGGCTTGCAAGTGATTTGCAGTAGTAATGCAATGTCTAACACTATATTTTGCTAGTGCAGATTCCAATTGTTTACTATAGAAATGTAATCCTTTGTCACTAATGAGTGCTCTATGTGTACCAAATCTTGAAAGAAATTTTTTTCCTCAAAAATTTTACTACAGATTTAGTGTCATTTGTAGGTAATGCTACCGCTTCTACCCATTTTGAATGTAATCTAATGTTAAAAACAAATACTGATTCCCAAATGAGTTTAGTAATGGTCCCATGAAGTATACTCCCCAGACATCAAAGATTTCAACTTCTAAGATTCTTTTTTTGTGTCATCTCGGTCAACTTATTAGATGAGTCCAGTAGTATATTTATACGTAGGAAAGAATTAGAACTTTTACAATGCTTGTCCTAGAATAGTAACATCTTAACTTATGACATTTTAAATAACTCCATTATTTACAAATTATAAAAAAATTTACCTAAGTCTATTTATGTATCAATTTTTTAAAAAAAAAACAAAGTAAAAATTTTAAAACTTGTAATTAACACAATAATAATCCAATTAACTAAATTAATCTAAATTCTACTGGTATTCCCCATAAAGTGGCTAATTAATGCGATTTAATCAAAGATTGCAAGTAAATTCAAAATTAAGCAAAACCAATATTTATAAATAAAAATTAATTAAAAATGATATTGTTTACAATTAACCAAACCTAATTTAAACTTACAATTAAACTCAATATTAAATCATGTTAATTAATATTTCCAAAGTAATCCAAAACAAAATTAATACTACCAGACCCAATTTCTAAAATCATATTTACATGTAACTAAAATAATCAATAAATCAATATATATATATATATATATATATAAAGTACAAATACAAACCTTAATCATCACAAATAGTCATGCTTAATAACAAATTAAAGAAGATCATGCTTCAACATGTTTAAAGTAAATTTTATCATCAGATATACAAAAGCCATATGAAATAATTAAAACAAGTACGTGATCACTGATTAAAACATATAAAATAAAAATGAAATTTTAAATTCAAACATAAATAAATAAAACAAAAGGTATCAGATTGAATAAAATTAAAATTAAATTAGGATTGAATTGAATTATTTAGAACTGGGTTAAGATTAAATTACGTAGATAAAAACTAATGAAGGACCACAATAGCAATTACACCATTCAACGAAAACATGCGGACGCAGGGCATCGAACGGGTCAACGCGGGGATCTTGATAATTATATAAAACTTCAAAGTTCAAAGGTCATATTTTCTTTTACAAAAGAAACTTCAAAATTTCTCCCTTTTCAGTTTGGTAATCAAAAAATTCAGAAGTTTGCCAGAAAATTCAAAGTTCCCAGATTTCTTGAGTTTTTTGTTTTATTTTTCAGATTCTAATGTGTGTGTGTATATATATATATATTTAAATAATAGTAATAAGGGATTCTCCATAAATGCACTCTGCACTTGGTTTCAAAACATTAAGGAATCTTAAAATTTTGGGCTCAGAACATTGAGCTTCTTTTAGATTTGGACCTTAGGCCATTAAAATCTTGAAAACTTTATGCATTCTGGATCCTCAAATTGGACTCATTTTTACTCTTTGGATTTTAGACCTTGACGTTAACTTGGATTTTCAACTTACACCCTGAAAATGTAAAATCTCTAGTGACTTCTCAATTGGGCCAAAATGATTAAAATTTATTTACAAACAAAACTAAATTTAAAAAAATCTAATTTTATTTAAAAATCAATTTATTATTATTATTTCTCTTTTTTACTCTTTTGGTAGATATTTAAACATTTCCATCAAATTTTGAAAATAATGTTGAATTAAATTGAATATGTAATATTTAAATTTAAAATTGATTCAATTTCAAAATTAAACCAATTCTATATTAAAACCAATATTAGATATTATGCTCTTTTGCCCGAGTCTTAATCAAAATTCCAATCAAAGATCAAGTTTACCCTTAAATTTTGGAAAGCTTTTGAATTTAGCCTATAACTTAAGTTTGATCCTTTTATATTAATTCCAAAATTAAATTAAAATTCAGCTTGATTCAAAAATTAAATTAAAAAGTTGATTAAACTCAAAAAAATTCAAATAAGCCTCATATTTCAATAAAATCAAGGCCAATAAGTTCAAATTTTAGGGAGCCGATGTCACGGGACTAGAACTTTAGTCTGGCAACCCGTGCGGCCTTAAACGATTCTTTTGCTTCAAATCCGCCTAAGTCAATCTTACTCTAGAAAGTATGAATGCACAAAAGAAATTTTCTAAGGCACCAAAATAAAGCAAAACCAAGCTCTCAAGCGAAAAAGAAAAAAATGAATAGAAAAGTCATAAGAAAGCAAATGCATACCAAGTGTTTGAATTAATGCTCTCAAAGTGTTTCTATTACTTTGAAAAATTACAATTGAATGATTACAAATGAGGGGAAGGACTTTATTTATAATTAAGCTCTCCATGATCCAACGGTCTAGTTTAAAATACATCAATAGTTGATATTTAAGCCTATATACAAAATGAGAGTCCTAAGGGATTTAAATATTATACAATCACATCCTTTATGATTACAAATATTCACCATTGTAGCTCTAGTTTTACTAGTGTTCCACTAGGCCACCAAAGCTTCAAATAGATGGGCTTCTCCATGTGTTCTATTAATCGGTCAGTTCATGTCGGTCAAATGAGCCTTATTTAATCAATTGACATGTATGGGATGTTTTGTGTGCATTCATCACAGGCTTTGGTCCACGGCCTGTGACATTCTCCCTCACCCATTCTCACGACATTCCCATTATGTCCTTCAAATAACACTGGTTTGAATTGTCTTCAAACTAGCTCAATTCCTCAATCATTTCCCAACTAGCCTCTTTATTGGGTAGTTTTGCCCCTTGAAACATTTTCCTTGGCTTATGTCTCTGTTATCGTCTCATTTGAATTATTTCTCTCTCGTTTATACATCTCGATTATAAGATCACCCTTCTTACTTGCCCCTATTTTGACTTGCCCCAATTGGTATACCCTTGAATCTCAAAAATATGCTTAGGTACACCGACATTGAACATTGGGTTAACCTTGAGTATTATCACCAACTTCGGTTTGTAAGCCTCTCGGCTTACCTGCTTCAGAACTTTAAAAGAGCCCTTTTGTCTTTGTCAAGCCAATAGTAAATTATAATGAAAGACAGTAGAAAAGTGTTTGAGATTTACCTCCCTTATAGAGTTTACTCTATTTAACTATCTAGTTTGCATCACCACTTTTCCCACAAAGTTGGATGCATAATACACCTCTCTCATAAGTGGTAGTCCCACTAATAACTAAACAAGCTTTATATTGGTTTATTGCACCTCTAGCATTTCCATGGAGGTCTCCTTAGCACTTTGATCTATCGAATCAATATTTTCACCATAAGGAATACCTTCGGCTAGCTAGATTGCGAACAATATCTTGGTTTAACCCCTATTGTATCAACTCACTGACATAATGCATTGTTGTTGACGAGTATTTATGATATATATGCAATTGCAAAAGAAATCAAAAGAATATTAATCTTTTAAAGGAAATTCAAGCCATGAACAAAGTTGGAATCATCCAAGTGAATTACCTCAAAGTCTTCCTTGCCTTTCCATTGATCAATCTATAGCTCACACCTTGTGCTACTTCCATAGTTGGGACCTCTTTAGAATTTACGGTCCTGATCTTCTTAGTCTATTTGCTAACTGAGAGATCAAGTTTACCCACGACTTTCTCCAATATGAACAAATCAGATGGCCTACTATCAAAAAAAGCACTCCTCTTTTGCCCTGAGATGTTGATGTCCACAAACATCAACCCTTTCTACTTGCGATCCCTTTTCGCTTTGGCAGAATTGAATTTCATTGACCCAAACCTCAATATCTTTTCCTCATCAGGCTTCAGTTTGTCTCCTTTACTAATCACAGATATCTTAGATATATCTGGATAGTCTTGCATCATATGCAAACCACAACATAAGAAGCATTATATTGGCTTCTTTTCATTCTCTATTCCCCTCGGTTGGTTTTTGGGTTTCCTCTTCCTATTATATAGTTTCCCCTTACCACCATTGTTACCATTCTCCTCATTGTTATTTTTATCCTATTATTCCTTATGGTCTCCCCTGCCATTGCTCATCTCTTTGGGCTTGGAAGACTCAAAATTGTCTTTCATTGGACTAAGCTCGACAAAAGACTCCGTCTCAACCATAACTTTGGTAGCTCTTTGAACCTTAGTCGATTCAACTCTTGCTTTGCCCAACGTTTCAACCCATCTTTGAACTAGTAGAATGCCTCTTTCTCACTCAAATCAAGGATTTGGAGAAACAACTTAGTGAAATCCCAAACATACTCCCAAGCTGTGCCTTGTTACGTAAGCCGACACAACTTAGCCCAGCTTCTTTCTTAGCACATTCGGGGTAAAACTGCTTCCTAAATCCATTATAGAAATCCACCCGTCCTAATAACAATACCACATCGTATTTCATCTATGGACCTACGGTGCCACTATAAAAATGACAAAAGTAAAATAAATTGAACAGTGTTTACCTTAGTGGTATCATCCTCAATGCGTATCGCACGAAAGTACTGTTCATCATGTTGGAAAAAATTCTATTTGAAAATATTTTTCTTGCACAGCGAAAATTAAAAAAATTTGAAATCGACCTAGTTTGTGTTATTTATAATAATACACCCTAACCAGATTTATACATGTGTTTTTGGCTTAGCAAGCGTTTGTTGTTCCTGGCTTTCAACCAAACTATCTTCTTTGTTATTCTCGTACCACGAACTGCTTTGAGTGTGGGCTTGAACCAATTGAATCAAAACATGGAACTAAAAAAATTTTCTCTCTTCTATTCAGGGTGAAAACAAAAATTCTCTGTTTTTTAATAGAAACCGATAGAATTATTATTCTAGAAAAATATGTTCAATAGTTGAGAATAAATTATCTTTATTTTTCTGTAGATAACTATCTCCCCGAATCTTGTTTTATGCCCTATCATTGCCATATATTTATAAGAAGAGAATGTATAACTCTTTTTAAGTTATAGTGATTTAGTTCAAATAGAAAAACAACTTCCTACTTAGAGTAGGACTGGGGTGGAAGGCACACCATAGTATTCTTACTAGGGTTGCCGCCCCTTCATGTTATATGAAAGGTTTTGGGCTTCTCTCAAATTAGATTTAATTACGAGTCTTCCTGGGCCTTTTTACCCAGTACTTTGTAATGTGATCCAACCCGATTCGGTTTTTCTATGTCTCAAAATAAACTTTAATATTCTATATTAAACAATTTTCTCATCCCTATTTCACCCCCAATAAAATTTTGACAACTTTACTATTTTGAGAAAATATTTTTAATATTTCACACCTCAAAATGTTCACATGGCTAAATGATTTATTTTCATTTCCAGGTTTCAAAACAACTCAAAAATATAAACTCATTCTTTCGATCGTTTTTAAGAAATACATATAGAATTGCAAATGACTCATTTCCATTTCCATTTCCATTTCCATTTGGAAACCTATATTCATTTCCAAATGATTCCATTTTTCCTTTTTGGAAAAAAAACATAATCATTCTTGAATGTTTCCTATTTCTATTTTCCTATTCATTTCATTCATTTTTATTCAAATACACAATTCATTTCTAGTTTCAACGAGCTAGTGGAGGGACCGAGTGGATATATGTAATTAGGGCTCAAATGATTTATAATTATGTTCTGGCTTTTAACCTATTAATTATAAACTCATTTAGTCACAAAGTCATTCTATTATAGTATCGCGACTGAGATCTTCCTAACAACATGTCTTTACGAAAATAACTACTCAGTGCTCATCAATGACATTGTTATAAGTGTGTTACCCGCATATGATATCCTTAATTTTTTTGGGATAATGTCTGTTCTCCCAATATGATTTTATTTTATCTCATGGTAACCATTACATCTTCCTCCATGAAAAGTCAATTACTATCGAATAGTAATTAAGTCATTCATCATAAAGACGAAAGACCCATAGTCATGTTTACTTTTCATCAACCATGTAATGCCATTGAGATGATATCATTTTCCTATGTCTTGCGCCATGAATTTCACTATTTTGAATGATGTTATGCACTGTAGTAGTTGTACACCCAACGCACCAACTTTTGGTTCCTTATTTATTCGATCTCAGGCTTTACTCACATCAAAGTGTATGACTCATGCATACATAGTCCACCATCCACTTAGGACGTAGGTATGCCACACTATGAACGTCACAAGAAAATAAATCCATAAATGAATTCAGGATCTATCCTACTTGGGTTTAGTTTGATGTACTATTAATCCAGTCAGTCAGATCTATGTCTCTATCTTTTGGGAGTCATCCGCTCTGATGCCCAAGACAAAGAATCTCCCCAATTGGACTTGATATAAGGCATATTAGTCTTTCAATCAGTTTGCTCATTTTTTATTAGACTAAGGACATGTTTAGATTTGTATAATAATACATGTAACACCTTTTATCATATCCAAAGCCGAGATAGGGTTTGAGGCGTTACTGGACTTTAACACAAGCACACATACAAAACCAGGCCATAAAATTTTTGTTCAAATGAATTTCATCCATACATATGCAAATTGTCCCTTGTATGGGCCTACGAGGCCCCAAACATACATCGAAGGTGGTTCAGGACTAAACCGAGAATTTAAAAAAACTTTAGAAGAATTTCCTACTTTGAGGAGTCGCATGCATGTGTGGGTTGGCCGTATGGTCACACACACCCGTGTGGCTTGGACAAGCCCGTGTAACTCTCTAACTATGATGTCATCAACCAAATAAGGTGACACAGCCATGTCACAAGCCTGTGTGCTTAGGCCATGTGGCTAATTAAATTCCAAAAATTAGGTGCAGACTTCACATGACTTGGGCACACGCCCATGTCCTAAGGTCGTGTACTTCACACGGCTAAGACAGACGACCATGTCTCTACTCGTGTGTTTACTACTGGGTATTTTGTTTTGCATAATTAGGGTGCAGGGAGCACACGGCCGGATCACACGCCTATGGGGCAGACCATGTGTCACACACGGCCTAGACACATGCCCGTGTGTCTAATCATGTGGACAATTTCTAGGCTATTTTCCAAGCCAATTGCCACCTTAAGCACTCACATATTTATACTCACTTCATGGTATGCAACATGACACATTTGGCTATTCAAGCATTCACATTCATGGTTAAATTATGACTTGGTAATACCAACATATCACTTATTCAAACTATCACGCTTTCGTATGGCATTCCATACCAATTTCATATTTGTCAATCATTTTGACTAATCTATGTTCAAGTTACCCACTTGCATCACATTTTTTGTCTTACACATTCATCATATTTCATACACCATACATACATGCCATCTATCACACTCATTATCCATAAGTAATCATAACCACATTAAAGCATAAGCACATTTGTATACATGC
Organism: Gossypium arboreum; assembly: GCF_025698485.1. Classification (NCBI taxonomy): domain Eukaryota; kingdom Viridiplantae; phylum Streptophyta; class Magnoliopsida; order Malvales; family Malvaceae; genus Gossypium; species Gossypium arboreum. The sequence continues at coordinate 60,046,023 of NC_069076.1, read as the reverse complement.
ACCAATAATTAAGGTTACAACCCAAATAATCGATATGAGCCACCTCTTATGGCCATATACAAAATAATCATAATACTTTCATGAGCCAACTCATTTGGCTAATCAATATGACACATAACAAAAGACCAAGGCCCTATACATGCCATACTCAAAATGGTAAGACTAGCTATACACAGATATTCAGTTGATAGTGTGATCAAGTCTCCGATGTCTTCTGATCCTCGAGCTAGCTTAGTGACGCTATAAGAATAGGAAAGGAAAGGGGATAAGCTTTAAAGCTCAGTAAGTTCACATGCAAATAAAATACAACTTAAATAAGTATTAATCATACATTTATGATAATAAACATAATCTTGCATTTTATCAAATCTCTTAAACTCATTCTTCATATATATGTATATAAATATATATATTCTTACCACAAGTTCATCATATCTCATGTCATTCTCATGAGTTTGATGTACATACCTGTACCACTTGCACATAATAACTTACTTTCTCGTCTTTGACGTATTCATCAAGATTACTCATTGAACTTTATTTAGAACTACCGATTGAACACTCAGAATACTATCAGATACATTGGAATCTTGCACCTAAGTGCCTCATATGTAGCCAATGCTACCTCATAACACATATCACATATTGCTCGCTTTCGAGCTACTCACTGGTCTACTCACATAGGCTATCGGGTATCCACAACACATGCCAAACTACCCAGCCACTGGTAGAATATATGAGACTAGTACCCGGATGCCAAAACATGTGTCACATACATCATGAACACAGACCATAACTCAATGTGTTCAGATGCCACATATATCATGAACTCATACCAGAACTCAATAAGTTCAGATCACATAGTTCCTAGTGACATGTCACTTGTATCCTAAACTATTCCTAAGGTTCAAACGGGATTCTTAGATACCACATTTTTGTCAAACTTGCTCGTAAAGTCGATTTCAATGCTCATAGCACCGGTCAAATACTCATGGAATAATCAAAGCATAATACATAATAAAATTTAAGCATTAACACATGGTACACCATCACATTAATTATATATATATTTACCATACATGCAATATTAAAGCCTTTAAAGTATGGTACATGTTGCATAATTTGCAAATGAACTTACCTCGTTACAAAATGATAGAAACGAGCCTAATCCTCGTAAACCTTATTTTTCCCCCAATCAAGACCCGAATCACATTTTTCTTGATCTATAATGTCATTCAAATTGTTCAATACTTATATTTCTCATATCAACCCATAACACATGCTTTGGAAAAATTACCTTTTACCCCTAACTTTTCACTTATTTACACTTTAGTCCATAGGTTCGTAAAATGAAATGCATGCAATTTCTTAGTTACCTAAGCCTAGCCGGTTCATATTCTAACTCATATCAGCCCACATTTTCCTTTATTTCACATTTCTACTACTCATTTTTACACCTTTTACAAACAAGTCCTTTTTAGGTATTTTCACTAAAATTCACTTAGCAAAAAATGTTTATCACACATCAAACATTCGCATTCCTCCATTAAAAATCAAAATACAACCACGTCACACATGGGTCAAATTTCTTACATGAACCCTAGCTCAAAATAATGGTAGAAATGGCTAGACCGGTTGATGACAACTTAAAAATATAACGAACATTAAAAGACGGGACTTGGGAGCACTTACAATCAAGCTTGAAAATGTTGAAAACCCTAGCTATGGAGACTCCCCAAATTTTGGCACCCTTAGAGAAGATGGACATCATTTTTTCTTGATTTTTCCCTTTTTATTCTTTTATTTACCAAATGACCAAAATGCCTTTCTTTTTCAAAATTTTCCTATTCATGCCCATTTTTGTCCAAAATTTTAGAACTTGGTCAAATTGCTATTTAAAAACCTCTAATTAGTAATCTAATGTAATTTCATGCTTGAAGCTTCTAGAACACAAGTTTTACAACTTATTCAATTTAGTCCCTAAAGTCAAATTGGACACTTTAGGCATAGAATTTCTTCATCAAAATTTCACACAAACATGCAATCATATCATGGATCATCAAATAATCATAAAATAAATATTTCTATTTCATATTTGTGGTCTCAAAATCACTATTCTGACTAGACCCTAATTTGGGATGTTATAATACAAGCTATTTTTTTCATATTATGATTTGACCATGTAATATCGTTTAGTATTAGTTAAACATTAGACAACCAATAAGAAACATTTTCTTTCATTTTGATTTGTATGTAAAAACCATTTGAGGACAATATATTAATGTAATTCATGAATAATTTTATTAATCAGCCTGTTCAAAAAATTAAAAGTGTACTTAGACGAAAATACTATACTTAGGGTACCAAATCCAAGAATCTCCCACTTGCCCTAATGAAGTACATGAGTCATGTTTCATGTTATTGTGCCCATCCATATGTTTCCTAAAAAGTTCACTTGCTAGTAGAGTCTTGGCAAAACAAATCCCTAGGGTTTGTCCTCATATGCAATCTTTGAATACATCCACTATTTCATCAAACATTATCGTCTCCCTTAATGTGTTTTGTCCTAACATGGTTTCTTTTAGGTTTAGCTATGTTCGTATTGTTATAGTACCACAATATAAATAATAATAAAATAAACAATAATATAGAAAGAAAATATGCGTTATATATAACTAATTATATACTTATACTTAATATATTATATACCTAATGTCATATTTTCATATTCTCGGGAAGTGGTGACATACGAGCACTTGATTCGATTTATTTCTTTATCTCCCGTGAATTGTATGTTTGTAACAATAAGGATGAAATTTCTTCAATTCCAATCGATTGGGCGTAATGTGTCGATTTTTTGAGTAATATACACGGAAATACCGCCGTTCTTGCGAAATATATGACACATGCTCCTTTAGGGTCTTTAAATTACAGAGATGGCGTAGCTACCGAGATCAATACTGATTAATTATGTCTCTCAGAAGTTGGTTAGCTACCTCTCATTTTGTTCTAGGATTCTTCCTATTCGTGGGTCATTTATGGCACGCGGAAGATCTCGTCTGTAGTAGCGGATTTGAAAAAGGAATTGATCGTGATTTTGAGCATGTTCTTTCCATGACTCCTCTTAACTGAGATAATTGAGACAGGAGATCCAATGCTTAAGGTAGGAATCAATTTGATTACACTATATATATTGAAGGAATCAAGTGATATTTAAAAAGTATTCTATTTTCGTTTCGTTTCAACTCATTTTCTATCTAAAATATTTTTTTTCTAGCTCGGCTATTCCACCTAGCCGAGCCATTACCTTTTATTAATATTAAGATTCTTAATTAAGAAGCCAGGAAAAAGCAATAAAGAAAGAAATCTATCCATCGAGCAAAAGGAGAGAGAGGGATTCAAACCCTTATTATTAGGAATCTTAGGTTTTTATTGGATAACGGGAAGTTTCGAATTTCAAGATTTTTTTGAAATATTTAATAACTTGATTTATAATAATGAGGTTCATTTTTTATTTGTTACTTTATGTTCCTCTTTATTATTTGCCGGCACAGTTGCTAAATCTGCGTAATTTCCTCTTCATGTATGGTTACCTGATGCCATGGAGAGGCCTACTCCTATTTCGGCTCTTATACATGCCGCTATGGTAGTCATGGAATTTTTCTTGTAGCCCTTTGCTTCCTCTTTTATAGTTATACCTTACATAATGAATCTAATATATTTGATAGGTATAATAACGGTATATAGTATATTTGAGCATGCAAAATCGGATTGTATGTGAGCTTCCTTTGAGGAGAAGCCAATTGTCTTTTTAGACTACCCATTTTTGAAGCTAATTGTCTTTTTAGACTACCCATTTTTCTTTACCTTTTTTTTATATTTTATATATACCAGGTACATGGCAACAAGGAAAGCGGCTAATTGGCTCCACCTCTGAAGGCGTACCATCTTTGGTACCATGATTTTTTTTGTTAACAACTACTCTAGGAGGAATGTTTTTATGCAGTGCTAACGATTTAATAACTATCTGCTTCACATTTATTCATAATATGGAGCCACCATTTAGGATAAAAGCACGGTCTAATGTCGATTTCCTCAAATTTTGACACGTTTAGAAGTCAGAATTAATATATCCGATAGGAGTAAGATCTTCTCTAGACTACACAAGCATATAATCATTCGTTCTCCATAAATACATGAGTATATGTTTGACTGCTTGCTAGTCTTGGATTCACTTGATATCGACTTACCAACCTCACTGCAAAATAGATATCTGGGCGTGTGCATAACATAACATACATGAGATTTCCTACTACTGAAGCATAAGGAACCTTTCTCATTTCCTTTTTTTCTTCCATTGTCTTAGAACAGTCCTCTAAAGAGAGATGAAATCCTAATACGGAGGGTTGATTTCCCTTCTTCGAATTGGTTATTGCATAACGCTCCAATATTTTGTCTATGTATGAAGCGTGAGATAGTGCAATGACATTATTCTTTTGATCCCTTAGGATTCGAATGCCTATAAGAAAATTAGCTTTTCCCAAGTCCTTCATGCTAAAATTTTGGGTTAACAACAGTTTAACTGTTGTCAATGTCCCTACATCATTCCCAATGAGTAGAATTTCATCGATATATAGAATGAGAAAGACCACCTTCCTATCCTCTAAATGTTTATAAACACAAGGGTAATCGATGTTTTGCTGAAATCCGAAATTCTTGATCTCTTAATCAAATCTTTGATTTTATGAGTAGGATGCTTGCTTAAGTCCATATATGGATCTAACCAGTTTGAAAACATTTTGTTTGTTTCCTTTAGCTATATATCCGGTGGGTTGCATCATTTAGATGTTGTTTTCAAGATAGCCGTTCAAAAATGCCGTCTTGACATAAATTTACCAGATCTTGTAATCTAGAGTCATCGTAGTGAATAGTAACATATGATTAAATTGAGCATGACAACCAAAGAGAAGGTTTCTTCGTAATCGATACCTTCTTTCTGAGTATAACATTTTGCTACAAGCCTAGCCTTATAAATTTCCTTTTTTCCATCTACATTTATTTTCCTCTTATAGATCCACTTACACCATATGGGTTTTATCCCTTTCGGTAAGTCAACAAATTCCCACACTGAGTTGGAATGTATAGAGTCCATCTTAGCTTTCATAGCTATTTCCTAGAGCTTGGAATCATCACTCTGTATCGCTTCGTCATATGTGAGTAGGTCATCATCTTCCTATTTGATAGACTTAGTGTTAAAAACACTTCAGCCAGATTGGAAGAACTTCGGCCTACGAGAGACCCTTCCACTATGATGAAGCACCCTATGTCACTCATCATTTGTAGGTCTACTACTAAGAGTTGGTTTTGGAACCATTTTAGTAGGGTTTTGTATATATCCCAAATTTTCCTCGAGTACCTCTTTACTTTGAGATTTAAAGTTATTCATGTAACTTTCTTCAAGGAAAGTAGTATGAGTTGACACTATAACAATTTGATCTTTTGGGTTATAAAACAAACCACCCTTTGTTCCCTTTGGATATCCTACAAACATCCACAATTCTATTCGTGAGTCTAACTTCATTGTATCATTGTCCAATACGTAGGTCGGGCATCCCAAAATACTTAAATGTTTTAGACTTGGCTTCCTGTCATGCCACAATTCATATGGAGTTTTTGATGATGCATTAGTTGATACATCATTCAGAATATAACAAACAATTTGTACCATATATTCTTATAAAGAGATTGATAGTTCCAAATAACTTAACATCGAACGTATCATGTCTAACAATGTTTGATTTCTTCTCTCTACCATGCCATCATGTTGTGAAGTGCCTGATATGTTTAACTAAGATAAAATCTCATTATCTATGAAGTACCCTAAGAACTCATCAGATAAATATTCCCCACCTCAATTTGACCAAAGTGCCTTTATGGTAAACCTAATTGTTTCTCCACTTCTACACGAAACTCTTTGAATTTATCAAAGGTTTCACTCTTGCAGTGCATTAGGTATACATACTCATATCTAGAATAGTCATTAATAAATGTTACATAATACTCATAACCATCTCTTGCGCTAACGATTATGGGACCACATACGTCAGTGTGCACAAGTTCTAGGGGTTTTTCGACCTTCATTCTTTTTGCATTAAAAGATCACTTAGTTATCTTACTTTCCAAGCAAGATTCAAATTGTGGAAGATCAACTTTTTTAAGTGAACTTAAGAAGCCATCTTTCACAAGTCTAGTGATTTTTCTCGATTAATATGACCAAGTCTCAAATGCCAAATGTACACCTCATTAGAGTGAGAAGTTTTAAGTCTTTTATTCGATATTTCAGTCTCAATAGTGTGTACGTATTTGGTTTGATAAAATATAGATTATTTAACATCCATCCATTACAGATAAGATTACAATTTCTAAATATTGCAATTTAATTATTAAAAGTCATGGTCAAGCCATCCTTATATAAAAATGCAACAAAAATTAAGTTTCTTTTGAAACATGGTAAATAGAAATCGTATATTAAAATAATCTTCCTAAAATTATCAAAATAAATATGTATATCTCGCACTAGTTTAGCTGCAACATTTTTCTTGTTCTCGGTTCGCAACGATAAGCTCTTATCTCTAAGATCTTTCATCTCCTCAAACCCTTGTAGAGAAACACAAACATGATTAGTGACTCCCAAATCAATGACCTAGCATTTTTTGAATTCTCCACTAAACAAGCTTCTATCATAAAGAGTTTCATACATTTTCGTTTGGTAGATAAGTATTCTTTCCACTCTTTGTTGTTCACTATGAAGTGCCACTCGTTTCTGTAAAAAAAAAAAAAGAAAACATTTTGTTATTGGAAAATATGCCCATATTGTAGTAAACATGTAATTGCTCTCTATGTATTTGAACGATGAATAAATAAATTTCACATTTCACTATTATGTCTTTTGTATTTTTGTATTTCATATTTTGCATGCATAGTGAAATTGTGACAAACAAATATTAGCTCATTAATTGCCTAAGTTCAAACTAATGATAAGTGGCACTGTAAGAATGTTTATATTGTGAGAAAGACAGTTTAGTTCAGTAGATAATCTAAACGAGTCCGTAATCTTGTAGAAGAATCAAACTGAGCATTTGATTCAAATACTGAGAAGTATTATTACATCATCTATAATTCCAATTCAAGAAATGACTAGTCTTGGCTATCGGAGCATTTGACTCCATGAGTAGAGACATATGTGTGTTCACTGAAAGAATGATAAACTGGACTAGACCCAAGATGAGCTAATTTTGAATCTATTTGTGAATTAATTTACTTGTGACGTTCATGTTGTGATTTACCTTAATTCTGTGTTAGTCACTAACCATGCGTATGTAACTCATGTGCTTTGGTATAAGTCGAGGCTTATGCTCTAAAGATGATTGAGTCGATAGCCGGTATGTTGGGTACATGACTTGTGTATAGCATGGCTTTACTAGTAACGTTGGAATTCATAGCTAAACTAAATAGTTAACGATATCCTCTCATTGACATTGTGTGGATTTATAAATATGGAATGTGGCCACGGGTTTCTTGTTCTTGAATGAGCAATTTATCACAGTCATTTATTGACAATAAACCTGCTCAGGGACAAGGCCACCCAACCCGACTCGAAGGCCTTTTTGAAAAGTAGGAGGGTTTGAGAAAAATTATAAACCTGAAAAATAGGCTTGGGCAAAAAATAAGGACGATTTTAAAAATGAGCCGGCCTAGGGTAAGACATTTTTGGCTCGAGCCTCGAATTCACTAAATGACAAAAAAATTGCTTTTTTTGTTGTTGTTGTTTGAATTATATTTTCTTGTTGTTTTATCCCTATTTTGCTACCATTTCACCATTATGTTGCTACTATTTTGTTGTTTTTGCTTGGATATTGTATAACACTTATTTTATTGTTAATTTTTTATTATTTTAGAGAAATTTTCTTGTTAAGTTGCATCTATCTTAGTATTATTTAAGTATACATATTTTTTAAAATTTATTTTCAATTTGTTCGAAAATATTTATTTCAATATTTTTAGTATTTTTGATGTATTATATATATTTAAAAATCATGTAAAAATAATATAATATAAAAAATTTACTACGAGTGGGCCGGGTTGGACCCGAGTTTTAGCATTTTTATCTGGGACAAGCTTGGAAAAATTTTTAGGCCCATTTTTTGGGCCGAGTCCAAGCCTAACAAACGGGTATAAATTTTTGCTTGGGCCCGGCCCAGGCCATGATCACCTTTAGTTGACAGTGATCATATTAATCATTAAGAAGACACAATGGTGACAATGAGATACGATAGGATTGTATTAAGTGAAAGAATTTAACTCGAAGGAATCAAGGATATCTTATGAGAGTAACACACACATGAAGAGGTCATTGGACAAAGTAGTTCGATGAATTGCTTTCGTAAAAAAGTATACAATAAGGACTTTCCAATCATGGTACTTCTTGTGGACTGATTCCACGATTAAGTGATTATGAATTATCGGGATGATACTTCTGGATATAATTGCAATTACTAGAGTCTAATTGTATATGTCCGATTGGTCCCTCCGCTAGCTCAACAAAAGCTCGATTGAACTGCATTTGAATTAGAAGGAAATTTTACGACTTTGGAAATAATTTAATTGAGTCGAATTATTTGATGTGGAATTAAATTCGACAGTCGTAAGAATTGTTCAACTAGAGAATTTGTGTGACAGCCTTAAAACGACCCTAGTCGGAATGTGGTTTCGGGACCACAAAAACCGAGGCATAAAAATAATTTGATATTTGTTTTGATGCCTATAATATGTGTTAACTCATGTGTGACATTTTTGATGCTTTAATTTAGAGTTATAAATGTGAATTTCACTAGAAAGGACCTAGTAGAAAACTTTGAAAGTATGATGGGGGAATGTGTGATGACTAATTAAAGCATGCATGCAAAACAATGGCCTTGCATGTCAAATACCCCTCTTTTTACAAGTGATGGCCGGCCATGACAAAGAAATATGGGCAAAACATGTCATAGACATGTTTTGTTGGTGAATCATGGGTGAAAAAAATAAATTAATGAGCATGGGTAATAAAGAAATGGAAAAAGAAAAAAATGGTCTCATGCATGCCCCATTTCCGTGTATTGAGGAAGAGAAAAGAAAAAAAATTTGTTCATCCATTTTTCATTCTTTCTTGACCGAAAATACTAGAGGGGAAGGGAGGAATTTTGCTTCATGCTTGGTTTGGAAGAGGATTAGGAAGAGGTTTGGCTATACTTGCATCAAGATTAAGGTATGTTTGAGGTTGTGCCATGAGATTCATGCATGTTTTTAGTTGATAGCTTGATGCTCTTGTTAGCCCATGGTTCAAACCTTTGTTATATCATGGGGATGGTATTTGGCCAAGGTGGATTTTGTGTTAATGCCATTGCATGTTAAATATGAAGCTTGCTAATGATATATGTGATGGTGGATTGATGGCTCTTGGACTTTCTTTTTAGTATTTTTCAGTAAGACATTAAGTTCTTTGTTTAATCATGACCAAAATTATGGTGTTGTGATGTATTCGGCCATGGTACATCCAAAAGTGTGATTTATGCTCATTGCATGGAAAGTAAGATTTGTGTTTTGAAATTATGTTCATGTTTAGTTACAATCAACTTGAGATTCGGCTCTAGCATATATATTTGTATATATGTTTGTACATGATGTATTGGTATGACATATATACTATTTCAAGGTGTATATTTGCTTGTGATGATGTTTCGGTTATGAAGTAAATGAGAGATGTGTATTGAGCTACGATATGTAATGCGTTAGTTAGTAAAATGTATGCTGTTTTGTGTGGTATTAAGTGTATAATTGGCCTCAACATGGACATGCATATTCGCCACATGAGGGGAAATTGGTGTGCATGCATTCGGTTAGAGGCAAGCATATTGATGCCTATTCTTGGCTTAGAAAATTCGCTAAGAGGAATATTAACTAATGTGTTGAGTTTGATTCATGATTTCGTACACATGCGGCTTTGATGCCTAATGAGTATATATATTGGCTAAGTACCTTGTATTCCTCTTTCGATGCTGAAATGATTAAATCGATTTATTTGTTAAATTAAGCTCAAGAGCAAAGGGAACTAGATCCGACAAAGGGAAGGAAAAAGTGGTCGAATAGCCATTGAAATCGCTTCGACGACATCCTAGGTAAGTTCTTGAGTAATAGAGCTTAAATTCGAATTGATTAGATCATGTTTAAAGCAAATTAAAATCATGCTCTTTGTGTGTGGCTATTGAGCTGAAATTGCAAGTGTGAAAAGTGCCTTGTGTTTGAGTTTTGCTAATGAAAATGAAATACTGAATGTGTCATAATTTATTGATAATTGTGCTCGGTTATTGAATGATGTCCGGCTAAGTCCCAAGGCTTTGTCCTAAGTGACTATATCCGGACTAGGATCCGAAGGCATTCGTATGCGAGTTAATAAATCCGAGCTAAGCCGAAGGCATTTGTGCAAGTTACTAAACCGGGTTAAGTCCAAAGGCATTCGTGCGAAGTCACTATAACCGGGCTTCGTCCGAGGCATTTGAGCGAGTCGTTATATCCGGTTAAATTCGAAGGTACGTGATTCGAGAATGAGCGATCTTGCTGTAAAATTTTCAGTTAATACGCTTGAAAAATTCCAGCAATGAGGTATGTTCGTATGTGCTTGAATTAGTTGATTCCTTGAATAATATTCGCCGATCGAGTAATGAGTTTCCGGTATTTGGCTAAGATGATCCCTTATGTATGAACATAGGGGTTGGAATGTGAAATGAGTAGGATATTGAGAATTTGTGCATATGAAATTATCCGTTAGCTTTATGAATGCTATGCTTTTGTTGTGCTGGAATTTCTTGCTCGGACTTACTAAGCATAAATTGCTTACTCCGTTTTCTCTGTTTCTTTGTTTATAGATTTTGGCTCGTCAGCTATCGGACTCGGGATTTTTGGAAGTCGAAGTCTCCCACACTATCAAAGCCCCCATTTTGGTACAATTTTGGTTGAACTTTGAAATGGCATGTATAGGACTACCCTTTTGTTGAAGGTCATGTACCTTTCGGTTTTGTGTAAACTTGGATAGCCATGCGAAAATGGCTTATATACGTTTTTAGCATAGTACCATAATTGTTTGTATGTTGATCATTATGAGGTATGGAATTGTTTTAAAACGATTAGCCATTGGAATGGTTAATCATGATCACACTTTGTGCTATGTATGCAAAAAGGGCCAATTGAATCATGGAAATCATGAAATAGGTAAAGCCTACCTTAAAGGCAGATGCTGACAGCAGCAGTGATGTGGATATGAAAAATCACTAAAAATATTAGGAATGGTATTAAATAGTGAATAAATTATGTAAATGAACTTTGATGAATCTACTTTCATATGGAAGAAACGAAACAGTCATATGAGTTATATGTTAAGAGATATTAAAGTTCTCGTGAAACAGGGCCAGAACGGTTTCTGGATCCCCTGTTCCGACTTTGGAAATTCATTGTAAATTAACCAGAGATAATTAGGAGTCATTCCATATATGTATAGATTCCTATATGAGTCTAGTTTCTATAGAAACAAACGACATCAGTATTAAAGCCCTGTACAAGGAGATATTCAATTAGTAACGCACGAAGGTCAGTGTAGTCGAACCCTGGAATAGGGGAGACTTTAACTAATAAACTGTACTAATTTGCTCGACCAAAAATTCTAGAAAAAAATATGTAGATGGACATATGAGTCTAGTTTCAGGGAAAAATTACGAAACTAATTTTAGAGCTTTGAAACTCAAGATATGATTTTTAAGGCGACAGTGACGCAGTGACCAGCTAGTCTGGAAATTTCTAAATGGACTGTGAAAATAGTTAAGTCTGTGTGCACCTTGTGTCCGATTCCGGTAACGGACTCGGGTACGGGGTGTTACAATTTGATTAAAGAATTTTCTTAAAAAATTAATTTGGAAAATCTAAGTGATTTGTGGGAAAATTAAATTTCATCAAGAAAAATTAAATTAATCAAATTAATTAAAATTAATATGACATTTTTGTAAATTAATTTTCAAGTGAGACAATTGGCCTAATGGGTAATTGAACTGGAAAATTGGACCTGAAATCGTAAATTGGGTTCGAGAGCCAAAAACTAATACCAATACCTAAAAGCTGGATGAATCGGGCCAAGTATGTGAAACCGGACAAATGGTCCAACCGATGGCTGGACTGGACTGGTCGTACTATCACTAGCCCAAACCAAACTGGTAGAAATCAAACTACCTCGAGGTGCTGACAGCTGCGACAGTGGCATTCCAGTGGCCAGTAAATGGTCGGTGGTGATGGGTTTTCGGTGGGTGAGCAATGGAAGAATTACACTCCTACTGAGACTATACTAGAAAATTTGGTATCAGAGTAACTATTTCAAAAATAATATTATTTTAATAGATTTAATATTAAATTTAATTTAATACTTATCTTAATAGTATTTTATTAATTTAATATTAAAGTGATTATGGCCGGTAAATGGTCGGTGGTGATGGGTTTTCTGTGGGTGAGCAATGGAAGAATTACACTCCTATTGAGACTCTACTAGAAAATTTGGTATCAGAGTAACTGTTCCAAAAATAATATTATTTTAATAGATTTAATATTAAATTAAATTTAATACTTATCTTAATAGTATTTTATTAATTTAATATTAAAGTGATTATCCTAATATTTAATTTAATTTAATATTTATTTAATATAATATAATCTAATATTTATCTTGATAAATATTATATTAATTTAATATTAAAGTGATTAGGTTTAATCATAGTTGAACTATTTAAACTCTCCCTTTATAAAAAGAGCTTGGGTAATTACTTTTCACACACTTGAATTCAAGAGAAAGTTGTAGAGAGAAAATTCTCTAAAAAAATTATTTCAAAAAATTTCTAGAGATATTTTTCTTATTACAACTTGGCCCAAAAGTTTAGAGAAATTGTAAAATTACCCATTAGTAATTTTTTGTGAAATTTTTGTAATTCGAAGTGAGCCCACACTCGACAAACATGAGCTTGAGGATAGGAAAGAAGACTATTCGATCGAAGCGTCCATCCTAGATGAATCGGAAAGGTACAATTTTAATTAAATGTTTATTATTTTAGATATCACAACGAAGTTCTAGTTTTAGAAAAATTTTAAAACTTTGATTTTTCCCTAGATTTATTTTTTGTTGCATTTTCCCACCCGATTTTACAACATTTGGTACATCCCGTTTTTCAGTGGTACCGAAAATGGTGGTATTATAGAGTTATATTAAGTCTTGGTCCAATAATTTTAGCAATTGAATAGTTACTTAAGGTACAATGACTAAATTGTAATACGTAAAAGTTAAGCGCTATTGATTTTGTTAGCTAAAATGCATGATTAATGTGGGTTTAAGGATTTGAGAGGTAAATATACCCTTTTTTATATGTTGTTTACTGTTTATGTAATTGCTATAGATAAAACAATACATAAATTAAGTAATGAAATAATAAACATTAGTTAAAACTAGGAAAGATATCATCTTCAATTTTTCTTTTGTTCCACTGAAACCGTTTATCGAGTGTGGGCATTTTCTAAATCGTTTTTAGTAAATTTTATGTTTTTTAGATTTTTGTACCTTAATCTAGCTAACCCAAGGACTATTTTGTAAAACTATTAAAGGTTTTGAAACTTTCCATTAATGATTTTTAGATGCTCTTGAGGTTAAATGGTAGATTTATGAGCTTGCTTGTTAAATAGGACTATTTTGTAAATTGATTTTTGTTAGTTTTGAGCTTAAAGACTAATATGAAAATATGTTAGTCATGGTATGAAAATTCTGTAAATTTTAGTAATTGAAGGCTAATTAAGGATGAAAATGTAATCGGTTCTATGTTTGGGGTTTAAAAGTGAAAGTTATAATAGATTCAGTTTTAAGGACTAAATTAAATAAAATGCAAAAATATAGGGAATTTTGTTAAATAAAATTAATAGGTCACATACATAAAAATGAGCATGCTAATGTATTCGAATTTAAGAAATTGAATTTAACTATTATATAAATCAATGATTGAATTGTAGGAGGAAAATTAGGGAAAAGGAAAAATTACATAATTGTCCCTACGGTTCAACTCAATAGCCAAATATATATTAGGTAAGTTCATAGGTATAGATCTCTATATATATATTGTTTACTACTGATTAATGAATGTATATATATATGATGTTCAAATTTGTGAGTTGGGAATTGAAATGCTATAAATTGAGTTCAAGGTGAGAAGGGACTTATTTAGAAATTGTTGAGTACTTGTGAAATATAATTCATGTGATTTCAGAATAATTATGACTTGTTTACATCATGTGTACTAAGAACATGGACGTGCCCCTAATTTATGAAAGTTACAAGTCCTATTTAAATACCCGTTTGGACATAGTAAACAAATAGGATACAGTTGGCATGCCAATAGGGTTAGAATGTGCGCTTGTACGGGTTTGCACTTTAGTGTCTCTGTTTGCACTCTGATGCCTCTAATTGCACAATCATGCCTCTATTTGCACTTCAGTGCCCTAATAGCACTATGGTGCTCCCTCGTATGGTGTTGTTACTCGAGTATCCAAATTAATTTCCTATAGTTCATTCGGCTAGTAAAACTTGTGATTAATTATCAAATGACTTGTTGATATATGTGAATGCATATGAATGATCTGTATTGAATTCTTAATATACATGGAATTATCCTGTGATTTGAACTTGTGCAAATCTCACCTATTTCTTGTAAATTGAATGTCAGGTTGTTATCTTTATATTACTTGTTTAAATTTCAGCTACGTGATTGAGGAAACTTGGTTTAAAATTTCACTATAAACTTACTAAGCTATATAAGCTTACTTTGTTTCATTTCTTGTAGTTGATAACTCTTGAAAAGAATTATATTTTAGGCCTCTAGATGGAATTAACTGTTTGAAATTAAGTAAATACATCTGCGTTTCTTGGGTAATTTTAGAACATTGCATAACAAAGCTTGGACTGAGCTACATTGGACATTATTTGTTACTTTTATCTCTTGGAAAGGAAAGGTATGGTTCTGTGTGAACATAGGTGCAGGTAGAAGAAGAGGATTCAGAGGGTGTAGAAAGAAAATACAGGAAGTGAAACATTTCCATGGCAATTGGTAAGAATGATTGCCAACAGAATTGCCATGGACATTCCAGAAAAATGACTTAGCACTCTATCCATGTTACTCTCAGCCAGTTGGACGTGTACCAGAAAAACCAACCTAAAAAGATGAATGAAAAATGTGCGCTGAGGTGGGATGGATCTACCCAATAAAAGAAGGAAAGAGAAGAAGAAAAAAGGAAAGGAGAATTAGCGTGAGAAAGGGACTGGTGACAACAAATATCAATCTCTGGGCAAAGAAGAACTTCGTTGGAAAATTCCAAAAAATAAAGGGAAGCAGCTTAGAAGAGAACAGAATACAGATGTGAGGAAAGGGAAGAGAACTCATACCTGGATTCACGTACTATCGGAAGATAAAAGACAAGCTGGAGTGTGGAATTAACTTCCTGCAGTCTTGCATTTATTTTTCTAGATTGAATTTCTTATGATTCAAAATTAATTAAGAAATGTTAATTAATTATTCTATTTTGATGTTTACTTTGTCACCCATGAACTAAATCTTTTCTGGGTTGGAGTTATTTGGGTGAATGTTTTAATCATCTTTAATACCTAGGATTTGAGATTGTTTATATCATTGTTGCATTCAATTCATGCTTATTTTAAATACATACATGCAAGCTCTAGACATAGTTGAATGTATGCTATGTTATTAGGTGTTTTTAATTTTGAAAAGGTTAAGAATATTGGATCTTGAATCATTTGATGCAAGCGAATACTCGACAGAATATTCGTAGCACTCTAGACATAGATGCTGTAAGTTGTACAGAGAGGATGTTCGTTGCAATTACCAATCCCAAGTTCTGCAGATGTACATGAACTTAAATTTTTAGCTTAAGATCTAGTTATTGAAAGAGGCCGGTCACAGTAGCGAATCTCTGGACAATAGATTAGACTATATTTTGTCATGGCATTATCTTGATATGAACATTTCTCCTGAATAAGCCCAACCCTATTCATTCAACAGTAGAAATACTCTTGATATTCTCTGTGAATTGCCACATCTTTTACTTGCCATATCAATTCTTTGTTCTTTATCATTTAATTTCAATAATTCATTATTCTAGTTTCTTATTCACTCTGAGATATTTCCTAATATATTAGCATAATTAACAGTTTTATAATAACATACTCAATTTCTTACCAATTTTTGGTCCCTGTGGAGATGGTACTTACTTATCACTTTATTACTTCAATGACGTGCAAACTTGCATAAATGCATTAGTTATTTTACAAGAAACAGTAGTTGATGTTTTGTGGAATTAGGCAATCGGATCAACTTCAAGGCTAACACTATCAAGTTTCAGTCTTGTTAGATAATGACTCATTTCTTCCGATTTTGCGGCATGTATATAAGTTATTTTGGGATTATGTGGTGGATGTGATAATGTGGTTAAAGTGGTTATTATGTAATGTGTTTATAAGGTTATTTGGTTTGGTTGATAGAATGAATGGTTTGAGTATGTCTTGTTGATGTATGCTTATTTTTTAATCATAAAAATTATGGAATGTTAATGCTTTGATGAATGGATGGTTATTAGGTATATGAGATATCTTGAATCATGAAATGTATGGGAATTGAGATTTGGATGGATTTTACATGTTATAGAACTAGTTGTTTATGTAACAACCCGGTTTAGACCCTAGTCAGAATAGTGGTTTCGGGACCACAAATCCGAATCAGAAAAATATTTTAATTTTATTTTCTGTGCCTATAAAATGTGAATTGATATATGTGAAAGTTTCATATGAAAATTTGATCGTTTGTGAGCTCACTTAGATAAAAGGACCTAATCGTAGAAAAAACAAAAGATGTATTCTATTTGCTAAAGTGTCAAATTGCTATGTCTTTATATATATGGGGTCCTCATATTGTTATAAAACCATTAGCTTAATGGATGGATAAATATGTCCTTAGTTGGTGGATTTTTAATGTATGTTCATTAAGGGAAATTTTGGAATTTGATTATACAAGCTTAATCAAAGAAAAAGAAAAGAAAATAGAGTTCTTAGGGTTTCGGCTAAGAAATTGGTGATTGAAGTATGAGTTTTATTCCGTTTTTGATAATTTTTACGTTTTTGTGATCGTTGCTTAGTATACTATAAGCCCATATCTCAATTTCTGCTTTTGATGATGATTTTGAGTTATGCCATTGTTGATAATGTGAGTTTTATGAAGTTTGATGATAGTAAGTGAAAGATATGTGTTAGATTACTATGTTTTGTCTTGGGATTTTTGACGAATTTGAGTAATTTGGGCTAAATTGTGAAAATGAGTAATTGAGGGACTAAAATGTGAATTAAATGGAATATATGGGCTTATATGAGCCAAGTGAAAATTTGGCCTAACATGTGTATAAATAAATTATGTGTATTTTGTGAATTTATGAATTAGGGACTAAAGTGATAAAATGTGAAAATGTGAGGGCTAATTTGTAAAATGTCCTAAATATGTGTATATGGATTGAATTGAATGATTTGTTGAATAAAAGCTTTAATTTTGAATACATATAGATCAAGAAAGGAGGAATTTAGATTTAGATCGAGGGAAATCGAAGGTTATTGAGTAAACGATCCGAATTATCAATTCCAAGTATGAGGTAAGTTCGTACGTGATAAATGATGTTACAATTATGTTCTAATGCTTTGATAATGCATAAATAGTATATATTTGAATATGTTTTGAGTATGGTGATAAATCAACTATGTTTGGCACTAAGTGTACGATTCAAAATAGCTTCGGCTATAAATAGCACTATGTGTGCGAATTGGAATAGCTTCGGCTATATGAGGCACTAAGTGTGTGATCCCGAGATAGCTTTGGTTATTTGAGATGGCACTAAGTGTGCTTGATCGTTACAGATTCTGATAACCATTAAAGCACTAAGTGTACAAACTCTTAAAGCATGGAAAGACTTCCGAATGAATTAATGTATTGAACGAGAGGTGAGAATGAAATGAATAAATATAGGAAAGTTCAGGTATATACAATACCTATGTGGTAGATGATACTATGTGTATGAAGCTTGATGAAATTGTATGAATATATTAAATGAGATGGAATAGAATTGATGGATGATTTGTGAACTACTAAGTTTTATTTTTTGATGTTTCACATTATATAAACTCTTGATTTTATTCGATGCGAACTTACTAAACTTCAAAGCTTACTATGTGAAATGTTCTCTACTTTACAACGTTATGAAGCTAGCTTAGATCTGGGGATCGTCAATGACTCATTCATAGTATCGGATATCTATTTTGGTACCATTTTGAGAGTTGTCAATATGGTATATGGCATGTATAGGCTAGAAGTATTTAAATATGTTTAGTAATGTGTATATCATACCATGCGATATGGCTAGATTATGGTTGAACTTATGGTTTCATTTTGATATATGATATGTGATGCAAAAATGATATGTTTGGTGTATATATATGACCTAGTGAGAAATGGTCAATTTGGTAAGTTGGTAATGTGATTTTGTTATAGAAATGGTAATATTTTGGCATGAGATTGGATGTGAAATATTGAGACAAGGATAGGTTAGAATGTATGAGTTTGTTATGTGGTTTTTGGTATGTTTTGAATTGGTTAAAAAGGATGAAAATTGTTGTTAATGAAATGGCATGAATGATGTATGTTTTAGTTGTGAATTGGTTGAGAATTTGGTATAAAATGTTTGGTTTTGATCATGTAGGGAGGACCCAAAATTAGGTTGGCAAATTGGCCTTATAAATGGCCAATTTTTGTCCACGCGGGCAGAGACATGGGAGTGTGTCTCAACTGTGTGTGACACACGGTTATGTTGCACGGTCGTGTGTCCCCTGGGGTACCTTACGAATTAAAGTCAGTATACCCTAAAGATTTGAATAGCCTAAACACACGGGCGTGTCTACTAGTCGTGTGTGGTACACGGGTTGGCACATAGGCGTGTGGTCAGCTGTGTGACCCACGTTTGTAGCCTCCCTAATTTTCACACGGCCTGGCACACAGGCGTGTCTTGTAGCTGTGTGGACAAGTCAGTATGTATGCCTTGTTTTGCCACGACATAGACACACAGGCGTGTCTAATGTCGTGTGAGGCACACGCCCTGCTCCCATGGGCGTGTGACCTTTATAACTTTGAAAAATGTTTAAGTTTCGAAAAATTTTGTATGAGCTCGGTTTAGTCCTGACCCTTTTCTAATGCATGTTTAAGGTCTTATTGACCTACATAAAGGACTCTATAATGATGTGTGGCTTTGATGCTATATTGATTATGAAATGAATGCGGATGGTTTCGATATGTCTGGTAATGCCTCGTAACCCTATTCCGGCGGCATATACGGGTTAGGGGTGTTACAGTTTACTTGAGACCTAAATGGTCAATATTATAGATGTTACTATTAGGAAATGTGTCTATATTGTAGTAAATATGTAATTATTTTCTATTTATCTGAATAATTAATAAAAAAGTAAGGTACAATTGCAAAAAAAAAAAACCCTCAACCTTTAGGGGCTTTTGGATATATGCCCCTAACCTTTTTTTTTCTGAATTCAACTATATGAGGCACTAAGTGTGCTATACCGAGATAGCTTTGGTTATTTGAGATGGCACTAAGTGTGCTTGATCATTACAGCTTCTGCTAACCATTAAAGCACTAAGTGTGCAAACTCTTAAAGCATGGAAAGACTTCCGAATGAATTAATGTATTGAACGAGAGGTGAGAATGAAATGAATAAATATAGGAAAGTACAGGTATGTATGATACCTATATGGTAGATGATACTATGTGTATAAAGCTTGATGAAATTGTATGAACATATTAAATGAGATGGAATAGAATTGATGGATGATTTGTGGACTACTAAGTGTTATTATTTGATGTTTCATATTATATAAACTGTTCATTTTATTTGGTGCGAACTTACGAAGCTTCAAAGCTTACTATGTGAAATGCTATCTGTTTTTATAGTGTTATTAAGCTAGCTCAGATATGGGGATCATCAGTGACTTATTCACAGTATCGGATATCTATTTTGGTACCATTTTGAAAGTTGTAAATATGGTATATGGCATGTATAGGCTAGAAGTATTTGAATATGTTTAGTAATGTGTATATCATGCCATGTGATATGGCTAGATTATGGTTGAACTTATGGTTTGATTTTGATATATGATATTTGATGCAAAAATGATATGTTTGGTGTATATATATGACCTAATGAGAAATGGTCAATTTGGTAAGTTGGTAATGTGATTTAGTTATAGAAATGATATGATTTTGGCATGAGATTAGATGTGAAATATTGAGATAAGGATATGTTAGAGTGTATGAATTTGTTCTGTGATTTTTGGTATGTTTGGAATTGGTTAAAAAGGATGGAATTTGTTGTTAATGAAATGGCATGAATGATGTATGTTTTAGTTGTGAATTGGTTGAGAATTTGGTATTAAATGTTTGGTTTTGATCATGTAGGGAGGACCCAAAATTAGGGTGGAAAATTGGCCTTATAAATGGCCAATTGTTTTCCACACGGGCGTGTGTCTCAGCTGTGTGTGACACATGGTTATGTTGCACGACCGTGTGTCCCATGGGGTACCCTACAAATTAAAGTCAGTATACCTTACAGTTTTGACATGGCCTAGACACACGGGCTTGTCTATTGCACATGGGTGTGTGATCGGCCGTGTGACCCAAGTCTGTAGCCTCCCTAATTTTCACACGGCCTGGCACAAGGGCGTTTGTTGTGGTCCTGTGAACAAGTCAGTATGTATGCCCTGTTTTTCCACTGCTTAGACAAACGGGAGTGTCTAATGTCGTGTGAGGCACACGGCCTGCTCACACTGGCGTGTGACCTTTATAACTTTGAAAAATGTTTAAGTTTAGAAAAATTTTTGTATGAGCTCGGTTTTGTCTTGACCCTTTTCTAATGCATGTTTGAGGTCTCATTGACCTACGTAAGGGACTCTATAATGAAGTGTGACTTTAATGCTATATTGATTATGAAATGAATGCAAATGGTTTCGATATGTCTGGTAATGCCTTGTAACCCTATTTCGACAATGGAAACGGGTTAGGGATGTTAGATTTGGTTGGTATCAGAGCTACAGTTTAGTCGATTCTAGGACTAACGTAGCGAGTGAGAGTCTAGCTATACATGCCATATATATATCTGCGGTAGTGTCATGATTCATGATATTTGAAATGTGTTTTTCATATAGCAAATGGATCCCAAATGAGCAATAGCTGATGATGCTGAAAGCAATGCACCTGCTCCTACTCAAGGAGCAGTGCCAGTTGAATCTAGGCCAATATCTAGTAGTCAAGGAGGAAAGGCTAAGCAAGCCTTCTTCCAAACGATGACTGAGTGGTTCACGAAATTCATACGAATGAATCTGGCTGCTCAACAACCTCCACCCCCACTTGTTCCTCAACAAGTCCTGGTTGTGCCACTAATAATAGATTCGATTCAGTAAGCCACCTATTGATAAGATTTGTAAACATGAGGCTGAAGAGTTTCGGGCTAAAGTTGATGATGATGTCGACAGCGCTGAGTTTTGGCTTGAGAACACTATCCGAGTATTTGATGAATTGTCCTGTACTCCAGAAGAATGTATCCAATGCGTAGTATCTATGCTTAGAGAAAATTCATATCACTGGTGAAAAATGTTGATATCGGTGGTTCCCAGGGAAAGAGTTACCTGAGAATTCTTTCAGTTCGAGTTTCGAAAAAAGTACATATGCCAGAGATTCCTCGATCAGAAAAATAAAGAGTTTCTGGAATTGAAATAAGGCCGGATGATCGTCACTGAGTATGAAAGAGAATTCATAATTTTAAGCAAATATGCCCCGGAATATGTGTCTACTAAAGAGATCATGTGTAAAAGATTTGTTGATGGATTGAACGAAGACATAAAAATATTAGTCGGGATACTTGAATTGAAAGAATTCGTCGTACTGGTTGAGGGGGCCTATAAAGCTGAAGATCTCAGCAAAGAAAAAAGAAAAGCTGATTAGAGGCTAGAGATTCGAGGAAGCGATCGATGGATAAATCTTATCATTCTTCATCGAAGAAATCAAGAGTTACTTTAATCGATTGACAGTTTTAGTGGGATATCAAAATAGAGATCGCGGGAAGCAATACACTAATCCTAAAGCTCAAACCACATCTGTATCGAGCGTTGGTAGCATAAAAGATGTTAAGCCTAAGTGTCAACAATGTGGAAGACGACATTTTGGTGATTGCTGGGGGAAAAGTAATAACAGAGCTTGTTACAGTTGTGGTTCACGAGATCACTTTATAAAAGATTGCCTATAGTTAGCTGAAAAAGATATTGCTCAGAACATGATGACAAGTAACATTGTAGCTAGAGGTAGACCTCCCAGAAATACGGGAAATGTAAGTGGTAGTTAAAGAGGGACTAAAGACACTGCTATTTGATCTGAGTCTAGAATACCTGCCAGAGCCAATAACATTGGTGCTCGTGAGGAAGCTTCGTCTCCTGATGTTATAACTGATACTTTAACACTTTAAGATACTTCTGTGATTGCATTGATAGATCCTGGATCAACGTATTCTTATATATGCATGAACTTAGTGAATAGTAAGACTTTGCTTGTAAAGTCTACTAAATTTGTAATTAGATTATCGAACCCCTTAGGCAAGTATTTATTGGTTGATAAAGTGTGCAAGAATTGTCCATTGATGATTCAGGGTAATTGTTTTCTGACTGATTTGATGTTGTTACCGTTTGACGAGTTTGAAATAATCCTAGGTATGGATTGGCTAACATTACATGATGCTGTTGTAAATTGCAAATGAAAGATGATTAATTTGAGATGCAAGAATGATGACATAGTCTGAATTGAATCTAGTGATTTGAATGGGTTACCGGCTATGATATCTTCGACGAAAGCTCTAAGTTTTGTGAGAAAGGGTTGTGAAGCCTACTTTATCTATGTGATTGATTTGAAGATGACAGAAAAGAAAATATAATCAGTGCCAGTTGTCTGTGAATTTGCGGATATGTTTCCTGAAGAACTTCCAGGACTACCTCCAATTCGAGAAGTTGAATTTGGCATTGAGTTAGTGCTGGGAACTACTTCGGTTTTGATAGCTCCGTATAAAATGACTCTGACCGAGTTGAAAGAATTATAGTCTCAGTTACAAGAGTTGACAGATAGAGGATTCGTAAGATCGAGTTTCTCATCTTGGGGTGCTCCTGTTCTGTTTGTGAAAAAAGAAAGATGGTACGATGAGAATGTGTGCTGATTATCATTAGTCCTTTGCCTCAAATTGATGATTCGTTTAATCAGCTGAAAGGAGCTACTGTGTTTTCAAATATAGATCTGAGATCAGGTTACTATCAGTTGTGAGTAAAAGATTTAGACATTCTGAAAACTGTATTCAAAACGAGGTACGAGCACTATGAGTTTCTAGTTATGCTTTCGAATTAACGAATGCACCTGCAGTTTTTATGGATTTGATGAATAGAATTTTTAGATCGTATTTAGTTTGATTTGTTTTCATATTCATTGATGACATTTTGATTTATTCGTGTGAAGAAACTGAACATACTGAGCATTTGAGAATAGTGCTACAAACTTTGCAAGATAAGAAATTGTATACGAAGTTTAGTAAATGTGAATTATAGCTACGTCGGCATCTGGTATCTAAGTTGATCTGAGCAAGATTTCGACTATTTTGGATTGGAAGCCTCTGAGAAATTTTTTTAAAGTCTGTAGTTTTCTGGGACTTGCTGATTATTATCGCCAGTTCGTAAAAGGCTTTTATATGATTGCGACTCCATTGACAAAATTGCTTCAGAAAGATATGAAATTTGAATGGTCTAAAAAGTGTCAGAAAAGTTTTGATCAGTTGAAAGCTCTATTAACCGAAGCTCCAGTGTTAGTTCAACCAGAATCAGGTAAAGCATTTGTGATCTATAGTGATGTATCTTTGAATGGTTTAGGCTGTGTTTTGATGCAGGAAGGCAAAGTCATAGTTTATGCCTCGAGACAATTAAAGCTGTATGAAAAGAAGTATCCAACACACGATTTGGAATTGGCAGCTATAGTGTTTACGTTGAAGATTTGGCACCATTATCTGTTTGGTGAGAAACATCATGTTTATTCCAATCACAAAAGCTTAAAATATCCGATGACTCAAAAAGATTTGAACTTACAACAGAGAAGGTGGTTAGAGTTGCTGAAAGATTACGAGCTTGTAATTGACTACCATCTGGGAAAGGCCAATGTTGTTGCTGATGCTCTAAATCAAAAAACATTATTTGTATTGCATACGATGATTACTCAGTTAACTTTGTCTGATGATGGTTTGGTTTTAGTTGAGTTGAAAGCGAGACCGTTATTTATTCAGTAGATTTATAAAGCTCAAAAGGTTGATAATGAATTATTAGCAAAACGAGCTCAATATGATTTGAATACTGATTTAGAATTTTGAGTTGATGATAATGATTGTTTGAGATTCCAAGGTCCGATTTATGTTCCGAGAAATCTAGAGTTAATTCAGATGATTTTGAAAGAAGCTCATAATAGTCGTCTATCTGTTCATCCGGGAAGTACTAAAATGTATAATAATCTGAAATAGCTTTATTGGTGGCATGGTATGAAATGAGATATCTCGGAATTTGTTCTGAAATGCTTAATTTGTCAACAAGTTAAAGCTGAGCATCAAATTCCATCTGGATTACTTCAACCGATTATGATTTCGGAGTGGAAATGGGATAGAGTGATGATAGATTTTGTTTCGGGATTGCCCCTATCTCCGCGAAAGAAAGATGCTATCCGGGTTGTGGTTGACTGATTTATGAAATCAGCTCATTTTATTCTGGTACGATCTGAATACTCGCTTGATAAATTAGTTGAGCTATACATTTCTAATGTTGTGAGATTGAACTGTGTGCCACTATCTATTATGTCAGATAGAGACTCGAGATTCACTTTGCAATTCTGGACGAAACTATAAGAGGCTTTAGGTACGAAATTGCACTTTAGTATTACTTTTCACCCGCAAAAGAATGGTCAATCCGAGCGAATTGTTCAGATTCTTGAGGATATGTTGTGATGCTATATTCTTAAATTTGAAGGTACGTGGGAACAATATCTGCCATTGATTGAATTTTCTTATAATAATAGTTTTCAATCGAGCATTAAAATGGCACCGTATGAAGCCTTATATGGTAGAAAATGTCAAACATCATTGTATTTGTCAGAACTCAGTGAAAATAAGATACACAGGGTTGACTTTATAAAAAAGACTAAATAGAAAGTATAAGTGATCTGAAATAATCTAAAAGCAGCTTTCGATCGTCAGAAATCAGATGCAGATTTGAAAAATAAGACATTGAATTTGAGATTGGCGATAAAGTGATTTTGAAAGTGTCCCCGTGGAAGAAAGTACTTCGTTTCGAAAAAAAAAGGCAAATTGAGCCCGAGGTTCATTGGGCCGTATGAGATTATAGAGCATATCGGACTGGCTGCTTATTGATTGTTGTTGCCACCTGAGTTAGAAAAGATTCAAAAAGTATTTCACATATCGATGCTTCGAAGATATAGATCCGATCCTTTGTATGTAATTTCTCTGTCTGAGATTGAAATTCAGTCTGATATGACCTATGATGAGAAACCGATTCGTATCTTAGCTCACGAGGTTAAAGAACTATGAAATAAGAAAATTTCGTTAGTTAAAGTGATGTGGCATCAACATGGTATTGAAGAAGCTACGTGGGAGCTCGAAGATGCTATGAGATAGCAATATCCGAATCTGTTCAACGGTAAGATTTTCGAGGATAGTTGTAATAACCCGATTTAGAGCCTTGTCAGAAAAGTGGTTTCGGGACCACAAATCTGAGTAAAAAACTATTTTAATATTATTTTTTGTGCCTATAAAATGTGAATTGATATGTGTGAAAGTTCCGTATGAAAATTTAATCATTTTTTTTCTCAATTAAATAAAAGGACCTAATCGCAAAAAATACAAAAGATGTATTCTATTTGCTAAAGTGTCAAATTGCTATGTCTTTATATACATGGGATCCTCATATTGTTATAAAACCATTAGCTTAATGGATGGACAAATATGTCCTTATTTGGTGGATTTTTAATGTATGTTCATTAAGGGTAATTTTGAAATTTGATTATATTATCTTAATTAAATAAAACAAAAGCATGAAATTGGCCATTTTTCATTCATCCTTGTCGAAAATCACAGAAAAATAAAATAAAATAGAGTTCTTAGGATTTCAGCTAAGAAATTGGTGATTAAGTATGAGTTTTCTTCCGTTTTTGATAATTTTTACGTTTTTGTGATCGTTGCTTAGTATTCTATCCAGCCTATGTCTCAATATATGATTTTGATGATGATTTTGAGTTGTGCCATTGTTGATAATGTGAGTTTTATGAAGTTTGATGATAGTAAATGAAAGATATGTGTTAGATTATTATGTTTTGTCTAGGGATTTTTGATGAATTTGAGTAATTTGGGCTAACTTGTGAAATTGAGAAATTGAGGGACTAAAATGTGAATTAAATAGAATATATGGGCTTATATGAGCTAAGTGAAAATTCAGCCTAACATGTGTATAAAGAAATTATGTGTATTTAGTGATTTTATAAATTAGGGACTAAAGTGAGAAAATATGAAAATGTGATGGCTACTTTGTAAAATACCCTAAATATGTGTATATGGATTAAATTGAATGATTTTTTGAATAAAAGGGTTAACTTTGAATACATATAGATCAAGAAAGGAGGAATTTAGATTTAGATCGAGGGAAATCGAAGGTTATCGAGTAAACGATCCAAATTATTAATTTCGAGTACGAGGTAAGTTCGTACGTGATAAATTTGATAATGCATAAATAGTATGTATTTGAATATGGTTTGAGTACGGTGATAAATCGACTATGTTTGACACTAAGTGTGCGATTCAAAATAGCTTCGGCTATAAATAGGACCAAGTGTGGGAATTGGAATAACTTCGGCTATATGAGGTACTAAGTGTGCAATACCGAGATAGATTTGGTTATTTGAGATGGCACTAAGTGTGCTTAATCATTACAACTTCTACTAACCATTATAGCACTAAGTGTGCAAATTCTTAAAGCATGGAAAGACTTCCGAATGAATAAATGTATTGAAAGAGAGGTGAGAATGAAATGAATAAATACAGGAAAGTTCAGGTATGTACGATACCTATGTGGTAGATGATACTAATGTGTATGAAGCTTGATGAAATTGTATGAACATATTAAATGTGATGGAATAGAATTGATGGATGATTTGTGAACTACTAAGTGTTATTATTTGATGTTTCGTATTATATAAACTGTTGATTTTATGCTGTACAAACTTACTAAACTTCAAAGCTTACTGTATGAAATGTTCTCTATTTTACAGTGTTATAAAGCTAGCTTAAATCTGGGGATCGTCAGTGACTCATTCACAGTGTTGGATATCTATTTTGGTACCATTTTGAGAGTTGTAAATATGGTATATGGCATGTATAGGCTAGAAGTATTTGAATATGTTTAGTAATGTATATATCATGCCATGTGATATGGCTAGATTATGGTTGAACTTATGGTTTGATTTTGATATATGATATGTGATGCAAAAATGATATATTTGGTGTATATTTATGACCTAGTGAGAAATGGTCAATTTGGTAAGTTGGTAATGTGATTTAGTCATAGAAATGGTAAGATTTTGGCATGAGATTGGATGTGAAATATTGAGATAAGGATATGTTAGAATGTATGAGTTTGCTATGTGATTTTTGGTATGTTTGGAATTGGTTAAAAAGGATGAAATTTGTTGTTAATGAAATGGCATGAATGATGTATGTTATGAATTGGTTGAGAATTTGGTATAAAATGTTTAGTTTTGATCATGTAGGGAGGACCCAAAATTAGGTGGCAAATTGGCCTTATACATGGCCTATTTTTGCCCATACAGGCAGAGGCACAGGCGTGTGTGACACATGGTTATGTTGCACGGCCGTGTGTCCCCTGGGGTACCCTACGAATTAAAGTCAGTATACCCTACAGTTTTGACATTGCCTAGACACACGGGCGTGTCTATCGGTCGTGTGTGGTACGCGGGTTGGCACATGGGCGTGTGGTCAACCGTGTGACCCAAGTCTATAGTGTAACACTCTTAACTCGTGACCGTCGCCGGTGTCGGACACGAGGGGTTAACGGCCAAATCCTCTCAAGGTACCAACCAATTTGACATTACCAGTCAGGCTGGAAAACTGCGTCACTGTCGCCTTAAAAATCATATCTCGAGTTTCAAAACTCAGAAACTGGTTTCGTAAATTTTCCCTGAATTTAGACTCACATACCCATCCATGGATTTATTTCTAGAATTTTTGGTCAGGCCAATTGGTACAGTTTATTAGTTAAAGTCACCCATGATACAGGGATCGACTGCTCTGACCTTCGCGCGTTACAACTTGAATATCTCTCTGTACAGGGCTTTAATACTGGTGCCGTTTGTTTATAATGAAACTAGACTCAAAATGAAATCTGTACATATAAGGAATGACTCCTAATTCTTTCTGGATAATTTATGGTAAATTTTCAAAGTCACGACAGGGGACCCAGAAACTGTTCTGGCCCTGTCTCACGAGAACTTTAATAATTCTCAGTATACTGCTCATATGGTTGTTTCGTTTTGTCCATATAAAAATAGATTCATCAAGGTTCAATTTCATAATTTACTCACTATTTAATTCTACTTCTACTATTTTTAGTGATTTTTCAATCTCATCTCACTGCTGCTGTCCGCAACAGTTACTGCAGTAGACTATGCCAATTTCATGAATCTTTCCTTGGCCTTAATCATCCATCATACATGACACAAATTATGGCCACCTTATCAAAATTAGAGTTTCTAAGACTCGTGGCTATAGGTTCTAGCATCCCACTCGACGACCACATAGGCCATTTTCACATGGCTTAAAGTTTACAACCCACAATTCGACAAAATATAATAGCCTATACATGCCAAATGTTCTTCAACAACGAAAACAATACCACAAGATTTCAGCCGGTGTGATGACTTCAACGACGGTCCCGATCACGCAAACAATACGAGTCCGAGAGACCTAAAATGGGTGACAAGAAAACACCGAGTGAGTTTACAACTCAGTAAGTCATAAGCATTCATCAATCCACTGATAAAGTTACTACAACATGTACAACAAACGAGGCTAGGTACTCATCCATATCGAATCTATACCATAGTACCTCGGACCTTTCGGTCCAATCTCGTACCAAGTCATACATCCACATTTCATATTCTACACAACAAGATAATCAAGCATTTTACACATTAACTCATTTTCCAGCACAACCATACAATTTCAATCATCACATAGATTTAAGGCTTACCAAATTCAACCCCAAGCATGAACGTATTCTCTATTCGTCATGAGCTCGAGGTACTTACCCGATCCGCTGTCCATACTCAATTCAATGGAGACACACCCTCCATATATATAGAGTACGCACACACAGTGCTTACCACTCGATTTCGCACACTTAGTGCCACGCAATTTAAGCCCGCACACACAATTGCCATACCCTTCGAGCTCGCACACCCAAAGTGTGCCGTATTTTTCCAGCTTGCACACATAGTGTCATATTTTTCCAGCATGCACACTTAGTGCCTTATATTTCCAGCACGCACACTTAGTGCCATATATTTCCAGCACGCACACTTAGTGCCAATCTCGTCACCATACACACGTATTGCCCGCACACATAGTGCCGAAAGCAAACTTTCTACACATTCCACTATTTCTTTTACATTCAACAATTATCCTCACTCCATACACATACAATTTCATTTATACATATATAGCATTCCATTAAACACAATTGCATAGATTTTCCAATCATTTAAGCAATATCAAACATATGTGCTTAATGACTTACTTTGTTTGGGGTAGAACGGTTCCAAATCGGCTACTCGTTTGCTTTCTCCTTTCCTTTGTCCAATCTAGTTCCCCTTTGCTCTTGAGCTAAATCAAACAATTTACCTCTCCATCAAACACAAACATACGGCATTCACATGCATTATTATGGTTATTGGCGAATACTTAACACAACTAAGCTGAAAATTTACTCAATCTCATCTTAATTTATTGCTACTTATTTATCAAAGTTTCCAATACAAGGTATTTAACACCTATGCCCATTTATACCCCATATGGCGAATGCTTCATTCCTTACCCAATTAACCATCCAACAATTTTTCAGCCTCATTACCACCCTTTTCATGTCTAATTGTTTAAATACTCTCAAGCTCATTCACAAGTACTATTATACATCTCATTAAGCATTAATCATTTTGCAACATAAATTCTATAGCATGGCCGAATACTCATGCACACACACATAACAACAAGAACTCAATGGCACAAAATTTCCTTTTGTTAAACATTCGAACTCACTCATCTCCATGCTTTCATCACAACAACATCAAAACACTCACCAAGGAAGACAACATGCATGGCGAAATTTAACTCACCTAACAACTTAGTTTCGATTTGAGATTCAAGGAAAATTTTGAACCAATCCTCCAAATCATGCATGCATTTTCAAGAGTGGCATAAAACATACCTTCTTGTATCAAAACACCTTAGTCTAGTAAGCTCCCATGGCTGATTTTCTCAAGCTTTTTCCCCTTTCTTCTTAGTATATTCGCCAAGCAAGGAGAAAATGAGAGAATGAACACTTTTTTTTCTTTTGTTTTCATCATATCCCTATTTTTTTCAATTTCATTTCTTTATTCTTTCAAGCATAATCCATTAGCTAAACATGTTTGAAACATGTTTTCCTTGCCCATCACTCTTGACATGGCCGCCACTACCCTTAGGAATGGGCTATTTGACATGCAAGTCCATTTATTTTACTTCATCCTTTTATTAATCTCCTAAAATTAGCCACATCTATTTAAATCCTTTCACATGAGTCCTTTTTCTTTCAATTCACAATCAAATTAACTAAATCAAAGAATTCAAAATTCACACATGCATTTTCACATATTCTAGACAATAAATATTACGTTCGAACATGTCGGTGACTCGGTTTAGCGGTCCTGAAACCACTTCCCGACTATGGTCAATTTTGGGATGTCACATATAGCCTCCCTAATTTGAACACGGCTTGGCACACGGGGGTGTCTTGTGGCCGTGTGGACAAGTCTATATGTATGCTCTGTTTTGCCACGACTTAGATACATGGGTGTGTCTAATTTTGTGTGAGGCACAATGCCTGCTCACACGGGCTTATGACCTTTATAACTTTGAAAAATTTTTAAGTTTAGAAAAATTTTGTATGAGCTTGGTTTAGTTCTGACCCTTTTCTAATGCATGTTTAAGGTCTCATTGACCTGCATAAGGGACTTTATAATGATATGTGACTTTGATGCTATATTGATAATGAAATGAATGCGAATGGTTTTGATATGTTGGGTAATGTATCGTAACCCTATTCTGGCGACAGATACGGGTTAGGGGTGTTAGATTTGGTTGGTATCAGAGTTACGATTTAGTCGATTCTAGGACTTACGTAGCGAGTGAGAGTCTAGCTATAAATGGCATATATATAACTGTGATAGTGATGATTCCTGATATTTGAAACGTGTTTTTCATATAGCAAATGGATCTTGAACAAGCAATAGCTGATGATGTTGAAAGCAATGTACCTGCTCCCGCTCAAGGAGCAGTGCTAGTTGAATCTAGGCCAATATCTAGTAGTTATGAAGGAGAGGCTAAGCAAGCCTTCTTCGAAATGATGACTGAGTGGTTCATGGAATTCGTACAAATGAATCCAGCTACTCAATAACCTCCACCCCCGCCTATTCCTTAACAAGTCCCAGTTGTGCCACTTGTAATAGATCCGATTTGATTGAGTAAGCCACCTATTGATAAGCTTCGTAAACACGGGGCTGAAGAGTTTTGGGCTACAGTTGATGATGATGCCGAGAGGGCTGAGTTTTGGCTTGAGGACACTATCTGAGTATTCGATGAATTGTCTTGTACTCCAGAAGAATGTATCGAATGCGTATTATCTTTGCTTAGAGATAATGCATATCACTAGTGGAAAATGTTGACATCGGTGGTTCTTAAGGAACAAGTTACCTGGGAATTCTTTTAGATCGAGTTCCAGAAAAAGTACATAAGCCAGAGATTCCTCGATCAGAAAAATAAAGAGTTTCTGGATTTGAAACAAGGCCGGATAACCGTTATTAAGTATGAAAGAGAATTCGTATGTTTAAGCAAATATGCTCGGGAATATGTGTCTACTGAAGAGATCATGTGTAAAAGATTTGTTGATGGATTGAACGAAGACATAAAACTGTTAGTCGAGATACTTGAATTGAAAGAATTCGTAGTACTGGTTGAGAGGGCCTGTAAAGCCGAAGATCTCAACATAGAAAAAAGAAAAGCTAATTCAGAGGCTAGAGATTCAAGGAAGCAATCGATGGATAAATCTTATCATTCTTCATCGAAGAAATCAAGAGATTACTTTAATCGATTGAGAGCTTTAACAGGATATCAGAGCAGAGATCATGGGAAGCATTACACTAATCCTAAAGATTAAACCACATCGGTATTGAGCGTTGGTGACATAAAAGATGTTAAGCCTGAGTGTCAACAATGTGGAAGATGACATTTTTGTTATTGCTTGGGGAAAAGTAATAACAGAGCTTGTTACAGTTGTGGTTCATAAGATCACTTTATAAAAGATTGCCCATAGTTAGCTGAAAAAGATAATGCTCAGAACACGAGGCCGAGTAGCACTATAGCTAGATGTAGACCTCCCAAAATATGGGAAATGGAAGTGGTAGTCAAAGAGGGACTAAAGACACTGTTGTTCAATCCAAGGCTAGAACACCTGCCAACGCCTATGCTATTCGTGCTCGTGAGGAAGCTTCGTCTCCTAATGTCATAACTGGTACTTTCACACTTTCTGATACCTCTGTGATTGCATTGATAGATCCTGGATAATCACATTCTTATATATGCATGAACTTACTAAACATTAAGACTTTGCCTGTAGAGTCTACTGAATTTATAATTAGAGTATCGAACCCCTTAGGCAAGTATGTATTGGTTGATAAAGTGTGCAAGAATTGTCCATTGATGATTTTGGGTAATTGCTTTCCGGCTGATTTAATGTTGTTATCATTTGACGAGTTTCACATAATCCTGGGTATGGATTGGCTAATATTGCATGATGCTGTTGTAAATTGCAAATGAAAGATGATTAATTTGAGATGCAAGAATGATGAAATAGTCCGAATTGAATCTAGTGATTTGAATGGGTTGCTGGTTGTGATATCTTCGACGAAAGCTCTAAGTTTTGTGAGAAAGGGTTGTGAAGCCTACTTTGCCTATGTGATTGATTCGAAGATGACAGAAAAGAAAATAGAATCAGTGCCAGTTGTCTGTGAATTCCCTGATGTGTTTCGTGAAGAACTTGCAGGACTACCTTTAATTCGAGAAGATGAATTTGGCATTGAGTTAGTGCCGGGAACTACTCCGATTTCAATAGCTCGGTATAGAATGGCTCCGACCAAGTTAAAAGAATTAAAGTCTCAGTTACCAGAGTTGACAGATAGAGGATTCGCAAGACCAGGTTTCTCACCTTGGGGTGCTCTTGTTCTACTTGTAAAAAAAAAAGATGGTACGATGAGAATATGTATTGATTATTGTCAGTTGAACAAAGTGACTATCAAAAATAAATATCCTTTGCCTCAAATTCACGATTTGTTTTGTGACAGCCCTAAAATGACCCTAGTTGGAAAGCGGTTTCGGGACCGCTAAACCGAGTCACCAAATTATTTGAATATGATATTTATTGTCTAAAATATGTGAATATGAATGTGTGAAAGTTTTAAGCTTCGATTTAGTCGATTGCATGTGAATTTAGTAATAGGACTTATGTGTGACACTTTTGAAATGCGATAGGTTAATCTGTAAGGACCTATTAATGCATGTTGTATAAAAGAAGGGTTTGCATGTCAAATTAGCCAAAAATCTAGATGGTGGCCGGCCATGCTATGGGGTAAAACATATTATAGAATTTTATGCTAATATGTGTGGGAAGAATAATAAAATATGAGGGGAGTGGGAGGAGAAACCAAAGTTGTCTCCCCCCCCATTGCCGTGTATGGAAGAAAGATAACAAAAGAAAAAATTACATGCTCATCTTTCTTCTTGATTGCCGAATGTGGGAAAGGGAATATTGAAGAGGAAAAACCAAGGTAGTCGGCCATGGCTATCCTAGTTTAAGGTATGCATTGTGATTTTTTTTTTAATTGACTATGAGATTAGATTGATAAGTGCATAGCTTATTTAACCCATGGCTTAATTTCATGCATCAATAGACAAATGTCCATTCGGCAAGGGCTAAATTGGTGTCATTTTGATAAGTTTTTTTGAAAGATGTTAATTAATTGTTAAGTGGCTTAAATGATGTTTGAATGAGTAGAGTTTATGGTTGAAAAGTATAAATTGAAAGTTACCATATGAGTGTATATACATTTTAGAAAGAAAAATGTTGTTGTTTAGTTGAATTTTCGTTTGATAAATGTTCATTCGGTCAAATGGGAGAAGAATGAGATGAATTTAAATGTTGTGGTTTATTATTTTAGTTGCTAAATGAAGAAAAATCGGCTAACAAGGAGTACTAAGGCGAATATGATTTTGAATATTAGTGGTGTAGTTGCTTAATTTGAACTATGAAGTTATTGAGTAATGTGTGTGTTTTAAGTGATAGAATTGAGTGAATGCTTGGAATGTGATATGTATGAATTATGTGTTAAATTAAGGTTTGCTAAGCTAGCTATTAAGATGAAGTGCAAATGTTAGTAATTGATTGCTAGTGTATATATGTGTACTAGTTGAGCTTTGAATTTAAATAATGGTTGGAGCACCGTGTGTTGTAATGAGATTATTTGAGTGAAATCATAGATATTTATATGATGAATTCGATTGTGGATATACATGCTTAAATAAGATGCATACATAGATAGCTTGGTGTTGCATGTATTCGGTCATAAAGGTGCACATGAGGAAATGTTAGATTAATTGTATTAAATTGCTCAATGTGATTAAAAATGCGATGACCATTTTGTGTTTGAGCTAAAGGTGGCCATATGACCTATCAAACTCCTTGTCATATTCAGCCATAAGCTAGCATAATGAGACTTTAATAAGTTAAATTTGTTTGAATTAGCTCAAGAGCTTAGAGGACCAAAGTTGGATAAGGGAAGGGAAAAAGTGATCGAATAGCCGCCGAAATCGTTTGACCACATCCGAGGTAAGTTTTAAGTGATTAAATCTTGAGTAAATTCAACTATAATAGGATATAATGAGTTGATTTAATAAGATATGATGTGGCCATGATATGTCTTAAACTCAAATGGTAAGTTCCTAAGTGTTTAGACTTGGAAATTTAAGAGCTAATTGTAATAATTTGCTCAGACAGAAAGATAACGTGATTTTAGAAAATCACTATAAATGTTTGGTGTGGAATTATAGGCTGAATAAAATATGCAATCAAAGCTTAATTAGTCTAGTTTCTTATAAAAGAGACGTGTAAGCAAAGAAATTTCCTATAAAGAGATATTTAAAGTTGTGTGAGACGGTGTCGAAATGACTCAAAATCCCTATTATGTTTTAAGAAAATCACTATAATTTGTAAAAACTGTTTACAAGATAAAATTTATATGCTTAGACTCCTTAATGAGTCTAGTTTCAAATGAAATCAAATAGAACATACTTTGAATTCTGTACAATGAGAATTTTGATTTGTAGTGAAGACTGGTCGATTAGTCAAACAAAGGAAACAGGGAAACTTTAAGAAAAATCTGGAATTGATTGGCCAAACCTAAAATTCTGAAAAATTTATGGATGCAAGATATACGAGTCTATATTCAGGGAAATTAACGGCAAGTGATTTGGAGTCTTGTAGCTCGGGTTATAAATAATTAAGTGACCATTGCTCAGGAAAACAGCTCCTAGTGAATATGTGATTTTGTTGTAAACATGGATAAAACTTGTTTTAGTTGCTCATAAGCTATTGACTAAACCCATACTTGAATTCTAAATCGTGATATTGTAAAATGATATATGAGTGTTAGATGGATCTTTGATATTAAAGTTTGTGAAATTGTAAGTTTATGAGTATTCGAATATGAAATGATAGTATGGCGTGAAATTGAATTATTCATTGGAAAGTGATGGATGTAGATTCGGCCAAGACCAAGTCTGTACATGATAGTATATGTGGTATGTGAAGTATATTTGAATAAATGTGAAAGTATATATATATGTGATAAGGCCTAATAGCCAATGTGATGAATGTGAAAGTGTATATATGTGATAAGGCCGAATGGCCAATGTGATGAATGTGAAAGTGTATATATATGTGATAAGGCCTAATGGCCAATGTGATGAATGTGAAAGTGTATATATGTGATAAGGCCG
The DNA here is from genome assembly GCF_025698485.1 of Gossypium arboreum. Taxonomy (NCBI): domain Eukaryota; kingdom Viridiplantae; phylum Streptophyta; class Magnoliopsida; order Malvales; family Malvaceae; genus Gossypium; species Gossypium arboreum. The sequence continues at coordinate 60,009,287 of NC_069076.1, read as the reverse complement.
AATGACCAATGTGATGAATGTGCAAGTGTATATATATGTGATAAGGCCTAATGGCCAATATGATGAATGTGAAAGTGTATATATGTGATAAGGCCTAATGGCCGATGTGATGAATGTGAAAGTGTATATATGTGATAAGGCCGAATGGCCAATGTGATGAATGTGAAAGTGTATATATATGTGATAAGGCCTAATGGCCAATGTGATGAATGTGAAAGTGTATATATGTGATAAGGCCGAATGGCCGACGTGATGAATGTGAAAGTGTATATATATGTGATAAGGCCTAATGGCCAATGTGATGAATGTGAAAGTGTATATATGTGATATGGCCTAATGGCCGACGTGATGAATGTGAAAGTGTATATATGTGATAAGGCCTAATGGCCGATGTGATGAATGTGAAAGTGTATATATGTGATAAGGCCTAATGGCTGATGTGATGAATGTGAAAGTGTATATATGTGATAAGGCCGAATGGCCAATGTGATGAATGTGAAAGTGTATATATGTGATAGGGCCGAGTGGCCAACGTGATGGATGTGAAAGTGTATAAATGTGATAAGTCCCGAAGGGCATTTGTGTCATTACTATATCCGGGTTAAAACCCCGCAGGCTTATGCGAGAATATTATCACTGATTAATGTCCGTAGGCTTCGTGCTCGTACTATATCCGAGCTCTAAAGACCCGATGACTACGTGTGGAGATTTTGTCCGGGTAAGCCCCGAACTAAAGATTTTGCTGAAGATTCAAGTAAAGCGTAAGATGATACGACTTCACAGTAACAATTGGTAATAAATACGTTCAATGCGTTAAGTTGGTCAGGTATGTATTTTGAGATTATATTTAAGTTTGATTTAGACTAAATCACAAGGTCGTTATGTGATGCACATGTGAGTAAAGCAATAAGACGTTCTATGATTATTGTGCATTTGGTCAATATGGAAAGTCGTAGAAATATGTACTGTACCTATGATCATAAGAGGTCACTATCAAGTGAGAATTTATCGCCTATTATATACGATGAGATGTGCATATTCGGTAAAGGGATGGTATGCCCGAAGGAAGAGTGAAATAAAAATACGAACAACTATGTTATAATTTGATTGTTATCTGTTGACACCGCTTAAAACTTACTAAGCATCGTAATGCTTACTCCGCTTGCTTTGTTTTCTCTGCTTTATAGATCTCATTGCAAAGCTACTGTGCTCGGGGATCGTCAAGAACTAGTCACACTATCACTATCCACCGCTTGTTACTGTTATGTTTAGAATTATTTTATGGCATGTATAGAATAGACTAGTGGCGGAAGAATATTTTTAGTTAATGTATATAAGCCATGCGAAAATGGCATCTTTTGAATGTTTACTTAGTGAAGTTTAAATTTTACCTCTAGCTGTGCTTAGTACTCATTTAAATGAACGATCTTTATTTCAAGAAAAAGTTCAAAATTTTACTGTTCTGACATGAGTTACAAGTCTGGTAATGCCCCTTACCTATTCTGGCGACGGTTACGGGATAGGGGTGTTACATGTTTGATCAATTGAAAGGAGCTATTGTGTTTTCAAAGATAGATCTGAGATCAGGTTTACTATCAGTTGCGAGTAAAAGATTCAGAGATTCCAAAAATTGCATTCAGAACGAGGTACGGACACTATGAGTTTCTAGTTATGCCTTTCGAATTAACGAATGCACCTGTTATTTTATGGATTTGATGAACAGAATTTGCAGATCGTATTTAGATCGATTTGTTGTCATATTCATTGATGACAATTTGATTTATATGCGTGATGAAACTGAACATGCTGAGCATTTGAGAATAGTGCTACAGACTTTATGAGATAAGAAATTGAATGTGAAGTTTAGCAAATGTGAATTCTGGTTACAAGAAGTCAGTTTTCTGGGACATGTTGTGTCGACATCTGGTATCCGAGTTGATTCGAGCAAGATTTCAACTATTTTGGATTTTAAGCCTCTGAGAAATATTTATAAAGTCCGCAGTTTTCTGGGACTTGCTGGTTATTATCGCTGGTTCGTAAAAGGCTTTTCTATGATTGCGACTCCGTTGACAAAATTGCTTCAGAAAGATGTGAAATTTGAATGGTCTGAACAGTGTCAGAAAAGTTTTGATCAGTTGAAAGCTCTATTAACCGAAGCTCTGGTGTTAGTTCAGCCAGAATCAGGTAAAGAATTTGTGATCTATAGAGATGCATCTTTGAATGGTTTAGGCTGTGATAGTTTATGCCTCGAGACAATTAAAGCCGTATGAAAAGAACTATACAACACACGATCTGGAATTGACAGCTATAATGTTTGCGTTGAAGATTTGACGCCATTATCTGTTTGGTGAGAAATGTCACATTTATTCCGATCACAAAAGCTTAAAATATCTGATGACTTAGAAAGATTTGAACTTGCAACAGAGAGGGTGGTTAGATTTACTGAAAGATTACGAGCTTGTAATTGACTACCATCTGGGAAAGGCCAATGTTGTTGCTGATGCTCTAAGTTGAAAAACATTGTTTGCATTGCATGCGATGAATACTCAGTTAACTTTGTCTGATGATGGTTTGGTTTTAGCTGATTTGAAGCAAGACGTTATTTATTCAGTAGTAGAAACCTCAAAAGGTTGATAATGAAGCGAGCTCAATGTGATTTGAATACTGATTCAGAATCTCGAGTTGATGATAATAGTCGTTTATCTGTTCATCCGAGAAGTACTAAAATGTATAATAATCTGAAATAGCTTTTTTGGTGGCATGGTATGAAACAAGATATCTCAGAATTTGTTCCGAAATGCTTAATTTTTCAACAAGTTAAAGCTGAGCATCTGATTTCATCTGGATTACTTCAACCGATTGTGATTCCGGAGTGGAAATGGGATAGAGTGATGATAAACCGTAATTTATACATATTTTTCCACCTTGTTTAATGCATTTTCTAGATGATTTTCCATTAGAATTGGTGAATTCGATGCTCCTAATGCTTTAATTTCATGTTTTACACTTAGGAGAGCATAGGAGAGTGAAAGGAACAAGAAACGGGCCAAAAACAGAGAAAATGGGCCAAAGTATGAAATCAACACGGCTTAGACCTCCTCACATGGGCAGACCACACGGCCGTGTCAATTTGCCAGGCTTGAGCACGGCCTGAAGTAATCGTACACGGGCGTATCGCACGAGCGTGTCACACGGGCGTGTCCCTGGTGAGCCCAAGTTGAGTCCAATTCGGAAAAGGCTAATTTTGAGGGCTTTTAGGCATTCCAAAGCCTATAAATACACCCTAGAGAAGGAAGAAAACAGGACGGAGAGGAGGGGAGTAAGGAATTACTCCAAGGAAGCCGATTGATCCATCTCAGAAGCCGGATTCATCACCAAGACTAAAGATCTCTCCTCAATTTCCTTTCAGGAGTTTTGGGTTTTCTTTATGTTTTGTATTCTTTATCATTCTGAGATGTTTTCTTATTTAGTTATGAACTAAATCCCCTAAATACCTAAGGGGAATGAAACCTAAGATGAATCTTGTTATTATTTTCTAAATTGTATGATAAATATTTGACTTGTTCTTAATTATGTTTTCTTAATTCTTGTTTTGATATCCCAGGATACCGATTCAAGATAAGCTCTTATTCAGATGAGGAATAGACCCTGTTTAAGAGTACATTTGTCATAATTAAGCAGAGTTGATTGCGTGCCTAGACATAGGGTGACAATATTTTGCCAGATTAGGGTGAAACCTAATAAGGGGATCCATAGATCGAGTTAATGCAACCCTAGAGTGTTAATTAGAGAAAAGTCTCGATTATTCAATCTGGGGATTAAACGTTATTAGTCTTGAATAGGGATAATAACATAATTTATGGATCTCTACGGAACAAGTTAGATGAATAGATCGTCCGATTCGGAGCCAGAATAACAAGTACAGTCTAGGTGGATTTGTCCTTAGGTATTGTCTTCATTCAATCGATTTTTCCAAAAGCAATTTCCCAATTCCATTCTCTGTACGTTCTTAGTTTAGATAATTAGTTGGTTAAAACAAAAACCTCTTTACTCTTAGGCTAGATAATAAAAAGACAGTCATTACTAGTACTTTTAGTTCCTTTGGGTTCAAAAATCTGGTCTTGCTAAAACTATACTAGTGTTCGATAGGTACACTTACTTACATCGGATAATAGTTAGTTCAAGAACGAGTAATTATAAATATTTAAAACCTATCATGAAACCTCGCGATCAAGTTTTTCGCGCCGTTGCTAGGGAACTAAAATATTAGGAACATTCAATTTTTATTACTTTAGCCATTTATTTTTCGTGCACTTTAATTTATTACTATTTATTAATTTACTTTTTCCTTTGGTTGGCAGGTTTTTATAGTTTATGACTAGAAGAAATCTGTAAGGACCATTACTTTTTGACGAAGAAATCGATCGTACAGTTCACAGAAATCAAAAAGAAATAAGGCAAAGCTTAAGATACATAGAGAACGAGCAAGAAGACGATACTCAACCCCCAACCGAATGGATGGCTGAAAACCAAGGTAATCAGCTACCTCCTTCAATTGCGGTTAATCAAAATTCTGCTCCACACACTATGTATGATTATGTTAAACCTTCTTTAACAGGAACTGAATCGAGCATCGTTAGACCTGCTGTAGCTGCAAATACTTTTGAATTAAAACCTAACACTATTCAAATGATACAACAATTTGTTCAGTTTGATGGTTTGCAGGATGAGGATCCCAATGCTCATTTAGCCAACTTCTTAGAACTATGCGACACATTTAAAATTAATAGTGTCTCTGATGATGCCATTCGTCTTCGGTTATTCCCTTTTTCATTGAGGAACAAAGCTAAACAGTGGTTGAACTCGTTACCACAAGGGTCAATTACTACATGGGAACAAATGACCGAAAAATTTTTACTAAAATATTTTCCGCCGGCTAAAATAGCTAAATTACGTAATGATATCTCTTCTTTTGTGCAGATGGATTTAGAAACACTCTATGATGCATGGGAGAGATACAAGGACCTTTTGAGAAGGTGCCCTCACCATGGGTTACCGCTTTGGCTACAGGTTCAAACGTTCCATAATGGCCTGAATCCTTCGACTCGACAAATGGTTGACACAGCTGCTGGCGGAACCATCAATAATAAAACGCCTGAAGATGCCTATGAGTTTATAGAGGAGATGTCATTGAATAACTACCAGTGGCAAGTCATGAGGACAAAGCCAACGAAAATAGCCGATGTTTACAACATTGATTCAGTCACCATGCTCTCTAATTAGGTAGAACTCTTAAATAAAAAGATTGATGGTTTTCTTAGTTCTTCGTAGGTTCACCCAGTAATGCTGTATGAAGCAAGTGGAGATGGAACAAGCCATTCAGAATACCAACCTTATGGCCACAACATGGATAACGGGCAATTAAACTACATGGGTAATAATCCTCGACCTCAAAACAATCCATATAGTAACATTTACAAGCAGGTTAGAGGAACCACCCCAATTTCTCATGGAGCGGTCAAGGAAATCAAAGACCACAACCACCTCTAGGCTACCAATAACCACCCTACCAACAGGACAAGAAGCCAAACCTTAAAGAGATGCTCTCAAAGTTTATTTCGGTGCCAGAAACTCGTTTCCAGAACACCGAGACAGCACTTAAAAATCAGCAAGCGTCGATCCAAGGGCTTGAAACTCATATAAGCCGGCTTTCCAAACTAATTTCTGAATGACCACAAGGTAGCTTGCCAAGTAATACTGAACCCAACCCAAGGGAACAACTCAACGCAATTAATATTCAAGATGAAGAAGGAGTTGTTGAGCCTGAACCAGAATCGAGGCAAGAAACTATGGTAAACAAAGGTCAGGATGAGGTAGATAACAATAAAAACAAAATGGTGAATGTCGAATATAAACCTCATGTGCCATACCCTAACGCGACAAGGAAAGACCACTCAGATGAACAATTTGGTAAATTCCTTAAACTTTTAAAAAAAATTACATATTAACTTACCTTTATTGAAGCCCTATCACAGATGCCAAACGCAATGAAATTCTTAAAAGAGCTTTTAGCAAATAAACGGAAGTTGGACGAGGCGTCGCATGTGGAGCTAAGCGCAATGTGCTCAGCTATTCTAAAAAATAAGCTATCGAACAAACTAAAAGATCCAGGGAGTTTTACGATTCCTTGCTTAATTGGTAGTTTAGATGTTAATAATGCATTAGCTGATTTAGGGGATAGTATCAACGTCATGCCTTATAAAATGTTTAAGCAACTAGGTCTTGGGAAACCCAAATAGACTAGGATGAGCATTCAACTAGCAGATAAAACTATAAGATTTCCTAGGGGTATTATTGAAGATGTGCTAGTAAAAATCGATAAATTTATATTTCCCGTTGACTTCATCGTTTTAGACATAGAGGAGGATAGCAACATTCCTTTAATTCTAGGAAGGCCCTTTTTAGCAACTGCTAAAACGATTATTGATGTTGGCACAGGTGAACTCACACTCTGTGGGAGACGAAACAATCACCCTTCAAGCTCGCAATTCTGGCAACACATCGGGAATTGAAGGTGATCGTTTAACCCATTCTCCTAGAACTGACAATATGGTACAACCTACTCTACAGGAAATGAGTTTGAAGGAAGTACACGAGCCATTCTCAAGCAATAGTAGAGGACCTGTTCATGAAGATTGAAGATTACAAATCGAGGAACTCGATGAATGGCAGACGCATAACCCAAGAACACTCGACAAATCGAATCTACGATAGAACAAGCTCAATACCTTACCAAATCAACTTAAAATTAGAGATAGAGTCTTATTAGATGCCTCAGATCCCCACATTTCTGCTGCCACACCGAATGAAGAAATCCTTCTTACGGTATTTAGTATCTTCCCATTCGGTACGGTCGAGGTAAGGCACCCCAAGTTTGGCACTTTTAAGGTAAACAACACCCGTTTAAAACCTTATTTTGATGAGATTGATGACAGGATGAGGAGTATAAACTTCTCAAACCACCATGATTATTCAACGGAGAGGTAAGTCAAGCTTAGACTATAAATAAGCGCTTCTCGGAAGGCAACCCGAGCATTAATTGTATTAACTTATTTAAAAATTTAGTCTTCAGCATCTAACTTACTAACGGAGCTCTCGAATATAGGTTTTCCACATAGACACGGTCAAGCACACGGGCGTGCTTATGGCCATGTGAAAATAGGGAAAGGATTTCCCTAAACACGGCTACGATAAAACGCCACAGCCGTGCGACATGGCCGTGGTCGAGCTTGCCAAAACAATATGGGTGTGCGACACTCCCATGTAGAAGACCCGTGGTTGAAACTAAGAAACTACCACGGGCGTGTCTCACACCCGTGGTCGAACTTGTTAGATTGACACGAGCGTGGGGATTTCTGACACGGGCACGAGAGAAACAGATGAAACTAGACACGATCGTGCGATACGGCCATGTGAACCCATACGCCTGAGGTACACGGGCGTGGGACGACTTTTAGATGCACCGAAATAAGAAAAATGTGAAAAAGGGCAAGAATTAAGGAACACGAGCATGTGCCATGGCCGTGTGGCCCAAAATCTATAAATACCCTGCACTATTCACTTTCTTCCCCATTCAAAAACCCAAACCCTAGTTGCTGTAAGTTCACACAGCCTCCCTGCCACGCCTGTGCGCCGCCTCTAACTTCATTTTTGATGTCCATTTTCCCCTTTCTAGCATTTGTTTACTCTTTCCCCTTTAATTACACTCATTTATAATGCTATTTATCTTAGTAGTCTATATTTTTCATGTCATTTTTATCTTTCTATCACACAAATTTCAATTATAGGACAAGTCATCATCTTTTTCATGTTCAAATTCCTACTCATTACATGATTTATCTACTCCATTTAATTAGTTAGAAATGAATATCCATGGTTAGGATAGTTGAAATAATCATGCCTTTTGTATTGACAGTACTATTTATTCATATAGTAATATGCATTCCATTCTTTGCCATTTTACTTATATCACCATGCTAGTGCCACAAAAGTATACCATTGAACTTATCGTTTTTAGTTAGTTTTAGTAGTTGAGGCTTGAAATTATGATTTTTAAGATTTGACTTCGTTTTACTTTGACCACTCATCAAGATCACTTGATGATTTTAATCGTAGGTACCATATCATTTTCACGTGGTAAAAGGTCATGTCTCGCTTCCAAGAAATGAAGGGCGTCATCTTCTGCGGGTCCAACTGCAGAAATTCATCACCCCCTCCTACAGTTTCCCCGTGGGCCCCAAGAAGAACTTTTCCAGATACTTCGGGCTCGACCTTTAATTGCGGGCTGTTGCATCGATTGGGCTGCTGTAGAACAAGTTCAGTTGACTTATACAATTCGGGCCCTCTTAACCACCGACCCTTAGGAGCTGTTCTTTGGGATCATCGAACCAACATACCTCGAGCTCATAATGGAACTATGCTCAACGTTCCATCTCTAGACCGTAATGACAAACTACGATAATCCCGGCATGGTGCAATTTTGCCTTGGCGGATTAGTCCGCCAGCTCAGCATCCCAGAATTCGGTATAGCACTGGGTTTATATACGGAGGAGTTCAAGGAAGAGAATGACTTAGATGCTCTCACTCGCGACATACATTTCTCTCCCTCGAAGTGCTGGCACACTTTGGCCCCTGGCGTAGCCTCCTACAATCCTAGCCGCTCTAAGGCATCAGTTCTCTCACCATCCCTGAGGTACCTACACACCATTTTGGCTCACACGATTATAGGGAGGTGAGAAAACACTGGCGTCGTCAACACTCACGACGTCTACTTCTTATGGTGCATGTCGCACGGGCACGTCATCGACCTTTCTTATTTCATCGCCCTCATGATTCAGCACCAGATAGAGCGACATAGGAAGGGGGTCATCTCCATTGGCCCCTACGTAACTCGACTGGTACTACACTTCGGGCTCCTTAACACCGTGGCCCAAGAATCATCCCTCACCCTTATTTTCCAGATGTCTCCACAAGGTATCTTGAGCATGCTTAGCATAAGGATGATTGAGAGGCGCCGAGGAACCTACCCTCCCCAATACCGTCTCGCCCAATCTACCGAGGAGGAGGCCTACAAGGACATTCCTGATGATGTCCCCCCACAGCACGAGGATCCACCAACTCAGCCACCACCACCCTTTCATCTAGTTCATGCGGCGGCTTCATATGTTGACATCTCTAAGTGCCTCACTCGATTTGAGCAGTAGTATTTTCAATGATTTGACAACATTGATGCTACTCTACAGTAGATTTGTCAGCACCTCCACATCTCATCGCCAGTCCCACCTAGCGAACCATCCAGCGATGAAGATGTTTAAAAACATTTATTTATTATTTTATGTTTTTAATTTTTATTAAAACTACTTTTTATTTTTATTAGATTTTTGAAATTTTATTTTTAATTATTAATTTCGGTTATTTCTTATTGAGTAATTATTTTTCCTAATATCCCCTAAAAAGTTCCTGATTGTATCACAGTTATATAGAGCTCTTAAGCTCATCATCACATAGGAACTAAAACTCCACCGGGAAAAGTTCTCCATGACTGCCATGTCCTGCTTGCCCACGACCATAGCTACCACTAGAGATAATATCCTTTTGGCCCAGGACTTATGGCCTAATGAACATCTACGACCACCGGAGTATCCTCATCCACTCTCGAACCGATTACTCTCTAGAACTCTGGTTCGAGGAATTCATCATACAGGAAGTTTCACTTCTCCCCCAATCTTATTTTTATACTCTAATATCTATCTTTGTACAGTGAGGGCAATGTACATCTTAAGTGTGGGGGGTATTTATTTCATTATCAAAAAAATCCCTGAATGATTGCCTTGTTCTCTTGAAAAGCTTTCATATCATATTTAGGATAAATTTAATTGATTTATGAGTTTGATTGATATATCTTGAATTAAAACATAGGAAATTATGCATTGATTGTTTAAACTTTAAGACATAAAAGAATCAAGCATGATAAGTTGATTTTTAAGAATTTAAATCATAGGTTGTTTCCCCAAAATTTAGGTATTACTTTGAGTTGGGATTCACAAGTTTTAAACATCAAAAAGCCATAATTTTTGTGAGATTTTTGAGCCTTTTGAGCATCTATTAATTCTTTCATGCTCACTTTTATTATCGCTTTGAGTGCGTCAGTAGTGAACTGTTATTCTAGAACTTGCTTGATTATTCGTGTTGAGACCGCACCATTTGATTTGATATGTAAAAAATGATTAAGGCACTTAGGATTAACCCACTCATGCCATGAAAAGCCTATCTCCACAATTAACCCCTAGTGAACCCCCTTGAGCCTAACAAGCCATTTCTTGTATTACCTTTAATATTAACCTTTAACCCATTATTGTTGAAATCCCCTAAATTAATTTAAGCCCAATTTTTTTCAAGATTTGAATTGAAATAGTTACTTAGCTATGTTTTATTCTACTCTGTAATTTGACTTGTTTTTTTTAAAAAAAAAACATGTTTACATATTAGTAGTGATCTTCTGTTTGTAAGCTTCAGAAGTTAATTTCCTTAGTCTGAGAAGAAGCTCTGTTGTACGCAAGTGATGATGAACTCTTTTTTTAGTTAGGTAATTTTTCAATTTAATCTTGATTCTAACCCTTTCTTTCGGCTTGTGACCACACCCCCTAACCAAACCTCATTACAACCTTCTAAAGACCTTTTGATTGATGTATCATCTTAAATTATAGTGCTGGAGATTTGATTTTCATGCAAGCCTATGGTAATGACTTTTCATTATTGACTATTGAGTGCTTCATTTATTATCCTTAAACACCTCGAGTGATTTAAGTGAATCTGTAGTGAGGATGTGAAACTCTGTGGTATTTTGAATCAAAGGTAATTACTTAAATGATGAGAGACACCTATGTTTGCATGATTAAATACTCAACTTGGAATGTTTGAAACTTTTATGTTCTTTTAGTTGAATTCTCAATGTATGATTGCCTATGGATTATTCTGAGATATTATCAATAGAAATTATAAGTTGAGAAGAATTTATTTTGATTATGAGTTGAGAATTTTGCATGAGGACAAGAAAATGCTTAAGTGTAGGGGTATTTGATAAACCGTAATTTATACATATTTTTCCCCCATGTTTAATGCCTTTTGTGGATTATTTTCCATTAGAATTGGTGAATTCAATGCTCCTAATGCTTTAATTTCATGTTTTACACTTAGGAGAGCATAGGAGAGCGAAAGGAACGAGAAACGGGCCAAAAACAGAGAAAATGGGCCAAAGTACGAAATCAACACGGCTTGGACCTCCTCACACGGGCAGACCACACGGCCGTGTCAATTTGGCAGGCTTGAGCACGGCTTGAAGTAATCGCACATGGGCATGTCACACGGGCGTGTCTCTGCCGAGCCCAAGTTGAGTCTAATTCGAAAAAGGCTAATTTGGAGGGCTTTTAGGCATTCTAAAGCCTAAAAATACACCCTAGAGAAGGAAGAAAACAGGACGGAGAGGGGAGGAGTAAGGAATTACTCCAAGGAAGCTGATTGATTCATCTTAGAAGCAGGATTCATCATCAAGACTGATGATCTCTCCTCAATTTCCTTTCAGGAGTTTTGGGTTTTCTTTATGTTTTGTATTCTTTATCATTCTGAGATGTTTTCTTATTTAGTTATGAACTAAATCCCCTAAATACCTAAGGGGAATGAAACCTAAGATGAATCTTGTTATTATTTTCTGAATTGTATGATAAATATTTGATTTGTTCTTAATTATGTGTTCTTAATTCTTGTTTTGATATCCCAGGATATCAATTCAAGATAAGCTCTTATTCAGAGGAGGAATAGACCCTGTTTAAGAGTACATTTGTCATAATTAAGTGGAGTTTATTGTGCGCCTACACATAGGGTGACAAGATTTTGCCGGATTAGGGTGAAACCTAATAAGGGGATCCATAGATCGAGTTAATGAAACCCTAGAGTGTTAATTAGAGAAAGGTCTTGGTTATTCAATCCAGGGATTAGACGTTATTAGTCTTGAATAGGGATAATAACATAATTTAGGGATCTCTACAGAACAAGTTAAATGAATAGATCATCCGATTCAGAGCCAGAATAACAAATACAGTCTAGGTGGATTATTCCTTAAGCATTGTCTTCATTTAATTAATTTTTCCAAAAGCAATTTCCTAATTCCATTCTCTGTGCGTTCTTAGTTTAGATAATTAGTTGGTTAAAACAGAAACCACTTTACTCTTAGGCTAGATAATAAAAAGACAGTCATCACTAGTACTTTTGGTTCCTTTGGGTTCCACAATCTGGTCTTGCTAAAACTATACTACTGTTCGATAGGTACACTTGCCTACATCACGATAATAGTTAGTTCAAGAACAAGTAATTATAAATATTTAAAACCTATCATAAAACCTCGTGATCAAGTGACGATAGATTTTGTTTCAGGTTTGCCCCTATCTCCACGAAAGAAAGATGCTATCTGGGATGTGGTTGACCGATTGATGAATTTAACTTATTTAATTACGATACGATCTAAATACTCGCTTGATAAATTAGCTGAGCTATACATTTTTGATATTGTGAGATTGCACGGTGTGCCATTATCTATGGTGTCAGATAAAGACTCGAGATTTATTTTGCAATTCTGGAAGAAACTACAAGAGGCTTTAGGTATGAAATTACACTTCAGTACTGCTTTTCACCTGCAAACGGATGGTCAATCCAAGCGGATTATTCATATTCTCGAGGATATGTTGAGATGTTGTATTCTTGAATTTGAAGGTACGTAGGAACAATATCTACCATTAGTTGAATTTGCTTATAATAATAGTTTTTAGTCGATGATAAATCGTAATTTATACATATTTTTATCCCATGCTTAGCACATTTATGGATGATTTCTCCTTAGACTTGGTGAATTCGATGCTCCTAATTCTTTAATTTCATGTTTTATACTTAGGTGAGCACAAGAGAGTAAAAGGAACGAGAAATAGGCTGAAAACGGAAAAAATGGGCCAGCATGGGAAATCAACATAGCCTAGACTTCCTCGCACAGGTAAGCCACACGATCGTGTCCATTTGGCAGAATCGAAGCATGACTTACACGGGTAGACCACACGCCCGTGCCTATGTAACAGCCTTGAACAAAAATTGAAGAAATCATACACGGGCGTGTCCCTATCAAGCCCAAGTTTAGTTTTATTCAGAAAAGGCCACTCTTGAGGGCTTTTAATCATTCTAAAGCCTATTTAAACACCTGAGGAGGCAATTAGAAGGGACACACAATGTAGGAGGCAAGGAATTACTCAAGGAAAGCCGATTGATCCATCTCAGAAGTCGGATTCATCGTCAAGACTGAAGATCTACCTTCAATTTTCTTCAGAATTTTTGGGTGTTCTTTATCTTTTATTATCTTTATTCTTTTGAGATGTTTTCTTTCATAATTATGAACTAAACCTCCTAAATACGTAAGGGGAATGAAACCCAAGACGGATCTTGTTATTATTATCTGAATTGTATGATAAATATTTGACTTGTTCTTAATTATGTGTTCTTAATTCTTATTTTATTATTCCAGAATATTGATTCAAGTTAATGCGCTTATTCAAGGGAGCAAAAGTCTCTGTCTAAGAGTAAATTTGTCATAATTAAACAGAGTGGATTGCACACCTAGAGATAGGGTGACAAGATTTTACCAGATTAGGGTGAAACCTAATAAGGGAGTCCATAGATTGAGTTAATGCAACACTAAGGTGTTAATTAGAAAGATATTTCAATTAATCAACCTAGGGTTAGACGTTTTTAGTCTCAAGTGAGATAATAATATAACTTAGGGATTTTTACGGATCAAGTCAAATGAATAAATAGTCTAGTTTAGAGCCAAATAACAAGTGAAGTCTAGGTGGATTTTTCCTTGGGTATTGTCTTAATGAATCGAGTTTTCCCAAAAGCTTTTCCCCAATTTTCTCTCTGTGCACCCTTAGTTTAGTTAATTAGTTTAGATAAACAAATCCCTTAATTTTTAGGCTAGATAATAAAAAGAAAGTAATTACTAGTACTCTTGGATTCTTTGGGTTCGACAATCCCGTCTTGCTAAAGCTATACTACTGTTCGATAGGTACACTTGCCTTCATCATGATAATAGTTAGTTTCAAGAATGATTAATTATAAATTTTTAAAACCTAACGCGAATATCATGTATCAAGTTTTTGGCGCCGTTGCCGGGGAACTTAAGATATTAGGAACACTAAATTTTTATTACTTTAGCCATTTTACTTTTATTGCAATTTATTTTAGTTTAATTCCACTTTTCTAACTTTTATTTTATTTTCTAACAGGTTTTTCTAGTTTATGACCAGAAGAAACCCGTCCGGACCATTACTTTTTGATAGTGAGATCGATTGCACAGCTCGTAGAAACCGAAGAGAAATAAGGCGAAGCTTAAGATACACAGAGGAAGAGTAAGAGGATGATATTCAAACCACAACCGAAGAGATGGCTGAAAATCAGGAAAATCCAATACCTCCTGCGATTGCTGCTGATCCAGTAAATCAGAATCCTGCTCCGTGCACTATGTATGATTATGCTAAACCGAATTTAACAGGAACTGAGTCAAGTATAGTTAGGCTTGCTATTGCTACAAATAATTTTGAACTAAAACCTAGCACGATTCAAATGATACAACAATTTGTTCAGTTTGATGGTCTGCAGGATGAGGATCCAAACAATCACTTGGAAATTTTCTGGAGTTTTGTGACACATTTAAAATCAATGGCATTTCTGACGACGCCATATGCTTTCGGTTATTTCCCTTTTCATTAAGGAATAAGGCTAAACAGTGGTTGAACTCGTTACCACAAGGATCAATCACTACTTGGGAACAAATGACCGAAAAGTTTTTACTAAAATATTTTTCGCTCGCTAAAACGGCCAAATTAAGGAATGATATCTCTTCTTTTGTGCAGATGGATCTAGAAACACTCTACGATGCATGGGAGAGATATAAGGATCTGTTGAGAAGGTGCCCTCACCATGGGTTACCACTCTGGCTACAGGTTCAAACTTTTCACGATGGCCTAAATACTTCAACAAGAAAGATGGTTGACGCAGCGACTGGTGGAACTATCAATAATAAGACACCTGAGGATGCTTACAAATACATAGGTAACAATAACTCTAGATCTCAAAATATCCCATACAGTAATACCTACAATGCAGGTTGGAGGAACCATCCCAATTTCTCATGGGGTGGTCAAGGAAATCAAAGGCCACAATATCCTCCGGCTTTTCAACAACCACCTTACCAATAGGAAAAGAAGCCAAACCTTGAGGAGATGCTAACAAATTTTATCTCGGTGTCGAAAACTCACTTCCAAAATACCGAAACAGAACTTAAGAACCAATAGGCGTTGATCCAAGGGCTCAAAACTCAAATAGGACAACTCGCCAAATTGATTTCTGAATGACCACAAGGTAGCCTACCGAGTAACACTAAATCTAAGCTAAGGGAAAAACTCAACGCAATTACCATCCAAGACGAGGAAGGGTTAGTTGAACCTGAACTAGAACCGAGGCAAGGAATTGTGGTAAGTAAAGGTAGACCACAATGAGCAGAAATCGGTAAGTAAAGAGTACAAACCACAAGTGTCATACCCTAAAGTGATAAGGGAAGACCACATAGATGAACAATTTGGTAAATTCCTTAAACTATTAAAGAAATTACACATTAACTTACTGTTTATTGAAGCTCTTTCACAGATGCCAAATGCAGTCAAATTCTTAAAGAAGCTTTTAGCAAATAAATGGAAGTTGGATGAGGCATCGCATGCAAAGTTAAATGCAGTCTGCTCAGCCATTCTACAGAACAAGCTGGCCAACAAATTGAAAGATCCAGGGAGTTTTACGATTCCTTGTTTAATTGGTAGCTTAAATGTTAAAATGATTTGGCTGATTTAAGGGCTAGTATTAATGTCATGCCCTACAAAATGTTTAAACAACTAGGTCTTGGGAAACCCAAACAAACTAGGATGAGTATTCAGTTACCTGATAAAACTATCAGATTTTCTAGAGGTATTATTGAATATGTACTTGTAAAAATTGATAAATTTATATTCCCAATCGATTTTGTTGTTCTAGACATAGAAGAGGGTAGTGACGCAGCTCTAATTCTAAGAAGGCCATTTTTAGCAACTGCTAGAACCGTTATTGATGTTGGTACAGGTGAACTCACACTTCGTGTGGGTGATGACTCAGTTACTCTTCAAGCTTGTAATCTTATTAATACTGACCTTGTGGTACAACCTTTCTTATAGGAAACATGTTCTAAGAGCGCACATAAGCCTTGTTCAAGTAACAACAAAGAACCCATCTATAAAGAACGAAGGCTGCAAATCAAGGAACTAGATGAATGGCGAACATATAAACCAAGGACACACGATAAACCAAAACCACACCATGACGAGCTCAATATTTCACCAAATCAACTTAAGGTTGGAGACAAAGTACTACTAGATGCAGCAGACCCTCGTATTTCCACTTCTGAACCTAACGGAGCAATCCCTCTTACGGTACTTAGCATTTTTCCATACGATATAGTCGAGGTAATTCATCCCAAATTTGGCACTTTTAAGGTAAATAGTACTCATTTAAAACCTTATTTTGATGAAATTGATAGCAGGAATGAGGAGTGTAAACTCCTCGCACCACCATGACTATGCAAAAGGGAGGTAAGTCGAGCTTAGACTCTAAATAAGCGCTTCTCGGGAGGCAACCCGGGCACTAACGGTGTTAACTTCTTTAAATTTTAGTTTTTAACATTTAATTCACTAACTGAGTCACTGAACAAAAGATTTCCAGAACCACACGGCTAGGCAACGGGTGTGTCTCAGGCCGTGCCCATACCACGGGAGGCAACACGGCCGTGCGATACAGCTGTGTGAAAATAGAGCAAAAAATGTTTTCCTAACATGGGATTCGATAGGTTGCCACGGCCGTGCGACATGGCGATGGACAATCCTGCCAAATTAACACGGGCGTGCAACACGCCTATGCCCACCGATTGTGGTCGAGCCTATCAAAACAACACAGGCGTGGGAGAAGCGAATGAAGAATGACACGGCCATGCAACATGGCCGTGTGCACCAATACGCCCAATTTTGAAAACCACGGAATGCACGAGCTGAAATAAGGGCACACGGGTGTGCCCTACGGTCGTGTGCCCCCCCAATTTCTTCATAAACACCTATTATTTTTATTTATTTTATTTTAGTTTATTTTTATCCTTATTTATATGTTGAGATTACTTTTTATTTCCCTTTAATACTATTTTTATTTTATCTTGAGATTTTATAATTTTTATTCGGCTATTCCTTTACGAGTAATTATGCTTCTTTATATTTCCTAAAAGAAGTTCCTGATTCTATCACAGTTATAAAGAGCTCCAAAGCTGGAAATGGTTCTCCACGACTACCATGTCCTGCTCGACCACCACGATAAACTCTTTGCTGGACACTGTGGTTGTGGAGCCTACCCTCTACCACCACCAGAGTATCCTCCTCCAATCTCATCATCGCCTCATCCGATTATTCTCCATAACTCCAATTCAAGGATTCCATTCATCATTCAGGAAGTCTCACTCCTTTCCCTATCTTATGATCTTATATCTATATAATTCAATAAATCTAACTTTGTACATTGAGGGCAATGTACATCTTAAGTGTGGGGGGTTGTTTATAACTTTATCAGAAGAATCCCTGAATTTTGTCTTATTTTCATGTGATCTTCTCATTTCAATATTAGAATGAATTTTGATTAATTTATGATCTTTATTGATATGTCTTCAATTAAAACATAGGTATTCATGCATTGATGGTTTAAACTTTAAGGAATTAGATAATCAAGCATGATAAGTTGATTTTTGAGTTTTAAAACAAAATTAGGTTGTTTCCCCCAGTTCAGGTATTATCTTAAGTTGAAATTCACAGGTTTAACATCAAAAAGCCATAATTTTTGTGAGATTTTGAACCTTTAAGAGCATCTATTATTTCTTTCATGCTCACTTTTATTGTTGCTTCGAGTGCGTCAATCTTGATTTTTAATTCTAGAACTTGCTTGATTATGCATGTCAAGACAACACCATTTGATTTGATATGTCAAGGTGATAAAGGCACTTAGGTTTAACCCACTCACTCTATAAAAGCCTACCTTCATAATTAACCCTTAGTAAACCCCATTGAGCTTAACAAGCCATTAATTGATTTACCCTCAATATTAACCCATAACCTATTATTGTTGAAATCCTTTAAATTAATTTGATCCCTATTATTGTCGAGATTTGATTTGAATAAATTGCTTAGCTGTGTTTTATTTTTGATAGCTAGCCTATGTTATTTGACTTGTTCTTAAAAAAAATACATACATACATACATATTAGTAGTAATTCGTTGTTTTTTAGCTTAAGTGTTTAATTCCATATGCTGAAAAGAAGCTCACTTGTATGCAATTGATGATTAGTTATTTTTCTAGTTAGGCAATGTCTCGATTTAATCTCGATTCTAACCTTCTCTTTTAACTTGTAACCACACCCCTAACCATGGCCACGTTACAACCCTCTAAAGACCTTTTGATTGATGTATCATCTCAATACATAGTGGTGGAGATGTGATTTTCATGCAAGCCTATGGTAATAACTTTTCATATTGACTAATAAGTGCTTCATTTATTGTCCTTAAATACCTCAAGTGATTTGAGTGAATCTTTAGTGAGAAAGTTAAACTTTGTGATATTTTGAATCAAGGTAATCACTTAGATGAGGGAAGACACCTATGTTTTCATGATAAAAGGCTCAACTTGGAATGTTTGAAACTTTTATGTTCTTCTAGATGAATTCTCAATGTATGATTACTTATGATTTATTTTGAGATATTATTGATAGGGTTTATAAGTTGAGAAGAATTTATTTTGATTGTGAGTTGAGGATTTTGCTTGAGGAGAAGCAAACGCTTAAGTGTGGGGGTATTTGATAAACCGTAATTTATACATATTTTTATCCCATGCTTAGCAAATTTATGGATGATTTCTCCTTAGAATTGGTGAATTCGGTGATCCTAATTCTTTAATTTCATGTTTTATACTTAGGTGAGCACAATAGAGTAAAAGGAACGAGAAATAGGCCGAAAACGAAGAAAATGGGCCAACATGGGAAATCAACACGGCCTGGACTTTCTCACACGGGTAAGCCACATGGTCGTGTCCATTTGGTAGAATTAAAGCACAACTTACACGAGTAGACCACACGCTCGTGCTTATGTAACAGCCTTGAACACGGATTGAAGAAACACACACGGGTGTGTCGCACAGGCATATCCCTGTCAAGCCCAAGTTTAGATCTATTCAGAAAAAGGCCACTCTTGAGGACTTTTAAGCATTCTAAAGTCTATTTAAATACCTGAGGAGACAATTAGAAGGGACACACGAATTAGAAGGCAAGGAATTACTCAAGGAAAGCCGATTGATCCATCTCAGAAGCCAGATTCATCGTCAAGACTAAAGATCTCCCTTCAATTTCCTTCAGAAGTTTTGATTTTTCTTTATGTTTTGTTATCTTTATTATTTTGAGATGTTTTCTTTCATAATTATGAACTAAACCCCCTAAATACGTAAGGGGAATAGAACCTAAGACAGATCTTGTTATTATTATCTGAATTGTATGATAAATATTTGACTTGTTCTTAATTATGTGTTCTTAATTCTTGTTTTAATATTTCAGGATATTGATTCAAGTTAATGCGCTTATTCAGAGGAGCAAAAGTCCCTGTCTAAGAGTAAATTTGTCATAATTAAGCGGAGTTGATTGCACGCCTAGAGATAGGGTGACAAGATTTTGCCGGATTAGGGTGAAACCTAATAAGGGACTCCACAGATTGAGTTAATGCAACACTAAGGTGTTAATTAGAAAGAGATTTCAATTAATCAACACTAAGGGATTTCTACGAATCAAGTCAAATGAATAAATCGTCTGATTTAGAGCCAAATAACAAGTGAAGTCTAGGTGGATTTTTCCTTGGGAATTGTCTTAATGAATCGAGTTTTCCCAAAAGCTTTTCCCTAATTTTATCTCTGTACACCCTTAGTCCCAAAAGCTTTTCCCTAATTTTATCTCTGTACACCCTTAGTTTAGTTAATTAGTTTAGATAAACAAATCACTTAATTTTTAGGCTAGATAATAAAAAGAAAGTAGTTACTAGTACTCTTGGTTCCTTTGGGTTCGACAATCCGGACTTGCTAAAGCTATACTATTGTTCGATAGGTATACTTGCCTTCATCGTGATAAAAGTTAGTTTCAAGAACGATTAATTATAAATTTTTAAAACCTGTTGCGAATATCACGTATTAGTCGAGAATTAAAATGGCACCATATGAAGCCTTATATGGTAGAAAATTTTGAACACCATTTTATTGGTCAGAACTCAGTGAAAATAAGATACACAGGGTTGATTTGATAAAAGAGACTGAACTGAAAGTAAAAGTGATCCGAAATAATCTAAAAACAACTTCCGATCGTCAGAAATCATATGCAGATTTGAAAAGAAAAGACATTGAATTTGAGATTGGTGATAAAGTGTTTTTGAAAGTGTCCCCATGGAAGAAAGTACTTTGATTTGACAGAAAAGGAAAATTGAGTCCGTGGTTCATTGGGACATACAAGATTATCGAGGGCATCGGGCTAGTTGCTTATTGATTGTTTTTGCCACTTGAGTTAGAAAAGATTCACAATGAATTTCACGTATTGATACTTCAATGATACAGATTTGATTCTTCGCATGTAATTTCTCCGTCTAAGATTGAAATTCAATCTGGTATGACCTATGATGAAGAATCGATTCGTATCTTTGCTCACGAGGTTAAAGAACTGCGAAAGAAGAAAATTCCGTTAGTTAAAGTGATGTGGCATCGACATGGTATTGAAGAAGCTACATGGGAGCCTGAAGATGCTATGAGACAACAATATCCAAATCTGTTCAACGGTAGGATTTTCAAGGACGAAAATCCCTAATGTGGAGATTGTAACAGCCCAGTTTAGACCCTAGTAAGATTCGGGACAACAAATTCGAGTCCAAAAATATTTTAATATTATTTTTTATGGCTATAAAATGTGAATTGATATGTGTGAAAGTTTCGTATGAAAATTTGATTGTTTGTAAGCTCAATTAGATAAAAGGACCTAATCGCAGAAAATACAAAAGATGTATTCTATTTCCTAAAGTGTCAAATTGGTATGTATTTATATATATGGGTCCTTATATTGTTATAAAACCATTAGCTTAATGGATGGACAAATATGTCCTTAGTTGGTGGATTTTTAATGCATGTTCATTAAAGGTAATTTTGGAATTTGATTATATAAGCTTAATTAAATAAAACAAAAGCATGAAATTGGCCATTTTTCATTCATCCTTGTCAAAAATCAAAGAAAAAGAAAATAAAATAGAGTTCTTAGGGTTTCGGCTAAGAAATTGGTGATTAAGGTATGAGTTTTATTCCGTTTTTGATAATTTTTACATTTTTGTGATCGTTGCTTAGTATTCCATCAAGACCATGTCTCAATTTCTGACTTTGATGATGATTTTGAGTTATGCCATTATTGATAATGTGAGTTTTATAGAGTTTGATGATAGTAAATGAAAGATATGTGTTAGATTTCTTGTTTTATCTTGGGATTTTTGATGAATTTGAGTAATTTGGGCTAAATTTTGAAAATGAGAAATTGAGGGACTAAAATGTAAATTAAATGGAATATATGGGCTTATATGAGCTAAGTGAATATTCGGCCTAATATGTGTATAAAGAAATTATGTGTATTTTGTGAATTTATGAAGTAGGGACTAAAGTGCTAAAACATGAAAATATGAGGGCTAATTTGTAAAATACCCTAAATATGTGTATATGGATTGAATTGAATGATTTTTTGAATAAAAGGGTTAATTTTGAATACATATAGATCATAAAAAGGAGGAATTTGGATTTAGATCAACGGAAATCGAAGGTTATTGAGTAAACGATCCAAATTATCAATTCCGAGTACGAGGTAAGTTCGTACGTGATAAGTAATGTTACAATTATGTTCTAATGCTTTGATAATGCATAAATAGTATATATTTGAATATGGTTTGAGTACGGTGATAAATCGACTATGTTTGGCACTAAGTGTGCGATTCAAAATAGCTTCGGCTATAAATAGCACTAAGTGTGCGAATTGGAATAGCTTGGCTATATGAGGCACTAAGTGTCCGATACCGAGATAGCTTTGGTTTTTCGAGGTGGCATTAAGTGTGCTTGATCGTTACAGCTTCTGCTAACCATTAAAGCACTAAGTGTGCAAATTCTTAAAAGCATGGAAAGACTTCCAAATGAATTAATGTATTGAACGAGAGGTGAGAATGGAATAAATAAATACAGGAAAGTTCAGGTATGTACGATACCTATGTGGTAGATGATACTATGTGTATGAAGCTTGATGAAATTGTATGAACATATAAAATGTGATGGAATAGAATTGATGGATGATTTGTGAACTATTAAGTGTTATTATTTGATGTTTCGTATTATATAAACTTTTGATTTTATTCGATGCGAACTTACTAAACTTCAAAGCTTACTATGTGAAATGTTCTCTATTTTACAGTGTTATAAAGCTAGCTTAGATCTGGGGATCGTCATCGACTCATTCACAGTATCGGATATCTATTTTGGTACCATTTTGAGAGTTGTAAATATGGTATATGGCATGTATGGGCTGGAAGTATATGAATATGTTTAGTAATGTGTATATCATGCCATGCGATATGGCTAGATTATGGTTGAACTTATGGTTCGATTTTGATATTTGATATGTGATGCAAAAATGATATGTTTGGTGTATATATATGACCTAGTGAGAAATGGTCAATTTGGTAAGTTGGTAATGTAATTTAGTTATAGAAATGATATGATTTTGGCATGAGATTGGATGTGAAATATTGAGATAAGGATATGTTAGAATGTATGAGTTTGCTATGTGGTTTTTGGTATGTTTGGAATTGGTTAAAAAGGATGAAATTTTTTGTTAATGAAATGGCATGAATGATGTATGTTTTAATTGTGAATTGGTTGAGAATTTGGTATAAAATGTTTAGTTTTAATCATGTAGGGAGGACCTAAAATTAGGTTGGTAAATTGGCCTTATAAATGACCTGTTTTTGTCCACACAGGTAGAGACACGGGAGTATGTCTCAGCTGTGTGTGACACACGGTTATGTTGCACGTTCGTGTGTCCCCTAGGGCACCCTACGAATTAAAGTCAGTATACCCTACAGTTTTGAACGGCCTAGACACAAGGGTGTGTCTACCTATTGTGTGTGGTACACGGGCTGGCACATGGGTGTGTGGTCAACCATGTGACCGAAGTCTGTAGCCTCTCTCATTTTCACACAGCCTCGCAGACGGGCGTGTCTTGTGGCTGTGTGGACAAGTCAGTGTGTATGCCCTGTTTTGCCACGGCTTAAACACACGGGCGTGTCTAATGTTGTGTGAGGCACACGACCTACTCCCATGGGTGTGTGACCTTTATAACTTTGAAAAATGTTTAAGTTTCAAAAAATTTTGTATGAGCTCGGTTTAGTCCCAACCCTTTTCTAATGCATGTTTAAGGTCTCATTGACCTACGTAAGGGATTCTATAATTATGTGTGACTTTGATGCTATATTGATTATGAAATGAATGTGAATGGTTCCGATATGTCCGGTAATACCTCGTAACCCTATTTCGGCGACAGATATGGGTTAAGGGTGTTACAGTTTACTTGAGACCTAAATGGTCAATATTATAGATGTTACTATTAGGAAATGTATCTATGTTGTAGTAAACATGTAATTATTTTCTATTTATCTGAATAATTAATAAAAAAAATAAGGCATAATTGCAAGAAAAAAAAAGCTCAACCTTTACGGGCTTTTGGATGTATGCCTCTAACCTTTTTTTTTCTGAATTCAGCCTCAACATAACAAATTTTTTAGACATCAACCCAATTGAAATGATAATTGTCAGCTGATCGTTAGTCAACAGCCGGTCAAAAAAATTGGTCTATGTGGCATTCCAGTTGACTGATGACGTGGTAGAAAATTAAATAATAACGTTAACATGTCAAAAAAATTAAACAAATTTAATAAACATAAAACCAAAAAAAGTCCTAAATCCCTAAATAATCTCAAACCCCAAAATTCAAAATTCTTTTCCTAAATTCTAAAACCCCCAACTTGTCAAACTCCCCAAACCGTAAAATCCCCAAATCCATATCATCCAAAATCTTCATTGAATCCCTAAAATCTTGAAACCCCTAAATCATTAGCATTTCAAAATATTCTTGAAATCCTTAAAAATTTTATGAACCAAATCATTGAATCGTTAAAACTTTTAGGAATGAGAAAGCTTCAACAATCGTGAGTAGTTTAAGTAACCCAAAATCGAAAGGTAGGTGCTTTCTTATTTGGTTTATTGGGAAAATAAATTCCATTTCTGGTTTGGTTTGTTGGTTATTTTTCATTTATTATTGCAATTTCAATGCCACAATGTGGGGTTTGTTTTATCGATTTGTAATGCAACAATGGTCTCGATGTTGTTGATAAAGCTGTTGTTCAAATTGTAGATGGTTATCTGTGATTTATTATTGCAATTTCAGTGCCACAATGTAGGGTTTGTTTTGTCGACTTGTGATGTGACAGTAGTCTCAATGTTGTTTATAAAACTATTGTTAAAATTATAGAGGGTTATTTGTGATTTATTATTACAATTTCAGTGCCACAATGTAGGGTTTGTTCTGTCTATTTGTGATGCAATAGTGGTCTCAATGTTGTTGATAAAACTGTTGTTAAAAATGTAGATGGTTATTTGTGATTTATTATTTCAATTTCAGTGCTACAATGTAGGGTTTGTTTTGTCGATTTTTGATACGACAGTGGTCTCAATGTTGTTGATAAAACTGTTGCTAAAAATGTAGATGGTTACTTGTGATCTATTATTGCAATTTTAGTGCCACAATGTAGGGTTTGTTTTGTCGATTTCTAATTCGACAGTGGTCCCAATGTTGTTGATTTATGTTACCTAAGCAAAAAGATGTTATTAAAATGGTAGACATGTGTTACTGTTTTGTATTGTATTCAAAGAAGTGGTCCCGATGTAATGTTTTTTGCTTAGAAAATTGTTTGTTTATGCTTTGAAAATGTCATCAGATGAGGAATATTATATTATTTTACATGTGGGTGGGCACTTTTTAAAGGACCCATATATTAGATATGTAGGTGGGAAAGTGATTAGGCTTAAAAAGGACTCAGACGCAATATCTTATGTTGAATTATGTAAAATAATGAAAATTGGGTTAGGGTTTAGCACTGTCATGTTAATATATTTTCAAGTGCCTGGTACAGTAGGGTTACAAAATAATCTAAGGGTGATTTATGATGACACTTCCATCATAGTAATGTTAGACTTTTGGGGTCAAGTTTAATGAGATTGACCTATATGTTGAACATGAGGTTGATAACCCTATAGTTGTAGACAAAATTTTTCTGTTGACTGCTAGGGAGGGTGATGTTGAAAGGGTAGAAGTTGATGGGGAGGGTGATGATGGATGGGTAGAATCTAATGGTGAATGTGATTTGGAAAGAGTATAATATGTTGGAGAGGGTGATGTCGGAGGGGTACAAGTTGATGGGGAGGGTGTGTCTGCTACTGGTATTGAGGTAGATGAGTATGGTGGTTTAGAAAGTGGTGGACAGATTAGTTTAGGGTCTATTGTTGAAGAGGATAATGATAGTGAAGTTGTTGCTGATGAATATGCTGTTGATTTTGCAACATTAGATGGAGTAGATAATATTGCTGATGAATATGCTGATGATTTTGCAACATCAGATGGAGTGGATAATGTTGCTGCTGCAAGTAGTGGAGAAGAGGAGGATGGGAATAAAACTGAGGTATGGGACTCATATAGACATGGAAGCTTGGTTGGGTTCGATGAAGATGAATAACATAAAGATTGTGAGAGAGGAGGACCAAGTTGAAATACAGTGATAAGCTGAGAGAAATTCCAAGAAGATGTTCTTCTGAGATGTAGGTAAATGTGACCATTGGTGGTTGTTATAGAGCGAAGAAAATAGTGAAGGAGAAAATGGCTAGGAATCATGAGGAATTTGGCTTGCTACAACACTATGCTCATGAGTTAAGATTGTAACAACCCATTTTTCGGTGAAATCGGAACAGTGGTTTTGGGACCACAAATTTGATCCAAAAATAAGGTTTATTTTTATTTCATCATATGGCTCGTACTATAATAGACATGTCGTGTGAAAATTTTAATACGAAAATTTTATTGATTAAATGTTTAATTACGAGAAGGACTAAATCTTATAAAATGCAAAAGTCGAATTCTAGTAGCTAGGTGGATTAAATAGCTATGGAATTCAAATCTAGAGGTCCTTATATGGTAATTAGACCATTAAAGAAAAATATGTAGATTCTTGGTGACTCAACAATGGAAAAATTAGAAAAGGTTAAGGACTAAATTGGAATTTGAAATAATTAAATTAATTAAAAGATGATAAAAGAAAATATCATCTTATTTTTTTCATCTTCAACCTGAACTTCTATGGAAACCCTAGGAGAGAGTGGGGAAACTTTCAAGGCTTAATTGGGTAAGTTTTCTTGTACCGTTTTTAGTAATTTTGGTATTTTTGAAACCAAGATAGCTTAATCTCTCTATTTGGGGGATTAATTTGAAAAGTTATCAAGGTATGAAAAAGGGTTACAGATGTATATGCTACAAATTAGAAATTCATGGTAGAAAATGGATGATTATTAATAGATAAACAACTTTTACAAAATGATTTTTGATGAAAACATGATTTAGAGACTAAAGTGAAACTTGTAAAATTTGATGAAATATTCTAAAATTTTATGAATACATGTGCTGGAAAATTTTAATGGGCCTTTGGTTACGCTTGAAATAGGGAGTAATTTGGACAAGTTTCATTTTCCGGGCATAGGGACAAAATCTGAATTTATGGAAAAGTTAGGGGTAAAATGGTAATTTTACCTAAGACGTAAATTGAGTCCATTTAAAAATGAAATGTGTGAAATTGATGGTTAAATTGATTTATATAGATCTGGACAACACTAATTCGAGGCTAGATCGATGAAACGAAAAGGTTTCAGATTAGTAGACTTTTTACGCGAACAAGTGTCGAGTTAAGTTCGTGTAACCTAATTGAGCATGTAATTATGTTAATTGAATGTTTGTGTGTGTATGTAATGTGAGTTATATTTATGTGCTTTACTTGTATGCTATGATAGAGAATTTGATACATGCTTGAAATGGTGATAAAGGGTTAAGTCTCGATTGAATGTTGAATTCCGATGATTATATGAGCTTTCCCGAAACTAGTAGGGTCGTACATTTGTTGCGGACGAGATTTAGCTCGGATAAGTAATCCCAATATCCTTGTTAGAGAAAGGATTTATCCCGAATGGGTAATCTCGATATAATACCTCTCGAGCATATGTTATGATTAAGGTTTAGCCTGGACTGGTAATCCTAATAGAGCTCCTATAAGCTAACATTATATAAAGGATTTAGCCTGCACTGGTAATCTTATTATACGATATGTGGCTTGAGAGTGTGTTCATTGATTAAGTGCCATAATGGGTACCATTGAATAAGAATTGATTGGATCAGGGAATCGTACACCTCGAGTGTATTACTTGAGCATCCACCGGAAATTCAATGATTCAACGGACATATAACTCTAGACATGATATGAGAATTATGAGATGAAATGATAATGTCTTGAAAGTGTATTGCATGATGAGCTGATCTATTCTCACTTGATTTATATGTAAACTTTGTGACTAACATGTTTGATTGGATGCATGTGTTTAGGCAATTTAGCCAAATGGATGGAATACTTGTTATTGTATGCTTAAATTTAATAAATGAGATTGGTAAGTTTAGTTTCCGTTATACGAACTTACCAAGCATGTAATGCTTACTCCATTTTAGTTTCCCTTGTTTTATAGTGCTCGGAAGCTCGTGAAGGTTGGAGATCACTAGAGCATCATCACATTATCAACTAGTCATTTTTGGGTATAATTAGCAAAAAATCATTTTAGTATAATGGCATGTATAGGACAACTTGGTCAATAGTGTCTTGAAATGTAATTTTGTAACCTAGCCATTGGAATGGCTAGTAATAGTTCATTTTGGTATTACTAAGTAGATTATTATGATACATATATACACATGTGTTATGTTAAGAATATGTGATCATTGTTGTGAATGCTTAAGTTCAACTAATATAAGGTTGTGATCATGTAAGCTTGTACTGATATGCCTTGTGAATGATGAAATTTTCTTATGTTGAATGCTTGGATTGGTCGGTATTGGATGTGTGTTTCAAGTGTAGGTCTTGGGTGAAATTTTGAGTGAGAAATGAAGCTAGAAATGGCTTCATTTTGTCCACACGGGTAGACACACGGGTGTGTGTCTAGACCGTGTGTGACACATGTCCTGGTAACATGGGCATGTGGTTAGGCCATGTGTCCCCTGCACCTTAATTTTGAGAAACAGAATGCTCAGAATTGAGCACACGGGCAGAGACACGGGCGTGTATCTTGGCCATGTAAAACCTGTACTTATTTTTAATTGAATTAATTAACCACACGGTCTAGCACACAGGCATGTGGCATGACTGTGTGTGCAAGTCAAAGAGTTACACAGGGTTGAAAACAACCTCTAACACGGGTGTGTCCCTTGGAGCACACGAGTGTGTGAGCCTTGCACCTTGGAAAAATTTTGAAAAATCGCAAAAAATTCTTAAGGTTCTCGATTAAGTTTCGACTCGATTGCAATGCTCGTATTGGACCTCGACGGTCCAATCAAGGGACATTATGAATGATCTCGATAAATGAATAGTAATTTACATAAGTTATTTGTAAATGTTTTTGAATGTTTTGGTAATGCTTTGAAACCCTGTTCTGGCGACGGATACGTACATTTAATGATATCAGAGCTACGGTTTAGTCGATTCTCGGATTTGACGTAGCAAAAATGAGTATAGCTATACATGCCATTATATAAATTGTGATAGTGTGATGACTCCTGATCATTTTAAATGTGTTTTTCATATAGTAATGTCATCCAACCAAGCTAGAGCTGAATCCGAGGAAGCTGAGAGCAATGCTTTAGCTTCAGTTCAAAGAGTTGCGTCTGTGTCTGGTAGTGAAAGGCTCGTGTCTGTGGGCCAAAGTGAGGAGGCAAAACAAGCCTTCTTTTAAATGATGAATGAATGGTTTACACAGTACTTGAGAACAAACCCTATTGTACAATGACCTCTCCCACCTGCTTCCCAATTGATTCTTGAGGTAACACAGAGTGCCAAACCTGTTAAAATTGGTAAGCCTCCGATAGATAAAATGTACAAACATAGGGTGGAAGAATTTAGAGCTACCACAGATGGTGATCCAGAAAGGGCCGTGTTTTGGCTAGAAAATACTATCCGGGTTTTTGATGAATTATCCTATACACCTGCTGAGTGTCTGAAATGCGCAGTATCTCTACTGAAGGATACAGCTTATCATTGGTGGAATACCATAACTTCAGTTGTACCGAGAGAGAATGTTACATGGGAATTCTTCCAGGCTAAATTCAAGAAGAAGTATATCAGTAAGAGATTTATGGATTAGAAAAAGAAAAAATTTCTAGAGCTCATACAAGGTCTAAATATGAACAAAAAGTTTCTCGACTCAGTAAATATGCCAAAGAATGGGTTCTAACCGAGGCTTAGATGATTAAACGCTTTGAAGAGGGTCTAAATAAGGATATCAAATTATTGATTGGAATTCTAAAAATAAGGGAACTTGCAACGTTAGGTGATCGAGCAAACAAAGCTGAGGAATTGAGCAAAGAAAAGAAACAAGCCGAAAGAGAGGCTCGAGTTTTTGGAAAAAGAACTATGAGTAAGTCACAATTATTTGGCTTTAAGAAATTAAAGAAGTATTATGATCGTGTGACCACCTCTACAGGATATTCTGGAAGAGAGCGGGACTCTCAGCGTTCTAACCCGAGGTCTTCATCTCCATCTATGACTAGTGTTACATCCCGAATTAGGGCCTAGTCAGAATAGTGGTTTTGAGACCACAAATCCGAAGTAGAAATAATTATTTTATGATTATTATGAGGTTTATGGTATGATTGCATATTTGAGTGAAAATTTCATGAAGAAATTTTATTGATAAAGTGTCCAATTTGACATTTAGGACTAAATTGCAAAAGTTGCAAAATGTGAGTTCTAAAAGCTTTAAGCATGAAATTGTCATGGATTATTAATTAGAAGTCCTTAAATAGTAATTTTCCCAATTTCTATTTTTAAGGACAAAAATGGGCATGAATAGAAAAATTTTGAAAGAAAGGCCTTAAGGGCATTTTTGTCATTTGGTTAATAAAAGAATAAAAAGGGAAAAATAAGTCAAAATTGTGTCCATCTTCTCCCACCTTGGCCAAAAACCTCAAGGGTTCCATAGCTGGGGTTTCTTCAACTTTCAAGCTTAATAGTAAGTGTATCATAGCCCCATTTTTAATGTTCTTTATGTTTTTGAGATCCTTGAAGCATGAACTAGCTATTTCTACCATTATTTTGAGCTAGGGTTCATGTTCAAAAACTTACCCATGTGTGACATGCATGTATTTTGGTGTTTAATGGAGTAACGTGAAAGTTTGATGCATGATAAACATCTTTTTCTAAATGATTTTTCATGAAAAAAACTAAAAGGACTTGTTTGTAAAACATATAAAAATAGGTGTTAAAAATGTGATTTGATGAAAAATGTAGGTTTTTATAAGAGGGAATATGAATCGGCTAGGCTTGGGTAACAAAGAAATTGGACACATTTCATTTTACGAGCTTAGGGACCAAAGTGTAAATATGTAAAAGTTTAGGGGCAAAATTATAATTTTTCCTAAATATAGTTTTTGGACTGATTTGAATAATGTGATGATTAAATGAGCTGAATTTGCAATTACAGATCAAGAAAAATAGAGTTCGGCCTAGACCAGGGAAAGAACAAGATTTTGGATTAAATCAAATTAATTGCCCATATTTTTGTACCGAGGTAAGTTCATGTGTAAATAATACAATGTTGTATCATGTTTTAATGCTTAATTAATATATGAATTTCTATGTTTAATTGTTACAATGAGTGTATGAATGATACTATGGTCAATGAGAATGACATTGTGAACGAGTTCGACAAAGATGAGACGTCGAGAAAATCCTGTTTGAACCTTAATAATAGTTTAGGATACAAGTGACATGTCACTAGGAACCATGTGATTATGAGCTCATGATATTATGTGTATATGTGACTATGTGAAGCCGGTGCTAGTCATGTATGTCCTACAGTGGCTAGGTAGCCCGGCATATGTTGTGGGTATCCGTTAGCTTGTGTGAGTAGCCTGATTAGTTACGTCCTAACTGTTAGCTTGTGTGAGCAGGCCTGTGATTAGCTCGAGAGTGAGCAATGTGTGATTGTGAAATGAGGTAGCATTTGGCTATGTTCAAAGCACTATGTGCAAGTTTTTCGTGTATCCGATAGTATTCTGAGTGTTCAACGGGTAAACCTATGAGTTATTCGACAAGTAAGTCAATGATAAGGAAATATGACAATGTGTTACGAGTTGGTACAAGTATGTACGATAAAATCATATAAATGAGCTCGGTATGTAATGAAGTTTTGATAAGATTGGAAATGTGTAAGTTATGCCTATGAATTTATGACGACACATATGTAAACTAGGTTATGTCAATGGTATTTATATATATATGATTAAGTTGCTATTTATTTGCATGTGAACTTATTAAGCTTTATGCTTACTCCCTTCTCTTTTCCATTTTCTTATAGCATCACAAAGCTAACTCGGGGATCGAAGGATGTTGGAGACTCGATCACACTATCAACTGGACATTTGAGTATAGATAGTGTCAATATTTTGAGTATGGCATGTATACGGACTTGGTTTTTTGTTATATGTCATATTGGTCTAGCCAAATATGTAGGCTTATGGTAATATTTGATTCGTTTTGTATATGGCCGTGTGATTTGGTTCATATTGATTATTGGGGTTGTAACCCTAATTAATTATGCATGCATGCCATGTGTTAAGTTTGATATGGTTGCTTATGGATGAAATGTGTGATGAGTGGCATAAGTGCTAAATGAATGAATCGTGGCTAATAAGTATGACCAAAGCTATGGTATAATTGAGTAAATTGGAAGTGGGTTTACCAAGGTGAATAAATATGAAATTGGTGTGGAATGCCATATGAAAGCATGATAGATTGGATAGGTGATATGTTGACATTGCAAAGTTATGGATTAATCATGTTTTTGAGTATTTGAGTGACTAAATATACTATGTTGCATGCCATAAAAAATGCATGAGTGAGTAAGCATTTAAGTGTGACAAATGGCTAGGAATATAGCCTCAAAGTTATCCATGCGGGTAGACATACGGGCGTATTTCTAGACCATGTGAGACACACGGTTTGCCCCATGGATGTGTGATTCAATCGTGTGTCCCCAGCATCCTAATTAATGCAAAACAGAATGCCCAATAGTAAACTCATGAGCAGAGACCCAGGCGTGTGTCTCTACTGTGTGAAGGGCACGACCTTAGGACATTGGTGTGTGCCAAGGCCGTGTGAAGTCTACACCTAATTTTGGAATTTAATTCGCCACACGATCTGAGCACACGAGCATGTGCCTTGGCTGTGTGACTCTATGTGTGTTGATGATGTCATAAACATAGAGTTACATGGGCTGAGGACACGGGCATGTCCCAAGCCATACGGGCGTGTGTGACCATACGGTCTACCCACACGTGCGTGTGGCCCTATTTCATGAAAATTTTTCTAAGTTTTTTTAAAGTTCTTAGATTAGTCTCGAACTACTCCCGATGTATGTTTTGGGCCTTGTAGGCCCATATAAGGGACAATTTGCATGTGTATGAATGGTTTTAAATTGAACGAAGTTTTATGGCTGGTTGTGTATGTTTGCTGGTGTTTAAGTCTGGTAATGCTTCCTATCCTATCCCGGTGTCAGACACGGGTAAGGGGTGTTACATTTAGTGGTATCAGAGCTATGGTTTAGTCTGTTCTCAGACTAGCTAGCAAGTGTATTAGTCTAGCTATACATGGCATACATATATTATGATAGTGTAATGACTCTTGACGATTTCGAAATGTGTTTTCATATATTAAATGGATCCGGACAGAGCAATGGTGGATGATGTTAAAAGTAACGCGTCTGCGCCTGCTGAAGAGGCAACGCTGTTTGATAGTATACCCCTACAGTTAGTCAAGGAGAATGAGGCAAGGAATCCTTTCTCCATATGATGGACGCCTGGTATAGGGAGTTCATTTGAACGAACTTGAACGCTCAAGCCCCTCCACCCCAGCCTATTGCTTAGCCTATTCCTGTAGCACCCCAACGTATAGGTCGTATGAGACTGAATAGACCTCCAGTGGATAAAATTCGAAAGCAAGGGGCCGAAGAGTTTTGAGCTAGTAAAGATGATGACACTGAGAGGGCAGAGTTCTGGCTCGAGAATACCCTTAGGGTGTTTGATGAGTTATCATGTACACTTAAGGAATGCATGAAGTGTGTTGTGTCCTTCTTGAGAGACTTGGCTTATCAGTTGTGGAGCACCTTTGTGCTGGTGGTACCAAGGAAAGAATTAGCCGAGAATTTTTCCCAGAAGAATTCTGTAAGAAGTACATTAGTCAGAGGTTTATCGATCAGAAAAGGAAAGAATTCCTCCAGTTAAAATAGGGCCGAATAACGGTGATGGAATATGAGCGTGAGTTTGTGAGACTGAGCAAATACACTCGAGAATGTGTATCGATTGAGGCCATCATTGGCAAAATATTTAAAGATAGATTAAACGAAGACATCTGACTGTTGGTAGGTGTCCTTGAACTAAGAGAATTTGTTGTGCTCGTAGAGAAATCTTGTAAGGTAGAGGAATTGGCTAAAGAGAAGAAAAAAGCTAAGTTAGAGTCTTGAGATTCGAAAAAGAGATAGATGGGTAAATCATTTCAGTCCTCAACTAAGAAACCGAGAGAGTTTAATACTCGATTGGGTGTTTCAATTGGGTTTTCGAACATGAACCATAGGAAACAGTATTTGAGTCATAAGGCTCAAACTACTTTAATAGTGAGTGTGGGTAACGCTCAACCTAATAGACCTAAGTGTCAACATTATGGTAGACATCACCTCGGTGAATGTTGGATGAACAGCCGGGCATGTTTCAAGTGTGGTTAACATGATCATTTTATCAAGGATTGTCTTGAGATAGTTTAAAAGGAAAAAATTTAGAGCGCAAGATTGGGCAATACTACTTCTAGAGGGAGACCAAAAAAGAATTCGGGAAATGAAGCAAGTAATAAGAGTTCACCTAGGGATCCATCTCTGAGACCCGAGGGTAGAGCACCTGCGAGGACTTATTCCATTCACGCTCGCGAAGAGGCTTCATCCCCTGATGTGATTACAAGTACTTTTTCTCTCTACGATACTTCTGTTGTTGCTTTAATTGATTCAGGATCTACCCATTCGCATATATGTGTGAAATTGGTGTCTAGCATGAATATGCCCGTTGAGTCTGCAGAATTTATGATAAAAGTGTCAAACCCTCTAGGCAAGCATGTGATAGTTGACAAAGTATGTAAGAATTGCCCTTTAATGATTAGAGGTCATTGTTTTCCAGCTAATCTCATGCTTTTGCCGTTTGATGAATTTGATATAATACTTGGAATAGATTGGTTGACCATACATGGTGTAGTAGTAAACTGTGGAAGGAAAATCATTGAATTGAAATGTGAAAGTGATGACATTCTTCGAGTTGAATAAGATGAATTGGATAACTTGCCTGTAGTGATTTCTTCAATAACTGATCAGAGATGTATGAGAAAGGATTATAAAGCTTATCTTTCTTTTGTGTTGAATTGAAAATTGAGTCAGTTCTGGTAGTATGCGAATATCCAGATGTGTTTTCGGAAGAGTTGCTCGGGTTGCCTCCATTTAGGGAAGTTGAGTTTGGCATTGAATTAATTCCTGGTACTGCACCTATTTCAATTACTCTGTATAGGATGGCTCTGATGGAGTTAAAAAAGTTAAAAGTCCAGTTACAAGAGTTAACAGATAAAGGTTTCATGAGACCCAGTTATTCTTTGTGGGGCGCACCAGTACTATTTGTGAAAAAGAAAGATGGTTCAATGAGACTATGTATAGACTACCGACAACTCAATAAAGTAACCATAAAAAACAAGTATTCCTTTCCAAAAATTGATAACTTGTTTAACCAATTGAAGGGAGCCACAGTATTTTCCAAGATTGACTTAAGGTTCGATTACTACCAGATAATAGTTAAAGACTCGGATGTACCGAAGACTGCATTTCAGATGAGATATGGTCACTATGAAGTTTTGGTTATGCCTTTTGGTTTAACGAATGCTCCTACGGTATTTATGTATTTACTAACTGTATTTTTCGACCATACTTAGATAAATTTGTGGTTGTTTTTATTGACGATATACTGATTTATTCTCGTAATGAGACCAAGCATGCTGAACACTTGAGAATGATTTTGCAAACCTTGAGAGACAAACAGTTGTATGCTAAATTTAGTAAAAGTGGGTTTTGGCTTCGAGAAGTCAAATTTTTAGGGCATATTGTTTCGGGTGATGGCATTCGAGTAGATTAGAGTAAGATACCGGCTATTGATGAATAGAAACCGCCGAGGAATGTGTCAGAGGTTAGAAGCTTCCTAGGCTTAGCCAATTATTACAGACGGTTTGTTAAAGGATTTCCCATGATTGCTACTCTGATAACGAGATTGTTACAAAAGGATGTCAAGTTCGAATGGACGGAAACATGTCAACAGAGTTTTGAGAAACTAAAGGCATTATTGACTGAGGCTCCAATTTTAGTGCAACCTGAACTGGGAAAAGAATTTATGATTTATAATGATGCATCCTTGAATGGATTGGGTTGTGTACTTATGTAAGAAGGCAAGGTGATAGCTTATGCCTTGAGGTAGTTGAAACCACATGAGAAGAATTATCTGACACACGATTTAGAGAAATGTCATGTGTATACTGACCATAAAATTCTAAAGTACTCGATGACTCAAAAGGATTTGAACTTATGACAACGAAGACGGCTAGATTTGATAAAAGATTATGAGCTAGTGATTGATTATCACCTGGGAAAGGCGAACGTGGTCGCCGATGCTTTGGGTAGGAAATCTTTGTTTTCATTGAGGGCTATGAACACTCAGTTGGCCTTCTCAGATGATGGTTTGATTCTAGCCGAGTTAAGAGCTAGACCAATGTTTCTCCAAGAGATTTATGAAGCTCAGCAAAGTGACTGTGATTTACAAGCCAAAAGAGTCCAATGTGAATCGGGTATGGAATAAGATTTTTGGATTAGTTCCGATGTGCTTGATGTTTTGAGATAGGATTTGTATTCCTAAGAATACCGAGTTGATTCAAAAAATTTTTCTTGAGGGCCATAGTGGTCGTTTGTCTTTGCATCCGGGTAGTACGAAAATGTACAATGACTTGATGAAATTGTATTGGTGGCCGAGTATGAAAAATATATTTTCGAGTTCGTTTTAAGATGCCTGATTTGTCAACGAGTGAAAGCTGAACACCAAGTACCTTTAAGCTTACTTCAGCCTGTGATGGTTCTCGAGTGGAAATGGGACCGTATTACTATGGATTTCGAGACGGGTTTACCTTAGACAGTGAGAAAGAAAGATATTGTATGGGTTATTGTTGATCGATTGAAAAAGTTAGCTCATTTTATATCAATACATATCGACTATTCACTTGATAAGCTAGCCAAGTTGTATATTTCTGAAATAGTGAGGTTACACGGAGTGCCTTTATCGATTATATCGGATAGAGATCCGAGGTTCACTTTGTGATTTTGGAAGAAGTTGCAGGAGGCTTTATGTACAAATTTGAATTTTAGTACCGCTTTCCATCCGCAGACTGATGGTTAGTCTGAGCGAGTAATTCAAATTCTTGAAGATATGTTGCGGTGTTGTGTCCTTGAGTTCCAAGGTAACTGGGAAAAGTATTTACCATTAGTAGAATTTGCCTACAACAACAATTTTCAGTCGAGTTTGAAAATGACACCTTATGAGGCATTGTATGGGCGTAAGTACCAAACACCATTGTATTGGACCGAACTCAAAGAGAATCTGATTCAAAGAGTTGATTAGTTAGAGAAACAAAAAAAAAGTAAAGATAATACGTGATTGTTTGAAAGCCACTTCGGATAGACAGAAATCCTATCCAGATTTGAAACGGAAAGAGATTGAGTTTAAGGTCAGTGATAAGGTATTTTTGATAGTGTCTCCATGGAAAAAGGTTTTGAGAATTGGTAGGAAAGGAAAATTAAGTCCACGCTTTATTGGACCGTATGAGATCACCGAGAGAGTAGGGCCAGTTGCCTATCGGTTAGCATTACCATCCAAATTAGAAAAGATTTATGATGTGTTCCATGCGTCTATGTCGCGCCGATACCGATCTGATCCTTCGCATGTAATTTCACCGACAGAGGTTGAGGTCCGACCAGATATGAATTATGGCGAAGAGCCAATTAAGATTTTGGGCCGGGAAGTCAACAATTGAAAAACAAAAATATTGCCCTTGTGAAAGTTTTATGGCGAAGACATGGGGTTGAAGAAGCTACATGGGAGACCGAGGAAAACATGAGAAACCAATACCCAAATCTTTTCACCGGTAAGATTTCCAGGGATAAAAATCCCTAAAGGGGAGAATTGTAACATCCCTAATTAGGGCCTAGTCAGAATAGTGGTTTCGAGACCACAAATTTGAAGTAGAAATAATTATTTTATGATTATTATGAGGTCTATGATATGATTGCATATTTGTGTGAAAAATTAATGTAGAAATTTTATTGATAAAGTGTCCAATTTGACATTTAGGACTAAATTGCAAAAGTTGCAAAATGTGAGTTTTAGAAGCTTTAAGCATGAAATTATCATGGTTTATTAATTAGAGGTCCTTAAATAGCAATTTGCCCAATTTTATTTTTAAGGACAATAATGGGCATGAATAGGAAAATTTGAGGCCTTAAGGGCATTTTTGTCATTTGGTTAATAAAAGAGTAAAAAGGGAAATATATGTCAAAATTGAGTCCATCTTCTCCCACCTTGGACGAAAATCTCAAAGGTTCCATAGCTAGGGTTTCTTCAACTTTCAAGCTAAATAGTAAGTGTATCATAGCCCCGTTTTTAACGTTCTCTATGTTTTTGAGATCCTTGAAGCATGAACTAGCTATTTCTACCATTATTTTAAGCTAAGGCCCATGTTCAAAAACTTACCCATGTGTGACATGCATGTATTTTGGTGTTTAATGGAGGAATGTGAAAGTTTGATGCATGATAAACATCTTTTCTAAGTTATTTTTCATGAAAACACCTATTAGGACTTGTTTATAAAACATGTAAAAATAGGTGTTAAAAATGTGATTTGATGAAAAATGTAGGTTGTTATAAGAGGGAATATGAATCGGCTAGGCTTGGGTAACAAAGAAATTGGACACATTTCATTTTACGAGCATAGGGACAAAAGTGTAAATATGTAAAAATTTAGGGGTAAAACTATAATATTGCCTAAATATAGTTTTTAGACTAATTTGAATAATTTGATGAGTAAATGAGCTGAATTTGCTATTATTGATCAAGAAAAACGGAGTCTGGACCTAGACCGAGGAAAGAATAAGATTTTGGACTAAATCGAATTAACTGTCCATATTTTGTACCGAGGTAAGTTCATGTGTAAATAATGCAGTGTTGTATCATGTTTTAATGCTTAATTAATGTATGAATTTGTAACACCCCGAACCCGAGACCATCGCCGGTGTCGGACACGAGGGGTTAACAAGCCAAGTTCACATATTTTGCCCCCCAATTTGACATTTCCAGTCAGGCTGGAAAACTGCGTC
Organism: Gossypium arboreum; assembly: GCF_025698485.1. Lineage (NCBI taxonomy): Eukaryota > Viridiplantae > Streptophyta > Magnoliopsida > Malvales > Malvaceae > Gossypium > Gossypium arboreum. Next base: position 59,970,125 of record NC_069076.1, on the reverse strand, counting down.
ACCGTCGCCTTAAAAATCATATCTCGAGTTTCAAAACTCGGAAACTGGTTTCGTAAATTTTCCCTAAATTTAGACTCATATATCCATCCATGGATTTATTTCTAGAATCTTTCGTCAGGCCAATTGGTACAGTTTATTAGTTAAAATCACCCATGTTACAGGGATCGACTGCTCTGACCTTTGTGCGTTATAACTTAAATATATCTCTGTACAGGGATTTAATACTGGTGTCGTTTGTTTCTAATGAAACTAGACTCAAAATGGAATCTGTACATATAAGGCATGACTCCTAATTCTTTCTGAATAATTTATAGTAAATTTTTAAAGTTGCAACAGGGGACCCAGAAACCGTTCTGGCCCTGTCTCACAATAGCTTTAATATCTCTTAACATGTAACTCCTATGACCATTTCGTTTCTTCCATATGAAAATAGACTCATCAAGGTTGATTTACATAGCTTATTCACTATTTAATACTATTCCTACAAATTTTGGTGATTTTTCACATTCACGTCACTGCAGCTGGCAGCATCTGTTTTAAGGTAGGTCTTACCTATTTTGTAGTCTCCATGAACCAACTAGTCTTGCCATACATAGGTTCATATATGATCATTTTAACCATACCAATGGCTGATCATGTGACCAACATTCCCATCTCCAATCCATAATCACATCATGACACCATATATATATATACAAACCGCAAATAGTCTAAGTTCAGACTTCACTTTTACGAGCCATTTTCGCATGGTCAGACGCATATACATCACAAAGATATTTAAACCAACAAGGGTAGTCCTATACATGCCATTTCAAAGTTCAACCAAAATTTATACCAAAATAGAGGCGTTGATAGTGTGGATGACTTCGACTTTAATGATCCCGAATCCGATTGCTATCGAGCGTAATCTATAAAACAGAGAGCCAAAGCAACGGGGTAAGCATTTTTATGCTTAGTAAGTCTCAAGGAATAAAATCAACTTTAATTTAAGCAATACATTCACATAACCAAATGCATCATTTCATTAATACACATTCTCATAATCATTCTTACTTCACACTTCATCATTATATACTTTCACAAAGTAACAACCATTCCAATAGCTGAAATTCGTTAGTCGATTGAGCGAATGTTGCTCAAATATGTCGACTTTCCAATGCACATATAAACGTACCTTATTCTTTGGGCTTTTCGAGCGTACTAATTGAATTTATTACAGCAACCAACACTCACCTCCAGCCCAAGCTTCTTCGGAATACAACCGGATATAACCACGTGTGACAGCCCAAAATTGACCCTAGTCGGAATGTGGTTTCGGGACCACAAAACCGAGGCATAAAAATAATTTAAAATTTATTTTGATGCCTATAATATGTGTATGCTCATGTATGACATTTTTTGATGATTGATTTAGTGTTATAAAGGTGAATTTCACTAGAAAGGACTTAGTAGTGAACTTTGAAAGTACGATAGGGAAATGTGTGATGACTAATTAAAGCATGCATGCAAAACAATGGACTTGCATGTCAAATTCCCTTTTATAGGTGGTGGCGGCCATGACCAAGAATATGGGCTAAACATGTCATGAAACATGTTTTGTTGGGCATTAGGGAGAAATAATAAACAAATAAGCATGGGTAAGAAAAGAATGAAAAAAAATGTGTGTGTGAGTGTGGTATCTCCCCATTGCCGTGAGTTGTAAAGGAAGAAAGAAAAAATTTGTTCATCCTTTCTTTGAGCCAAAACTAAGGGGAAGAAGAGATTTTGCTTCATTTTATTTGTTTAGAAGAGATCTAGAAGGAGATTTGGCTAAACTTGCACCAAGATTAAGGTATGTATGAGGTTGTGTCATGAGATTCATGCATGTTTTAGTTGCCAACTTGATGTTCATGTTAGCCATGGTTCAAATCCTTGTTATGCCATGGAAGTGGTATTTGGTCAAAGTTGATATTGTGATAAAGCCATTGCATGCTAAGTGTGAAGCTTGATGATGATGCATGCAATGATGGATTGTCTACTCTTGAAATTTCTTTGTAGCCATCTTGAGTAAGACATTGAGTTTTCTTTTGTTTAACCATGATTGAAGTTGAAAGGGGCATGATTGTGATGTATTCGGCCATGATGCATTCATGAGCATGGTTCATGCTTCTTGCATGTTAGTTAAAATTTGTGTTTTGGATGGCTAGGGACACCTTGAAATTCGGCCATGCACATATATGTATATATATGTTTGCACATGATGTTTTGGTTATGAAGTAAGTGATGAATATGTTTGTTTAAAGAAGAAAATGTTGAAGAATGCTTGTGAAATTGCAAGTACATTCGGCCTAGTACACATATGATGTGGAAATCTTGGAATTTATTGTTGAATTGGTGCAAGTATGACTAAGTATATTCGGCCTTAGGTAGCCTATTGATGGCCTTAGCTTTTCCTTGATGCTTGAATGAATTGTATTGAATTGCTTGATGTAGTATAAAATGTGCATGACCATTGTGTATTCAAGCTAAAGGGTGGCCATATGACCATTTAAACTCCTTGTCATATTCGGCCATAAGCTAGCATAATGAGGTTTTAATAAATTGAATTTGTTTGAATTAGCTCAAGAGCTTAGAGGGCCACAATTGGACAAGGGGAAGGAAAAAGTGATCGAATAGCCGTAAAAGCCGTTCGACAACATCCGAGGTAAGTCCTCAAGAAGTGACCCTACTTGAATTATGTGAAATGAAATATGGATGTGTAATGATTATCGATTTATGTGTGTATGAGTATTTGAATGATACCCGGGCTAAGTCCCAAGGCGATTATGCTAGTGATTACCTTTGTGTTTGAGCCTTAGTAACGAAAATGAAACATGAATGTCTAATGATTATTGATGTATGTGTGCATGAGCAATTGAATGATATCCGGCTAAGTCCCAAGACATTTATGTTGAAATTATATCCGGTTAAGACCAAGGCAATTGTGCTAGTGGCTACATCCGGCTAAGACCAAGGCATTCGTATGAAGTCGTTCTATCCGGCTAAGACCAAGGCATTCGTGCACGTGGTTATATCCGGTTGTATTCAAGAAGCTTGGGCTGGAGGTGAGTGTTGGTGCTGTAATAAATTCCATTAGTACGCTCGAAAAGCCCAAAGAATAAGGTATGATTATATGTGCATTGGAAAAGTCGACATGCTTGAGCAACATTCGCTCAATCGACTAACGAATTTCAGCTATTGAATTGGTTGATACCCTGTGAAAGTATATAATGATGAAGTGTGAAGTAAGAATGATTATGTGAATGTGTATTAATGAAATGATGCATTTGGCTATGTGAATGTATTGCTTTAATTAAAGCTGATTTTATTCCTTGAGTTTCTCGCCTTGGGGTGCGCTAGTGTTGTTCGTGAAGAAGAAGGATGGAACCATGCGGCTGTGCATCGACTATCGTCAGCTTAATAAAGCGACGATAAAGAAAAAATATCCGTTACCACGTATCGATGACTTGTTCGATCAACTGAAGGGAGCCTCAGTGTTCTCGAAAATAGATTTGAGATCGGGCTATTATCAATTCCAAATCCGAGATTCGGACGTACCCAAGACTGCCTTCAGAACGAGATATGGTCACTATGAGTTCCTAGTGATGCCGTTTGGGCTCACTAATGCCCCTGCGGTATTTATGGATTTAATAAATCGGATCTTCAGACCATATTTGGATCGATTCGTAGTCGTGTTCATTAATGACATCTTGGTCTATTCAAGAAATGAGATCGAACATCTTGAACACTGCGGTTAGTGCCGCAAATTTTACGGATAAGCAATTATATGCTAAGTTCAGCAAGGGTGAGTTCGGTTAAGAGAGGTTAGCTTCTTGGGTCATGTGGTATCTCATCGGTATTCGAGTCGACCGAATAAAATTTCAGCCATACTTAATTGGAAGCCTCAGAAATATTACTGAGGTTCGAGCTTTTTGGGGCTTGCTTGGTTATTACCGACGATTTGTAAAGGTTTCTCAACGATAGCCACACCGATGACGGTTACTCCAAAAGGATGTTAAGTTCGAATGGACGGAGAAATGCCAAAAAGTTTCGATCAATCAAGACTTATTTGATGAAGCCCCAATTCTAGTGCAACCCGAATCGGCAAAGAGTTTGTCATCTATAGTGACGCCTCCTCCTTGGGTTAGGTTGCGTATTGATGCAAGAAGGTCGAGTTGTGGCCTATCGTCGAGGCAATTGAAGCCACACGAGAAAAAATTATCCGACCCATGATCTCGAATTGGCGCCATCGTGTTCGCCTTAAAGATTTGGCGACATTACTTATTTGGTGAAAGGTGCCATGTGTACTCGGATCACAAAAGTCTCAAATATTTGATGACCCAAAGAGACTTAAATCTGCGACAAAGATGTTGGCTTGAACTGTTAAAGGATTATGAGCTGGTCATTGACTATCACCCCGGAAAGGCGAATGTGGTTGCGGATGCCTTGAGTCGTAAATCATTATTCGCTTTACGAGCGATGAACGTGCACTTGTCTGTTCGATCCGATAGTGTGTTAGTAGCTGAATTGAAAGCCAAACCACTATTGATACCTCAAATTCGAGAAGCTCAGAAAGTCGACGACGAGTTGGCTGCAAAACGGGCTGAGTGTGTTCCGAACAAGGACTCGGAATTTCAAATCGATGATGACGATTGTTGGAGGTTCAAAAGTCGTCTGTGTGTTCCAAAGAATTCGGAACTCATTTCGATAATTCTGAATGAAGCCCATTGTAGCCGAATGGCAATCCACCCGGGGAGTACGAAGATGTACAATGATTTGAAACGTCGGTTTTGGTGGCATGGTATGAAGCGAGACATCTCCGACTTTGTTTCGAGATGTTTAATATGTCAACAAGTGAAAGCGGAACATCAGGTGCCTTCAGGATTACTTCAGCCAATCACGATACCCGAGTGGAAATGGGATCGAGTCACAATGGACTTTGTATCCGGACTGCCATTGTCAGGAGGTAAGAAGGATGCGGTTTGGGTCGTGGTAGATCGATTGACTAAGTCTGCTCACTTTGTCCCCGTGACGCACGGATTTTCAATGGACAAATTAGCCGAATCGTGACGCTTCTCAGTTGTGAGATTACACGGGTGCCTATTTCCATCGTGTCGAATAGAGATCCGAGATTTACCTCGCGATTTTGGAAAAAGTTGCAAGAAGTTTTGGGTACCAAGTTGCATTTCAAAGACCGCTTTTCACCCCAAACCGATGGTCAATCCGAGTGGATAATTCGGATACTTGAGGATATGGTAAGATGTTGCGTCCTCGAGTTTAGTGGTTCATGGGAGCGGTATTTGCCGTTGATTGAATTCGCTTACAACAACAACTTTCAATCAAGTATTAAGATGGCACCTCTACGAGGCCTTGTACGATCGTAAATGCCGTACACCATTGATTTGGACCGAGCTTGGTGAAAGCAAGATTTTCGTGGTGGATTTGATTAGAGATGCTGAATAGAAAGTGAAAGTAATCTGTGAAAGTCTGAAGATAGCCTCCGATCGTCAGAAGTCGTACGCGGACCTGAAGCGTAAGGATATCGAGTATTAGGTGGGTGACAAAGTGTTTCTCAAGGTATCGCCTTGGAAAAAGATACTCGATTCGGTAGTAAGGGCAAGTTGAGCCCGAGGTTCGTTGGGCCATATGAGATATCCGGCGAGTCGGTCCAATGGCATATCGTTTGATTTTGCCCCTGAACTTGAAAAGGTTCACGATGTCTTTCACGCTTCGATGCTTCGACGCTATAGATCCGATCCATCGCACGTGATTAGTCCATCAGAAATCAAAATTCAAGCTAATATGAGTTATGAGGAAGAACCGATTCGTATCCTATCACGAGAAGTGAAAGAGTTGCGAAACAAGCGGGTTCCGCTAGTAAAAGTGTTATGGCTCAAGCTCGGGATAGAAGAAGCTACTTGGGAGACCGAGAACTCTATGAAAGAGCGATATCCAAACCTATTTACCGGTAAGATTTTCGGGGACGAAAATTTCTTAAGTGGGGGAGAGTTGTGACAGCCCAAAATTGACCCTAGTCGAAAGGTGGTCTCGGGACCACAAAATCGAGGCATAAAAATAATTTAAAATTTATTTCGATGCCTATAATATGTGTGTATTCATGTATGACATTTTTTGATGATTGATTTAGTGTTATAAAAGTGAATTTCACTAGAAAGGACCTAGTAGTGAACTTTGAAAGTATGATGGGGAAATGTGTGATGACTAATTAAAGCATGCATGCAAAATAATGGACTTGCATGTCAAATTCCCCTTTGTACAAGTGATGGCCGGCCATGACAAAGAGATATGGGCTAATCATGTCATGAAACATGTTTTGTTGGGCATTAGGGAGAAATAATAAACAAATAAGCATGGGTAAGAAAAGAATGAAAAAAAAATGTGTGTGAGTGTGGTAATCCCCCTTGCCGTGAGTTGAGAAAGAAGGAAGAAAAAATTTGTTGTGTTCATCCTTTCTCATCTTTTGGCCGAAAATCATAAGGAGGAAGAAAGAGGATTTTTGCTTCATGCTTGGTTTAGAAGAGATCTAGAAGGTGATTTGGCTAAATTGGCATCAAGATTAAGGTATGTATGAGGTTGTGTTAGGAGTTTCATGCATGTTTTGGTTGCTAACTTGATGTGCATGTTAGCCATGGCTCAAATCTTTGTTATGCCATGGAAATGGTATTTGGCCAAAGTTGTTATGGTGATAAAGCCATTGCATGCTAAGTGTGAAGCTTGATGATGATGCATGCAATGATGGATTGTCTGCTCATGAGTAAGATTTTGAGTTTTCTTTTGTTTAACCATGATTGAAGTTGAAAAGGGGCATGATTGTCATATTCGCCATGATGCATTCATGAGCATGGTTCATGCTTCTTGCATGTTAGTTAAAATTTGTGTTTTGGATGGCTATGGACACCTTGAAATTCGCCATGCTCATATATGTATATATATGTTTGCACATGATGTTATGGTTGTGAACTAAGTGATGAATATGTTTGTTTAAAGAAGAAGATGTTGAAGAATGATTGTGAAATTGCAAGCACATTCGCCTAGCACACATATGAGTGCTTGATGCTATAATATAAGTTTTGAGCTACAATATGCAAAGCATTAACTAGTAAAATGCATGCTGTTTTTGTGAGGTATTAAGTGCATAATTGGCCTCAACATGGACATGAATATTCGCCTTGGGTAGCCTATTGAAGGCCTTAGCTTTTCCTTGATGCTCGAATGAATTGTATTGAATTGCTTGATGTAGTATAAAATGTGCATGACCATTGTGTATTCAAGCTAAAGGGTGGCCATATGACCATTTAAACTCCTTGTCATATTCGGCCATAAGCTAGCACAATGAGGTTTTAATAAATTGAATTTGTTTGAATTAGCTCAAGAGCTTAGAGGGCCACAATTGGACAAGGGGAAGGAAAAAGTGATCGAATAGCCGTAAAAGCCGTTCGACAACATCCGAGGTAAGTCCTCAAGAAGTGACCTTAATTGAATTATGTGGAATGAAATATGGATGTATTGATTATTGATTTATGTGTGTATGAGTATTCGAATGATACCCGGGCTAAGTCCCGAAGGCGATTATGCTAATGATTATAATTGTGTTTGAGCCTTAGTAACTGAAAATGAAATATGTATGTCCAATGATTATTGATGTATGTGTGCATGAGAAATTGAATGATATCCGGGCTAAGCCCGAAGACAATTATGCTGGAAATTATAACCGGTTAAGACCAAGGCAATGGTGCTAGTGGCTATATCCGGGCTAAGACCAAGGCATTCGTGCGAGTCATTCTATCCGGGCTAAGACCAAGGCATTTGTGCAATCGTGATATCCGGGTTAAGTCCGTAGGCCTTGGTGTGGGTTACCATATCCGGGCTATGTCCCAAGGCGTTTGAGCAGTAGCTATATCCGGTTAAGCTCAAAGGTATGTGATTTGAAAATTATAAGCTTGCTGGAAAATTTCAGCTAATACACTTGTGAAATTTCCCAATAACAAGGTAAGTGTGGTGTGTGCTTTGCGCTAGGAGTAAGAGTGTATGCATATCCGCTCCTATGATGGAACGAGTTATCGGCCTTAACGAAGCCATTATTTGTGTATGAACCTAAGAGTTGGGATGGTGAAGTAAGTATGATTATGTGAGCGTGTATTAGTGAAATGATGTATTTGGTTATGAGAATGTAATGCTTTAATTAAAGCTGATTTTATTCCTTGAGACTTACTAAGCATAAAAATGCTTACCCGTTGCTTTGGCTCTCTGTCTTATAGATTTTGCTCGATAGCAATCGGATTCGGGATCATTAAAGTCGAATTCATCCACACTATCAACGCCTCTATTTTGGTATAAATTTTGGTTGAACTTTGAAATGGCATGTATAGGACTACCCCTTGTTGGTTTAAAAATGTGGTGATGTATATGTATGCGGCCATGCAAAACGGCTCGTAAAAGTGAAGAATGAACTTAGACTATTTGCGGTTTGTATATATATATATGGTGTCATGATGTGACTATGAATTGGAAATGGGAATGTTGGTCACATGATCAGCCATTGGTATGGTTAAAATGATCATATATGAACTTATGTATGGCAAGACTAGTTGGTTCATGGAGACTACAAAATAGGTAAGACCTACCTTAAAAGCAGATCTTGCCAAACTGCAGTGGCGTGAATGTGAAAAATCACCAAAATTTGTAGGAATGGTATTAAATAGTGAATAAGCTATGTAAATGAGCCTTGATGAGTCTATTTTCATATGGAAGAAATGAAATGGTCATAGGAGTTACTTGTTAAGAGATATTAAAGCTGAATGGTTTCTGGGTCCCCTGTCGCAACTTTAAAAATTTACTATAAATTATCCAGAAAGAATTAGGAGTCATGCCTTATATTTACAGATTCCATTTTGAGTCTAGTTTCATTAGAAACAAACGACACCAGTATTAAAGCCCTGTACAGAGAGATATTCAAGTTATACCGCGCGAAGGTCAAAGCAGTCGAGCCCTGTAACATGGGTGACTTTAACTAATAAACTGTACCAATTGGCCCGACCAAAAATTCTAGAAATAAATCCATGGATGGATATATGAGTCTAAATTCAGGGAAAATTTACGAAACCAGTTTCCGAGTTTTTAAACTCGAGATATGATTTTTAAGGCGACGGTGACGTAGTTTTCCAGCCTGACTGGTAATGTCAAATTGGTGGACAAAACATGTGGACTTGGCTTGTTAACCCCTCGTGTCCGACACCGGCGATGGTCTCGGGATCGGGGTGTTACAGTTGTAAAGGAAGAAAGAAAAAAATTTGTTCATCCTTTCTTTGAGCCAAAACTAAGGGGGAAGAAGAGATTTTTGCTTCATTTTATTTGTTTAGAAGAGATCTAGAAGGAGATTTGGCTAAACTTGCACCAAGATTAAGGTATGTATGAGGTTGTGTCATGAGATTCATGCATGTTTTAGTTGCCAACTTGATGTTCATGTTACCCATGGTTCAAATCCTTGTTATGCCATGGAAGTGGTATTTGGTCAAAGTTGATATTGTGATAAAGCCATTGCATGCTAAGTGTGAAGCTTGATGATGATGCATGCAATGATGGATTGTCTACTCTTGAAATTTCTTTGTAGCCATCTTGAGTAAGACATTGAGTTTTCTTTTGTTTAACCATGATTGAAGTTGAAAGGGCATGATTGTGATGTATTCGCCATGATGCATTCATGAGCATGGTTCATGCTTCTTGCATGTTAGTTAAAATTTGTGTTTTGGATGGCTAGGGACACCTTGAAATTGACCATGCACATATATGTATATATATGTTTGCACATGATGTTTTGGTTATGAAGTAAGTGATGAATATGTTTGTTTAAAGAAGAAAATGTTGAAGAATGCTTGTGAAATTGCAAGTACATTCGGCCTAGTACACATACGATGTGGAAATCTTGGAATTTATTGTTGAATTGGTGCAAGTATGACTAAGTATATTCGGCCTTAGGTAGCCTATTGATGGCCTTAGCTTTTCCTTGATGCTTGAATGAATTGTATTGAATTGCTTGATGTAGTATAAAATGTGCATGACCATTGTGTATTCAAGCTAAAGGGTGGCCATATGACCATTTAAACTCCTTGTCATATTCGCCATAAGCTAGCATAATGAGGTTTTAATAAATTGAATTTGTTTGAATTAGCTCAAGAGCTTAGAGGGCCACAATTGGACAAGGGGAAGGAAAAAGTGATCGAATAGCCGTAAAAGCCGTTCGACAACATCCGAGGTAAGTCCTCAAGAAGTGACCCTACTTGAATTATGTGAAATGAAATATGGATGTGTAATGATTATCGATTTATGTGTGTATGAGTATTTGAATGATACCCGGGCTAAGTCCCGAAGGCGATTATGCTAGTGATTACCTTTGTGTTTGAGCCTTAGTAACGAAAATGAAACATGAATGTCTAATGATTATTGATGTATGTGTGCATGAGCAATTGAATGATATCCGGGCTAAGTCCCGAAGACATTTATGCTGGAAATTATATCCGGGTTAAGACCCGAAGGCAATTGTGCTAGTGGCTACATCCGGGCTAAGACCCGAAGGCATTCGTGCGAGTCGTTCTATCCGGGCTAAGACCCGAAGGCATTCGTGCACGTGGTTATATCCGGTTGTATTCCGAAGAAGCTTGGGCTGGAGGTGAGTGTTGGCTGCTGTAATAAATTCCATTAGTACGCTCGAAAAGCCCAAAGAATAAGGTATGATTATATGTGCATTGGAAAAGTCGACATGCTTGAGCAACATTCGCTCAATCGACTAACGAATTTCAGCTATTGAATTGGTTGATACCCTATGAAAGTATATAATGATGAAGTGTGAAGTAAGAATGATTATGTGAATGTGTATTAATGAAATGATGCATTTGGCTATGTGAATGTATTGCTTTAATTAAAGCTGATTTTATTCCTTGAGACTTACTAAGCATAAAAATGCTTACCCCGTTGCTTTGGCTCTCTGTTTTATAGATTTTGCTCGATAGCAATCGGATTCGGGATCATTAAAGTCGAAGTCATCTACACTATCAAAGCCTCCATTTTGGTATAATTTTTGGTTGAACTTTGAAATGGCATGTATAGGACTACCCCTTGTTGGTTCAATTGTGTTGTGATGTATATGTGTACGGCCATGCGAAAATGGCTCGTAAAAGTGAAGTACGAACTTAGACTATTTGCGGTTTGTATATATATATATATATAGTGTCATGATGTGATTATGGATTGGAAATGGGAGTGTTGGTCACATGATCAGCCATTGGTATGGTTAAAATGATCATATGTGAACCTATGTATGGCAAGACTAGTTGGTTCATGGAGACTACAAAATAGGTAAGACCTACCTTAAAACAGATGCTGCCAGCTGCAGTGACGTGAATGTGAAAAATCACCAAAATTTGTAGGAATGGTATTAAATAGTGAATAAGCTATGTAAATGAACCTTGATGAGTCTACTTTCATATGGAAGAAACGAAACGGTCATAGGAGTCACATGTTAAGAGATATTAAAGCTTTCGTGAGACAGGGCCAGAACGGTTTCTGGGTCCCCTGTTGCAACTTTAAAAATTTACTATAAATTATCCAGAAATAATTAGGAGTCATGCCTTATATGTACAGATTCCATCTTGAGTCTAGTTTCATTAGAAACAAACGGAACCAGTATTAAAGCCCTGTACAGAGATATATTCAAGTTGTAACGCGCGGAGGTCAGAGCAGTCAATCCATGTAACATGGGTGACTTTAACTAATAAACTGTACCAATTGGCCCGACCAAAAATTCTAGAAATAAATCCATGGATGGATATATGAGTCTAAATTCAGAGAAAATTTACGAAACCAGTTTCCGAGTTTTGAAACTCGAGATATGATTTTTAAGACGACGGTGACGCAGTTTTCCAGCCTGACTGGAAATGTCAATTGGTGGGCGAAATATGTGGATTTGGCTTGTTAACCCCTCGTGTCCGACACCGGCGATGGTCTCGGGTTCGGGGTGTTACACCACCTGCACGAATGCCTTCGGGTCTTAGCCCGGATGTAGCCACTAGCCCAATTGCCTTCGGGTCTTAACCCGGATATAATTTCAAGCATAATTGTCTTGGGGCTTAGCCCGTATCATTCAATTTCTCATGCACACATACATCAATAATCATTGGACATACATATTTCATTTTCGTTACTAAGGCTCAAACACAATTATAATCACTAGCATAATCGCCTTCGGGACTTATCCCGGGTATCATTCGAATACTCATACCCACATAAATCAATAATCAATACATCCATATTTCATTCCACATAATTCAATTAAGGTCACTTCTTGAGGACTTACCTCGGATGTTGTCGAATGGCTTTTACGGCTATTCGATCACTTTTTCCTTCCCCTTGTCCAATTGTGGCCCTCTAAGCTCTTGAGCTAATTCAAACAAATTTAATTTATTAAAACCTCATTGTGCTAGCTTATGGCCGAATATGACAAGGAGTTTAAATGGTCAAATGGCCACCCTTTAGCTTGAATACACAATGGTCATGCACATTTTATACTACATCAAGCAATTCAATACAATTCATTCGGGCATCAAGGAAAAGCTAAGGCCTTCAATAGGCTACCTAAGGCGAATATACATGTCCATGTTGAGGCCAATTATGCACTTAATACCACACAAAAACAGCATGCATTTTACTAGTTAATGCTTTGCATGTTGTAGCTCAAAACTTATAATATAGCATCAAGCACTCATATGTGTGCTAGGCGAATGTGCTTGCAATTTCACAAGCATTCTTCAACATCTTCTTCTTTAAACAAACATATTCATCACTTACTTCATAGCCAAAACATCATGTGCAAACATATATATACATATATGAGCATGGCGAATTTCAAGGTGTCCATAGCCATCTAAAACACAAATTTTAACTAACATGCAAGAAGCATGAACCATGCTCATGAATGCATCATGGCGAATACATATAATCATGCCCTTTTATCTTCAATCATGGCTAAACAAAAGAAAACTCAAAGTCTTACTCAAGATGGCTACAAAGAAATTTCAAGAGTAGACAATCCATCATTGCATGCATCATCATCAAGCTTCACACTTAACATGCAATGGCTTTATCACAATACCAACCTTGACCAAATACCACTTCCATGGCATAACAAGGATTTGAACCATGGCTAACATGAACATCAAGTTGGCAACTAAAACATGCATGAATCTCATGACACAACCTCATACATACCTCAATCTTGATGCAAGTTTAGCCAAATATCCTTCTAGATCTCTTCTAAACAAAGGAAATGAAGCAAAAATCTCTTCTTCTTCTTAGTATTTTTGGCCAAAAGGAGAGAACAAGGATGAACAAATTTTTTTTATCTCTTCTTGGTTGCACGGCAATGGGGAATGCTACTCTCTCACACATTTTTTTTTTCATTCTTTTCTTACCCATGCTTATTTGTTTATTATTTCTCCCTAATGCCCAACAAAACATGTTTCATGACATGTTTAGCCCATATCTCTTTGTCATGGTCGGCCATCACTTGTAAAAGGGAATTTGACATGCAAGTCCATTATTTTGCATGCATGCTTTAATTAGTCATCACACATTTCCTATCGTACTTTCAAAGTTCACTATCGAGTCCTTTCTTGTGGAATTCACCTTTATAACACTAAATCAATCATCATAAAATGTCATACATGAGCACACACATATTATAGGCATCAAAATAAATTTTAATTATTTTTATGCCTCGGTTTTGTGGTCCCGAAACCACATTCGACTAGGGTCAATTTTGGGCTGTCACAACTCTCCCCACTTAAGAAATTTTCGTCCCAAAATCTTACCGTAAATAGGTTTGGATATCGCTCTTTCATAGAGTTCTCGGTCTCCCAAGTAGCTTCTTCTATCCTCGTGCTTGAGCCATAACACTTTCACTAGCGGAACCCGCTTGTTTCGCAACTCTTTCACTTCTCGTGATAGGATACGAATCGGTTCTTCCTCATAACTCATATTAGCTTGAATTTCAATTTCGATGGACTAATCACGTGCGATGGATCGGATCTATAGCGTCAAGCATCGAAACATGAAAGACATCGTGAACCTTTTGAGTTCAGGGGCAAAATCAAACGATATGCCATCGGACCGACTCGCTTCGGATATCTCATATGGCCCAATGAACCTCGGGCTCAGCTTGCCCTTACGGCAGAATCGAGTATCTTTTTCCAAGGCGATACCTTGAGAAACACTTTATCACCCACCGATACTCGATATCCTTACGCTTCAGATCCGCGTCGACTTCGACGATCGGAGGCTATCTTCGACTTTCACGGATTACTTTCACTTTCTGCTCAGATCTCTAATCAAATCCACCGAAAATCTTGCTTTCACCAAGCTCACCAAAACAATGGTGTACGGCATTTACGACCGCATAAGGCCTCGTAGGGTGCCATCTTAATACTCGATTGAAAGTCGTTGTTGTGCGAATTCAATCAATGGAAAATACCGTTCCCATGAACCACTAAACTCGAGGACGCAACATCTCAACATATCCTCAAGTATCCGAATTATCCGCCGGATTGACCATCGGTTTGGGGTGAAAGGCGGTGCTAAAATGCAACTTGGTACCCAAAGCTTCTTGCAACTTTTTCCAAAATCGCGAGGTAAATCTCGAGATCTCTATCCGACACGATGGAAATAGGCACCCGTGTAATCTCACAACCGAGAAACGTACAATTTGGCTAATTTGTCCATTGAAAAATCCGTGCGTCGACGGGACAAAGTGGGCCGACTTAGTCAATCTATCTACCATGACCCAAACCGCATCCTTCTTACTTGTCGACAATGGCGGTCCGGATACAAATTCCATTGTGACTCGATCCCATTTCCACTCGGTATCGTGATTGGTGAAGTAATCTCAAGGCACCGATGTTCCGCTTTCACTTGTTGACATATTAAACATCTCAAACAAAGTCGGAGATGTCTCGCTTCATACCATGCCACCAAAACCGGCGTTTCAAATCATTGTACGCCTTCAGACTCCCGGTGGATTGCCATTCGGCTACAATGGGCTTCATTCAAAATTATCGAAATGAGTTCAATTCTTTGGAACACACGACGACTTCGAACCTCAAACAATCGTCATCATCGATTTGAAATTCGAGTCCTTGTTCGTAACACACTCATTTCGCTTTGCGCCAACTCGTCGTCGACTTTCTCGAGCTTCTCGAATTTGATGTATCAATAATGTTTTGGCTTTCAATTCAGCTACTAACACACTATCGGATCGAATGCATAAAGTGCACGCTCATCGTCAGAAGCGAATAATGATTTACGACTCAAGGCATCCGCAACCATATTTGCCTTTCCCGTGATAGTCAATGACCAGCTCGTAATCCTTTAACAGCTCGAGCCAACGCCTTTGTCGCAGATTTAAGTCTCTTTGGGTCATCAAATATTTGAGACTTTTGTGATCCGAGTACACATGGCACCTTTCACCAAATAAGTAATGTCGCCAAATCTTTAAGGCGAACACGATGGCGGCTAATTCGAGATCATGAGTCGGATAATTTTTCTCATGTGGCTTTAATTGCCTCGACGATAGGCCACAACTCGACCTTCTTGCATCAATACACAACCTAACCCAAGTAGGGAGGCGTCGCTATAGATGACAAACTCTTTGCGGACTCGGGTTGCACTAGAATTGGGGCTTCACCAAATAAGTTTTCATTGATCGAAACTTTTTGGCATTTCTCCGTCCATTCAACTTAACATCCTTTCGAGTAGCTTCGTCATCGACGTGGCTATCGTTGAGAAACCTTTACAAATCGTTGGTAATAACCTAAGCCCCAAAAAGCTCGAACGTCATTAATATTTCTGAGGCTTCCAATTAAGTATGGCTGAAATTTTATTCGGTCGACTCGAATACCGATGCGAATACCACATGACCCAAGAAGCTAACCTCTCTTAACCGTAACTCACACTTGCTGAACTTAGCATATAATTGCTTATCCCGTAAAATTTGCAAAGACTAATCGCAGTGTTCAAAGATGTTCGGTCTCATTTCTTGAATAGACCAAGATGTCATCAATGAACACGACTACGAATCGATCCAAATATGGTCTCAAGATTCGATTCATTAAATCCATAAATACCGCAGGGCATTAGTGAGCCCAAACGGCATCACTAGGAACTCATAGTGACCATATCTCGCTCAAGGCGCGGTCTTGGGTACGTCCGAATCTCGGATTCGCAATTGATAATAGCCCGATCTCAAATCTATTTTTGAGAACACTGAGGCTCCCTTCAGTTGATCGAACAAGTTATCGATACGTGGTAACGGACATTTGTTCTTTATCGTCGCTTTATTAAGCTGACGATAGTCGATGCACAGCCGCATGGTTCCATCCTTCTTTTTCATAAACAACACTGGCGCACCCCAAGGCGAACAACTCGGGCGAGCAAAACCTCTATCCACCAATTCTTGCAACGAGCTTTCAACTCCTTTAATTACATTGGTGCCATACGATACGGAGCTATCGAAATTGGAGTGGTACCGGTACCAATTCGATGCCAAATTCTATTTCCGAACAGTGGTAAACCCGACAATTCTTCGTGGAAAACATCCGGTATTCACAAACCACGGGCACAGATTCGGGTTTCTTTTCGATTCCTTGTCATCGAAAGCACGACGCAAGGTACGCCGCACCTTTTCTTACATATTTTCGGCCAACATTGCCGATATTACAATTGAAACCCCTTTAAGTCCGTAGACTCAACCCGAATTATCTCATTATTCACGCACCTCAAATCGATAGTCTTGCTTTTGCAATTTACAACCGCATCGTGCATGGTCAACCAATCCAAACCAAGAATAACGTCAATTCATCGAACGGCAAAAGCATCAAGTCCGCGGAAAACAAGAACCTCGGAACACTAGGGACTTTTCTTGCACACTTTGTTGACAAGCACGTAATGACCCAAGGGTTTGACACCGAATTACAAACTCAAGAGACTCAATAGGCAAAGTCTTATCGGATGCTAAGGTTTCACATATATAAGAATGAGTAGAACCAGGTCAATCAAAGCAATCACATTAGTATTGAAAAGAGTGAAAGTACCGTAATGACATCTAGAGAGGCAGATCCTCGCGCGCGCAGATGGCATAAGTCCTAGCAGGGCACGAGCCTCGGATCGATGGTAGCATCTCTAGATCCTCTCGACCGCCATCGACATTGCCCATATTTCTAGGTGGCCTACCTCGAGCGAAGGTAGCACCCGGGTTTCCACTCGACTTACATTCTGCTCAAGCATCCTGGGCAATCCTTCATAAAGTGGTCGGCCGATCCACACTTATAGCAGAGCGATCACGAAACCAACAGCTCCCCGAATGCCATTTGCCACAATGTAGACACTCCGCCTCTCTCGCGATCATTTCCACCATCAAGCGATCGAAGTGACTCGTGTGGTCACAGGGTCGATCGCGTCCTCGTCTAGAAAAGCCCAAACGCCTCTAGACCGGCTCACATCATCTCGAAATCTCTTCGATGCTGTTGAAGAGACTTTCCGAGGACCTCTTCTGAATTCTCCTGTTCCCACATCAACTTTTTGTTTCTCCTTTCTAAGCTCTTCTGACTTTACAAGCTCGCTCAACAAGTACTACGAACTCTCGTATTTCGAGAATGCCAACGAACATCCTTATATCATCATTCAGCCCATCCTCGAAGCGTTTACATAATGGCTTGGACGAAATGCATTCTCGCGCACTGGCTAAGCCTCACAAATTTTCATTCGTAGTCGGTGGTCGACATAGAACCTTGCTTAAGATCAAGGAATTCCTTCGCTTTTGGTCGATGAATCTCGACTAATATACTTTTTCAAACTCGGTTTGAAAGAATTCCCAAGTCACTTGCTCTCTAGGCACCACGAAGTCGAGTACTCCACCAATAGTAGGCGGACTCGCGTAGCAAGGAGATGGCACACTTTAAGCACTCATCGGGTGTACAGGATAGCTCATCGAGCACCGGATAGTGTTATCCAACCAAAATTCAGCTCGCTTCGGCATCATCATCATCCGTAGCCTTAAATTCAATGGCCCCATGTTTTCAATCCTATCGATTGGGGCTTACTTGACCTTATTTGGTCATCACCGGAGGTATTGTAGGTGCGGGGTTGCATTTGTCGGGAATGGAGGTTGTGGAACAGTAGTGTTAGTTCGAATGTATTGATTAAACCATTCGCTTCATCACACTATAAAAGGCTTGCCTAGCCTTATCATTCGGATTGTCGGCCATAGGTTGAGAGTCCGCCGCTGTCCCTTGCGCGGAGCAGCGCCACACTCTCCACATCATCGCCTATTGCTCTACCGGGATCGGATCCATTGCTATAAACAAACACAAAGTCAAATTGTCGAAATCACCACACTATCGATTCATCATTTAATGGCATGTATAGCTAGACCCCAAACACATCACGGTAGTCCTAGAATCGACTAAACCGTGGCTCGATACCAATAAAATTGTAACACCCGAACCCGAGACCATCGCCGGTTTCGGACACGAGGGTTAACAAGCCAAGTTCACATATTTTGCCCCCAATTTGACATTTCCAATCAGTGCAAAACTGCGTCACCGTCGCCTTAAAAATCATATCTTGAGTTTAAAAACTCGGAAACTGGTTTCGTAAATTTTCCCTGAATTTAGACTCATATATCCATCCAGGGCCAATTGGTACAGTTTATTAGTTAAAGTCACCCATGTTACAGGGATCGACTGCTTTGACCTTCGCGCGTTATAACTTGAATATCTCTCTGTACAGGGCTTTAATACTGGTGCCGTTTGTTTCTAATGAAACTAGACTCAAAATGGAATCTGTACATATAAGGCATGACTCCTAATTCTTTCTGGATAATTTATAGTAAATTTTTAAAGTTGCGACAGGGGACCCAGAAACCGTTCTGGCCCTGTCTCACAATAGCTTTAATATCCCTTAACATGTAACTCCTATGACCATTTCGTTTCTTCCATATGAAAATAGACTCATCAAGGTTAATTTACATAGCTTATTCACTATTTAATACCATTCCTACAAATTTTGGTGATTTTTCACATTCACGTCACTGCAGCTGGCAGCATCTGTTTTTAAGGTAGGTCTTACCTATTTTGTAGTCTCCATGAACCAACTAGTCTTGCCATACATAGGTTCATATATGATCATTTTAACCATACCAATGGCTGATCATGTGACCAACATTCCCATCTCCAATCCATAATCACATCATGATACCATATATATATATACAAACCGCAAATAGTCTAAGTTCAGTACTTCACTTTTACGAGCCATTTTCGCATGGCCGTACACATATACATCACAAAGATATTTAAACCAACAAGGGTAGTCCTATACATGCCATTTCAAAGTTCAACCAAAATTTATACCAAAATAGAGGCGTTGATAGTGTGGATGACTTCGACTTTAATGATCCCGAATCCGATTGCTATCGGCGTAATCTATAAAACAGAGAGCCAAAGCAACGGGTAAGCATTTTTATGCTTAGTAAGTCTCAAGGAATAAAATCAGCTTTAATTTAAGCAATACATTCACATAACCAAATGCATCATTTCATTAATACACATTCTCATAATCATTCTTACTTCACACTTCATCATTATATACTTTCACAAAGTATCAACCATTCCAATAGCTGAAATTCGTTAGTCGATTGAGCGAATGTTGCTCAAATATGTCGACTTTCCAATGCACATATAAATGTACCTTATTCTTTGGGCTTTTCGAGCGTACTAATTGAATTTATTACAGCAACCAACACTCACCTCCAGCCCAAGCTTCTTCGGAATACAACCGGATATAACCACGTGCACGAATGCCTTCAGGTCTTAGCCCGGATAGAATGACTCGCATGAATGCCTTCGGGTCTTAGCCTGGATGTAGCCACTAGCACAATTGCCTTCAGGTCTTAACCCGGATATAATTTCCAGCATAATTGTCTTCGGGGCTTAGCCCGGGTATCATTCAATTTCTCATGCACACATACATCAATAATCATTGGACATACATATTTCATTTTCGTTACTAAGGCTCAAACACAATTATAATCACTAGCATAATCGCCTTCGGGACTTAGCCCGTATCATTCAATACTCATACACACATAAATCAATAATCAATACATCCATATTTCATTCCACATAATTCAATTAAGGTCACTTCTTGAGGACTTACCTCGGATGTTGTCGAACGGCTTTTACGGCTATTCGATCACTTTTTCCTTCCCCTTGTCCAATTGTGGCCCTCTAAGCTCTTGAGCTAATTCAAACAAATTTAATTTATTAAAACCTCATTGTGCTAGCTTATGGCGAATATGACAAGGAGTTTAAATGGTCAAATGGCCACCCTTTAGCTTGAATACACAATGGTCATGCACATTTTATACTACATCAAGCAATTCAATACAATTCATTCGGGCATCAAGGAAAAGCTAAGGCCTTCAATAGGCTACCTAAGGCCGAATATACATGTCCATGTTGAGGCCAATTATGCACTTAATACCACACAAAAACAGCATGCATTTTACTAGTTAATGCTTTGCATGTTGTAGCTCAAAACTTATAATATAGCATCAAGCACTCATATGTGTGCTAGGCGAATGTGCTTGCAATTTCACAAGCATTCTTCAACATCTTCTTCTTTAAACAAACATATTCATCACTTACTTCATAGCCAAAACATCATGTGCAAACATATATATACATATATGAGCATGGCGAATTTCAAGGTGTCCATAGCCATCTAAAACACAAATTTTAACTAACATGCAAGAAGCATGAACCATGCTCATGAATGCATCATGGCGAATACATCATAATCATGCCCTTTTATCTTCAATCATGGCTAAACAAAAAGAAAACTCAAAGTCTTACTCAAGATGGCTACAAAGAAATTTCAAGAGTAGACAATCCATCATTGCATGCATCATCATCAAGCTTCACACTTAACATGCAATGGCTTTATCACAATACCAACCTTGACCAAATACCACTTCCATGGCATAACAAGGATTTGAACCATGGCTAACATGAACATCAAGTTGGCAACTAAAACATGCATGAATCTCATGACACAACCTCATACATACCTCAATCTTGATGCAAGTTTAGCCAAATATCCTTCTAGATCTCTTCTAAACAAAGGAAATGAAGCAAAATCTCTTCTTCCTCTTAGTATTTTTGGCCAAAAGGAGAGAACAAGGATGAACAAATTTTTTGTTTTCTCTTCTTGGTTGCACGGCAATGGGGAATGCTACTCTCTCACACACATTTTTTTTCATTCTTTTCTTACCCATGCTTATTTGTTTATTATTTCTCCCTAATGCCCAACAAAACATGTTTCATGACATGTTTAGCCCATATCTCTTTGTCATTGCCGCCATCACTTGTAAAAGGGAATTTGACATGCAAGTCCATTATTTTGCATGCATGCTTTAATTAGTCATCACACATTTCCCTATCGTACTTTCAAAGTTCACTACTGAGTCCTTTCTTGTGGAATTCACCTTTATAACACTAAATCAATCATCATAAAATGTCATACATGAGCACACACATATTATAGGCATCAAAATAAATTTTTAATTATTTTTATGCCTCGATTTTGTGGTCCCGAAACCACATTCCGACTAGGGTCAATTTTGGGCTGTCACAGAATTTCTATGTTTAATTGTTACAATGAGTGTATGAATGATACTATGGTCAATGAGAATGACATGGTGAATGAGTTCGAAAAAGATGAGACGTCGAGAAAATCCCATTTGAACCTTAGGAATAGTTTAGGATACAAGTGACATGTCACTAGGAACCATGTGATTATGAGCTCATGAGATTATGTGTATACGTGACTATATGAATCCGGGTGCTAGTCATGTACGTTCTACTGGTGGCTGGGTAACCCACATGCCGGGTATCCATCAGCTTGTGTGTGCAGCATGAGTAGTTACGTCTTGACTGTCAGCTTGTGTGAGCAGGCTCGTGATTAGCTCAAGAGTGAGCAATTTGTGATTGTGAAATGAGGTAGCATAGCCCGATATGTGATGAACTTTTGGTAAGAATGGAAATGTGTAAGTTATGCCTATGAATTTATGACGACATATATGTAAACTAGGTTATTTCAATTGTATTTATATATATATGATTAAGTTGCTATTTATTTGCATTTGAACTTACAAAGCTTTATGCTTACTCATTTTTCTTTTCCACCTTCTTATAGTATCGTCAAGCTAGCTTAGGGATCAAAGGACGTCGAAGACTCGATCACACTATCAACTCGACATTTGGGTATAGTTAGTCTCAACATTTTGAGTATGGCATGTATACGGACTTGGTCTTTTGTTATATGTCATATTGGTCTAGCCAAATGTCTTGGCTTATGGTAATATTTGATTCATTTTGTATATGGCCATGTGATATGGTTCATATTTATTATTTGGGTTGTAACCCTAATTAATTATGCATGCATGCAATGTGTTAAGTGTGATGTGGTTGCGTGTGGATGAAATGTGTGATGAATGACATAAGTGCTAAATGAATGAATCGTGGCTAATAAGTATGACCAAAGCTATGGTATAATTGAGTAAATTGGAAGTGGGTTTACCAAGGTGAATAAATATGAAATTGGTGTGGAATGCCATATGAAAGCATGATAGATTGGATAGGTGATATGTTGACATTGCAAAGTCATGGATTTATCATGTTTTTGAGTATTCGAGTGACTAAATATACTATGTTGCATGCCATCAAAAATGCATGAGTGAGTAAGCATTTAAGTGTGACAAATGGCTAGGAATATAGCCTCAAAGTTATCCATACGGTTAGACATACGGGCGTATTTCTAGACTGTGTGAGACACAAGGTCTGCCCCATGGGGGTGTGATTCAATCGTGTGTCCCCAACACACTAATTAATGCAAAACAGAATGCCCAATAGTAAACTCATGAGCAGAGACCTAGGCGTGTGTCTCTGCCGTGTGAAGGGCACGACCTTAGGACATTGGCGTGTGCTAAGGCCGTGTGAAGTCTGCACCTAATTTTGGAATTTAATTCGCCACACGATCTGAGCACACGGGCATGTGACTTGGCTGTGTGACTCTATTTGTGTTGATGATGTCATAAATAGAGAGTTACATGGGCTGAGGACACGAGCATGTCCCAAGCCATATGGGCGTGTGTGACATACGGTCTACCCACACGGGCGTGTGGCCCTGTTTCATGAAAAGTTTTCTAAGTTTTTCTAAAGTTCTCAGATTAATCCCGAACTACTCCTGATGTATGTTTTGGACCTTGTAAGCCCATATAAGAGACAATTTGCATGTGTTTGAATGGTTTTAAATTGAACGAAGTTTTATGGCCGGTTGTGTATGTTTGCTAGTGTTTAAGTCTAGTAATGCTTCGTATCTTGTCCCGGTGTCAGACACGGATAAGGGGTGTTACATTTAGTGGTATCAGAGCTACGGTTTAGTCTATTCTCAGACTAGCGTAGCAAGTGTATTAGTCTAGCTATACATGACATACATATATTATGATAGTGTGACGACTCTTGACGATTTCAAAATGTGTTTTCATATATTAAATGGATCCGGACAGAGCAATGGTGGATGATGTTGAAAGTAATGCGTCTACGCCTGCTGAAGAGGCAGTGCTGTCTGATAGTAGACCCCTATAGTTAGTCAAGGAGAATGAGGCAAGGAAGCCTTTCTCCATATGATGGACACCTGGTACAGGGAGTTCATTCGAATGAACCTGAACATTCAATCCCCTCCACCACAGCCTATTGCTCAGCCTATTCCTGTAGCCATGTGATATGGTTCATATTGATTATTTAGGTTGTAACCCTAATTAATTATGCATGCATCCAATGTGTTAAGTGTGATGTGGTTGCGTGTGGATGAAATGTGCGATGAATGGCATAAGTGCTAAATGAATGAATCGTGGCTAATAAGTATGACCAAAGCTATGGTATAATTGAGTAAATTGGAAGTGGGTTTACCAAGGTGAATAAATATGAAATTGGTGTTGAATGCCATATGAAAGCATGATAGATTGGATAGGTGATATGTTGACATTGCAAAGTCATGGATTAATCATGTTTTTGAGTATTTGAGTGACTAAATATACTATGTTTCATGCCATAAAAAATGCATGAGTCAGTAAGCATTTAAGGGTGAAAAATGGCTTCAAATATAGCCTCAAAGTTATCCACACGGGTAGACACACGGGCGTTGATAAGTCGTAATTTATTTATATTTTTATCCTATGCTTAGCATATTTTTGGCTGATTTATCATTAGATTTGTGGAATTCGATGCTTCTAATCCTTTATTTTCATGTTTTATACATAGGTGAGCATAGGAGAGTAAATAGAGCGAGAAACGGGCTAAAAACGGAGAAAATGGGTCAATGTGGGAAATCAACACGGCCTGGACTTCCTCACACGGGTAAACCACACGCCCGTGTCTTTTTAACAGATTTTAAACGGCCTAAGCCACACCACACGGCCGTGTCTATTTAGTAGACTCTAAACACGGCCTAAGCCACCTCACACGGGCGTGTCACATGGGCATGTCACAGGGGCATGTCTCTGTCAAGCCAAAATCTAGTCCTATTAGGAAAAGGCCACTCTTGAGGATTTTGAAGCATTCTAAAGCGTATAAAAACACCCTAAGAGGTACCGAGAAAGGATACACAGAGCGGGAGGCAAGGAATTACTCGAAGAAAGTCGATTTATGCCGGATTAGGGTCAATCTTAATAAGGGAATCTATAGATCGAGTTAATGCAACACTAGGGGTTTTAACTAGAAAGGGATTTCAATTAATCAACCTAGGGTTAGACGTTGTTAGTCTTAAGAGAGATAATAATATAAATTAGGGATTTCTACAGATCAAGTCAAGTGAATAAATCGTCTAATTCAGAGTCAAGTAACAAATGAAGTCTAGGGGGATTTTGCCTTGGGTATTGTCCAAATCAATCAGTTTTCCCAAAAGTATTTCCTTAAATTTCTTCCTGTGCATTCTTAGTTTAGTTAATTAGTTTAAATAAAGTAAATCCCTTTATTTTTTATGCTAGATAATAAAAAAAAAGTTAATACTAGTACTTTTAGTTCCTGTGGGTTCGACATTCCGGTCTTGCTATAAACTATACTACTGTTCGATAGGTGCGCTTGCCTTCATCGTGATAATAGTTAGTTTTCAAGTATGATCAATCATAAATATAAAACTTATCACGAGACATCACATCAAGTTTTTGGCGCCGTTGCTGAGGAACTAAAATATTAGGAACGCTTAATTTTTATTACTTTAGCCATTTATTTTATTGCAATTTAAATTTTATCTTAGTTTTGTTAATTTTACTAAATTTTCTTTTGTTTTCTTCTAACAGGTTTTTATAGTTTATGACAAGAAGAAACCCGCCAGGACCATTACTTTTTGACAGTGAGATTGAAAGCACAGCTCGCAGAAATCGAAGAGAAATAAAGCAAAACCTAAGAAACATAAAGGAAAAACAAGAGGAAGATATCCATAAAACAACTGAGGAGATGGCTGAAAATCAGAATAATCGGCTTCCTCCTATAGTTGCTACAAATCCAATAAATCAGAATCTTGCTCCTCGTACTATGTATGATTATGCTAAACCTACTTTAACAAGAGCCGAATCAAGTATAGTTAGACCTGCTATTGCTGCAAATAATTTTGAACTGAAACCTAACACAATTCAAATGATACAACAGTTTGTTCAGTTTGATGGTTTGCAGGACGAGGATCCAAACACTCATTTGGAAAATATTCTAGAGTTTTGTGACACTTTTACAACACTTAGGTTGTTTCCCTTCTCGTTGAGGAACAAAGCTAAATAGTGGTTGAACTTGTTACCATGAGGGTCAATCACAACTTGGGAACAAATGACCGAAAAATTTTTACTTAAATATTTTCCGTTGGCTAAAACAGATAAGTTTTGGATTGATATCTCTTCTTTTGTGCAGATAGACCTAGAAACACTCTATGATGCATGGGAGAGATACAAGGATCTATTGAGAAGGTGCCCTCACCATAGGTTACCTCTATGGCTACAGGTTCAGATGTTTTACAACATTGTGAACCCTCAAAAAGGCAACTTATCGACGCAGCCGTCGGTGGAACTTTGAATAACAAAACACCTGAAGAGGCTTACGAATTTATTGAAGAGATGTCATTGAATAATTATCAGTGGCAAGTCATGAGAACAAAGCCGACAAAAACATCTGGTGTTTTCAACCTAGATGCGGTTACTATGCTGTCTAACCAGGTAGAACTTTTAAATAAAAAGATTGACGGTTTGAGTGCTTCTACTCAGGTACATCCCGTGATGAGGTGCGATTCAAATGGAGAAGGAGTACACACAGAATCAATCCTTCAACCCTAGCATCGAGGAGGAACAAGTTTAATATATGGGTAACAATAATTCTAGACCTCAAAATAACCCGTATAATAACACTTATAATACAGGTTGGAGGAACCATCCCAATTTCTCATAGGGTGGTCAAGGAAATCAAAGGCCACAACATCCCCAAGGTTTTCAACAACCACCTTACCAGCAGGAAAAGAAGCCGAACCTTAAGGAGATGCTAACGAAATTTATCTCAGTCTCAGAGACTCATTTTCAGAATACCGAAATAGCACCTAAGAATCAACAAGCGAAAGTAATTCGGGACAATTTGAAAGCAGCCTCTGATTGTCAAAAGTCTTAGGCTGATTTGAAGTAAAAAGAAATAGAATTTCAAGTCGGTGATAAAGTATTCTTCAAAGTATCGCCTTGGAAGAAAGTTCTCTGGTTTGGGCACAAAGGAAAACTGAGTCCATGGTTCATTAGACCATATGAGATTATATAAAGAATTGGACCAGTTGCATATCGGTTAGTTTTACCACCAGAGCTTGATCGAATTCATAATGTTTTTCATGTGTCAATGCTACGGCAGTATCGATCTGATCCTTCACATGTTATCTCTTCGACAGAGGTAGAGATTCAACCTGATATGACATATGATGAAGAACCAATAAAAATCTTAGCTCGGGAAACAAAAGAGTTAAGAAATAAAAAGGTAGCTTCAGTAAAAGTTCTTTGGAAATGACACTGTATTGAAGAGGCTACCTGGGAGCCAGAGGATACTATGAGGATTCAATACTCGAATCTTTTTACTGGTAAGATTTTCGAGGACAAAAATCCCTAAAGGGGGAGAGTTGTAACAACCCATTTTTTAGTGAAATTGGAGCAATGGTTTTGGGACCACAAATCCAATCCAAAAATAAGGTTTATTTTTATTTCATTATATGGTCCGTACTTTAATAAACATGTCGTGTAAAAATTTTAATACGAAAATTTTATCGATTAAGTGTTTAATTACGAGAAGGACTAAATCCCATAAAATGCGAAAGTTGAATTCTAGTAGCTATAAGGATTAAATAACTATGGAATTCAAATCTAGAGGTCCTTATATGGTAATTATACCATTAAAGAGAAGTATGTAGATTCTTGATGACTCATCTATGGAAAAATTAGAAAAGGTCAAGGACTAAATTGGAATTTGAAATAATTAAATTAATTAAAAGATGATAAAATAAAATATCATCTTATTTTTGTCATCTTCAACCTAAAATTTTATGGAAACCCTAGTGGGGAGAGGGGAAACTTTCAAGTCTTAATTGGGTAAGTTCTCTTGTCCCGTTTTAAGTAATTTTGGTATTTTTGCAACCGAGATAGCTTAATCTCTCTATTTGAGGGATTAATTTGAAAAGTTATCAATGTATGAAAATGGGTCATGGATGTATATGCTAGAAATTAGAAATTCATGGTAGAAAATGAAAGATTATTGATAGATAAACAACTTTTACAAAGTGATTTTTGATGAAAATATGATTTAAGGACTAAAGTGAAGTTGTAAAATTTGATGAAAAATTTTGAAATTTTATGAATACATGTGCTGGAAAATTTGTAATGGGCTTTGGTTAGGCTTTGAAAAGTGAGTAATTTGCACAAGTTTCATTTTCCAGGCCCAGGGACAAAATTAGAATTTATGGAAAAGTTAAGGGCAAAATGGTAATTTTGCCTAAGACATAAATTGAGTCCATTTAAATATAAAATGTGTGAAATTAATGGTTAAATTCATTTATATAGATCCGGACAACACTAATTCGAGGTTAGATCGAGGAAAAGAAAAGGTTTCGAATTAGTAGACTTTTTACGCGAATAAGTGTCGAGGTAAGTTTGTGTAACCTAATTGAGCATCTAATTATATTAATTGAATGTTGTGTTTGTATGTAATGTGAGCTATATTGATGTGCTTTACTTGTATGCTAGGATGGAGAATTTGATACACGCTTGAAATGGTGATAAAAGGTTAAGTCCCGATTGAATGTTGAATTCCGATGATTATATACGGGATTTAGCTCGGATGAGTAATCCCAATGACCTTGTTATAGGAAGGATTTAGCCCAGACGAGTAATCCAGATATAATATCTCTCGAGCATACGTTATGATTAAGGTTTAGCCTGAACTGGTAATCCTAATCGAGCTTCTCTAAGCTTACATTGTATAAAGGATTTAGCCTGGACTGGTAATCCTGTTATACGATTTGTGGCTCGAGAGTGTGTTCCTTGATTAAGTGCCATAATGGGTACCTTTGAATAAGAATTGATGGAGTAGGGAATCGTACACCTCGAGTGTATTACTTGAGCATCCATCAGAAATTCAATGATTCAATGGACATATAACTCTAGACATGATATGAGAATTATGAGATGAAATGATAATGTCTTGAAAGTGTATTGCATGATGAGCTCATCTATTCTTACTTGATGTATATGTAAACTTTGTGACTAACATGTTTGATTGGATGCATGTGTTTAGGCAATTTAACCAAATGGATGGAATACTTGTTGTTGTGTGCTTAGATTTAATAAACGGGATTGGTAAGTTTAGTTTCTGTTATACAAACTTACTAAGCATGTAATGCTTACTCCGTTTTATTTTCCCCTGTTTTTTAGTGCTCAGAAGCTCGTAAAGGTTGGAGATCACTGGATCATCATCACACTATCAACTAGTCATTTTGGGTATAATTAGAAAAAAATCATTTTGGTATAATGGCATGTATAGGACAACTTGGCCAATAGTGGCTTTAAATGTTATTTTGTAACCTAGCCATTGGAATGGCTAGTAATAGTTCATTTTTTTTATTACTAAGTATATTATTATGATACATATATACACTTGTGTTATGTTAAGAATATGTGATCATTGTTGTGAATTCATAAGTTAAACTAAGGTAAGGTTGTGATCATGTATGCTTGTAGTGATATGCCTTGTGAATGATGAAATTTGCTTAAGTTGAATGCTTGGATTGGTTGGTATTGGATGTGTGTTTCAAGTGTAGGTCTTGGGTGAAAATTTGGGTGAGAAATGAAACTATAAATGGCTTCATCTTGTCCACATGGGCAGACACACGGGCGTGTGTCTAGACCGTGTATGACACGCGTCTGGTAACATTGGCATGTGGTTAGGCCGTGTGTCCCTTGCAGCTTAATTTTGAGAAATAGAATGCTCAGAATTGAGCACACGAGCAGAGACATGGGCGTGTGTCTTAGCCGTGTGAAACCTGCACCTATTTTTAAATTGAATTAATTAACCACACGACCTAGCACACGGGTGTGTGGCATGGTCGTGTGTGCAAGTCAGAGAGTTACATAAGGTTGAACATGGCCTCCAACACGGGCATGTCCCAGGGTCACATGGGCAGGTCCTTTGGACCACTCGGGTGTGCGAGCCCTGCAACTTGGAAAAATTTTGAAAAGTCGCAAAAAATTCCTAAAGTTCCCGATTAAGTCCCAACTCGATTGTAATGCTCGTATTGGACCTCGAGGGTCCAATCAAGGGACATTATGAATGATCTCGGTAAATGAATAGTAATTTACATAAGTTATTTATAAATGTTTTTGAATGTTCTGGTAAATCCCCAAAACCCTGTTCCGGCAACAGATATGGGTTGGGGGTGTTACAAAGGACAAATATGCTACGAATCACAATAAAAATGGTTGTTCAAATGGTGACAACAAACTCCCTTCCTCATTTTAAGAGGTATTATGTGTGCTTTGATGCACTAAAGAGAGGTTGGAAAGCGGGGTGTAGGCCACTCATTGGGCTAGATGGTTGCTTCCTAAAAGGCCCATTTAAGAGTGAATTTCTCATAGCTGTTGAAAGGGACACAAGTAACCAAATGTTCCCTATTGCATGGGTTGTAGCTGAAGTGGAGTGCACTGATTCATGGGTTTAGGTTCTCAGTCTCCTATAAATTGATTTCGGCTTGGAAGATGGGTATGGGTACACAATTATCAGTGACCAACAAAAGGTTAGTAAATATGCAAATTTAAGCTTGGTATTTTTTTTATTTTGTTATTTGTATTTAACTAAATTTTTCTGACAATTTATCTAGTTCATTATTTTGAATTAAGGTGTTAAGATTGCAATTTCTGACATACTGCCAAGAGTGGAGAATAGGAATTGTACGAGGCACGTGTTTGCAAATTGGTCAGAGAGGAAGTTAGGGAAATCTTATGAGTGTGATTTCTGGAAAATTGTGAAATGCACGACTAAGAGGGAGTGGGAGGATCTATGTTCAACACTGGAGAACAAAGATAAGGATGCTTACAATAATTTGATGAAAAAGTCTCCAAAGATGTGGTCTATGTGGCAGCCCTAATTTGACCCAGTCGAAAAGTGGTTTCGGGACCACAAAATCGAGTCATAAAAATAATTAAATGTTATATTTTATGCTTATTATATGTGGAAGTGCATGTGTGAAAATTTCATGCTTTGATTTTTGTCATTTGTATGTGAAATTTAATAAATAGGACTTATGTGAGAAATTTTGAAAATGTGTTAGGTTAAATTGTAGTGTCCTATTAATGCATGGTAAAAAAAAAGTGGACTTGCATGTCAAATTATCCACTTTTGAGATAGTGGCCGGCCATGTTGTTATTTAATACAAAATATAAGTATTTTTCTATTAGTATTATTGCAACTAAATGGCTTTATATTATAAAATAATAATAATTAAAATAGAAAAGGGGTGAAGAGAACAAAGTGTTCATCTTTGTTTCTTCTTAGCCGATTGTAAAGAGAGAAAAGGGAGCAAGAACCATTCGGTCATCTTAGGCTTGAAATAAGGTAAGAATTCATGTTAGTTCTTGAATTTTTAGCATATTTTAAGTTAGTTACTAAGTTCCTTACTTAGCCCATGTCAAAATTCTGAATTTGTGTGATGAATTGAGCATTCGACCATGGAAGAAATTGAAGGGGATAGATTGTTGTCTTTATGTTTTAATGAATAATCGTTGATGAGTGAAGTTTGAGCTAGCTAATATTTAATTTGCTAGTATTTATATATGTATTAGCTGAATTTGAGCTTGAATAATGATTTGAGCAAATGTTATGTATTAAAATGTTAGAATATGAGTAATTGCCGAATGTGAACTTAGGTAATAGTTGAGTAATGTTTGTGTTTTAAAATGATGGAATGAAATGGATGTAATGAAAATGTATGTGATTGTGTCTTACATTGGGATGATTAGTTAATTAGGTAGGGTTGATAAAAAAACAAATGATGAATATGTTATATGAATGATTTTATTAATATGCCTTGTTTGAGGTACGATAATAAAAGACTAAAATGTTAGGTTTGTGCCTTAATTGTGGTTCGACAAGTATGCATATTAGGTCATATATGTGAGT
Organism: Gossypium arboreum; assembly: GCF_025698485.1. Lineage (NCBI taxonomy): Eukaryota > Viridiplantae > Streptophyta > Magnoliopsida > Malvales > Malvaceae > Gossypium > Gossypium arboreum. The sequence goes on along the minus strand of NC_069076.1, from coordinate 59,938,245 downwards.
AAGGGTAAAACCATCGTAAATTATCGATAAGGGTGGGCTATGTGTGGAACCATCTTATAATTGCTAAATTGAATGGTTGGGTGCGAATCATTGAGCATGACGTATTGTATTGAGATTATGCTTAAGTGAAATTATAGATATGTGATGAAATTGATTTGGTGATATACATGTTTAAATAATATGAATGCAAAGAATGTGTGAAAGTGTAATTTTTGTAATAAACTTGCTTGGGACAGTAGCAGTAACGTGATTTTGAAAAATCACCATAAATTTTGGGAGTTGAGTTAGAATCTAAATAAATTATGTAATTAAAGCTTAATGAGTCTATTTTTAAATGAAATCAACGAGAACATATTTTGAATTCTGTACAATGAGAAATATGATTTGTAGTGAAGAGTGGTCAGATTAGTCAAATAGTGAAACTGGAGAAACTTTAAGAAAAATCTGGTATTGATTGGACAAACCAAAAATTCTGAAAATTTTATGGATAAAAGATATATGAGTCTAATTTCAGGGAAATTTTATAGAAATTGATTTGGAGCTTCGTAGCTCCAGTTATAAATAATTTAGTGACTGTTTCTCAGGAAGATAGCTTATTGTGAATTTGTGATTTTGTGGTAAACATTGATAAAAATTTGTTAATGAGTTGCTTAATGTTTTCTTATAAACTTACTATGATCTATATGTTTGAAAGTTGAATATATATATTATATTTTTGAAGTAATGCTTGAATAGTCGAATAATGACTAGTTTAAAATTTTTGAATTTAAGCTCAAGAGCATAGAGGGGCAAATTCGGATAAGGGAAAAGAGAAAGTAGTTGAATAGCCGATCCGAGACTGTTCGAAAATATTCGAGGTAAGTTTTAAGTAGTTATATATATAATATTATTCGAAAATGACATGACTGGTTATGAGAATTAAGTGTTACTTGTCATATATGTACATGGCCGAATGGCAATTTGTATTGGAAGTAAAAAGTAATATGTTTTCATGATCAAATGATAGTGTTAGAAGAAAACGAGTAAGATTTTTCATGTAAACTACTATGTATTTAAATGTGAGTGATGAAATGAGATAAAAGTGAATGAAGTATAGGATGATAAATTCGAATGATGATTGTACCTAAATTGGTGTGATTGTGTTGTATAAAACTTGTTGATTTGAATATTGTACAGTACTATTCGGGCCTTTGAGCCTAGCAGGCTATAATGCCGGTGAAATAATAGTCGGGCCTTTGAGCCTAGCAGGCTATAATGCCGGTGAAATATTATTCGGGCCTTGAGCCTAGCAGGCGAAATGCCGGTAAATGAATTCGGGTTTTTAAACCTAGCAGGTTGAATGCCGGTGATTTGATAAAAGTCTAAAATTAAAATACCTCGTGCTAGAACGACGAATGAATACATTCAATACGTTAAGTTGGCCAGGTACGTATTATGTATTTATATGTGAGTATGATTTAAATTGAATCATAAGAGTATAATTTGATACATATATACATATGTGAATACATGATATATTTATATCTATGATTACGATACATTTGGTCAAGGTGTGAATGTATGTGAAAATGTTCGATTTATTTATGCCATATGAATTCAGATTAAGTGTAATTAGAATGCTAAGTGTGCATTATATGCTTGTGTATATTCGGCTAATGGTAATAAATATATAGGAAATGACCTTTTGAGAATTGGATAATTGATGTATAATTGAGTTTATTTGATGCATTGCTTAAAACTTACTAAGCTCATGAACGCTTACTCCTTTTGTTATATTTCTTTGTTTTATAGATTGTTGATTCCAGTTACCTGCTCAGGGAGGGGATTGTCAGCAACTCGTCACACTATCTGTCTTTTTGGTACTGCTATATTTTGGAACTAGTATGACATGTATAGAATAGACTTAAGTGAATGTTATTTTGAGATGTTTTTGTATATATGCCATGTGAATATGGAAACTTTTGAATGTCGATATAAGTTGAATTTCTATCTTTGATGGTGTTTGGCTATAAGTATAACTGCTAATTAAATTATGTAAATGTGTATGTACTAATGTTGAAATTCAGATTAGTAATTCTTCATAACCCATTCCGGCGACGGATACGGGTTATAGGGGTGTTACAATCTAGGGCATTTTTGGGTACTACTTGTAAATCAGATATAGTTTATAATAATTTTTGTGAAGTATTCAATTCAAGCATTGTTGAAGCTAGGTTCAAAAGCATTATCAGAATGCTTGAGGATATTAGGACCAAGATGATGACTAGGATAGTACAAAAAAAGAAGTTATGTAATGGATGGAAGCAAAATTATGATCCTTTGGTGAAAGTAAGTTTGATGCGAACAAGAAGGATTATGTAGAGTGACAACAAATATGGAATGGTGAAAATGGATATGAGTTGAGGAAAGGAAGTTATCAATATATAGTGGACCTAAGTCAAAGGATATTTAGTTGTAGAAGTTGAAAATTTTGTGGGGTTCCATGTTCCCATGTATCGCTTATGCCCTCAACTAGATGAATATCTGCATGAATATTATCACATTGATACCTACAAGAAATCTTACTCTTTTCCAATGCAGCCTATAAATGAGCCACATGATTGGGAAAAAACTGGTATTGAGTCAGTGGTACCTCCTATGGAAAGGAACATGCCTAGAAGGCCTAAAAAGAATAGGAAGATAGATAAAGATGAACCAAAAAAATTGAACCCTAGCCACTTGAGTAGGAAAGGTCTACTCATGACATGTACTTAATGTGGCCAACATGGCAATAACAAGCGGTCTTGCACAAATTCGAAACAGGTACAATGTTGTTCTTCAGTTTTATATATTGAGTAAATTTTTTATTCTATTTTGTCTATGATTATGGTCCATTTTTGCAACAAGATGCACAACCACCTAAACAAAAGGGGAAATCTTCCATTGAAAGGTTAACTACCTCAGATAAATCTAAGGGAAAACAAACCTTTCATGTGAGTTTCTTCCTTTTACTATTGATCAAACATTGTATATTGTTTTAATATTAATATAAAATACTTTTGTAGTCTGGTAGAACCACAAGGAGCATGACGATAGCTTCATGCCAAGATGGTGGTGGACAATGTAACACCCCGTACCCGAGACCGTTGCCGGAGTCGGACACGAGGGGTTAACGGGCTTAATCCACTTATTTTCACAGTCCATTTGAAAATTTTCCAGACAAGCTGGTTACTGCATCACTGTCGCCTTAAAAATCATATCTTGAGTTTAAAAACTTGAAAACTAGTTTCATAAATTTTTCCTGAAACTAGACTTGTATGTTCATCTACAAATATTTTTCTAGAATTTTTGGTTGAGTCAATTAGTACAGTTTATTAGTTAAAGTCTCCCCTGTTTCAGGGTTCGACTACACTGACCTTTGCGCATTACGACTTGGATATCTCCCTGTACAGGGTTTCAATACAGGTTCCGTTTGTTTCTATAGAAACTAGACTCGAAAAGGAATCTATACATATATGGCATGACTTCTAATTATCTCTGGTTAATTTATAATGAATTTCCAAAGTCGGAACAGGGAATCCAGAAACCGTTCTGGCCCTGTCTCACAAAAACTTAAATATCTCTTAACATACTATTCATATGATCGTTTCGTTACTTTCCTATGAAAATATATTCATCAAGGTTCGATTACATAATTTATTCAGTATTTAATTCCATTCCTACTATTTTTAGTGATTTTTCACATTCACATTACTGCTGCTATCAGCATCTATTTTTAAGGTAGACTTTCCCTATTACATAGTTTCCATGATTCAACTAGCCCTTTATCATATATAGCACAAAATATGATCATGATTAACCATTCCAATGGCTAATCGTTCCCAAACATTTCCATACCTCTTAATGAACATCATACAAGACGATTATAATATTAAGCTCAAAGTGTATATAAGCCATTTTCGCATGGCTATCCAAATTTATACAAAACCAAAGGGTACATGACCCACAACAAAAAGGGTAGTCCTATACATGCCATTTCAAAGTTCAACCAAAAATGTACCAAAAGGGGGTTTGATAGTGTGGGAGACTTCGACTTCAATAATCCCGAGTCCGATAGCTGACGAACCAAAATCTATAAAACAGAGATTCAAAGAAACGGAGTAAGCATTTAATGCTTAGTAAGTTTTGAGCAATGAAATTAGGCTCAACTGAAGTATAGCATTCATATAACTAAACGGATAATTTCATATACACATATATTCTCAAAAATCAGTCCTACTTCACATTTCCAACCCTTATATTCATACATAAGGGATCAACTTAACCAAAAACCGGAAGCTCCTTAATCGACTGAGCGAATGCTATTTAAGAGGAATCAATTAATCCAATGTATGTACAACACATACCTCGTTGTTGAGATTTTACGAGCGTATTAATTGAAATTATTACAGTAGATCGCTCATTCCCAAACTCAAGTAATCTTGAGGATTTAGCGGATATAACTACTTGCACAAGGCCTTTGGGTCTTAGCCGGATGTGGTCACTAGCATAAATGCCTTCGGACTTAGCCGGATATAGTCGCTAGCACAAATGCCTTCGGGTTTTAGCCCGGATATAATCGCTAGCACAAATGCCTTGGTCTTAGCCGGATATAGCAACTTCGCATGAATGCCTTGGATCTTAGTCCGGTTATAGTCACCTAGCACAAAAGCCTTGGGACTTAGCCCGGATATCATTCAATAACCATGCACATATATCAATAAATCATGACACATCCATATTTCATTTTCATTACCAAAGCTCAAACACAAAACACTTATCACACTTACAAATTTCGGCTCAATAGCCACATACAAATAGCATGATTTTGATTTACTTAAGACAATCTAATCGAATCATAATCTAAGCTCCATTACTCGAAAACTTACCTCGGATGTTGTCGAACGATTTCGGTGGCTATTCGATCACTTTTTCCTTTCCCTTATCCAACTTTAGTCCTCTAAGCTCTTGAGCTAATTCAAACAAATTTAACTTATTAAAGTCTCATTATGCTAGCTTATGGCCGAACATGACAATGAATTTGATGGGTCATATGGCCACCTTTAGCTCAAATACAAAATGGTCATACGCATTTTTAATCACATTAAGCAATTTAATACAATTCATTCGAACATCAAAAGAGAAGCTCAAGGTACTTAGCCCATATATACATTAGACATTAGAGTCACATATGTACGAAATCACGAATCGAATTCAACATATTAGCTAATATTCCCCTTAGCCAAATTTTCTAAGTCAAGATAAAGCCATCAATATGCTTACCTATGGCCTAACATACACATCAACTTATGTACTCATTCATGTGGCCGAACATGCATGTCTATGTTGAGGCCGATTGCAACACTTAATACATTCTACAAGTATGGTCACTTGTATTGACTAAACACCATTTTGTTTCAAGTTCAAAACTTGGCCAATTCACATATATACACTAGTAAAGCATCCTCTCCCTTTCCATCAATTCAACACATGCATTACTCATTAATATACAAAATTATATTCGGCCTTAGCACACAACTTGCTAGCCGATTCTTCTCCATCTAGCAACTAATGCACATATGTGCTCATTTGTTAGACTCTACTTCATCTAACAACAACCATATTTTCCCTTCTACTTCCTACCATGGCCGGATGCTCAAGATACCTCAATATCGAAACTTTTAGCTTGGATTGCTTAAAGAACTTGGTGATGAGTTCAAATTTACCTAACACCTCAAGCCTCATAACACATCCATATAGCTAACATGCTAATAGTCTCCAGGCTTCAACTAAAACTTTTGAAGCCTCTTAGTCGAATACTAACTCTCTAATAATCCCAAATTCATCCATGAGATAGTTAGAATTTAGACTAATCATCCAAGGGATGTATGAACTTTCAAAGCAACATTAAACATACCTTAATCTAGTGAGCCTTCATAGCCAATTTTTCTCCAAGCTCATTCCCTTCCTTTCTTTCTTCTATTCGGTCAAAGATGTTCAAGGATGAACACTTTTTTTTTTCTTTGTTTCCTTTCTTCCATTCACGGAAAAAGGGGGGGGCATGGATGAGACCATTTTTTTTTCATCACTCCACCTTTTTGCCTTACTTTAATCCTAACCCCTTTTTTTATTCTTTCTAACATAACTCACTAACACAACATGTTTACAACATGTTTCCACCCATAGCATGGCCGGCCACTATGCTTTAATTTTGGGTAATTTGACATGCAAACCCATCATTTCACAACATGCATTATTAGGCCACTTTACATTTGCCTAGCACATTTCCAAATTTTCTCACATAAGTCCTATTTGATAAAATTCACTTACTATTAACAAAATTCAAACATGAAATTTTCACACATGCATATGTACATATAATGAGCATCAACTATGACGGTTAATTATCTTTATGACTCGGTTTAGTGGTCCGGAAACCACTTTTCGACTACGGTCAATTTAGGGCTGTCACAGAGAAACTTCTTTAACACCTAAGTCGCGAAATAACAAGCGAAAGGCTCCTCTCGACCATTTGGGAACACAAGAATCAGTTGTAGGAGACATGAGTAGATCATCATTATTTTTTTTGAATGAATTCTGCTCTTTCTCTTGTGATTCACAGTAATAACTTGCTATTGAACTTGTGCAATCTTACATGGAAAATATTCATCTTCATTATATATATCTGTTGTGTTTTCTCTGGAACCGGGGATGCTATCCTTTTCTTTATGTTGTATGCCAAATCATGCCATAATTCACTTGATAACTGTGCATATAAGCTTTTGCAAATAGGTCATGCAACATAAGTCTCTTATTGCAATAGTTTTCTGTCTGCAAAGTTCCTTTGTCAAGCAAATCATTTATCCAGGGTGCCATAATTTCATGTATCTATTTGCATATCATATGCTAGTTATAAGTGCCAAAACTAGCTTGGCCTACAACATTTATCTTGTATCTAATTTTTGTTTCGCAGGATCATCTCGCGACAACTCTTGTTCCAAAAAGGATGGTGGAAGGTATCCTGCCTACAACATTTTGAGCCTACAACATTCTAGTTTTGGAACAGAAGATGGTAGTCACATTTTGAGCCTACAACATTCTAGTTTTGGAACAGAAGATGGTAGTCACATTTTGAGCCTACAACATTTTAGGTTTGGAATACACTAATGTTGAATGTTATTTTGTTGTATTGAAAACCAATATGTTGGTTTTTTTTGGGGGTTCATGTATAGCTTACTTACATACTGGTTTTTGGTTGGTACAGCGTGGATGGTGCATAGGGTGAATAGTGTAAAGGCTATCATATGCTTTTGTAAAGTACATTTATCCAAATTGCAATGGGGAAATCATATGCTTAAATAGTCAAAATTTTCCTTTCAGTATTATGTTTATTACCACTTTATTTTTTTACTAAGCTAAATTAAATTAGGCATAAAAAACCAATATTGGTCATTACTTCCAAGCATAATGTTAAATTACATAAAAAAAAAGCAACCAATATTGGTCAATCAACATTTGCAACTGCTAGCTACATATGCCTCTTACCACTATTGCCAAAAAAGAAACCTATGGTATTGCATACAATACATAACATAGAGTAAGAAACTAATATCTTATACATTCACTTCTCTTTCTTAATAACTTTAATTTTTTGCTTCATGGTCAACATTTTCTCTACTTCTCCTTCAACACCACAAAATAATCTACCTCCTTCAACCTCAATGTCAATAGCACTACTGCCACTATTCTGGTTACCATCAAATGCAACCAAATCCATAACATTCTTTCTAAGTGCTAAATTATCCTTCAAAAGATTTTGTTCACTATCAGGCAATTGACGCAGTAACTCAGTCACACGGTCACATGGTCACACATTTTTCTATTGTACCACTTTAAGAAATCACAACCACCGTCCTACAAACAAACCCCAATTCAACCAAATTGAAAACAAAAAAAAATTACGAGATTTATGAAATCATCAAAGTTGAGCTCAAGCTCAAATTGCAAATAAAAAATCTTCACTTACCCGAAAATCTGAACAACCATACAAATCTCCTCCCCGTATTTATATCGCTCCATGAAGTATCTGCTGGAGCTAACTTATTACAGTGACATTTTACTGTTGGTCCATTGTAGACATACTCCCTCTGCGATAAAGCAACAATACTTGCATATGACTATTTTTTCTTCAAATCTTTCTAACCATTCAAACCATGTGTTACCCAACCTCTACATTGACTATTTGAACTATGTGAATTTCAGATGACAAGAAAGAAAAATAAAAAATTTCTGGAAAGATTAGAGATTTTATGATTTGGTTCTAAGGGATAAAAGAAGTAGAAAAATCTTTCAATCAATGATTCAAAAAAGAGATTGCTGAAGATTTTAGGGATTCAATGAAGATTTCAGATGTTATGGATTTGGGAATTTCACGATTTGAGGAATCTAACGAGTTGGGGATTTTAGAATTTGGGAAAAAAAGTTTTGAATTTGGGGGTTTGAGATTATTTGAGGATTTAGGGGTTTTTTGTCTTATGTTTATTAATTTTTTAAATTTTTTTCCACATCAGCATTATTATTTAAATGCCTACTACGTCATCAGTCAATTGAAACGCTATATAGACCGATTTTTTTGACCAACTATTTACTAACGGTCAGCTGACGGTTACTGTTTCAACTAGGTTGACATCTGAAAAATTCATTATGTTGAGGGCCGAATTCAGAAAAAAAAAAGGTTAGGGGCATATATCCAAAAGCCCCAAAAGGTTGAGGGATGTTTTTGCAATTATGTCAAAAAATAAAATTAATTTCACATTTCACTATTATGTTTTTTTTTTTTTTTTTGTGTAGATTGATAAATATGGAACGTGGCCACGAGTTGTTATTCTCGAACAAGCAATTTATCACAGTCATTAGTTGACAGTGATCATATTAATCATTAAGAAGACATAATTGTGATAATGAGATAAAAAATGATTGTATCGAGTAAACGGGTTTAACTCAAAGGAATCGAGGATATCATATGAGGGTAACAGACACATGACGAGGTTATTGGATAAAGTAGTTGGATGAATTGGTTTCATAAAGAGTATACAATAAGGAGTTTTCAATCATGATCGAAACACCCCTTACCCGTATCCAACGCTGGAATAGGGTACGAGGTATTACTGGACTTATACACAAGCAATCATACAAAACGAGACGTAAATTTCCATCCAAATTTAAAACTTTTTATAACATTCATATCATCCCTAAAACAAACCTACGAGGCCAAAAACATACATTGGAAGCGGTTCGGGACTAAACCGATAACTTTATAAATTTTTACAACACTTAGAAAAAGTTCATGTTTTAAGAGCCACATGCCCATGTGGCTTGGGACACGCCTGGTGGGCAGGTTGTGTGGTCACACATGCCCGTGTCTCTAACCCGTGTAACTCTCTGTCTGTCACCCAAGAACAAATTAAAGACACACAACCAAGTCATACGCCCGTGTGCTATGCCGCGTGGTCGATTTAATTTTCATAATTTTTCATAAAATAGGTGTAGACTTCACTTGCCTAGAGCACGCGCCCGTGCCTGAGGCCATGTCATCCACACGACTAAGACACACGCCCATGTCTCTGCCCATGTGCTCAATTTTAAGCATTCTATTTTGCAACAATTAAGGTGCAGGGGGCACATGGTCGAAACACACGCCCATGGGGAAAACCTTGTGTCACACAAGACCTAGACACATGTCCGTGTGTCTACCCGTATGGACAAAAACAAGGCTTTTTACTAAACCATTTTGTCACCCCTTTTTATACACACCTATACCACAAAACAATCACCAATACAAGCAATTTCATTCAACCAATTTAGCCATAATCAAGACATCCACACGTCATTCACAAGCTACCATTTACCACATACAAATAACACAAACTTGTCAACTTAAACCATACAAATTTCCACATCCATGAAAATATCATCATAGGCATATATGAATAAACCAATATTAGCCAATTTTAATGGCCATTTACAAAATGAAGTATCAACCAACAAAAGCCAATACATTTGGACAAATTAATTATGACACATAACAAAATGGCCAAGTCCCTATACATGCCATAACTCAAAATGTCAAATTCATTGGTACCCAAAATAATCAGTTAATAGTGTGAGTGGATCTCTGATAGTCTCTGATCCCTGAGCTAGCTTGGTGACACTATAAGAAAAGGGAAAGAAAAGGGGGGTAAGCTATATAGCTTAGTAAGTTCCCATGCAAATAATAGGCATCATAAACCAACATTTAACATACAATTAACATGTTGATAATTGGCATAAATATTATTAAGATCTTATAATCATAACTTACTCAATCATAACCTTACCGAGGGTTCATCACATAACGAGCTCATCACATATGAGTTTTTCATACATACCTGAGTCATCTCAAATTGGATTTACACACAATTCATCTTTGACAAACTCATTAAATTACCCGTTGAACCACTTGGAATACTAAAGGATATTCAAGAGTTCCGTACACACGATACCATACCAATGCCATATACCAGATATGGTCTTACATGTAATCTTATATTGATGACAATAACATGGCTATGGTTTTACACAAAATCTCATATCGATGCCGCATCCCAGATGTGGTCTTACACGAAATCTCATATCGATGCTATATCCCAAATATGGTCGTATACATAGACTTAGTAACCATAATGTCATAACATTTGTATCCTATCTAATCCTAAGGTTCAACTGGGATTTCACGCTTTTCGTTACTTTTTCAAATACACTCACTGGTCAATCATAGTTCATACAATAGTAAAGCATTTAAAACATAATTAAAACAATGCATAATTTACATAAGAACTTACCTCGATACAAAAATAGTAGGAATGGGACCTAATCGTCAAACACTTTGTTTTTCCCCCGATCTAGGTCCAAACCTTGTTTCTCTTGATCTATAATAGAAAATCTAACTCATTTATTATTCACATTACTCAATTCAATTCAAAAATCACATTAGGGCACCTTAAACTTTGACATTTTTACACTTTAGTCCCTAAGCTCGTAAATTGAAATAGATTCAATTTCTTCGATTCCCAAGCCTAGCCGAACCTCTTTTATGCTTATAACAGCCAACATTTTTCATTTAATCACACTTTTACACACATTTTATAACATTTTTATAAATTGGTCCTTTTGACATTTTCATCAAAGATCACCTAGCAAAAGTTGTTTATCATACACCAAACACACATTTTCTACCATTAGACATCAAAATACATACATATCTAACATTTTTCAAACCCTATACCTTAATCATTTCTCAAATTAATGGTAGAAATAGATAAATCAAGTGATAACGACTTAAAAAATGTAAAGAGCATTAGAAATGGGGGCAAGAACGGACTTACAATTGAGCTTGAAAGTGGTCAAACCCTAGCTATGGCTCCCCTTCTAAATTTCAGCACAAGAATGAAGAACATGGACTAAAATTTGCTTTTATTTTACTTTTTTTGTCTTTAACTAAAAAATTACCAAAATCCCCTTTTTATAAAACATGAAATTTCTCTTACCTCATGTCCATTTTTTTCCACTAACTTAACAAATGGTCTAATTACCATCTAAGGACCTTCAATTTAAAATTTCATAACAATTAGACACCTCTAGCATGTAGAACTCAACTTTTGCACTTTTACAATTTAGTCCTTTTTGCTAAATTGAGTGCCCAAACGTCAAAATTTTCAAACGAAATTTTTATGAAATCATTCCATAAAACTGTAGAACATATAAATGTGATAAAAATAAGTTTTACTATGTCAGATTCGTGGTCCCAAAATCATTGTTCTGACTAGGCCCAAAATCGGGCTATTACAATGATACTTCTTATGGACTAACTCCAAGATTAAGTAATTGCAATTGTCGGAACGATGCTTCTGGACATAATTGCAATTACTAGAGCCTAATTGTATATGTCTGATTGGTCCATCCGCTAGCTCAACAAAAGCTTGATCAGACTACATTTGAATTAGAGGAAAGTTCTACGACTTTGGAGATAATTTAATTGAGTTAATTTATTCGATGTCAAATTAAATTAGGTAGTCGTGAGAATTATTCAACTAGAGAATTTGATTAAAAAATTTTCTTGACAAATTAATTTGAAAAATCTAAGTGATTTTTGGAAAAGAAATTTTTTGATCAAATAAGATTAAATATGATATTTTTGAAAATTAATTTTCAAGTGAGAAAATTGGCCTAAAGGGTAATTGAACTTGAAAAATTGACCTCAAATCGTCAATTGGGCCTGGGGGCCCAAAACTGAGATCAAGACCCAAAAACTGGTCGAAGTAGGCCCGATATATGAAACCAGGCTGACGGTCCAACCAGTGGCTAGATCAACCCAGTCGAGTTGTCAATGACTCGGGCCGAATTGACTGAAAGTGCCGTAAGGGTGACGTACCTGCATCACTAGACACAGTTGTGCCGATGAGTGTTACAGTGACGTTTTGGTGACCGGCGGCAGTTGGTCTTCGGTGACTAACGTTCTGGTGACTGTTGCTGCATCACTAGAAGAGTTACACTCCTATTGGAACTCTACTAGATAATTTGATTTCATATTAACTATTCCAAAAATAATATCATATTAATAGTTTAATATTAAATTAAATTTAATACTTATCTTAATAGTATTTTATTAATTTAATATTAAAGTGATTATCCTAATATCGAATTAAATTTAATATTTATCTTGTAGATAAATATTCTATTATTTTAATAAGATTTAATATTAAATTAATATATTTATCAAGCTTAGATTTAAGTTTAATATTAAAGTAATTAAGTTTAATCATAGTTGAACTCTCTAAACTCTCCCTATATAAAGATACTCTTGGGTCATTATTTTTCACACACTTGAATTCAAGAGAAAGTTGTAGAGAGAAAATTCCCTGAAGATATTATTTTAGAAAATTTCTAGAGATATTTTTCTTTTTTACAACTTGGCCCAAAAGTTTAGAGAAATTGCAAAATTACCCCACTCGTAATTTTTGAGAATTTTTTTTCATTCGAAGTGAGCCCACACTCGGTAGACATGAGTTTGATAATAGTGGAGAAGACTACTTGGTCAACGCGCTCATCCTAGATGAATAAAAAAAGGAACAATTTTGTTTAAATGTTTATTACTTTCGATATCACAATAAAAAAGGTAAATTCTGATCCCGTTTTTCCAACAGTTACGACATGTTTTAGCTTAGTTTACTAAGTAAAGTTTGATAGAAATTCATCATAAAATGCACAATTGTATCATATGCTTATATGTGTGGGTGAAAGTTATAATTGAATCATGATAGTATTATATTTGTTGAATGCTTTGGTAATGGTTTAGAACTTGTTCTGATGGTGCCAAAATGACATTGTTTAGGCACTTAGGAATGATGTTTTAAGTGGTTTTTTTTTAGTTTTGTTGTATTTTTACTAGGTCTTAGAAATGGTATGAAGTGCATATATGTTATATCAGAGATTGTGTTTTGTAACTTTTCTTGTAGGGTATGTGACAGCCCAAAATTGACCCTGTGACAGCCCAAAATTGACCCTAGTCAGGATGTGGTTTCGGGACCACAAAACCGAGGCATAAAAATAATTTAAAATTTATTTTGATGCCTATGATATGTGTTAATTTGTGTGTGACATTTTTGATGTTTCGATTTAGTGTTATAAATGCGAATTTCACTAGAAAGGACCTAGTAGTGAACTTTGAAAGTATGATGGGGAAATGTGTGATGACTAGTTGCTCATGCATGCAAAAATAAGGGATTTGCATGTCAAATTTCCCCCAACATGAAGTGGCCGGCCATGGCAAGAGAGGATGGGCAAAACATGTCATGAAACATGTTTTGTTGGTGCATTAGGGAGAAATAATAAACAAAGGTGTATGGGTAAGAAAAGAATGAAAAAAAATGTGTGTGAGTGTGGTATTCCCCCCATTGCCGTGAGTTGTAGAGAAAGAAAGAAAAATTTTGTTCATCCTTTCTTTGAGCCAAAACTAAGGAAGAAGGAGGATTTTTGCTTCATGCTTGGTTTGGAAGAGATCTAGAAGGAGATTTGGCTAAGTTTGCATCAAGATTAAAGTATGTATGAGGTTGTGTTAGGAGTTTCATGCATGTTTTGGTTGCTAACTTGATGTGCATGTTAGCCATGGCTCAAATCTTTGTTATGCCATGGAAATGGTATTTGGCCAAAGTTGTTATGGTGATAAAGCCATTGCATGCTAAGTGTGAAGCTTGATGATGATGCATGCAATGATGGATTGTCTACTCTTGAGTAAGATTTTGAGTTTTCTTTTGTTTAATCATGATTGAAGTTGAAAAGGGCATGATTGTCATATTCGCCATGATGCATTCATGAGCATGGTTCATGCTTCTTGCATGTTAGTTAAAATTTGTGTTTTGGATGGCTATGGACACCTTGAAATTCGCCATGCTCATATATGTATATATATGTTTGCACATGATGTTTTGGTTATGAACTAAGTGATGAATATGTTTGTTTAAAGAAGAAGATGTTGAAGAATGATTGTGAAATTGCAAGCACATTCGGCCTAGCACACATATGAGTGCTTGATGCTATATTATAAGTTTTGAGCTACAATATGCAAATCATTAACTAGTAAAATGCATGCTGTTTTGTGAGGTATTAAGTGCATAATTGGCCTCAACATGTACATGAATATTCGCCTTGGGTAGCCTATTGAAGGCCTTAGCTTTTCCTTGATGCTCGAATAAATTGTATTGAATTGCTTGATGTAGTATAAAATGTGCATGACCATTGTGTATTCAAGCTAAAGAGTGGCCATATGACCATTTAAACTCCTTGTCATATTCGCCATAAGCTAGCACAATGAGGTTTTAATAAATTGAATTTGTTTGAATTAGCTCAAGAGCTAAGAGGGCCACAATTGGACAAGGGAAGGAAAAGTGATCGAATAGCCGTAAAAGCCGTTCGACAACATCCGAGGTAAGTCCTCAAGAAGTGACCTTACTTGAATTATGTGGAATGAAATATGGATGTATTGATTATTGATTTATGTGGGTATGAGTATTCAATAATACCCGGCTAAGTCCCAAGGCGATTATGCTAGTGATTATAATTGTGTTTGAGCCTTAGTAACGAGAATGAAATATGTATGTCCAATGATTATTGATGTATGTGTGCATGAGAAATTGAATGATATCCGGGCTAAGCCCGAAGACAATTATGCTGGAAATTATATCCGGTTAAGACCAAGGCAATTGTGCTAGTGGCTACATCCGGGCTAAGACCCAAAGGCATTCGTGCGAGACATTCTATCCGGCTAAGACCAAAGGCATTTGTGCACGTGGTTATATCCGGTTATATTCCAAAGAATCTTGGGCTGGAGGTGAGTGTTGGTTGCTGTAATAAATTCAATTAGTACACTCGAGAAGCCCAAAGAATAAGGTACGTTTATATGTGCATTGGAAAGTCGACATGTTTGAGCAACATTCGCTCAATCGACTAATGAATTTCAGTTATTGAATTGATTGATACTTTGTGAAAGTATATAATGATGAAGTGTGAAGTAAGAATGTGTATTAATGAAATGATGCATTTGGCTATGTGAATGTATTGCTGTAATTAGAGTTGATTATATTCCTTGAGACTTACTAAGCATAAAAATGCTTACCCGTTGTTTGGCTCTCTGTTTTATAGATTTATTTCGATAGCAATCGGATTCGGGATCAATAAAGTCGAAGTCATCCACACTATCAACGCCTTTTGGTATAAATTTTGTTTGAACTTTGAAATGGCATGTATAGGACTACCCTTGTTGGTTTAAAATGTGGTGATGTATATGTATACGGCCATGCGAAAATGGCTCGTAAAAGGAAGCATGAACTTAGACTATTTGTGGTTTGTATGTATATATATGGTGTCATGATGTGATTATGGATTGGAAATGGGAGTGTTGGTCACATGATCAGCCATTGGTATGGTTAAAATGATCATATATGAACCTATGTATGGCAAGACTAGTTGGTTCATGGAGACTACAAAATAGGTAAGACCTACCTTAAAACAGATGCTGCCAGCTGCAGTGACGTGAATGTGAAAATCACCAAAATTTGTAGGAATGGTATTAAATAGTGAATAAGCTATGTAAATGAACCTTGATGAGTCTACTTTCATATGGAAGAAACGAAACGGTCATAGGAGTCACATGTTAAGAGATATTAAAGCTTTAGTGAGACAGGGCCAGAACGGTTTCTGGGTCCCCTGTCGCAACTTTAAAATTTACTATAAATTATCCAGAAATAATTAGGAGTCATGCCTTATATGTACAGATTCAATTTTGAGTCTAGTTTCATCAGAAACAAACGGAACCAGTATTAAAGCCCTGTACAGAGAGATATTCAAGTTATAACGCGCGAAGATCAGAGCAGTCGATCCCTGTAACATGGGTGACTTTAACTAATAAACTGTACCAATTGGACCGACCAAAATTCTAGAAATAAATCCATGGATGGATATATGAGTCTAAATTCAGGAAAATTTACGAAACCAGTTTCCGAGTTTTGAAACTCGAGATATGATTTTAAGGCGACGGTGACGCAGTTTTCCAGCCTGACTGGAAATGTCAAATTGGTGGGCAAAACATGTGAACTTGGCTTGTTAACCCCTCTTGTCCGACACCGCGATGGTCTCGGGTTCAGGGTGTTACAATTTTATTGGTATCGAGCCACGGTTTAGTCGATTCTAGGACTATCGTGATGTGTTTGGGGTCTAGCTATACATGCCATTAAATGATGACTCGATAGTGTGGTGATTTCTGACAATTTGACTTTGTGTTTGTTTATAGCAATGGATCCCGATCCCAACCGAGCGATAGCTGATGATGTGGAGAGTGTGACGCCTGCTCCCGCGCAAGGGACAGCGCCGGCGGACTCTCAACCTATGGCCAGCAATCCGAAGGACGAGGCTAGGCAAGCCTTTTATAGTGTGATGAACGAATGGTTTAATCAATACATTCGAACTAACACGGCTGTTCCACAACCTCCATTCCCGACAAATGCAACCCCGCACCTACAATACCTCCGGTGATCTGACCAAATAAGGTCAAGTAAGCCCCAATCGATAGGATTCAAAACATGGGGCCACTGAATTTAAGGCTACGGATGATGATGATGCCGAAGCGAGCTGAATTTTGGTTGGATAACACTATCCGGTGCTCGATGAGCTATCCTGCACACCCGATGAGTGCTTAAAGTGTACCATCTCCTTGCTACGTGAGTCCGCCTACTATTGGTGGAGTACTCGACTTCGTGGTACCTAGAGAGCAAGTGACTTGGGAATTCTTTCAAACCGAGTTCGAAAAAAGTATATCGATCGAGATTCATCGACCAAAAGCGAAGGAATTCCTTGACCTTAAGCAAGGTTCTATGTCGATTCGACTCTGAACGAAAATTTGTGAGGCTTAGCCAGATGCAGCGAGAATGCATTTCGTCCGGCCATTATGTAAACGCTTGAGGATGGGCTGAATGATGATATAAGGATGTTCGTTGGCATTCTCGAGATCGAGAGTTCATAGTACTTGTTGAGCGAGCTTGTAAAGCAAGAGCTTAGAAAGGAGAAACAAAAAGCTGATGTGGGAGCAGGAGAATTCGAAAGAGGTCCTCGGAAAGTCTCTTCAACAAGCATCAAAGAGATTTCGAGATGATGCGAGCCGGTCTAGAGGCGTTTCGGGCTTTTCTAGACGAGGACGCGATCGACCCCCTGTGACCACACGAGTCACTTCGATCGCCAGTGGTGGAAATGATCGCCGAGAGAGGGCGGAGTGTCCACATTGTGGCAAATGGCATTCGGGGAGCTGTTGGTTTCGTGATCGCTCCTGCTATAAGTGTGGGTCGGCCGACCACTTTATGAAGGATTGCCCGAGGATGCATGAATAGAATGTAAGTCAGAGTGGAAACCCGGGTGCTACCACTGCTCGAGGTAGGCCACCTAGAAATATGGGCAATGTCGATTGGCGGTCGAGAGGATCTAGAGATGCTACCATCAGATCTGAGGCTCGTGCTCCTGCAAGGACTTATGCCACACGCGCACGTGAGGATGCTGCCTCTCCAGATGTCATTACCGGTACTTTCACTCTTTTCAATACAAATGTGATTGCTTTAATTGACCCTGGTTCTACTCATTCATATATATGTGAAACCTTAGCATCCAGTAAGACTTTGCCTATTGAGTCTACTGAGTTTGTAATTCGGGTGTCAAACCCCTTGGGTCATTACGTGCTTGTCAACAAAGTGTGCAAGAAAAGTCCCCTAGTGTTCCGAGGTTCTTATTTTCCAGCGGACTTGATGCTTTTGCCGATCGATGAGTTCGATGTTATTCTTGGTTTGGATTGGTTGACCATGCACGATGCGGTTGTAAATTGCAAGAGCAAGACTATCGATTTGAGGTGCGCGAATAATGAAATAATTCGAGTTGAGTCTACGGACTTAAAGGGTTGCCACCGTAATATCGCGATGTTGGCCGAAAATATCTAAGAAAAGGGTGCGGCGTACCTTGCATCGTGCTTTCGATGACAAGGAATCGAAAAAGAAACCCGAATCGTGTCGTTGGTTTGTGAATACCCGGATGTTTTCCACGAAGAATTGCGGGTTTACCACTGTTCGGAAATAGAATTTGGCATCGAATTGGTACCGGTACCACTCCAATTTCGATAGCTCCGTATCGTATGGCACCAACGAATTAAAGGAGTTGAAAGCTCGGTTGCAAGAATTGGTGGATAGAGGTTTTGCTCGCCGAGTTGTTCGCCTTTGGGTGCGCCAGGTGTTGTTTGTGAAAAGAAGGATGGAACCATGCGGTTGTGCATCGACTATCGTCGACTTAATAAAGCGACGATAAAGAACAAATATCCGTTACCACGTATCGATGACTTGTTCGATCAATGAAGGAGCCTCGGTGTTCTCAAAAATAGATTTGAGATCGGGCTATTATCAATTGCGAATCCGAAATTCGGACGTACCCAAGACCGCCTTGAGCGAGATATGGTCACTATGAGTTCCTAGTGATGCCGTTTGGGCTCACTAATGCCCTACGGTATTTATGGATTTAATGAATCGGATCTTCGCACCATATTTGGATCGATTCGTAGTCGTGTTCATTGATGACATCTTGGTCTATTCAAGAAATGAGACCGAACATCTTGAACACTGCGGTTAGTCTTGCAAATCTTACGGGATAAGCAATTATATGCTAAGTTCACAAGTGTGAGTTCGGTTAAGAGAGGTTAGCTTCTTGGGTCATGTGGTATCTCGCATCGGGTATTCGAGTGGAATTCAATAAAATTTCAGCCATACTTAATTGGAAGCCTCAGAAATATTCTTGAGGTTCGGAGCTTTTTGGGGCTTGCTTAGGTTATTACCGACGATTTGTAAAGGCTTCTCAACGATAGCCACGCCGATGACGGCTACTCCAAAAGGATGTTAAGTTCGAATGGATGGAGAAATGCCAAAAAGTTTCGATCAATGAAAACTTATTTGATGAAGCCCCAATTCTAGTGCAACCCGAGTCCGCAAAGAGTTTGTCATCTATAGCGACGCCTCCCTACTTGGGTTAGGTTGTGTATTGATGCAAGAAGGTCGAGTTGTGGCCTATCGCGTCGAGGCAATTAAAGCCACACGAGAAAAATTATCCGACCCATGATCTTGAATTGGCCGCCATCGTATTCGCCTTAAAGATTTGGTGACATTACTTATTTGGTGAAAGGTGCCATGTGTACTCGGATCACAAAAGTCTCAAATATTTGATGACCCAAAGAGACTTAAATCTGCGACAAAGACGTTGGCTCGAGCTGTTAAAGGATTATGAGCTGGTCATTGACTATCACCCGGGAAAGGCGAATGTGGTTGCGGATGCCTTGAGTCGTAAATCATTATTCGCTTTACGAGCGATGAACGTGCACTTATCTGTTCGATCCGATAGTGTGTTAGTAGCTGAATTGAAAGCCAAACCACTATTGATACATCAAATTCGAGAAGCTCAGAAAGTCGACGACGAGTTGGTTGCAAAACGGGCTGAGTGTGTTCCGAACAAGGACTCAGAATTTCAAATCGACGATGACGATTGTTTGAGGTTCAAAAGTCGTCTGTGTGTTCCAAAGAATTCGGAACTCATTTCGATAATTCTGAATGAAGCCCATTGTAGCCGAATGGCAATCCACCCGGGGAGTACGAAGATGTACAATGATTTGAAACGTCGGTTTTGGTGGCATGGTATGAAGCGAGACATCTCCGACTTTGTTTCGAGATGTTTAATATGTCAACAAGTGAAAGCGGAACATCGGTGCCTTGAGATTACTTCACCAATCACGATACCCGAGTGGAAATGGGATCGAGTCACAATGGACTTTGTATCCGGACCGCCATTGTCGACAAGTAAGAAGGATGCGGTTTGGGTCGTGGTAGATAGATTGACTAAGTCACCCACTTTGTCCCCGTGACGCACGGATTTTTCAATGGACAAATTAGCCGAATTGTACGTTTCTCGATTGTGAGATTACACGGATGCCTATTTCCATCGTGTCGGATAGAGATCCGAGATTTACCTCACGATTTTGGAAAAAGTTGCAAGAAGCTTTGGGTACCAAGTTGCATTTCAAGACCGCCTTTCACCCCCAAACCGATGGTCAATCCGGCGGATAATTCGGATACTTGAGGATATGTTAAGATGTTGCGTCCTCGAGTTTAGTGGTTCATGGGAACGGTATTTGCCGTTGATTGAATTCGATTACAACAACAGCTTTCAATCAAGTATCAAGATGGCACCCTCGAGGCCTTGTACGGTCGTAAATGCCGTACACCATTGTTTTGGACCGAGCTCGGTGAAAGCAAGATTTTCGGGTGGATTTGATTAGAGATGCTGAATGAAAGTGAAAGTAATCCATGAAAGTCTCAAGATAGCCTCCGATCGTCGAGTCGTGCGCGGATCTGAAGCGTAAGGATATCGAGTATCGTGGGTGATAAAGTGTTTCTCAAGGTATCGCCTTGGAAAAAGATACTCGATTCGTAGTAAGGGCAAGCCGAGCCCGAGGTTCATTGGGCCATATGAGATATCCGGCGAGTCGGTCCAATGGCATATCGTTTGATTTTACCCCGAACTCAAAAAGGTTCACGATGTCTTTCACGTTTCGATGCTTGACGCTATAGATCCGATCCATCGCACGTGATTAGTCTATCAGAAATTGAAATTCAAGCTAATATGAGTTATGAGAAAGAACCGATTCGTATCCTATCACGAGAAGTGAAAGAGTTGCGAAACAAGCGGGTTCCGCTGGTGAAAGTGTTATGGCTCAAGCACGGGATAGAAGAAGCTACTTGGGAGACCGAGAACTCTATGAAAGAGCGATATCCAAACCTATTTACCGTAAGATTTTCGGGACGGAAATTTCTTAAGTGGGGAGAGTTGTGACAGCCAAAATTGACCCTAGTCGGGATGTGGTTTTGGGACCACAAAACCGAGGCATAAAAATAATTTAAAATTTATTTTGATGCCTATGATATGTGTTAATTTGTGTGTGACATTTTGATGTTTCGATTTAGTGTTATAAATGCGAATTTCACTAGAAAGGACCTAGTAGTGAACTTTGAAAGTATGATGGGGAAATGTGTGATGACTAGTTGCTCATGCATGCAAAAATAAGGATTTGCATGTCAAATTTCCCCCAACATGAAGTGGCCGCCATGGCAAGAGAGGATGGGCAAAACATGTCATGAAACATGTTTTGTTGGTGCATTAGGGAGAAATAATAAACAAAGGTGTATGGGTAAGAAAAGAATGAAAAAAAATGTGTGTGAGTGTGGTATTCCCCCCATTGCCGTGAGTTGTAGAGAAAGAAAGAAAATTTTGTTCATCCTTTCTTTGAGCCAAAACTAAGGAAGAAGGAGGATTTTTGCTTCATGCTTGGTCCGGAAGAGATCTAGAAGGAGATTTGGCTAAGTTTGCATCAAGATTAAGGTATGTATGAGGTTGTGTTAGGAGTTTCATGCATGTTTTGGTTGCTAACTTGATGTGCATGTTAGCCATGGCTCAAATCTTTGTTATGCCATGGAAATGGTATTTGGCCAAAGTTGTTATGGTGATAAAGCCATTGCATGCTAAGTGTGAAGCTTGATGATGATGCATGCAATGATGGATTGTCTACTCTTGAGTAAGATTTTGAGTTTTCTTTTGTTTAATCATGATTGAAGTTGAAAAGGGCATGATTGTCATATTCGCCATGATGCATTCATGAGCATGGTTCATGCTTCTTGCATGTTAGTTAAAATTTGTGTTTTGGATGGCTATGGACACCTTGAAATTGCCATGCTCATATATGTATATATATGTTTGCACATGATGTTTTGGTTATGAACTAAGTGATGAATATGTTTGTTTAAAGAAGAAGATGTTGAAGAATGATTGTGAAATTGCAAGCACATTCGGCCTAGCACACATATGAGTGCTTGATGCTATATTATAAGTTTTGAGCTACAATATGCAAAGCATTAACTAGTAAAATGCATGCTGTTTTGTGAGGTATTAAGTGCATAATTGGCCTCAACATGTACATGAATATTCGGCCTTGGGTAGCCTATTGAAGGCCTTAGCTTTTCCTTGATGCTCGAATAAATTGTATTGAATTCCTTGATGTAGTATAAAATGTGCATGACCATTGTGTATTCAAGCTAAAGAGTGGCCATATGACCATTTAAACTCCTTGTCATATTCGCCATAAGCTAGCACAATGAGGTTTTAATAAATTGAATTTGTTTGAATTAGCTCAAGAGCTAAGAGGGCCACAATTGGACAAGGGGAAGGAAAAAGTGATCGAATAGCCGTAAAAGCCGTTCGACAACATCCGAGGTAAGTCCTCAAGAAGTGACCTTACTTGAATTATGTGGAATGAAATATGGATGTATTGATTATTGATTTATGTGGGTATGAGTATTCGAATAATACCCGGGCTAAGTCCCGAAGGCGATTATGCTAGTGATTATAATTGTGTTTGAGCCTTAGTAACGAGAATGAAATATGTATGTCCAATGATTATTGATGTATGTGTGCATGAGAAATTGAATGATATCCGGGCTAAGCCCCGAAGACAATTATGCTGGAAATTATATCCGGGTTAAGACCCGAAGGCAATTGTGCTAGTGGCTACATCCGGGCTAAGACCCAAAGGCATTCGTGCGAGACATTCTATCCGGGCTAAGACCCGAAGGCATTTGTGCACGTGGTTATATCCGGTTATATTCCAAAGAATCTTGGGCTGGAGGTGAGTGTTGGTTGCTGTAATAAATTCAATTAGTACACTCGAGAAGCCCAAAGAATAAGGTACGTTTATATGTGCATTGGAAAGTCGACATGTTTGAGCAACATTCGCTCAATCGACTAATGAATTTCAGTTATTGAATTGATTGATACTTTGTGAAAGTATATAATGATGAAGTGTGAAGTAAGAATGTGTATTAATGAAATGATGCATTTGGCTATGTGAATGTATTGCTGTAATTAGAGTTGATTATATTCCTTGAGACTTACTAAGCATAAAAATGCTTACCCGTTGTTTGGCTCTCTGTTTTATAGATTTCGCTCGATAGCAATCGGATTCGGGATCAATAAAGTCAAGTCATCCACACTATCAACGCCTCTATTTTGGTATAAATTTTGTTTGAACTTTGAAATGGCATGTATAGGACTACCCTTGTTGGTTTAAAAATGTGGTGATGTATATGTATACGGCCATGCGAAAATGGCTCGTAAAAGGAAGCATGAACTTAGACTATTTGTGGTTTGTATGTATATATATGGTGTCATGATGTGATTATGGATTGGAAATGGGAGTGTTGGTCACATGATCAGCCATTGGTATGGTTAAAATGATCATATATGAACCTATGTATGGCAAGACTAGTTGGTTCATGGAGACTACAAAATAGGTAAGACCTACCTTAAAAACAGATGCTGCCAGCTGCAGTGACGTGAATGTGAAAAATCACCAAAATTTGTAGGAATGGTATTAAATAGTGAATAAGCTATGTAAATGAACCTTGATGAGTCTACTTTCATATGGAAGAAACGAAACGGTCATAGGAGTCACATGTTAAGAGATATTAAAGCTTTCGTGAGACAGGGCCAGAACGGTTTCTGGGTCCCCTGTCGCAACTTTAAAAATTTACTATAAATTATCCAGAAATAATTAGGAGTCATGCCTTATATGTACAGATTCCATTTTGAGTCTAGTTTCATCAGAAACAAACGGAACCAGTATTAAAGCCCTGTACAGAGAGATATTCAAGTTATAACGCGCGAAGATCAGAGCAGTCGATCCCTGTAACATGGGTGACTTTAACTAATAAACTGTACCAATTGGACCGACCAAAAATTCTAGAAATAAATCCATGGATGGATATATGAGTCTAAATTCAGGGAAAATTTACGAAACCAGTTTCCGAGTTTTGAAACTCGAGATATGATTTTTAAGGCGACGGTGACGCAGTTTTCCAGCCTGACTGGAAATGTCAAATTGGTGGGCAAAACATGTGAACTTGGCTTGTTAACCCCTCTTGTCCGACACCGGCGATGGTCTCGGGTTCAGGGTGTTACAATTTTATTGGTATCAGAGCCACGGTTTAGTCGATTCTAGGACTATCGTGATGTGTTTGGGGTCTAGCTATACATGCCATTAAATGATGACACGATAGTGTGGTGATTTCTGACAATTTGACTTTGTGTTTGTTTATAGCAATGGATCCCGATCCCAACCGAGCGATAGCTGATGATGTGGAGAGTGTGGCGCCTGCTCCGCGCAAGGGACAGCGCCATGGACTCTCAACCTATGGCCAGCAATCCGAAGGACGAGGCTAGGCAAGCCTTTTATAGTGTGATGAACGAATGGTTTAATCAATACATTCGAACTAACACGGCTGTTCCACAACCTCCATTCCCGACAAATGCAACCCCGACCTACAATACCTCCGGTGACTGACCAAATAAGGTCAAGTAAGCCCCAATCGATAGGATTTGAAAACATGGGGCCACTGAATTTAAGGCTACGGATGATGATGATGCCGAGCGAGCTGAATTTTGGTTGGATAACACTATCCGGGTGCTCGATGAGCTATCCTGTACACCCGATGAGTGCTTAAAGTGTACCATCTCCTTGCTACGTGAGTCCGCCTACTATTGGTGGAGTACTCTGACTTCTGTGGTACCTAGAGAGCAAGTGACTTGGGAATTCTTCCAAACCGAGTTCAAAAAGTATATCGATCGAGATTCATCGACCAAAAGCGAAGGAATTCCTTGACCTTAAGCAAGGTTCTATGTCGATTCATCGACTACTGAACGAAAATTTGTGAGGCTTAGCCAGACGCTGCGAGAATGCATTTCGTCCAAGCCATTATGTGTAAACGCTTGAGGATGGGCTGAATGATGATATAAGGATGTTCGTTGGCATTCTCGAGATACGAGAGTTCGTAGTACTTGTTGAGCGAGCTTGTAAAGTCAAGAGCTTAGAAAGGAGAAACAAAAAGCTGATGTGGAAACGGAGAATTCGAAAGAGGTCCTCGGAAAGTCTCTTCAACAAGCATCAAAGAGATTTCGAGATGATGCGAGCCGGTCTAGAGGCGTTCGGGCTTTTCTAGACGAGGACGCGATCGACCCCTGTGACCACACGAGTCACTTCGATCGCCGATGGTGGAAATGATCGCGAGAGAGGGCGGAGTGTCCACATTGTGGCAAATGGCATTCGGGAGCTGTTGGTTTCGTGATCGCTCCTGCTATAAGTGTGGGTCGGCCGACCACTTTATGAAGGATTGCCCGAGGATGCATGAATAGAATGTAAGTCGAGTGGAAACCCGGTGCTACCATCGCCGAGGTAGGCCACCTAGAAATATGGGCAATGTCGGTGGCGGTCGAGAGGATCTAGAGATGCTACCATCGGATCCGAGGCTCGTGCTCTGCAAGGACTTATGCCACACGCCGCGCGTGAGGATGCTGCCTCTCCGGATGTCATTACGGTACTTTCACTCTTTTCAATACAAATGTGATTGCTTTGATTGACCTGGTTCTACTCATTCATATATATGTGAAACCTTAGCATCCAAAGAAGACTTTGCCTATTGAGTCTACTGAGTTTGTAATTCGGGTGTCAAACCCCTTGGGTCATTACGTGCTTGTCAACAAAGTGTGCAAGAAAAGTCCCCTAGTGTTCCGAGGTTCTTATTTTCCAGCGGACTTGATGCTTTTGCCGTTCGATGAGTTCGATGTTATTCTTGGTTTGGATTGGTTGACCATGCACGATGCGGTTGTAAATTGCAAGAGCAAGACTATCGATTTAAGGTGCGCGAATAATGAAATAATTCGAGTTGAGTCTCTGGACTTAAAGGGTTGCCACCGTAATATCGTGATGTTGGCCCGAAAATATGTACGAAAAGGGTGCGCGGCGTACCTTGCATACGTACTCGATGACAAGGAATCGAAAAGAAACCCGAATCGTGTCGGTGGTTTGTGAATACCGGATGTTTTCCACAAGAATTGCGGGTTTACCACTGTTCGGAAATAGAATTTGGCATCAAATTGGTACCGATACCACTCAATTTCGATAGCTCCGTATCGTATGGCACCAACGAATTAAAGGAGTTGAAAGCTCGGTTGCAAGAATTGGTGGATAGAGGTTTTGCTCGCCGAGTTGTTCGCCTTGGGGTGCGCCGGTGTTGTTTGTGAAAAGAAGGATGGAACCATGCGGCTGTGCATCGACTATCGTCAGCTTAATAAAGCGGCGATAAAGAACAAATATCCGTTACCACGTATCGATGACTTGTTCGATCAACTGAAGGGAGCCTCAGTGTTCTCAAAAATAGATTTGAGATCGGGCTATTATCAATTGCGAATCCGAGATTCTGGACGTACCCAAGACCGCCTTGAGCGAGATATGGTCACTATGAGTTCCTAGTGATGCCGTTTGGGCTCACTAATGCCCTACGGTATTTATGGATTTAATGAATCGGATCTTGAGACCATATTTGGATCGATTCGTAGTCGTGTTCATTGATGACATCTTGGTCTATTCAAGAAATGAGACCGAACATCTGAACACCTGCGGTTAGTGCTTTGCAAATCTTACGGGATAAGCAATTATATGCTAAGTTCAGCAAGTGTGAGTTCGGTTAAGAGAGGTTAGCTTCTTGGGTCATGTGGTATCTGCGATCGGTATTCGAGTCGACCGAATAAAATTTTAGCCATACTTAATTGGAAGCCTCGAGAAATATTACTGAGGTTCGAGCTTTTGGGGCTTGCTGGTTATTACCGACGATTTGTAAAAGGCTTCTCAACGATAGCCACGCCGATGACGGCTACTCCAAAAGGATGTTAAGTTCGAATGGACGGAGAAATGCCAAAAAGTTTCGATCAACGAAAACTTATTTGATGAAGCCCCAATTCTAGTGCAACCGAGTCCAACAAAGAGTTTGTCATCTATAGCGACACCTCCCTACTTGGGTTAGGTTGTGTATTGATGCAAGAAGGTCGAGTTGTGGCCTATCGTCGAGGCAATTAAAGCCACACGAGAAAAATTATCCGACCCATGATCTTGAATTGGCGCCATCGTATTCGCCTTAAAGATTTGGCGACATTACTTATTTGGTGAAAGGTGCCATGTGTACTCGGATCACAAAAGTCTCAAATATTTGATGACCCAAAGAGACTTAAATTTGCTACAAAGGCGTTGGCTCGAGTCATTAAAGGATTATGAGCTGGTCATTGACTATCACCCGGAAAGGCGAATGTGGTTGCGGATGCCTTGAGTCGTAAATCATTATTCGCTTTTGACGATGAACGTGCACTTGTCTGCTCGATCCGATAGTGTGTTAGTAGCTGAATTGAAAGCCAAACCACTATTGATACATCAAATTCGAGAAGCTCGAAAAATCGACGACGAGTTGGTCGCAAAACAGTGAGTGTGTTCAACAAGGACTCGAATTTCAAATCGACGATGACGATTGTTTGAGGTTCAAAAGTCGTCTCATGTTCCAAAGAATTGAACTCATTTCGATAATTCAAATGAAGCCCATTGTAGCCGAATGGCAATCCACCCGGAGAATGAAGATGTACAATGATTTGAAACGTCGGTTTTGGTGGCATGGTATGAAGCGAGACATCTCGACTTTGTTTGAGATGTTTAATATGTCAACAAGTGAAAGTGGAACATCGGTGCCTTCGTGATTACTTGACCAATCACGATACCCGAGTGGAAATGGGATCGAGTCACAATGGACTTTGTATCCGGACCGCCATTGTCGACAAGTAAGAAGGATGCGGTTTGGGTCGTGGTAGATAGATTGACTAAGTCGGCCCACTTTGTCCCCGCGACGCACGGATTTTTCAATGGACAAATTAGCCGAATTGTACGTTTCTCAGTTGTGAGATTACGGGATGCCTATTTCCATCGTGTCGGATAGAGATCCGAGATTTACCTCACGATTTTGGAAAAAGTTGCAAGAAGCTTTGGGTACCAAGTTGCATTTCAGCACCGCCTTTCACCCCAAACCGATGGTCAATCCGAGTGGATAATTCGGATACTTGAGGATATGTTAAGATGTTGCGTCCTCGAGTTTAGTGGTTCATGGGAACGGTATTTGCCGTTGATTGAATTCGCTTACAACAACGACTTTCAATCAAGTATCAAGATGGCACCCTACGAGGCCTTGTACGGTCGTAAATGCCGTACACCATTGTTTTGGACCGAGCTCGGTGAAAGCAAGATTTTCGGTGGATTTGATTAGAGATGCTGAATGAAAGTGAAAGTAATCCGTGAAAGTCTCAAGATAGCCTCCGATCGTCGAGAAGTCGACAGCGGATCCGAAGCGTAAGGATATCGAGTATCGTGGGTGATAAAGTGTTTCTCAAGGTATCGCCTTGGAAAAAGATACTCGATTCTACCGTAAGGGCAAGCCGAGCCCGAGGTTCATTGGGCCATATGAGATATCCGAGCGAGTCGGTCCGGTGGCATATCGTTTGATTTTACCCCGAACTCAAAAGGTTCACGATGTCTTTCACGTTTGATGCTTGACGCTATAGATCCGATCCATCGCACGTGATTAGTCCATCAGAAATTGAAATTCAAGCTAATATGAGTTATGAGAAAGAACCGATTCGTATCCTATCACGAGAAGTGAAAGAGTTGCGAAACAAGCGGGTTCCGCTGGTGAAAGTGTTATGGCTCAAGCACGGGATAGAAGAAGCTACTTGGGAGACCGAGAACTCTATGAAAGAGCGATATCCAAACCTATTTACCGGTAAGATTTTCGGGGACGAAAATTTCTTAAGTGGGGGAGAGTTGTGACAGCCCAAAATTGACCCTAGTCGGGATGTGGTTTTGGGACCACAAAACCGAGGCATAAAAATAATTTAAAATTTATTTTGATGCCTATGATATGTGTTAATTTGTGTGTGACATTTTTGATGTTTCGATTTAGTGTTATAAATGCGAATTTCACTAGAAAGGACCTAGTAGTGAACTTTGAAAGTATGATGGGGAAATGTGTGATGACTAGTTGCTCATGCATGCAAAAATAAGGATTTGCATGTCAAATTTCCCCCAACATGAAGTGGCCGGCCATGGCAAGAGAGGATGGGCAAAACATGTCATGAAACATGTTTTGTTGGTTCATTAGGGAGAAATAATAAACAAAGGTGTATGGGTAAGAAAAGAATGAAAAAAAATGTGTGTGAGTGTGGTATTCCCCCCCCATTGCCGTGAGTTGTAGAGAAAGAAAGAAAAATTTTGTTCATCCTTTCTTTGAGCCAAAACTAAGGAAGAAGGAGGATTTTTGCTTCATGCTTGGTTTGGAAGAGATCTAGAAGGAGATTTGGCTAAGTTTGCATCAAGATTAAGGTATGTATGAGGTTGTGTTAGGAGTTTCATGCATGTTTTGGTTGCTAACTTGATGTGCATGTTAGCCATGGCTCAAATCTTTGTTATGCCATGGAAATGGTATTTGGCCAAAGTTGTTATGGTGATAAAGCCATTGCATGCTAAGTGTGAAGCTTGATGATGATGCATGCAATGATGGATTGTCTACTCTTGAGTAAGATTTTGAGTTTTCTTTTGTTTAACCATGATTGAAGTTGAAAAGGGGCATGATTGTCATATTCGGCCATGATGCATTCATGAGCATGGTTCATGCTTCTTGCATGTTAGTTAAAATTTGTGTTTTGGATGGCTATGGACACCTTGAAATTCGGC
The DNA here is from genome assembly GCF_025698485.1 of Gossypium arboreum. NCBI lineage: Eukaryota > Viridiplantae > Streptophyta > Magnoliopsida > Malvales > Malvaceae > Gossypium > Gossypium arboreum. The sequence goes on along the minus strand of NC_069076.1, from coordinate 59,907,917 downwards.
CATGCTCATATATGTATATATATGTTTGCACATGATGTTTTGGTTATGAACTAAGTGATGAATATGTTTGTTTAAAGAAGAAGATGTTGAAGAATGATTGTGAAATTGCAAGCACATTCGGCCTAGCACACATATGAGTGCTTGATGCTATATTATAAGTTTTGAGCTACAATATGCAAAGCATTAACTAGTAAAATGCATACTGTTTTTGTGAGGTATTAAGTGCATAATTGGCCTCAACATGTACATGAATATTCGGCCTTGGGTAGCCTATTGAAGGCCTTATCCTTGATGCTCGAATAAATTGTATTGAATTGCTTGATGTAGTATAAAATGTGCATGACCATTGTGTATTCAAGCTAAAGAGTGGCCATATGACCATTTAAACTCCTTGTCATATTCGGCCATAAGCTAGCACAATGAGGTTTTAATAAATTGAATTTGTTTGAATTAGCTCAAGAGCTAAGAGGGCCACAATTGGACAAGGGGAAGGAAAAAGTGATCGAATAGCCGTAAAACCGTTCGACAACATCCGAGGTAAGTCCTCAAGAAGTGACCTTACTTGAATTATGTGGAATGAAATATGGATGTATTGATTATTGATTTATGTGGGTATGAGTATTGAATAATACCGGGCTAAGTCCCAAGGCGATTATGCTAGTGATTATAATTGTGTTTGAGCCTTAGTAACGAGAATGAAATATGTATGTCCAATGATTATTGATGTATGTGTGCATGAGAAATTGAATGATATCCGGGCTAAGCCCGAAGACAATTATGTTGAAATTATATCCGGTTAAGACCAAGGCAATTGTGCTAGTGGCTACATCCGAGCTAAGACCAAGGCATTCGTGCGAGACATTCTATCCGGCTAAGACCAAGGCATTTGTGCACGTGGTTATATCCGGTTATATTCCAAAGAATCTTGGGCTGGAGGTGAGTGTTGGTTGCTGTAATAAATTCAATTAGTACACTCGAGAAGCCCAAAGAATAAGGTACGTTTATATGTGCATTGAAAGTCGACATGTTTGAGCAACATTCGCTCAATCGACTAATGAATTTCAGTTATTGAATTGATTGATACTTTGTGAAAGTATATAATGATGAAGTGTGAAGTAAGAATGTGTATTAATGAAATGATGCATTTGGCTATGTGAATGTATTGCTGTAATTAGAGTTGATTATATTCCTTGAGACTTACTAAGCATAAAATGCTTACCCGTTGTTTGGCTCTCTGTTTTATAGATTTCGCTCGATAGCAATCGGATTCGGGATCAATAAAGTCAAGTCATCCACACTATCAACGCCTCTATTTTGGTATAAATTTTGTTTGAACTTTGAAATGGCATGTATAGGACTACCCTTGTTGGTTTAAAATGTGGTGATGTATATGTATACTGCCATGCGAAAATGGCTCGTAAAAGGAAGCATGAACTTAGACTATTTGTGGTTTGTATGTATATATATGGTGTCATGATGTGATTATGGATTGGAAATGGGAGTGTTGGTCACATGATCAGCCATTGGTATGGTTAAAATGATCATATATGAACCTATGTATGGCAAGACTAGTTGGTTCATGGAGACTACAAAATAGGTAAGACCTACCTTAAAACAGATGCTGCCAGCTGCAGTGACGTGAATGTGAAAAATCACCAAAATTTGTAGGAATGGTATTAAATAGTAAATAAGCTATGTAAATGAACCTTGATGAGTCTACTTTCATATGGAAGAAACGAAACGGTCATAGGAGTCACATGTTAAGAGATATTAAAGCTTTCGTGAGACAGGGCCAGAACGGTTTCTGGGTCCCCTGTCGCAACTTTAAAATTTACTATAAATTATCCAGAAATAATTAGGAGTCATGCCTTATATGTACAGATTCCATTTTGAGTCTAGTTTCATCAGAAACAAACGGAACCAGTATTAAAGCCCTGTACAGAGAGATATTCAAGTTATAACGCGCGAAGGTCAGAGCAGTCGATCCCTGTAACATGGGTGACTTTAACTAATAAACTGTACCAATTGGACCGACCAAAAATTCTAGAAATAAATCCATGGATGGATATATGAGTCTAAATTCAGGGAAAATTTACGAAACCAGTTTCCGAGTTTTGAAACTCGAGATATGATTTTTAAGGCGACGGTGACGCAGTTTTCCAGCCTGACTGGAAATGTCAAATTGGTGGGCAAAACATGTGAACTTGGCTTGTTAACCCCTCTTGTCCGACACCGGCGATGGTCTCGGGTTCAGGGTGTTACAGACCCTAGTCGGGAAGTGGTTTCAGGACCGCTAAACCGAGTCACCGAAATGTTTGAACGTAATATTTATTGTCTAGAATATGTATTTATGAATGTGTGAAAATTTCAAGCTTCGATTTAGTCGATTGCATGTGAATTCAGTTATTAGGACTTGTGTGACACTTTTGAAATGTGATAGGCTAATCTATAAGGACCTAATAGTGCATGTCATCAAAGGGGAGGACTTGCATGTCAAATTCCCCCCCCCTAATAGCTAGTGGCCGGCCATGACAAGGAATTATGGGCAAAACATGTCATGAAACATGTTGTGTAAGTGTTTTATTTGGAATAAATAAAATAAGGGGTATGGGTAATAAAAAAATGAAAAAAAAATGTGTGTGAAGGCTTCTCCCCCTCCCCATTGTCGTGAGTTGAAGAAAAAGAAAAAAAAATTGTTCATCCTTTCTTTGAGCCAAAACTAGGAAGAAAAAAAAAAGAGAGAAAAGAAAAGCTTCATCCCTTGGTTCTTCTTGGCGGTTTGAAAGGAGAAAGGTTGTAGATATTCGCCATATTTGCATCTAAGTTAAGGTATGTTTGATGTTGTGCCATGAAATTCATGCATGTTTTAGTTGCTAGCTTGATGTTCTTATTAGCCCATGGTTCAAATCCTTGCTATGTCATGGGGATGATATTCGCCAAGGTGGATTTTGTGTTCATGCCATTGCATGCTAAATATGAAGCTTGTTGATGATATATGTGATGGTGGGTTGAGGACTCTTGGATTTTCTTTTAGCATTTTTGAGTGAGACATTAAGTTCTTTGTTTAACCATGACCGAAATTGAAACGGTATGGTGTTGTGGTGTATTCGCCATGGTATATCCATAAGCATAATTTATGCATATTGCATGGTAGGTAAGATTTGAGCTTTGGATATATGTTTTATTTGGTTATAATCAACTTGAGATTCGCCCTTGCACCTACATGTATATATGTTTGCACATGATGTATTGGTATGACATATATACTATCTCAAGGTATATATTTACTTGTGATGATGTTTGGTTATGAAGTGAATGATAGATGTGTATTGAGCTACAATATGTAATGCATTAGTTAGTAAAATGTATGCCATTCTTGTGTGGTATTAAACATGTAATTGGCCTCAACACCAACATGCATAATCGGCCACATGAATGAGTACCTAGGTTGATGTGTTGTTCGGCCATGAGTAAGCATGTTGAAGGCTTTATCTTGACTTAGAAAATTCGGCTAAGGAGAGTACTAACTAATGTGTTGAGTTTAATTCATGAATTCCGTACATATGTGACTTTAATGTCTAGCGAATATATGTGGGCTAAGTACCTTGAATTCCTCTTGTCGATGCTCAAATGATTAAATCAATTTATTTGTTAAATTAAGCTCAAGAGCAAAGGGGGACTAAATCCGATAAAGGGAAGGAAAAAGTGGTCGAATAGCCATCGGAATTGTTCGACAACATCCGAGGTAAGTCTTCGAGTAATGACCCTACTTGAATTATATTGAAATGATTTGTCATATTATGGCGGATAGCCGAATGTGCGTAGGGACTACGTTGTAAAGTCAATTGAAATCATGCTCTTTGTGTGTGGCTATTGAGCGAAATTGGAAAGGTTGGATAAATGTTTTGTGTTTGAGCCTTAGTAACGAAAATGAAATATGGATGTGTCGTGATTATTGATATATGTGTACATGAGCATTAGAATGATACCCGGGCTAAGTCCCGAAGGCATTTATGCTAGTGATTATATCCGGGCTAAGACCCGAAGGCATTCGTGCGAGTTGTTATATCCGGGCTAAGACCCGAAGGCATTCGTGCGAGTTGTTATATCCGGCTAAGACCAAGGCATTTGTGCAAGTTACCAAACCGGTTAAGACCAAGGCAATTGTGCTTGTGGTTATATCCGGCTAAATTCCGAAGAAACTCGGTTTGAAGGTGAGCGTTTTGGTGCTGTAATAAATTCAATTAATACGCTCGAAAACCCAAACGATAAGGTATATTTGCATGTGCATCGGAAAGTCGATTCGTTTGAAATAGTATTCGTTCAATCGACTAACGAACTTTCGACTCTTAGATAGGTTGATACCTTGTGTGTGTTTATGTTGATGAAGTGTGAAGTAAGCATGATTATGAGAATGTGTATTACTAAAGTGATTCATTTAGCTATGTGAATGTAATACTTTAGTCAAAACTGATTTCATTACTTGAGACTTACTAAGCATTAAAATGCTTACCCCGTTGCTTTGGCTCTCTGTTTTATAGATTTTGCTCGTTGGCTATCGGATTCGGGATCATCGAAGTCGAAGTCATCCACACTATCAAAGCCCCCTTTTTGGTACAATTTTGGTTGAGTTTTGAAATGGCATGTATAGGACTACCCTTTGTTGTTTTTTTTTTCAAATACTTGTTGCGATGTATGTGTGTACAGCCATGCGAAAATGGCTCGTAGAAGTGGAGTATGGCATTAGACCATTTGTGTTTATGTATGTATATATGGTTTCATGATGTGACTATGGACTGGAATGGAAGTGTTGGGCAATGATCAGCCCTTGTAATGGCTAAATATGATCATAGGTGGACCTATGTATGACAAAACTCTAGTTGGTCCATGGAAACCACGAAATAGGTAAAGTTTACCTGAAAACAGATGCTGACAGCAGCAGTGGTGTGGATGTGAAAAATCACTAAAAATAGAAGGAATGGTATTAAATAGTGAATAAATTTTGTAAATGAACCTTGATGAATCTAATTTCATATGGAAGAAACGAAACGGTCATATGAGTTGTATGTTAAGAGATATTTAGGTTTTCGTGAAACAGGGCCAGAACGGTTTCTGGATTCCCTGTTCCGACTTTGGAAATTCATTTTAAATTAACCAGATATAATTAGGAGTCATGCCATATATGTATAGATTCCTCCTTTAGTCTAGTTTCTATAGAAACAAACGGCATCAGTATTGAAGCCCTGTACAGGGAGATATCCAATTCGTAATGCGTGAAGGTCAGTGTAGTCGAACCCTGGATTAGGGGAGAATTTAACTAATAAACTGTACTAATTGGCCCGACCAAAAATTCTAGAAAAAAATATGTTGATGGACATATGAGTCTAGTTTCAGGGAAAAATTACGAAACTGATTTTCGAGCTTTAAAACTCAAGATATGATTTTTAAGGCAACAGTGATGCAGTAACCAGCTAGTCTGGAAAATTTTTTAAATGGACTGTGAAAACAATTAAGTTAAGTCTGTGTGCACCTTGTGTTCGACTCCGGTAACGGATTCGGGTACGGGGTGTTACAGGGTACCTATAGGTGGTCACGTTTTAACGCGTCATGTGTGACCCTATATTACACGGCATCAGTCACTTACTGTGACAGCCCAAAATTGACCCTAGTCGAGAAGTGGTTTCGGGACCACAAAACCGAGGCATAAAATAATTTAATATTCATTTTGGATGCCTATGATATGTGTTAATTTGTGTGTGACATTTTTGATGATTTGATTTAGGGTCATAAATGTGAATTTCACTAAAAAGGACCTAGTAGTGAACTTTGAAAGTAGGATAGGGAAATGTGTGATGACTAATTAAAGCATGCATGCAAAAAACAATGGTCTTGCATGTCAAATACCCCCTTTTATAAGTGGTGGCGGCCATGACAAGGAGGATGGGCAAAACATGTCATAGACATGTTTTGTTGGTGCAATATGGGAGGAAAAATTAAACTAAGGTGAGGAATAAAGAATTGGAAAAAAAAAGGGAGAGAAGGTGTAATTCCCCCATTGCCGTGAGTTGAAGGAAAAGAAAGAAAAAATTTGTTCATCCTTTCTTTGAGCCAAAACTAGGAAGAAAATACAAAGAAGAAAAAGAAATGTGTGTTTCATCCTTGAACATCTTTTGGCCGAAAATTGAAGGAAAAAGGGAAGAAGGGAGTGAAGCATTCGGCTATCCTAGGTCACTATTAAGGTAAGTTTGATGTTTTGCCATGAGATTCATGTATATTTTAGTAGTTAGCTTGAGTTCTAACTAGCCATGGTTCAAATCCTTACTATGTCATGGAGATGATATTCGCTAAGGTGAGATCGTGTTGATATCATTTGCATGCTAAAAGTGAAGCTTTGCAATGGTGCATGTGATGGTGGATTGATGATTATTGAATATTCTTTTTAGCAATTTTGAGTGAGAGTTTGATAGATACTATGAGGTTAAACTTCATGACATTGTAAGCTTGTAAGTTGGATGATGAAATTCATGCTTTGTGAAGATAAATGGTGTAGAAGGAGCATTCGGCCATAATGAAGATATATGAGATAGTCATAATCAGCCTTATGATTCGGCTCTTGCATGTATATATATATATATATATGTTTGCACATGATGTATTGGTATGACATATATACTATCTCAAGGCATATAATTACATATGATGGTGTTTCGGTTATGAAGTAAATGATTGATGCGTATTGAGTTAAAATATGGAATCGTTAGTTAGTAAAATGTATGCTGTTTTGTGTGGTATTAAGTGTATAATTGGCCTCAACATGGTCATGCATATTCGCCACATGAGGGGAATTGGTGTGCATGCATTCGGTTAGAGGCAAGCATATTGATGCCTATTCTTGGCTTAGAAAATTCGCTAAGAGGAATATTAACTAATGTGTTGAGTTCGATTCATGATTTCGTACATATGTGACTTTGATGCCTAATGAGTATATATATTAGCTAAGTACCTTGAATTCCTCTTCGATGCTCAAATGATTAAATCAATTTATTTGTTAAATTAAGCTCAAGAGCGAAGGGAGCTAAATCCGATAAAGGGAAGGAAAAGGTAGTCGAGTAGTCAGAGAAATCGCTTCGACCACGTCCGAGGTAAGTCTTGAGTAATGACCCTACTTGAATTATATTGAAATGATTTGTCATATTATGGCGGACAGCCGAATGTGCGTAGGGACTAAGTTATAAAGTTAATTGAAATCATGCTCTTTGTGTGTGGCTATTGAGCCAAATTGGAAAGGTTTGATAAATATTTTGTGTTTGAGCCTTAGTAACGAAAATGAAATATGGATGTGTCGTGATTATTGATATATGTGTACATGAGCATTTGAATCATATCCGGCTAAGTCCCGAAGGCATTTATGCTAGTGATTATATCCGGCTAAGACCAAGGCATTCGTATGAGTTGTCATATCCGGCTAAGACCAAGGCATTTGTGCAAGATACCAAATCCGGGTTAAGACCGAAGGCAATTGTGCTTGTGGTTATATCCGCTAAATTCAAGAAGCTCGGTTTGAAGGTGAGCGTTTTGTGCGATAATAAATTCAATTAATACGCTCGAAAAACCCATACGATAAGGTATGTTTACATGTGCATCGGAAAAGTCGATTCGTTTGAAATAGTGTTCGTTCGATCGACTAACGAACTTTCGGCTCTTAGATAGGTTGATACCTTGTGTGTGTATATGATTATGAGAATGTGTATTACTAAAGTGATTCATTTAGCTATGTGAATGTAATACTTTAGTCAAAGCTGATTTCATTACTTGAGACTTACTAAGCATTAAAATGCTTACCCGTTGCTTTGGCTCTTTGTTTTATAGATTTTGCTCGTTAGCTATCGGATTCGGGATCATTGAAGTCGAAGTCATCCACACTATCAAAGCCCCCTTTTTGGTACAAACTTTGGTTGAACTTTGAAATGGCATGTATAGGACTACCCTTTTGTTGTAGGTCATGTACCTTTCGGTTTTGTGTAAACTTGGATAGCCATGCGAAAATGGCTTATATACGTTTTTAGCATAGTACTATAATCGTTTGTATGTTGATCATTATGAGGTATGGAATTGTTTTGAAACGATTAGCCATTGGAATGGTTAATCATGATCACACTTTGTGCTATGTATGCAAAAAGGGCCAATTGAATCATGGAAATTATGAAATAGGTAAAGTCTACCTTAAAGGCAGATGCTGTCAGCAGCAGTGGTGTGGATGTGAAAAATCACTAAAAATATCAGGAATGAAATAAATTAGTGAATAAATTATGTAAATGAACCTTGATGAATCTACTTTCATATGAAAGAAACGAAACGGTCATATGAGTTGTATGTTAAGAGATATTTAGGTTTTCGTGAGACAGGGCCAGAACGGTTTCTGGATTCCCTGTTCCGACTTTGGAAATTCATTTTAAATTAACCAGATATAATTAGGAGTCATGCCATATATGTATAGATTCCTCCTTTAGTCTAGTTTCTATAGAAACAAACGGCATCAGTATTGAAGCCCTGTACAGGGAGATATCCAATTCGTAATGCGTGAAGGTCAGTGTAGTCGAACCCTGGATTAGGGGAGACTTTAACTAATAAACTGTACTAATTGGCCCGACCAAAAATTCTAGAAAAAAATATGTTGATGGACATATGAGTCTAGTTTCAGGGAAAAATTACGAAACTGATTTTCGAGCTTTAAAACTCAAGATATGATTTTTAAGGCAACAGTGATGCAGTAACCAGCTAGTCTGGAAAATTTTTTAAATGGACTGTGAAAACAATTAAGTTAAGTCTGTGCACCTTGTGTTCGACTCGAACGGATTCGGTGCGGGTGTTACAGGTACCTATAGGTGGTCACGTTTTAACGCGTCATGTGTGACCCTATATTACACGGCATCAGTCACTTACTGTGACAGCCCAAAATTGACCCTAGTCGAGAAGTGGTTTCGGGACCACAAAACCGAGGCATAAAATAATTTAATATTCATTTTGGATGCCTATGATATGTGTTAATTTGTGTGTGACATTTTGATGATTTGATTTAGGGTCATAAATGTGAATTTCACTAAAAAGGACCTAGTAGTGAACTTTGAAAGTAGGATAGGGAAATGTGTGATGACTAATTAAAGCATGCATGCAAAACAATGGTCTTGCATGTCAAATACCCCCCTTTTTATAAGTGGTGGCCAGCCATGACAAGGGAGGATGGGCAAAACATGTCATAGACATGTTTTGTTGGTGCAATATGGGAGGAAAAATTAAACTAAGGTGAGGAATAAAGAATTGAAAAAAAAAGGAGAGAAGGTGTAATTCCCCATTGCCGTGAGTTGAAGGAAAAGAAAGAAAAAAATTTGTTCATCCTTTCTTTGAGCCAAAACTAGGAAGAAAATACAAAGAAGAAAAAGAAATGTGTGTTCATCCTTGAACATCTTTTGGCGAAAATTGAAGGAAAAAGGGAAGAAGGGAGTGAAGCATTCGGCTATCCTAGGTCACTATTAAGGTAAGTTTGATGTTTTGCCATGAGATTCATGTATATTTTAGTAGTTAGCTTGAGTTCTAACTAGCCATGGTTCAAATCCTTACTATGTCATGGAGATGATATTCGGCTAAGGTGAGATCGTGTTGATATCATTTGCATGCTAAAAGTGAAGCTTTGCAATGGTGCATGTGATGGTGGATTGATGATTATTGAATATTCTTTTTAGCAATTTTGAGTGAGAGTTTGATAGATACTATGAGGTTAAACTTCATGACATTGTAAGCTTGTAAGTTGGATGATGAAATTCATGCTTTGTGAAGATAAATGGTGTAGAAGGAGCATTCGGCCATAATGAAGATATATGAGATAGTCATAATCAGCCTTATGATTCGGCTCTTGCATGTATATATATATATATATATATATGTTTGCACATGATGTATTGGTATGACATATATACTATCTCAAGGCATATAATTACATATGATGGTGTTTCGGTTATGAAGTAAATGATTGATGCGTATTGAGTTACAATATGGAATGCGTTAGTTAGTAAAATGTATGCTGTTTTTGTGTGGTATTAAGTGTATAATTGGCCTCAACATGGTCATGCATATTCGGCCACATGAGGGGAATTGGTGTGCATGCATTCGGTTAGAGGCAAGCATATTGATGCCTATTCTTGGCTTAGAAAATTGCTAAGAGGAATATTAACTAATGTGTTGAGTTCGATTCATGATTTCGTACAAAAAAAAAAAAAAAAAAAAAAAAAAAAAAAAAAAAAAAAAAAAAAAAAAAAAAAAAAAAAAAAAAAAAAAAAAAAAAAAAAAAAAAAAAAAAAAAAAAAAAAAAAAAAAAAAAAAAAAAAAAAAAAAAAAAAAAAAAAAAAAAAAAAAAAAAAAAAAAAAAAAAAAAAAAAAAAAAAAAAAAAAAAAAAAAAAAAAAAAAAAAAAAAAAAAAAAAAAAAAAAAAAAAAAAAAAAAAAAAAAAAAAAAATAAGGGTGGCCGCCATGACAAGGGAGGATGGGAAAACATGTCATAGACATGTTTTGTTGGTTAGGGAGGAAAAATTAAACTAAGGTGAGGAATAAAAATTGAAAAAAAAAAAGGGGGGAATTCCCCCCATTCGGTGAGTTGAAGGAAAAGAAAGAAAAAAATTTTTCATCCTTTCTTTGAGCCAAAATAGGAAGAAAATACAAAAAAAAAAAAAATGTGTGTTTCATCCTTGAACATCTTTTGGCGAAAAAAGGAAAAAGGGAAGAAGGGGTGGCATTGGCTATCCTAGGTCACTATTAAGGTAAGTTTGATGTTTTGCCATGAGATTCATGTATATTTTAGTAGTTAGCTTGAGTTCTAACTAGCCATGGTTCAAATCCTTACTATGTCATGGAGATGATATTGCTAAGGTGAGATCGTGTTGATATCATTTGCATGCTAAAAGTGAAGCTTTGCAATGGTGCATGTGATGGTGGATTGATGATTATTGAATATTCTTTTTAGCAATTTTGGTGAGAGTTTGATAGATACTATGAGGTTAAACTTCATGACATTGTAAGCTTGTAAGTTGGATGATGAAATTCATGCTTTGTGAAGATAAATGGTGTAGAAGGAGCATTCCCATAATGAAGATATATGAGATAGTCATAATCAGCCTTATGATTCGGCTCTTGCATGTTATATATATATATATTTGTTTACATGATGTATTGGTATGACATATATACTATCTCAAGGCATATAATTACATATGATGGTGTTTCGGTTATGAAGTAAATGATTGATCGTATTGAGTTACAATATGGAATCGTTAGTTAGTAAAATGTATGCTGTTTTTGTGGTATTAAGTGTATAATTGGCCTCAACATGGTCATGATATTCGGCCAATGAGGGTTGGTGTGCATGCATTGGTTAGAGGCAAGCATATTGATGCCTATTCTTGGCTTAGAAAATTGCTAAGGGAATATTAACTAATGTGTTGAGTTGATTCATGATTTCGTAATATGGACTTTGATGCCTAATGAGTATATATATTAGCTAAGTACCTTGAATTCCTTTTCGATGCTCAAATGATTAAATCAATTTATTTGTTAAATTAAGCTCAAGAAAGGGAGCTAAATCCGATAAAGGGAAGGAAAAGGTAGTCAGTAGCCTAAAATCGCTCGACCCGTGGGTAAGTCTTGATAATGACCCTACTTGAATTATATTGAAATGATTTTCATATTTGGGGACAGCGAATGGCGTGGGACTAAGTTATAAAGTTAATTGAAATCATGCTCTTTGTGTGTTATTGAGCGAAATTGGAAAGGTTTGATAAATATTTTGTGTTTGAGCCTTAATGAAAATGAAATATGGATGTGTCGGATTATTGATATATGTGTACAGGCATTTGAATCATATCCGGGCTAAGTCGAAGGCATTTATGCTAGTGATTATATCCGGGCTAAGACCGAAGGCATTGTCGATTGTCATATCCGGGCTAAGACGAAGGCATTTGTGCAAGATACCAAATCGGGTTAAGACGAACAATTGTGCTTTGGTTATATCGGCTAAATTCGAAGCTCGGTTTGAAGGTGAGCGTTTTGTGCGATAATAAATTCAATTAATCGCTCGAAAAACCCATACGATAAGGTATGTTTACATGTGCATCGGAAAAGTCGATTCGTTTGAAATAGTGTTAGTTCGATCGACTAACGAACTTTCGGCTCTTAGATAGGTTGATACCTTGTGTGTTATATGATTATGAGAATGTGTATTACTAAAGTGATTCATTTAGCTATGTGAATGTAATACTTTAGTCAAAGTGATTTCATTACTTGAGACTTACTAAGCATTAAAATGCTTACCCGTTGCTTTGGCTCTTTGTTTTATAGATTTTTCGTTAGCTATCGGATTCGGGATCATTGAAGTCAAGTCATCCACACTATCAAAGCCCCTTTTGGTACAAACTTTGGTTGAACTTTGAAATGGCATGTATAGGACTACCCTTTTGTTGTAGGTCATGTACCTTTCGGTTTTGTGTAAACTTGGATAGCCACGAAAACTTATATCGTTTTAGCATAGTACTATAATCGTTTGTATGTTGATCATTATGAGGTATGGAATTGTTTTGAAACGATTAGCCATTGGAATGGTTAATCATGATCACACTTTGTGCTATGTATGCAAAAGGCCAATTGAATCATGGAAATTATGAAATAGGTAAAGTCTACCTTAAAGGCAGATGCTGTCAGCAGCAGTGGTGTGGATGTGAAAAATCACTAAAATATCAGGAATGAAATAAATTAGTGAATAAATTATGTAAATGAACCTTGATGAATCTACTTTCATATGAAAACAAACGGTCATATGAGTTGTATGTTAAGAGATATTTAGGTTTTTGGAGACAGGGCCAGAATGGTTTCTGGATCCCCTGTTCCGACTTTGGAAATTCATTGTAAATTAACCAGGGATAATTAGGAGTCATTCCATATATGTATAGATTGCTCTTTGAGTCTAGTTTCTATAAAACAAAGGCATCAGTATTGAAGCCCTGTACAGGGATATCCAATTCAATGCGTGAAGATCAGTGTAGTCGAACCCTGGATTAGGGGAGACTTTAACTAATAAACTGTACTAATTGGCCCGACCAAAAATTCTAGAAAAAATATGTTGATGGACATATGAGTCTAGTTTCAGGGAAAAATTACGAAACTGATTTTTGAGCTTTAAAACTCAAGATATGATTTTAAAGGGACAGTGATGCAGTAACCAGCTAGTCTGGAAAATTTTTAAATTTTGTGAAAACAATTAAGTTAAGTCTGTGCCCTTGTTTCGACTCGTGGGACTGTGCAAGTGTTCAGGGTACCTATAGGTGGTCACGTTTTAACGCGCCATGTGTGACCCTATATTACACGGCATCAGTCACTTACTGTGACAGCCCAAAATTGACCCTAGTCGGGAAGTAGTTTTGGGACCACAAAACCGAGGCATAAAAATAATTTAAAATTTATTTTGATGCCTATAATGTGTGTAAACTCATGTGTGACATTTTTGATGTTTTTATTTAGAGTTATAAATGTGAATTTCACTAGAAAGGACCTAGTAGTAAACTTTGAAAGTAGGATAGGGAAATGTGTGATGACTAATTAAAGCATGCATGCAAAACAATGGTCTTGCATTAAATACCCTCTTTTTATAAGGGTGGCGGCCATGACAAGGGAGGATGGGTAAAACATGTCATAGACATGTTTTGTTGGTGCATTAGGGAGAAACATTAAACTAAGGTGTATGGGTAATAAAAAATGAAAAAAATGTGGGAAGGCTCCCTCCCCATTGCGTGAGTTGAAGGAAAAGAAAGAAAAAATTTTGTTCATCCTTTCTTTGAGCCAAAACTAGAGAGAAAATACAAAGAAGAAAAAAAATGTGTGTTCATCCTTGAACATCTTTTGGCGAAAATTGAAGGAAAAAGGGAAGAAGGGAGTGAAGCATTCGGCTATCCTAGGTCACTATTAAGGTAAGTTTGATGTTTTGCCATGAGATTCATGTATATTTTAGTAGTTAGCTTGAGTTCTAACTAGCCATGGTTCAAATCCTTACTATGTCATGGAGATGATATTCGGCTAAGGTGAGATCGTGTTGATATCATTTGCATGCTAAAAGTGAAGCTTTGCAATGGTGCATGTGATGGTGGATTGATGATTATTGAATATTCTTTTTAGCAATTTTGGTGAGAGTTTGATAGATACTATGAGGTTAAACTTCATGACATTGTAAGCTTGTAAGTTGGATGATGAAATTCATGCTTTGTGAAGATAAATGGTGTAGAAGGAGCATTCGGCCATAATGAAGATATATGAGATAGTCATAATCAGCCTTATGATTCGGTCTTGCATGTGTATATATATATATATGTTTGACATGATGTATTGGTATGACATATATACTATCTCAAGGCATATAATTACATATGATGGTGTTTGGTTATGAAGTAAATGATTGATGCGTATTGAGTTACAATATGGAATCGTTAGTTAGTAAAATGTATGCTGTTTTTATGTGGTATTAAGTGTATAATTGGCCTCAACATGGTCATGTATATTCGGCCACATGAGGATTGGTGTGCATGCATTCGGTTAGAGGCAAGCATATTGATGCCTATTCTTGGCTTAGAAAATTGATAAGAGGAATATTAACTAATGTGTTGAGTTGATTCATGATTTCGTACATATGTGACTTTGATGCCTAATGAGTATATATATTAGCTAAGTACCTTGAATTCCTCTTCGATGCTCAAATGGGGGGGGGGGGGGGGGGGGGGGGGGGGGGGGGGGGGGGGGGGGGGGGGGGGGGGGGGGGGGGGGGGGGGGGGGGGGGGGGGGGGGGGGGGGGGGGGGGGGGGGGGGGGGGGGGGGGGGGGGGGGGGGGGGGGGGGGGGGGGGGGGGGGGGGGGGGGGGGGGGGGGGGGGGGGGGGGGGGGGGGGGGGGGGGGGGGGGGGGGGGGGGGGGGGGGGGGGGGGGGGGGGGGGGGGGGGGGGGGGGGGGGGGGGGGGGGGGGGGGGGGGGGGGGGGGGGGGGGGGGGGGGGGGGGGGGGGGGGGGGGGGGGGGGGGGGGGGGGGGGGGGGGGGGGGAAAAAAAAAAAAAAGGGGAAGGTTTCCCCCCCATTGGTGAGTTGAAGGAAAAGAAAGAAAAAATTTTGTTCATCCTTTCTTTGAGCCAAAACTAGGAGAAAATACAAAGAAGAAAAAAAAATGTGTGTTCATCCTTGAACATCTTTTGGCCAAAAATTGAAGGAAAAAGGGAAGAAGGAGTGAAGCATTCTATCCTAGGTCACTATTAAGGTAAGTTTGATGTTTTGCCATGAGATTCATGTATATTTTAGTAGTTAGCTTGAGTTCTAACTAGCCATGGTTCAAATCCTTACTATGTCATGGAGATGATATTCGGCTAAGGTGAGATCGTGTTGATATCATTTGCATGCTAAAAGTGAAGCTTTGCAATGGTGCATGTGATGGTGGATTGATGATTATTGAATATTCTTTTTAGCAATTTTGGTGAGAGTTTGATAGATACTATGAGGTTAAACTTCATGACATTGTAAGCTTTAAGTTGGATGATGAAATTCATGCTTTGTGAAGATAAATGGTGTAGAAGGAGCATTGCCATAATGAAGATATATGAGATAGTCATAATCAGCCTTATGATTCGGCTCTTGCATGTTATATATATATATTTGTTTACATGATGTATTGGTATGACATATATACTATCTCAAGGCATATAATTGGGTAAAACATGTCATAGACATGTTTTGTTGGTGCATTAGGGAGAAACATTAAACTAAGGTGTATGGGTAATAAAAAATGAAAAAAATGTGTGGGAAGGCTTCTCCCTCCCCATTGCCGTGAGTTGAAGGAAAAGAAAGAAAAAATTTTGTTCATCCTTTCTTTGAGCCAAAACTAGAGAGAAAATACAAAGAAGAAAAAAAATGTGTGTGTTCATCCTTGAACATCTTTTGGCCGAAAATTGAAGGAAAAAGGGAAGAAGGAGTGAAGCATTCGGCTATCCTAGGTCACTATTAAGGTAAGTTTGATGTTTTGCCATGAGATTCATGTATATTTTAGTAGTTAGCTTGAGTTCTAACTAGCCATGGTTCAAATCCTTACTATGTCATGGAGATGATATTCGCTAAGGTGAGATCGTGTTGATATCATTTGCATGCTAAAAGTGAAGCTTTGCAATGGTGCATGTGATGGTGGATTGATGATTATTGAATATTCTTTTTAGCAATTTTGAGTGAGAGTTTGATAGATACTATGAGGTTAAACTTCATGACATTGTAAGCTTGTAAGTTGGATGATGAAATTCATGCTTTGTGAAGATAAATGGTGTAGAAGGAGCATTCGGCCATAATGAAGATATATGAGATAGTCATAATCAGCCTTATGATTCGGCTCTTGCATGTGTATATATATATATATGTTTGCACATGATGTATTGGTATGACATATATACTATCTCAAGGCATATAATTACATATGATGGTGTTTCGGTTATGAAGTAAATGATTGATGCGTATTGAGTTACAATATGGAATGCGTTAGTTAGTAAAATGTATGCTGTTTTTATGTGGTATTAAGTGTATAATTGGCCTCAACATGGTCATGTATATTCGGCCACATGAGGGGAATTGGTGTGCATGCATTCGGTTAGAGGCAAGCATATTGATGCCTATTCTTGGCTTAGAAAATTCGGCTAAGAGGAATATTAACTAATGTGTTGAGTTCGATTCATGATTTCGTACATATGTGACTTTGATGCCTAATGAGTATATATATTAGCTAAGTACCTTGAATTCCTCTTTCGATGCTCAAATGATTAAATCAATTTATTTGTTAAATTAAGCTCAAGAGCAAAGGGGAGCTAAATCCGATAAAGGGAAGGAAAAGGTAGTCAAGTAGCCATAGAAATCGCTCGACCACGTCCGAGGTAAGTCTTCGAGTAATGACCCTACTTGAATTATATTGAAATGATTTGTCATATATTGGCGGACAGCCGAATGTGCGTAGGGACTAAGTTATAAAGTTAATTGAAATCATGCTCTTTGTGTGTGGCTATTGAGCCGAAATTGGAAAGGTTTGATAAATATTTTGTGTTTGAGCCTTAGTAACGAAAATGAAATATGGATGTGTCGTGATTATTGATATATGTGTACATGAGCATTTGAATCATATCCGGGCTAAGTCCCGAAGGCATTTATGCTAGTGATTATATCCGGGCTAAGACCCGAAGGCATTCGTGCGAGTTGTCATATCCGGCTAAGACCAAGGCATTTGTGCAAGATACCAAATCCGGGTTAAGACCCAAGGCAATTGTGCTTGTGGTTATATCCGCTAAATTCAAGAAGCTCGGTTTGAAGGTGAGCGTTTTGGTGCGATAATAAATTCAATTAATACGCTCGAAAAACCCATACGATAAGGTATGTTTACATGTGCATCGGAAAAGTCGATTCGTTTGAAATAGTGTTCGTTCGATCGACTAACGAACTTTCGGCTCTTAGATAGGTTGATACCTTGTGTGTGTATATGATTATGAGAATGTGTATTACTAAAGTGATTCATTTAGCTATGTGAATGTAATACTTTAGTCAAAGCTGATTTCATTACTTGAGACTTACTAAGCATTAAAATGCTTACCCCGTTGCTTTGGCTCTTTGTTTTATAGATTTTGCTCGTTAGCTATCGGATTCGGGATCATTGAAGTCGAAGTCATCCACACTATCAAAGCCCCCTTTTTGGTACAAACTTTGGTTGAACTTTGAAATGGCATGTATAGGACTACCCTTTTGTTGTAGGTCATGTACCTTTCGGTTTTGTGTAAACTTGGATAGCCATGCGAAAATGGCTTATATACGTTTTTAGCATAGTACTATAATCGTTTGTATGTTGATCATTATGAGGTATGGAATTGTTTTGAAACGATTAGCCATTGGAATGGTTAATCATGATCACACTTTGTGCTATGTATGCAAAAAGGGCCAATTGAATCATGGAAATTATGAAATAGGTAAAGTCTACCTTAAAGGCAGATGCTGTCAGCAGCAGTGGTGTGGATGTGAAAAATCACTAAAAATATCAGGAATGGAATAAATTAGTGAATAAATTATGTGAATGAACCTTGATGAATCTACTTTCATATGGAAGAAACGAAACGGTCATATGAGTTGTATGTTAAGAGATATTTAGGTTTTCGTGAGACAGGGCCAGAACGGTTTCTGGATCCCCTGTTCCGACTTTGGAAATTCATTGTAAATTAACTAGGGATAATTAGGAGTCATTCCATATATGTATAGATTCCTCTTTGAGTGTAGTTTCTATAGAAACAAACAGCATCAGTATTTAAGCCCTGTACAAAGAGATATTCAAGTTGTAACACGCGAAGGTCAGTGTAGTCGACGCTTGTCACATGGGAGACTTTAACTAATAAACTGTACTAATTGGCCCGACCAAAAATTCTAGAAAAAATAATGTAGATGGAAATATGAGTCTAATTTCAGGGAAAAATTACGAAACTGATTTTTGAGCTTTGAAACTCAAGATATGATTTTTAAAGCGACAGTGATGCAGTAACCAGCTTGTCTGGAAATTTTTTAAATGGACTGTGAAAATGATTAAGTTAAGTTTGTGTGCACCTTGTGTTCGACTCCGGTAACGGACTCGGGTACGGGGTGTTACACTTACACTGTTGGAGTACACGGTTATGTGGTTCAGCTCCACATGGCCTTAGCCTATTACACGACTTGGTTACATGCCCATGTGATCCTTGTTTTGCATTTTTGCCACATTTTTATGAAAAGTTTCAAATTAGTCCCTACTTTGTTCTAAATTTTTTTAGAGCTTTCATAAGCTCGATTTAAGCCTGGTCTTGCATGTATCACTTGTTTAACTGAATGTTTGATGATTAATGAATGTTTTAATAAGTTTTGAATTGAAATAGCAGGATTCTATTATGTTATTTACTATAGAGTTTTCTATATGTTTTTTTCCACCTTTTTACTTAATTATTATATTATCTCGAGTTATTATTATTGAAATAAGTGAATTTTACTTAATTAGTGATTTTAAACTTGAATTTGGAAAGTATGTGAAATTATGCTTAATTACATTATGCTCATGCATATTTTATATGAATTCATGTTAATTTTTAATGTATGTATTTTTCACTATGTTGGAGGTCCATTGGAGACATGATTTAAATAAATAAAGTATGGACATGTACAAATTATCCATGTGGATGGAAAGATCATGCAATTTTGGGCATGGGGTTAACTACTTGACCTAGTAAAGAAGGTGATAAATGATGGATATGTCTGCTAAGTTATTAGACTGAAAAATCATCCAACAAGGGGAATTAAAATCCCAATTTTGGTAATAGAAGTGTAACACCCCAAACCCGGCCCGAACGTTATGGTCAAATTCAGCGTGTCATATTGAAGTCTTTTAGCAAAAATCGTGTTTCCATTGAAACCCTTCTTAAAATAAAAGAAACCCTAATTAACTAAAAAAAAACTTTTTAGTTACAAAAGCCTTGTTTAAAACATTTGATTTAAAAAAAAACTTAGTTGCGGAAACATAGAAAACATACTATAATTTAAGAAATCCATGTTCAACTTCTCGTAATTACAATGAAAATAATAATAATAGTTCAATCAATAATAACATAATGAAAACCTTATTACAATCTGGTTTGAACATACTTAAAAAGAAATAAAAACTTAAATGTTTAAAAAAAACCAAGTCCGAATTATCTTGCTAGCCGGCCACCTAGAGTCCCTCCAAACATCGAACCTTCTACTGAGCATCACCTGAAAATAAAATAAAAAGAGGGGGTGAGTTTTCGCAAACTCAGTGTGTACAACCCTCGATGAAAACAAGCATTCAAAGAGAAACCATCAAACATGCAATGCAATCCCATCCAAATTATCCATCTGCTATACACTAGCTCCGTCCCTCGTCACACCATGTAGGGATAAAAATATCAACACACCCAGCCCACACACCAATGGTAGCCCGGTTGCAGAACTACCTTCATTTACATATTGGGCTTTAAAAGCCGTCGGTGGATCCACGATTGTCAGGCAACCATGCGATCCTCAAATACTTCCTCCGTTCCATAGTTCCCACCCCATATGTGACCTAAGCAGAACGTCATATGTATGCATGGCACATCCATAAAACTTACATTCAACACCTAGGGGTATTTTGGTTATTTTCGACCTTAGGGGCATTTCGGTAATTTTCCCTTAATTACGGTTTTCACTTACCTTAGCCTATGAACAAGTCCCGCGAGCTAAGATGAACGAATACTATGAACTAGGTAGGATTCTAGAGAAGAGAAGGTGGGTCATTAAGACCGCTTAAGTACCAAGCTCTCCCTAGATCCAATCCTAGACATGCATATACCCATTGCCACATTTTAACCCTATGACTTGTTCACGGTCGCAATATATTAATTAAGTCCTATGTAGTTATCATATACTAGGCCCAAAACCCCTTACAAAGCCCCAAACAAATTCACATACCTGTATCTGGCCCATTAAGCCCATTCATATTCATATGGCCCATTAGGCCCAAATCACCTATATATGGCCCATTAGGCCCAAATCACATTTATATGGCCCGTTAGGCCCAGTTACATTCATATTCATGCTTACATACAAATTCCTATCACATAGCATCAATATTCAGTTTTTGCCTATTATGGGCCCAACAGCCCATCAGGCCCATTTAGCCCATTCTGGCCCGTATGGCCAAATCACAACCCAAGTCCACGGAATCGCCCGTGGGTCTCAAGCAACCTATTGGTCTCCCCGTTACGAGTGTTCACACACTCGGAAGACTACCTTAGCCAAACTTTCGGCTTTTCAAAATTTTGGCTTTTCGATATTTCGGCATTTCAGCTTTTGCCGATTCATAGTGTGTATGCAGTGTATGTACACACCTGGTAGGCAAGCGCGTTGCAATTTCCTTAGCCCAAACCTACAATCAATATCACTTAAAGATTAACCTCACATACTTATCAAATACTTTACCAAAAGCCGAAATCTAACCTTAACTTTATCTTGCGCAATAAGTATAACAGCCCTTTCACTAACCACGATCAACTCCTAGATCTGCACCAATCGTAACTATTAAAACCAGAATAATAGTTGACTCGTATCCAACACAAGCCCCTTTACCTTACTACGGCTATTCGGCCAACCTTAGCCAATGGATGAGGAAAACTTACCAAAACCGCAACACTTAAGGAGCAATTGAGCTAAGATCTGAGATACGATACTAATTCCCTACCACAGTTGATTAGAAAGAGTGAGGGACAATATTCGATACTTAGCAAAGAAACCGATTGGAAGAACAACACTTGCACTAGATTTGACCGAAGTAGAAGGAGTAGTGATTGCAGCAAGGGTATTTAGCCAAAGAGGTTCGGCCCTTTATGATTTTGTATGGAAAAAGAGGGTTATTCGGCTCCAAGGAAAAAGAAAGAAAAGTCAGCAATGAGGTAGAGGAAGAATAGGATTCGGCACAAGGAAGAAGAAAAAGAAAAGAAAAGCAGAGGTTTTTCAGCTTTTAGAGAAAAGAGTTTCTGGTAACAGGGTGAAGAAAATTCGGTATTAGCTTCATACCTTAGCATTCGACACCTATTTATAAGCCTTATAGCCGAATTTTCCCATGCCCAATTCCCCATTCAGCTCCATCACTTCTCCCTTCTCATCTCCTCATTTTTCTCCCTGATAACTCCCCAATCTATTTCCTCAAAATTCTCCTCTGAACACTCCCCTTTCATGCCACTTCCAATCTTCTGGAAGGCCAAAATTAAACTCCCAAAATACTAGACTAGGATTTCAACCTTGGACCTCCTTGGTAGCTATTAACGCCACCTCCCTACACTCTAAGTGGCGTCACTTAGCCACTCCTCCACAAGGCTTTTTGATGTCATTTTCTCTTGTCTTTATTTAAAAGCCCAACTACTTGCCAACAAGGTCCTTTTAATTATTAATCTATAATTTCTTCTACCCCTAGATTTGAACTCAAACCTTAACCAAGACCTACCTTTGCGTAATTAGCACTTAACCAGAATTATTAAGCACAAAAAGAAAAAAAATTCAATATTTCAAGATTTTTGGGTGTCGGGATTTTTGGGTTGTTACAACTCTACCCCCTAAATGAAATTTTGTCCTCGAAATTTTACCTAAGTCAAATAGTTGAGGATATTAACGTCACATCGCTTCCTCCAGTTCCCAAGTAGCTTTCTCCGCTTTGTGATTCCGCCAAATTACTTTGACTAATGGGACAGACTTCCTTCTTAATACCTTGATGTCTCGACCAATTATTTGTATGGGCTCTTCCTCGAAAGTTAAGTCTGGTCTGACCTCGATTTCTTCAATCGCCACGACATGTTAAGGATCTAAGCGGTACCGTCTCAGCATGGAAACATGGAACACGTCGTGGATCTGGCTCAGTTCAGGAGGTAACTCTAGCTAATAAGCGACTGGCCCAATCCGCCTTGCAACCCGATATGGCCCAATAACCTTGGGCTCAACTTACCCTTCTGTCTAAACCTCAACACTTTCTTCGATGGAGAGACCTTCAGAAAAACTAAGTCTCCCACTGCATACTCTATCTCTCATCATTTAAGGTCAGCATATGACTTTTTCCTATCCGAGGCCTCCTTTAACCGATCCCAAATCAATTTTACCTTATCCTCAGTATTGGCTACTAACTCAGGGCCTAAAACTCTTCGTTCGCCCAACTTCGTCCAACATGTTGGAGTTCGACACCTTTGCCTATATAGTGCCTCGTATGGAGCCATCCCAATGCTTGCTTGATAGCTATTATTGTACGCGAATTCGGCTAACGATAAATAGTCCTCCCAACTACCTCGGAACTCAATCACACATCCTCTCAACATATCTTCCAATACTTGTATCACCCTTTTCGACTATCCATCAGTTTGAGGGTGGAAAGCTGTACTGAAGTTCAACCTAGTACCTAACACCTCATGCAACTTCTTCCAAAATTGTGAAGTGAAACATGGGTCCCTATCCGATATTATGGAGACTGGCACTCCATGAAATCTCACACCTCCGCCACATACAACTTTGCCAACCTTTGTAACGAGTAATCAGTGCGAACCGGTATAAAATGGGTAGACTTGGTTAACTGATCCACTATAACCCATATCAAGTCTTTCTTAGTAGGCATCAAGGGTAGCCCACTAACAAAGTCTATAGTTATCCTTTCCCACTTCCAGAGTGAGATCTTCACTGGCTGAAGCAACCCTAAAGGCAACTGATGTTCTGCCATCACCTTCTGACAGACCAAACACTTACTTACAAACTCCATAACCTCGCGCTTAAGTCTAGGCCACCAATAAAGCTTACACAAATTCCAATACATCTTGTTTCTGCCAGGATGCATAGCGTAAAGACCGCTATGTGCTTCCCGTAGAATAGACTACCTTAGATCATCGTCCTTTGGTATACACATTCTCCCACAAAAGCACAATACCCTTTTACTATTCATCCCAAAGTCTGATGTCTCTCCACTCTCCACTTGTCTAAAACGAGCACCTAATGTCTCATCCATTAACTGCTTCCTCCTTATCTGTTCGACCCACACCGGCTTTACTCAAAGCTTTACCAAAAAGCTACCATCATCCAACAGGCTTAAACGAGCGAACATAGCTCTCAAGTCTGACTTAACCCTACGACTCAGTGCGTCAACTGCCACATTCGCTTTGCCAGGGTGGTATTCTATCGTGCAATCATAATCATTCAATAATTCCACCCAAAGGTTTAACTCCTTTTGGGTAAAGAGGTACTTCAAACTCTTATGGTCCGAATAAATTACGCACTTCTCTCCGTATAAGTAATGCCTCCATATCTTAAGCACATACACCATCGCAGCTAGCTCCAAATCATGTGTTAGGTAATTCACCCCGTGAGTCTTAAGTTGTCGTGACGCATACGCGACCACCTTCCTTTCTTGCATTAATACACAACCTAAGCCCACATGCAACGCATCACTATAAACCATAAACTCCTTTCTAGGCACTGGCTGAATCAACACAGGGGCCTCTGTAAAAACTTTCTTGAGTTTTCCAAAACACTCCTGCTGCTTGTCCGTCCAAACAAACGGTACCCCCTTCCTCAATAACTTAGTTAAGGGTGTAGCAATTACTGAAAAGCCCTCCACAAACCGCCTATAGTATCCTGCCAAGCCCAAAAAACTTTAGATTTTCGATACTGACTTGGGTGTTTTCCAGTCTAACACCGCTTCAATTTTCTGGGGATGCACCTTAATCCCCTCGGCAGACACCATATGTCCTAGAAAAGTAACCTCCCTTAGCCAAAATTCACACTTACTGAATTTGGCATACAGCTGCTTCTCCCTCAAAGTTTGCAACACAATCCTTAAGTGTGCATCATGCTCATCCTCATCTTTTGAGTACACCAAAATGTCATCTATAAAGACTACCACGAACCGATCCAAGTAGGGTTGTAAAACCCAATTCATGAGATCCATAAAAGTGATAGGTACGTTCGTCAGCCCAAATGGCATCACCAAAAACTCGTAGTGTCCATAACGAGTTTTGAAAGCCATCTTATGAACATCCGCCTCCTTCACCCTCAATTGGTGATATCCCGAATGCAAATCAATCTTCAAGAAAACTGAAGCTCCCCTAAACTGATAAAACAATATCATTGATTCTCGATAGAGGATACTTGTTTTTAACAGTTAACTTGTTTAACTGTCGATAATCGATGCACATTCAAAAAGTTCCATCCTTCTTCTTCACGAATAACACCAGTGCTCCCCATAGAGACACACTTGGTCGGATGAATCCTCAATCCAACAATTCCTGAATTTGTGCCTTAATTTCTACCAACTCCTTTGGTGCCATCCGAAAAGGAGCGATAGACACCGGAGCCATCTCGGGTAACAACTCGATTCCAAATTTCACTTCTCTGCTGGGTGGCAACCCAGACAGCTCCTCGGGAAAGACATCCGGAAATTCCCTAACTATTCTCAACTCCTTAACAGTAAGGCTCTTAACCTCCGTATCACTAATATAAGCCAAAAAGGCTTCACATCCCTTTCGTACTAACTTTTCAGCCTTCAACGTCGAAATCACATTCGACAGGTAATTTTGGCGTTCACCAATTACCATCACCTCCTTATCCTCCTCCGTTCATAACACCATTTGCTTTGCAACACAATCCAAGGTGGCTCGGTGCTTCACCAACCAATATATACCTAAGATTAAGTCAAATTTGCTAAACGGCAGCCCCATCAAATCCGCTAAAAAGGTAACCCCTTGGACTACTAAGGGTACCTCCGTAAACAACTTATTCACTTCTACTGATTGCCCTAACGGACCTATCACAGTCATCTCATTTGGAATAATCTCAAATATATCACCCTAAGACTCATTCTTATTGCATGCAACATATGAATGCGTCGATCCAATATCAATCAAAGCTGTGTAAGGTAACTCGTATATAAGGAACATACCTGCTATCACATCTGATGCATCCCCGTCCTCTCAGCGATGAGCAGCATAAACCAAAGCTGGCTGTCTCGCCTTAGTATGGCCCTCATCTTTGCCTAGCGCTCCACGTTCCCATCCATTACCATTACTGCCCCTGGCCTATCCACGACCTCTTGGCGGCAGCTGACCACCCCTTGGTGGCTGAGCACCACCTGGTCTACTACTGGCTCTTGACCTAGCGTTCGAGGGCAATCTTTGATCCTATGCTTCATAGACCCACAACCAAAACAAGCCCCCGTCTTCTTCCAACACTCGCCTCTATGGCTTCTCCCACAATCAGCACAAGGTGGCACCCCTGGATTAGCTGTAGGGGGCCCTGCTTTAACTGGCCCATTATTTCTGGCCCTAGCCTTAGGCCTCTGTCCAGCACCCGGAGTCTTAGCCTCCCTTTTATTCCTACCCCTTTTTTTTTCCTAATTTAAGCACTCAGTACGCTTAACCTCCTCCGCTATCTTTGCCTTCTCCCCCAACTCTGAGAAAACTCTCTCCCTTTGTGGAGCTATCAATGCCCTGAGGCTATCTCTAAGTCCATCCAAAAACCTAACGCAACACTCATACTCTATTGCCACCATTACTCTTACATACCTACTAAGGTATAGAAACTCTGCCTCATACTCCACCACCGATTTGTTTCCTTGGGTCAGGTTCAGGAACTCCTTTCTTCTAGCATCCACATAGCTTGCACCTACATAATTTCCTTGGAATACAGCTTTGAAAAACTCCCCAGTGACCCGCTCCAGTTGGGTGCCCTCTTTCACTGTCAACCACCACTGATAGGCTACTTCCCTAAGTAGTGACACTGCTCCTTTCAACTTTTGCTCAGGTGAGCAGTCCAAATCCTCCATTATCCTTTCAGTGGCCTCCAACCAATATTTTGCCACATTAGGAGCCATGCCAGCCACGCCTTTAAAGATCTCAACCCCTTTCGAACGAATTCGCTTCGGAATGGACCCTTGATTTCCAATGCCATTGTTGGGCCCAGCGACCCTCTCCAAAATCCTTAGCATTGCCTGCGACAATTCATCATCCCCCGTGGCCCGATCGTACTGTCCATTCTCAGCCACGGGTGAGGCCGGAGCCTCTTCTACTCCAACATTGGGCACATGGCCTAATGCTGACGACTCAGCCCTAACACTTTTCCGACCTCGGCCATGACCTCTCGCACCTCTTCTAGTACTCATCGTTGATTCACGTATTATCTGGATTAAAAATTTTATGAAGTTTTAGTTAGTTTCAATATTTAACCCGATGTTTTATGGAAGTAATTAAAAAGAAGATTGCTTTTGAAAATCCTCTACAGTTCTAAGATCCTACGGGTTTTAGTTCCACTCTAACAAAATCATCTAAAGCAGCCCACTAACTATCTACTGTATAACAATTTAAACAAATTTAAGAGTAAAAGTACTTACTTGGTTCAACGTCGGAGACTCGGTGTGCCGCTCAGCAAGACTTCTCTTTTTCCAAAACATTATGATTCAATCAAAAATATTTCTTTTTTTTAAAAAAAAAAACACAAAAAGAAACCAAGTAATAAGGCCCAATTCACAGCCTGAGTTTTGCAACCTGGGCTCTGATATCACTAAATGTAGTACCCCAAACCCGACCCGAACGTTATGGCCGAATTCAGCGTCTCACATTGAAGTGTTTTAGCAAAAATCGTGTTTTCATTGAAAACCTTCTTGAAATAAAAGAAACCCTAATTAAATAAAAAAAAACTTTTCAGTTACAAAAGCCTTGTTTAAAACATTTGATTTAAAAAAAACTTAGTTGCGGAAACATAGAAAACATACTATAATTTAAGAAATCCATGTTCAACTTCTCGTAATTACAATGAAAATAATAATAATAGTTCAATCAATAATAACATAATGAAAACCTTATTACAATCTGGTTTGAACATACTTAAAAAGAAATAAAAACTTAAATGCTTAAAAAAAACCAAGTCCAAATTATCTTGCTAGCCGGCCACCTAGAGTCCCTCCAAACATCGAACCTTCTACTGAGCATCACCTGAAAATAAAATAAAAAGAGAGGGTGAGTTTTCGCAAATTCAGTGTGTACAACCCTCGATGAAAAACAAGCATTCAAAGAGAAACCATCAAACATGCAATGCAATCCCATCTAAATTATCCATTTGCTATATACTAGCTCCGTCCCTCGTCACACCATGTAGGGATAAAAATATCGACACACCCAGCCCACACACTAATGGTAGCCCGGTTGCAGAACTACCTTCATTTACATATTGGGCTTTAAAAGCCGTCGGTGGATCCACGATTGTCAGGCAATCATGCGATCCTCAAATACTTCCTCCGTTCCATAGTTCCCACCCCATATGTGACCTAAGAAGAACGTCATATGTATGCATGGCACATCCATAAAACTTACATTCAACACCTAGGGGTATTTTGGTCATTTTCGCCCTTAGGGGCATTTCGGTAATTTTCCCTTAATTACGGTTTTCACTTACCTTGGCCCATGAACAAGTCCCAAAAGCTAAGATCAATGAATACTTTGCACCAGGTAGGATTCCAGAGAAGAGGAGGTGGGTCATTAAGACTGGTTAAGTACTAAGCTCTCCCTAGATCCAATCCTAGACATGCATATACCCGTTGCCACATATTAACCCTATGACTTGTTCACGGTCGCAATATATTAATTAAGTCTTATGTAGTTATCATATACTAGGCCCAAAACCCCTTACAAAGCCCTAAACAAATTCACATACATGTATCTGGCCCATTAAGCCCATTCATATTCATATGGCCCATTAGGCCCAAATCACCTGTATATGGACCATTAAGCCCAAATCACATTTATTTGACCCGTTAGGCCCAGTCACGTTCATATTCATGCTCACATACAAATTCCTATCACATAGCATTAATATTCAGTTTTTGCCAATCATGTGCCCAACAGCCCATCGAGCCCATTTAGCCCTTTCTGGCCTGTATGGCCAAATCACAACCCAAGTCCATGGAATCACCCGTGGGTCTCAAGGAACCTATTGTTCTCCCCCTTACGAGTGTTCGTGCACTTGCAAGACTACCGTAGCCAAACTTTCGGCTTTTCAGCATTTCGGCTTTTCGACATTTCGACATTTTGGCTTTTGCCGATTCATAGTGTGTATGCAGTGTATGTGCACACCTGGTAGGCAAGCGTGCTACGATTTCCTTAGCCAAAACCTACAATCAATATCACTTAAAGATTAATCTCACATACTTATCGAATACTTTACCAAAAGCCGGAATCTCACCTTAATCTCACCTTGCGCGATAAGTATAACAACCCTTTCACTAACCACGATCAACTCCTAGATCTGCACCAATCGTAACTATTAAAACCAGAATAATAGTTGACTCGTATCCAACACAAGCCCCCTTACCTTACTTTGGCTATTCGGCCAACCTTAGCCAATGGATGAGGAAAACTTACCAAAACCGCAACACTTAAGGAGCAATTGAGCTAAGATCTGAGATCCGATACTAATTCCCTACCACACTTGATTAGAAAGAGTGAGGGACAATATTTGATACTTAGCAAAGAAACCGATTGGGAGAACAACACTTGCACTAGATTTGACCGAAGTAGAAGGAGTAGTGATTGCAGCAAGGGTATTCGGTCGAAGAGGTTCGGCCCATTATGATTTTGTATGGAAAAAGAAGGTTATTCAGCTCCAAGGAAAAAGAAAGAAAAGTCAACAATGAGGTAGAGGAAGAATAGGATTCGGCACAAGGAAGAAGAGAAAGAAAAGAAAGGCAGAGGGCTTTCAGCTTTTAGAGAAAAGAGTTTCTGGTAACATGGTGAAGGATTTTCGGCATTAGCTTCATACCCTAGCATTCAGCACCCATTGATAAGCCTTATAGCCGAATTTTCCCGTGCCCAATTCCCCATTCTTCTCCATCACTTCTCCCTTCTCATCTCTTCATTTTTATCCCTGATAACTCCCCAATCTATTTCCTCAAAATTCTCCTCTGAACACTCCCCTTTCACGCCACTTCCAATCTTCTAGAAGGAAAAATTTAAACTCCCAAAATACTAGAGTAGGATTCGAACCTTGGACCTCATTGCTAGCTATTAATTCCACCTCCCTACACTCTAAGTTGCGTCACTTAGCTACTCCTCCATAAGGCTTTTTGATGTTGTTTTCCCTTGTCTTTATTTAAAAGCCAAACTACTTGCCAACAAGGTCCCTTTAATTATTAATCTATAATTTCTTCTACCCCTAGATTCAAACTCAAACCTTAACCAAGACCTATCTTTGCGTAATTAGCACTTAACCGGAATTATTGAGCATAAAAAGAAAGAAAATTCAAGATTTCGGGATTTTTGGGGCGTTACAAGAAGATGGCAGCCCAAAATGTGTTTTGGGATATTTAATTAATGGTCCTTGCAGTTGGAAAATAATCAAAATTTTGCCTAACAACTTTCTTGTTGAAATCGTCCACTATATAGCTATCTTTAGCTTGAAATTCTAATTCAAATTGAGAAGACTTGGTCATCCATTTTCATTGAAGCATGACCAACCACATGAGAGAAGGAAGAAAAGAAATTTAATCCTATTTTTAGTAAACTAAAAACCCTTACCTTCACCTATAAATACCTTACCATCCCTCACTTATTCATCATCCCTCATCACTCAACATTCCTCTCTCACTCTCAATAGTTTTCTCTCAATTCCTTTTCCCTTTTTCCCTCACATAGCTGTCCATTCCCTCTCTCATCTTTAGCCTTAAAAACTTTGTCAAAAGAAATCTTTAGTCGGCTACCTTCTAAACTCTTAACAAAAGAAGCTTAAATTAGAAGGAAGAGCACTTCAGTCAAAATAGATCTGAAAGGGTGCTGAATTAAGCAGAGTTGAGCACATCAGACAGAATAGACCCAAAAGGCTACTAAACTGAGCAAACTCTTTCCTCTTTTCATTTATTTTAAACATGTTTGCTTTGTGTTTTATGTTTTTGACATCAACTATGAAGTTTTAATTCCTATTTGCTTAGATGATTATATTAATTTAATGAGATTTATTTAATTCATGTTAACACTTTTGTGCCTCAGTCGACTATGGTTTCAATTAATATCATGATGCATTTCATTCATATATGATTGGGTGCAATCAGATAGGTGAGCGATCCTAACCAGAAGACGGCTAGTAGACACATAATTGAAAAGTGCAATGCTTAATTTAGGTCATTAAATTGTTGCAAACGTAAATGTCCCTATGACCTCACATAAATGCTAAGAAACCCTTAGTCTAATATGATCAGCAACATGCATGTTTAACTAAGTAATCAATCTGAGAGGACTTAATTTGGTTTCCAAACCCATAAGAGATCGAGTTGCCACGGAAGTAATTTTGAACATGTTAAGCATGATGAAAGTAAATTGAATTAGTTAATACAATTATCCTGGCCCATTTAATGTTGAATTGTTTTTTTTTTTTTTTTGCTAAAGCCTTCATTCATACACTTAGGTAAATTGCATTTATATTAGAAACTGCATTAAGGATGACTCTTGCATTTAATTAATCTAATCATCACTATCCAAATTTATTGAATCTTTTACATCAAATTTTTAATTATAATTTTGCAATTAATTGTTTAAGCTTATACAATCCCTATGGAGACGATAACTCATTGTACTTATTTATTACTTGAACGATTACGTACACTTGTGTAAACACGTTACAATTTGTTACAACATCTTGTAACCCTAATCTAATGATAGAGATAGGTGAGGGGTGTTATATTTAGTGGTATTTGAGTCACAGTTTAGTCTATTCTAGGACTGACGTAGTGCGTATTGAGTCTAAAATATATTTGCCACATATACCTATGATTGTGTGATGCTTTCGATCTAGTCTGATCCTATTTTTCTTATAAAAGCAGGATGTTGATAGAAACTAATTGTGCTGATGCAGATGAAGTTAAAAGTAATGCTTCGGCTTCCAATAAGGAATCGAGTCAAAGTATGTCAGTTCTACAAATGTTTAGTAGTGAAATGAAAAATGTCTGCTATGGCATGATGAGTCAATGGTTCAGTTAATTTATGCAAGCCAATCTTGCGACTCCCCCATGTCCTCAAAATCCTACTCTAGTACCTATTCACTGGCCTCTTGTTGATAAAATCCGTAAATGTGGGGCTGAGGAATTTAGATGTAAAGTTGAAAATGATTCGGCCAGAACTAAATACTGGCTTGAGAATACGAAGCGGGTTTTTACAAAATTAATGTGATCACCTGAAGACAGCCTAAAATGTGCGATTTCGTTATTGAAAGACGATGCATATTTGTGGTGGAATACATTAACGACTATGGTTCTGAGTGATCAAGTTAACTGGGATTTATTTCAAATAGAAGTCAAGAAGAAATATGTTAGTCATTTATATCAAGAAAAAATAGAGAAAGAGTTACTTTAGTTAAAATAAGGAAATTGGTTTCCGTTTTAGTAAGTATGCTCGAGGTATTATTCCAACTGAATTTGATATGTGTATTCGATTCAAGAATGGTCTGAATGATGAAATCAAAATGTTAGTCGGAGCTTTGAATTTGTGAGAATTTGTGGAATTATTCGAGCGTGCACAGAAAATAGAGGAAATCTATAATACTAAGAAACAAAAAAAAATGAAATCCCAAGAATTTAGTAAACGAGGACCATGTAGATCAGTTCATACCTCTACAGCAATGAAATTTTGAAATGATGCCAATGAATTCAGTTCCCCTTCGAAATTCACCGATAGAGATAGACTAAAACCGAGTAAGCTGTGATCTATGAATTCATCGATTGCTAGTGTAGGATATGTTAGAAATGTGAATAAACTAATCTGTGAACATTATGGTAAAAGCCACTTCGATGAGTGTTGATTTAAAATGGGAACTTGTTTTTGATAAAGTACCACTGAACACTCCCTTAAACGTTGTTGAAGCGATATAATGATCTGAGGAATCAAATTGTTAAACCTAAAACTAATTCGTAGAGAGGTAGGAAATTAGGAAATAATAGAAGTGCTGCAGCTGGTTGAGGAAAACCTATTGATACGACTGAGCGATCAGAGGCCAGAAAACCTGCCCAAGCCTATGCCATTTGAGCTCGTGAGGAAGCTTCAGTTGTAGACGTTATTTTTGGTACATTATCCCTTTTTTATGTTGATGTATATGCATTGATTTTCCCTAGGTCAACTCATTCCTATATATGCCTATAGAGTAAACCAATTATACTGTCAGAGTAACAAATCTGCTAGGTCAACGTGTTTTCATTAATCAGATTTGTAGAATGTGTCCACTAAAAGTCAAGGGTTATTTTTTTCCTGCTGATTTGATGCTATTACCATTTGATGAATTCGATCTCATTTTGGGAATGGACTAGTTAACCAGCTTGATGCTATAGTGAACTGTTGATAGAAATAGATTACCATGAAATGTTAAAATCGTGAATTTATCTGTGTTGGTGCTAGAGGAACAGATTGTGCAACGAATATAATTTCAACATTCTCGGCTCAAAAATTGATCAAAAAGGGTTGTGAAGCTTATCTCACGTATATTCTCAATTCACAGGTGTCAAAATAAAAAATCGATCAGGTATCTATAGTTAAAGAATTAGCTGATGTATTTCTCGAAGAATTACTAAGGTTGCCACTAGTTAGAGAAGATGAATTTGTAATAGAACTTGCACCTAGACAACTCTAATTTCAATTTCCTTGAACGTAATGGCTTCTACTAAGTTGAAAGAGTTGAAAGCACAATTACAAGAGTTGCTAGATCATAGTTTTATTCAACTAAGTATGTCTCATGAGGGTGCACTAGTGTTATTTATGAAAAAGAAAGATAGGTCGATGGGATTGTGCATAGATTACAGGCAGTTGAATAGAGTTACGATAAATTATAAATATTTATTACCTCAAATCAACAACCTCTTTGATCAATTGAAAGAGGCTACTATGTTTTCAAAGATCGATCTACATCGGGTTATTACTAGTTGTGAGTTAAAGGGGCAGATATGCCAAAATCTGTGTTTAGATTTCGTTACAACCATTATGAATTTCTGATAATGCCATTTGGTTTGACTAATACCCCTGCTATATTCATAGTTTAGATTAATCGAGTTTTTCAGCCATATTTGGATCAATTTACTGTAGATTTTATCAACGATATTTTGATATACCCGTTAAACAAGTCAGATCATGCCGAACATTTGAGAATTGTGCTGCAAACTTTGGACGAAAAATAATTATATGCTAAGTTTAGAAAATGTGAGTTCTGGTTTCAAGAAGATAGATTTTTGGGACATGTAATTTCCGCTGATGGCATCCGAGTGGATCTGAGTAAAATATTGGCAATTGTGGATTGGAAAGTTCTCAAAAATATCTCTGAGATACGTAGCTTTTTGGGATTAGTCGGGTACTACCGATGTTTGATTAAAAACTTCTTGATAATAGAATCTTTGATGACGTAGTTACTGCAAAAAGATGTCAGCTTTGTATGGTCTGATAAACGTCAGAAAATTTATGAGCAATTGAAAAAACTGTTAACTAAAGCTCCAGTTTTGATTCAGCCTGAAACTAGGCAAGAATTTATTGTTTATAATGATGTGTCACTTTGTGGTCTGGGTTGTATTTTGATCCAGAATGGAAAAGTAATTGCTTATGCCTCATGATAGTTGAAACCCTATGATAGAAACTATCCAACACATGATTTGGAGCTGGCAGCAGTTGTGTTTGCCCTGAAAATCTGGCTATACTATTTATACGATGAATAATGTCATATTTTTACCAATCATAAAAGCCCAAAATACCTGATGACACAAAAAGATTTAAATTTACGACAGCGTAGATGGCTTGAATTACTAAAAGATTATGATTTGGTGATTGATTACCATTCTCGAAAAGCTAATGTGGTAGTTAATGTTTTGAGCTGAAAGTCTCTATTTACTTTGAGAGCTATGAATGCAAGTTCGACTTTAGAACACGATGGTTTTATTCCAACTGACTTGAGAGTTAATGTAACACCCCGAACCCGAGACCGTTGCCGGTGTCGGACACGAGGGGTTAACAAGCCAAAACCACTTATGGCACCGACCAATTTGACATTTCCAGGCAAGCTGGAAAACTGCATCGCTGTCGCCTTAATAAGCGTATCTCGAGTTTCACAACTCAGAAACTGATTCCGTAAATTTTTCCTGAATTTAGACTCATATAACCATCCATGGATTTATTTCTAGAATTTTTGGTCTGGCCAATTGGTACAGTTTATTAGTTAAAGTCACCCATGTTACAGGGGTCGACTACACTGACCTTCGCACGTTACAACTTGAATATCTCTCTGTACAGGGTTTCAATACTGATGCCGTTTGTTTCTAATGAAACTAGACTCAAAAATGAATCTGTACATATAAGGCATGACTTCTAATTCATTCTGTATAATTTATGGTAAATTTTCAAAGTCACAAAAGGGGACCCAGAAACCGTTCTGGCCCTGTCTCACGAGAACTTTAATATCTCTCGGTATACTGTTCATATGATCGTTTCGTTACTTTCATATGAAAATAGACTCGTCAAGGTTCGATTGCATAATTTATTCACTAATTAAAACCATTCCTACAAATTTTGGTGATTTTCCACATCCACGTCACTGCAGCTGGCAGCATCTGTTTTTAAGGTAGGCTTTACCTATATTGTAGTTCCCATGGACCAACTATAGTCTAGTCATACTTAGGTCCAACATATGATCATATTTAGCCATTCCAATGGCTGATCATGTGACCAACTCTCTCATTCCAAACCATAATCACATCATGAAACCAAATATAATTACAAACCACATATGGTCAAATTCCATACTCCACTTTTACGAACCATTTTCGCATGGCACACACATATACATCACAAGTACTTAAAACAACCGAGAGTAGTCCTATACATGCCATATCCAAAACTCAACTAAAGGAGTACCAAAAGGGCTTTGATAGTGTGGTTGACTTCAACTTCTATGATCCCGAATCCGATCGCTAACGAGCAAAATCTATAAACAGAGAAACAAAGAAACGGAGTAAGCAATTTATGCTTAGTAAGTTTGAGCCATAATATACACACAACCAAAGCATAGCATTCAAGTAGCTAAACAATAATTCATATGCACAATTTCTCAAAGACATGCTTACTTCACAATCCCAACTCTTATATTCATATACAAATAACGGCCTAGTTAATGCCGATAGCTCATTTATCATTAGAGCGAATATTCATACGCACTTACTCATAGTGTGCGAAGCACACAAAAACATACCTTGGTGTTGGGAATTTCACAAGTGCATTAACTGAAAATTTTCCAGCAAGTTCAAAGTTCTCGAATCACATACCTTGAGTTTATCCGGATATAGCTACTCGTTCAAACGCCTTGGGACATAGCCCGGTTATGGTAACCCACACAAAGGCCTTCGGGACTTAACCCGGATATCACAATTTGCACAATTGCCTTGGGCTTAGCCGGATATCATAACTCGCACAATTGCCTTGGGCTTAGCCCGTATCACAATTGCACAATTGCCTTCGGGCTTAGCCCGGATATCACTCGAACATTCATACACATCTTTGTTTCAATTTCATAACACAACTTTTATGCACAATTCCCTTAGCAAAATATCATTTCGCTCAATGGCCACATACAAAGGCACAAATTCGATTGCTCATTACTTCATTCAATCGAATCAAAATCTAAGTTTCGATACTCGAAAACTTACCTCGGACGTGGTCGAACGATTTCGACGGCTATTCGACGACTTTTTCCTTCCCCTTATCGGATTTAGCTCCCCTTTGCTCTTGAGCTTAATTTAACAAATAAATTGGTTTTATCATTTGAGCATCGAAAGAGGAATTCAAGATACCTAGCCAATATATATGCTCATTAGGCATCAAAGTCACATATGTACGAAATCACGAATTGAACTCAACACATTAGTTAATATTCCTCTTAGCCGAATTTTCTAAGCCAAGAATAGGCATCAATATGCTTGCCTCTAACCGAATGCATGCACACCAATTTCCCCTCATGTGGCGAATATGCATGTCCATGTTGAGGCCAATTATGCACTTAATACCACACAAAACAGCATGCATTTTACTAACTAACGCATTACATATTGTAGCTCAATACACATCTCTCATGTACTTCATAACCGAAACATCATCACAAGCAAATATATACCTTGAAATAGTATATATGTCATGCCAATACATCATGTGCAAACATGTATACACATATAGGTGCAAGGCCAAATCTCAAGGGGTTCATACCCATCCAAACACAAATTTTTACCAATCAAGTAACAAGCATAAATCATGCTCATGAATGCACCATGGTCGAATACATCACAACCATACTCTTTCAACTTCGGTCATGGTTAAACAAAGAATTCAATGTCTTACTCAAGATTGCTACAAAGAAATTTCAAGAGTAGTCAATCCATCATTGCATGCATCATTAGCAAGCTTCACATTTAGCATGCAATGGCTTCAACACAATAACAACCTTGGCCAAATACCATTTCCATGGCATAACAAGGATTTGAACCATGGCTAACATGAACATCAAGTTAGCAACTAAAACATGCATGAATCTCATGACACAACCTCATACATACCTTAATCTTGATGCAAGTATAGCCAAAATCTCCTTCTAGATCTCTTCCAAACAAAAAATGGAGCAAAATCCTCCTTCTTCCTTAGTTTTGGCTCAAAGAAAGGATGAACAAAATTTTTCTTTCTTTCTCTACAACTCACGGCAATGGGGGAATACCACACTCACACACATTTTTTTTCATTCTTTTCTTACCCATACACCTTTGTTTATTATTTCTCCCTAATGCACCAACAAAACATGTTTCATGACATGTTTTGCCCATCCTCTCTTGCCATGGCCGGCCACTTCATGTTGGGGGAAATTTGACATGCAAATCCTTATTTTTGCATGCATGAGCAACTAGTCATCACACATTTCCCCATCATACTTTCAAAGTTCACTACTAGGTCCTTTCTAGTGAAATTCACATTTATAACACTAAATCGAAACATCAAAATGTCACACACAAATTAACACATATCATAGGCATCAAAATAAATTTTAAATTATTTTTATGCCTCGGTTTTGTGGTCCCGAAACCATATCCCGACTAGGGTCAATTTTGGGCTGTCACAGTTAAATCAGTGTTTTTATTGAAAATTCAAGAATTTCAAAGAAATGATCCAGAATTGTTGTCGAAACGAGAATTAGTCGAAAATGGCCATATGACTAGTTTCATTATTGGTGCTAACGATTGCTTGTATTTTCATGATTGATTGTGCATACTGAATTATCCGGGGTTGAAGCAAGACTTGTTAAATGAAGCTCACAATAGTTTTTATTCAATTTATCCTGGAAGCAATAAAATGTATAACGATCTGAAGCAACATGACTGGTGACCGAGAATGAAACGTGAAATATGTGAGCTCATATCCAAATGTTTGATATGCTAGCAAGTAAATCAAGTTCCATAAGGTTTGTTATAGCCTGTGATGGTTCCCAAGTGGAAATGGGAGTGTGTTACGATGGATTTTATTTTGGGATTACCATTTTCTCCAAAGAGAAAGACTTGATTTGGGTTATAGTAGGCAGATCGAAAAAATTCGCTCATTTTATATCTGTTCGAACTGATTACTCACTTAGCTAAATTGTATATTTCAGAATCTGTTAGATTGCACAGCGTACCGTTATTGGTTATCCTTGATCATGATCTGAGGTTTACATTCAGATTTTGTGGTAAGTTACACGACGCTTTGGGTTCTAGATTGAATTTTAGCATTGCTTTTCATCCGCAAACAGATGGTCAATTTGAATGAGTGATTCAGATTCTGGAAGATATGTTACGGTGTTGTGTAATTGAATTAGAGCCTAGCTGGGAAAAATATTTTCCATTAATTGAGTTTGCTTATAATAAAAGCTATCAGTCGAGAATAAAAATGACACCGTACGAGGTTGTATACGAGCACAAATGTAGAAGTCTATTCTATTGGTTAGAGTTGAACAAAAGAAAGTTAGTCATGGTTGATTTGGTCCGTAAAACTGAAGATAAAGTTAGAATCATTTGAGATAATTTGAAAGTTGCATCTGATTGTCAACAATCTTACTCTATCTAAAAACAAAAGATATTGAGTTTTCTATTGGTAAGAAAGTGTTTCTAAACGTCTCACCCTGAAGAAAAGTCTTCTGTTTCAGTAGAAAAGGGAAACTTATCCCGAGGTTCACTGGACCATATGAAATTTTGGAGAGAATCGGAACTGTAGCCAGGGATGAAACAAGAAAACTTTTTGGGGGCTGAAATGAAATTGTAATTTTTACGATAGAAAAAATACAATTTCACTATTTTAATAGACTATATCTTTATAATTTTTAAAGGAGTAAATCAAATTTTTATATTTTTAGGGGGGCAAAGTGAAATTTTACCTTTACTAATTTAAAATTTTAAAAATTTTAAAAGGGCCACTATATGAAAAAAGTTTCATTTTAGGTGGGCTGGGGTGCCCATAGCTTATTGATTAGTGTTGCCTCTGAACTTGTCAGAATTCATAATATTTTCCAAGTCTCAATGCTTAGCCGTTAGCATTCTGATTTTTCACACGTGATGTATCCTGATGAAGTTGAGTTATAGCCGGTTCTTACCTACAATGAAGAACCGATTAGAATTTTGACCTAGGAAGTAAAGGAATTGCGGAATAAATGTGTACCTTTGTTTAAAGTATTGTGGCATAAACATGGAGTGGAGAAATCTACATGGGAAACAGAATAATCTATGAGACTGCAATACCCAAACTTATTTTCAGATAAGAAATTTCGAGGACGAAATTTTATAAGGGGGAGAGTTGTAATATCCCTTTTTTAGTGGTACCAAAAATGGTGGTTTCAGACCTCGTATTTCGATGATTGAGTCAGTAAATATTCATATTTACGAGAATATTATAAAGTTATATTAAGTCATGGTCCAATAATTTTAGCAATTGAACAATTAATTAAGGTATAATGAGTAAATTGTAAAAGAAATAAAAGTTAAGTAATATTGATTTATTTAGCTAAAATGCATTATTAATGTGAGTTTAAGGATCTAAGAGGTAAGTATACCCTTTTTTAAATGTTGGTGGATGGTTTATGTCATTATTTTTGATAAAATAATACATAAATTAAGTAATTAAATAATAAACATTAATTAAAACATAGGAAAGATATCATCTTCTTCAATTTTTCTTTTGTTCCACTGAAATCACCATTTTTATAGAACCAAAGTTTCATCCAAGCTTAATATTGTTGCATGATAAGCATTTTCTAAACCTTTTTAGTAAATTTTATGTGTTTTAAATCGTTGTAGCTTAATCTAGCTAACCCAGGGACTATTTCGAAAAACTGTTAAAAGTTTTGGAACCTTCCATTAATGATTTTTAGATGTTTTTGAGGTTAAACGGTAGATTTATGAGCTTGTTTGTTAAGTGGGACTATTTTGTAAAAGGATTTTTTTAGCTGTGAGCTTAAGGACTAATACGAAACTATAATCGATTCTAAGTTTGCGGTTTAAATGTGAAAGTTATAATAGTTTCAGTTTTAAGGACTAAACTGAATAAAATTTAAAAGTTCAAGGAAATTTTTTGAAATAAAATTAATAGGTCATATACGTGAAAATGAGCTTGCTAATGTATTTGAATTTGATAAATTGAATTTAACTATTATATAGATCAAGGATTGAATCGTACAAAGGAAAATTTTATGGAAAAGGGAAAATGGCAAAATAATCCCTATGAATCAACTCAATAGCTGAATATATATTAGGTAAGTTCATAGGTATAGAAATGTGTATTTATTACTGTTGAATTATGAATTTATATATATATGATGTTCAAATTTGTGAGCTGGGAATTGAAATGCTATAAATTGAGTACAAGGTGAGAAATAACTTATTTGAAAACTATTTAATACTTTTGAAATATGATTCATGTGATTCTGGAATGATTATGACTAGTTTACAGCATGTGTACTGAGAACATGGAAGTGCCCCTAATTTATGAAGGTTACAAATCCTATTTAAATGCATCTTTGAATGTAGTAAATGATTAAAATACAATTGCCATGCTAATAGGGTTAGAATGCATGCTTGTACGGGTTTGCACTTTGGTGCCTCTGTTCACAGTTTTGTGTCTCTGTTTGCTCTATGGTGCCTCTGATTGCACAATCATGCCTCTATTTACACTTTAGTGTCCTGATAGTAGTACAGTGCTCCTTGGTGTTGTGTTGTTACCCGAGTATCCGAAATAATTTTCTATAGTTCATCAGACTAGTAAAACTTGTGATTAATTATCGAATGACTTGTTGATATATATGAATGTTTATGATTGATCTTGATTGAATTCTTAATATACATGGAATTCTTGATTGTTGATATACATGCAAATCTCACTTGTTTCTTGCAAATTGAATGTCAAGTTGTTATCTTTATATTACTTGTTTAAATTCAATTATGCGATTGAGGTATCTTGGTTTAAAATTTAACTATGAACTTACTAAGCTATATAAGCTTACTCTGTTTCATTTCCTATTTCTTGTTGTTGATGTTTTGTGGAACTAGGCAGTTAGATCAACTTCAAGGCTCACACTATCAAGCTTTAGTCTCGGTAGATTTTGACTCGTATATTCTAGTTTTGTGGCATGTATATAAGTTATTTTGGGATTATTTGGTGGATGTGATAATATGGTTAAAATGGTTATTATGTAATGTGTTTATAAGGCTATTTGACATGGTTGATGGAATGAATGATTTAAGTATGTCTTGTTGATGTATACCTATTTTTGAATCATGAAGAATTATGGAATGGTAATGCTTTGATGAATGGTTGATTATTAGGTACATGAGATGTCTTGAATCATGAATAGATGTATGGGAATTGAGATTGGGATGGATTTTACATGTTATAGAACTAGTTGTTTACTTGAGACCTAAATGGTTAATATTAATAGATGTTAAGACATGTTTTAGGTTACTTTAATCGATAGAAATTCATGGTAAAATGCAAAATGGTATCATATGCCTATATGTATGGTTGAAAATTATAATTGAATTATGATAGTATTATATTTGTTGAATGCTTTGATAATGGTTTATAACTTGTTGTGATGGTGCCAAAATGGAATATTGGTTAGGCACTTAGGAATGATGTTTTAAATAGTATTTTTGGTGTATTTTGACTAGGTTTAAGAAATTGTATGAAGTGCATATATGGTATATGAGAGTTTGTGGTTTGTAACTTGCCTTGTAGGGTACCAATAAGTGAACATGGTCTAACATATAGAAGGGTGCCTCACATGGGCATGTGGCACAGCCGTGTTCCCTTTATGAAATGGTAGTTGAATTGTAGCACGACCTCAGTGAGCTACA
Source organism: Gossypium arboreum (assembly GCF_025698485.1). Classification (NCBI taxonomy): domain Eukaryota; kingdom Viridiplantae; phylum Streptophyta; class Magnoliopsida; order Malvales; family Malvaceae; genus Gossypium; species Gossypium arboreum. The sequence continues at coordinate 59,865,874 of NC_069076.1, read as the reverse complement.
CGGTATGGATACACGACCGTGTGACCTTATTACATGGCATCAACCTTGTACATTGTTGGAGTATACGACTGTGTGGTTCAGCTCCACACGGCCTCAGCTTGTCACACGACCTTGTGTCCTTTGTTTTTTTTTTACCGTATTTTTCTGAAAAGTTTCAAATTAGTCCTTACATGGTTTTGAATTGTTTTAGAGCTTTTGGAAGCTCGATATAAGCTCGGTCTTGCATGAACAAAATGTTTAACTGAATGTTTGATGATTAATAAATGTTTTAATGAGTTTTTAATTGAAATAGAATGATTCTATTCTATTATTTACTATCGCAACTCGTAACCTTAATCTAGTGATGGAGACGAGTAAGGGTATTACACATTTAGACTTAGATAAGTCTTTAGGCTTGCTTGTTCTGTTCCTTTCCACTTGTGGTGGCCTAGAGACCTTAGCCTTTCCTTTCTCAATGTACTTTCCCTTCTTTTTAAGGAAAAAAGTGATGACTATATTTTCTTATGCTCTTCAGACTAGCTGACTAACGTTGAACACCAACTTATAGGACTGTAGTTCCTTCATGAGTTGTGTAAGCATCAGATTCTTGTTCCCAAGGTTATAAAGAGCCTAAAAATAAGAAAAATTCTTGAACAAGCTTTTGAACACCATCTCTATGAGTAATCTAGTCCAAATTGGCCTCATTTTCAAGACCTCAACAAAGCATCAAAGAAAAGTGATCATATGGTCTTTAACCGAAGTGTCGGGCTTTATCTAGGCATTTATCAAGCTAGTTGTGGTAGCTTGGCCTCCAAACATGTCTTCTAGCTTATCTAGAATTGTTTTAGCAGTCTTATAGCTCTCTAGTTGCTTATATTGAGTGCTGGTCATGCTTCTTAGTGTATAGTAATGAGTGATCTCATGCTACTTTTCCCAGTGTTTTCTAGCTTCAGCTTGAGCGGCTGGAAGGCACTGAGTATCAAGAAATGTTTTAAGTTTCTCACAACTCAAGACAATTATCAGGTTCCTTTCCATTCCTTATAGTTATTTCTGTTCAGCTTATTTTCAGTATGTTCAATAAGGGAGTAGGTGTCATTTTCGAATTGAAAATAAAATATTCATCTATTAATATCTTTGTACAAGCAAATGTTTGATAAAGTTTTGCAACATTACGATATGCATTAAGATGATGCATGCGTCTTACATTAAACCATGAAAAACATTTGTAAGTTGTTGCAATGATAATTCCTACACCCATTAAATCAAGCCACTGTGGGGTGATCATGATCAACTAGTAAGAACATGGGTTTCCATCGAATTAGTACATGAACATAATTCCTTAAGCATTCATATGTACTAATAATCATGTAATGTTTGGTCATCATTCTAACTTAAGTAGAGCTCCATGAGAAATTACTTAACTTGAAGATCTTAAGTGTACAACCATCAACTCAACACCTATCCCATCATGCACCATAAATGAGTCATCATGGGACAATCTCACCGAGTAGCATGCTTTGACTAGTTTTCCTCTTTTGAAGATAGAATTTCTTTACCTATTGCATGATAATGGCTACCACAAGGGCTGGTCTAATTATCATTTAATCAAAAGAGAGTTCTTCTATTTTTTTTTAGGAAATCTCCTCAGTGAAATCCACATAGCAATCCTACCGTGGGGTAGTGTACTTGTCATGCCATCACAAGAGACCATTGATGGAGACCGGAGGTCTTGTTTAGGGACATTCTCTCACTCAATATTTTAAAACCAAGCAAAGTTTTTAATTTCCTATTTCAATCATGAATGATTAATATATGCATGACAAGTACATGTGGCATTCTTTCCTAAACTATATGGCATGCTTATCTCATATATGCATCACATGCTATGACAATTTTATAATACTCATATTCATATATTCATCAAATCAACAATTTTGATTCTCCACAGTTTTTCTTTAAAAAGAAAAATCAAAGAAATGAGTGTGAACTGATCTGCCACAATTCGTTGTGGCAAATTAAGGTCTATCTGGCACTTAAAGATCATGTTTATTAGTGTTCTTATATGTTTTTATTTGCTTAGGTTTAATTTTGGTAAAGTAAGCATTTTTACGTAGTTTTTAGTATTTTGAGGACCCGTAATGCCAACTCGAGCCTCAAGAATGACTAATGAATTATTTGAGTGTGTAGGGCACCAATTTGGGCTTAAGTATGCAAAGAACGAAGACTGTGTTATGACATCAACATCTAGCATCATAACACTAAACTTCGAAGCATCAAGGGCTAAAACAAGGGTTTACGTTGCGATGTGGTGACCTTGGTGTCGTGATGTTGTGATGTAAGTGTGACCAGATGATGACATCAGTGGTCACGTGATGTAACACCCCAAACCCGGCCTAGACGTTATGGCTAAATTTGGCGATGTTCATATGATAGGGTGTTTAAAAAAATCGTGTTGTCACGATGAAACCATTTTCACTTAATTACTTCTCTTTATCTCACAATAGCTTAAAAGACATTTTACCTATTTAAATGATTGTTTCAAAATGTTACTCGCTGCAGAAGCTTTTTAAAACAGTTCAAGTAATCATGGTTTAAGAGAAATCAATTGTTCGTTTTGAAAACTGAATTTCCCTATTGCTAGCAGTTATAATCCATGAAAATAAATATAACCAAATTTAAGCAAACAGTCCAAGAAATCCAGATTACATAAAAAATAACCCTGAAAATAGTTAAGAAATAGATACCAAATCTAAAATTAAAAACAGTTTAAAATACGTGTGGCCACCATGGAGTCCTCCGCTGCACCGATCTGTCAAGTCTGGGGACTACCTGTGCACATTAAACAAAAGGGTGAGTTTACGTAAACTCAGTGTGTAATCCCACAGAAAACAAGCAATCAGTATACAATCATACTTAGTCTGGGCGTTAGCCCTTTTCAGTATCAGTGGCAGATGGGCCTTAGCCCATTACAGTATCAGTACAAATATGTACAAAATCCTATCCAACCAGCCTCTACACACCATCTCCGTCCAACCCTACACTCCATGTGGGGATTAAATCAACCCACCTATCCCTACACTTCTGATAGTACCAAATGCGGCATAAAATAGTAATTTGCTGCTGAGCTGCCAGTATATTAGGCTTATGAGCCTTTCAGTACATTTCCTCCAAATATCATCATCCCAACCTTATGCAATACAAACATACATTATGCCATGCTTTTATGCAACCATCAGTCAAACGTATACATATATAAACCAGTAATCATGCATTATTATTCATGCATCACATACATTTAGATCACACATTTAGGGGTTTAGATAACGCTTACCAACCCTAATTTGGGTTAACAGTCGACTTGGGCAACCCATGCAACCTTAGAAGTCATTTCGGTAAAATGGCCTCACTCGCCCATGTGGCCTACTGTGTGGCCCACACGGCCCAATTTGGCCTTGGCTGTGTGGATCACACGGCCTGGCCCAGAATCCTACATGCCCGTGTAGACTACCCGTGGGGGCTCACACGCTCATGTGGCCCACATGGCCCATATTAGTCCAGCCCGTGGGTCACACATGGCCTGCTTGGCCATCACACGACCGTGTCATGTGCGCACGGCCTGGCCTCGTCAAACACACACTCGTGTCCATCACACGGCCTACCATAAAGGAGACCACACGCCTGTGTGGTGTCGATAGAAAGCTTTTTCAGCTTTTCACCATATCCCATTTTCTGCTTTTCCTGTACACACCTTATGTCGATTCGCTGCCAAACCAATCCCGAGACCACCAGAACCTATAATTGAAAATCCAAAAACCCAAACTCAGTCTTAATACGTGATAAACTGAACTTGCAAAATGAAAAAAGTTTAATTCGAGCGTTCTCTACTTATCCCAGCACCCGAACGGTTGACTACGATTCAGTAAGAGTAATGCAACGACCCTCTCGATTTGCTGCTGCCCAAAACACAAATTTCGTCACCATACCGAAATGGAAAATTGTTTCTAATGATAATAAAAACACTTCCTACTAAGCCGATAAAGAAACACCACCACTTACCTAAGCAAACAAACACCGTAAACAGTGAAATAGAGATTTAGAGAACAATGGTATGATGATGACAGAGAAATAAAAGGGAATAATAGCGGATGGAGAAGAAAGAGACGTCATTTTTTTCAGTAGAGAGAAAAATGAATTTGAAAATAAAATCAAAATAAAATATTTTGATAACTCCCCTACTACTTCACATCCTAACCACCCGCTCTTAATCTTTCAATACAATCCGAACTTTTTCAATCAAACGAGAAAAAATAAACTCCCTCACTTGCGCGATGATTCGAACACAGGACCTCCAGGACAGCAACAGTCCTCCTAACCACCAGACCAGCAGGCCTATTCTGAAATGGTTTTACAATTAATCCAATATAAGCGCACTGATCTAGTATGAGGCTTAAACCAGAAAAATACCAAAATTTTCCAAAGCTAGGGCTTGAACTTAGGACCTCTCACACACACCCAGAACACATAACCACTGGAGCAGATACCTAGTTGTCACAGTTTAATAGAACAAAAATAATAAATTTGGGGTGTTACAACTCTACCCCTAAAAGAAAATTTTGGCCTCGAAATTTACCTGATCAAAACAGTTGAGGATACTGCTGACGCATCGCATCGTCAGGCTCCCACGTGGCCTCTTCAATGCTATGATTCCGCCACAGCACCTTCACTAATGGAATGAACTTCCTCCTTAGAACCTTAACGTCGCGATCCAGAATCTAAACCGGCTCCTCCTCGAAGGTCAAATCTAGCCTAACCTCAATCTCCTCAATAGGAACAATATACGTAGGATCAGAGTAGTAGCGCCTCAAGACCGAGAGTGAAACACATCATAAATGCAGTCTAGCTCTGGAGGTAACCCCAACTGATAAGCGATTAGTCCCACTTATTTCAGAATACGGTATGACCCAATAAACCTAGGGCTCAGCTTGCCCTTACAATCGAACCTCAGGATCTTTTTCCATGGAGAGACCTTGAGAAATATGAAGTCCCCCCCAGAATACTCCATCACGTGTCTCTTCAGATCTACAAAAGATTTTTGTCTATCCGATTTTGCTTTCAGTCAATCCCGAATCAACCTGACCTTATACTCAGTCTCAGAAACCAACTGAGGATCTAGAACACGTCGATCACCCAACTCAATCCAACACAAGGGAGTGTGACACTTACGACCATACAGAGCCTCGTAAAGTGCCATCTGAATGCTAGACTGGAAGCTATTATTGTAAGCAAACTCCACTAATGGCAGATACTCCTCCCAACTACCTCAGAAATCAATAACACAGTTCCTCAACATATCCTCCAGTATCTGAATCACCCTCTCAGATTGACCATCGGTCTGAGGATGGAACACAATACTGAAGTCCAACCATCGAGACGTGAAGCGAGGATCCCTATCGAAGATGATCAAAATCGATACCCCATGCAGTCTCACTATATCTAAAATATAAAGTTTTGCCAGCTTCTGCAGAGAATAATTAGTACGAACCGATATAAAGTGATCAGACTTGGTCAATCGATCCACGATGACCCATATTGAATCCTTCCTAGTGGGTGTTAGAGGCAACCCATTAACAAAATCCATAGTTACACGTTCCCACTTCCATAGAGAAATCTTTACCAGCTGCAGTAAAACCGAAGGCAACTGATGCTCAGCTTAACCTGCTAGCATGTCAAACATCTAGCCACAAAATCAGTAACTTCTTGCTTCAAACCTAGCCACCAATACAACTCTTGAAGGTCTTGATACATCTTATTCCCACCAGGGTGCATAGCATAATGGCTATTATGCGCTTCCCTCAGAATTGACTGTCTCAGATCCACATTGTTCAGTACACAGATTCGTCCTCGAAAGCACAATACACCATCACTGTTTAATCCAAAGTTGGTAGTAGCACCACTCTCAACCTGTCAGAACCGAAGACCCATCCTATAGCTGTTTACCCTTAATCTGCTCGATCCAATTTGGTTTGACTTGCAGCTTAGCCAACAAACTCCCGTCGTCAAACAAGCTAAGTCGAGTGAACATTGCTCTCAGATCAGTCATAGCCCTACGGCTCAACGCATCAGCCACCACATTGGCCTTGCCAGAATGGTACTCAATGGTACAGTCAAAATCCTTAAGCAGCTCAACCCACCTATGCTGCCTAAGATTCAGCTCCTTCTGAGTGAGGAGATACTTAAGGCTTTTGTGATCAGTGTAAATGATACACTTCTCACTGTACAGTTAATGCCTCTAGATTTTCAGTGCAAATACCATAGCAGCCAGTTCCAAATCATGCATCGGATAGTTTCCCTCATGTGTCTTAAGCTGAAGAGATGCATACGCTATGACCTTACCATCCTGCATCAACACACATCCCAAACCGACATGTGATTCATCACTAAAAACCCTGAACTCCTTCCTAGATTCTAGCTGTATCAGAATAGGAGCCTCAGCCAACACAGTCTTGAGCTTCTTAAAACTCTCTTACTGCACATCAGACCAGACAAATGGTACACCCTTACGTAGCAACTTAGTTAAGGGTGCTACAATAAGTGAGAACCCTTCCACAAATCACCGACAATAACCTGCCAACTCTTAAAAACTATGAATCTCAGACACATCCTTATGCTGCTTCCAATCCAAAATAGCCTTTATCTTTCGAGGATCGACTTGCATCCCCTCAGAAGATACCACATGACCCAAAAATATTGCTTCACGTAACCAGAACTCGCACTTGCTAAACTTAGCATAGAGCTGAATTTCCCTCAAAATCTAAAGAATAATCCTAAGGTGCTCATCATGTTCATCCTCAGTCCTCGAATAAACCAATATGTCATCGATGAACACCACCACAAATAGATCCAGATAGGGCTGAAATACTTGGTTCATCAAGTCCATGAAAGCTGTTGGTGCATTAGTTAGTCCAAACGGCATCACTAGGAACTCGTAATGACCATAACGAGTCTTAAACGCTATCTTATGCACATCAGCCTCCTTAACCCTCAACTAATGATACCTAGAATGCAAGTCAATCTTAAAGAACACAGACACCCTTCAGAACTGGTCAAACAAATCATCAATCCTTGAAAGTGGATACTTGTTCTTGATGGTCAGCTTATTCAGTTGCCGGTAGTCAATATACATACTCATGGATCCATCCTTTTTCTTAACAAACAGTACTGGTGATCCCCACAAGACACACTAGGGCGGATGAACCCACGATCCAACAACTCCTGAATTTGAGCCTTAAGCTCCGTAAGCTCTTTCGGTGCCATCCGATAAGGAGTGATAGACACCAGAGCTGTACCAGGAAAAAGCTCAATCCCAAACTCCACTTCACAATTCAGAGGTAACCCCTGTAGCTCTTCAGGAAAGACGTCCAAAAAATCATTTACCATTCTGATGTCCTTAACAGTAGAGTCCCCAGAATCAAAAACACTTATATAGGCCAAAAATGCCTCACATCCCTTACGAACCAACTTTTCTACTACTAGTGCAAAAATCACATTAGAAAAATAATTTTGGAGTTCTCCAATTAAAACTACCCTATTATCCTCCTCAGTCCTCAGTACGACCCTCTTAGTCGCACAGTCCAAACTGATGCGGTGCTTGACCAACCAGTCTATTCCCAATATTAGGTTGAACTCCCCAAATGGCAGCTCCATTAGATCAACCAGGAATACCGTCCTTTGAACCTCTAGAAGAACATCTCTAAACAATTTATTAACCCGAACCGGTTGCCCTAATGGACTCAGTACAGTGACCTCACTAGTGGTACTCTCAACCGATAACTCTAGATTTTCAAAAACAAACTAGGCTTTGTAAAAATGAGTAGATCTTATATCTATAAATGCAGTGTAAGGCACATCATAAATAAGAAAAGTACCCGTGATGATGTCTAGAGCATCTTTGTCCTCTCGGTGATGTGAAGCATAAACTAGAGCAGGCTATCTCGCCTTAGTCTGTCCAACACCTCTACTCGGTGCTCTCTGCCCATGGCCCATACCATTACCACCTCTAGCCTAACCACGGCCCCTCAGTGGTTGCTGTGCTACACTCTGTGGCTGCAGCACAGTACTAGTACTCTGAGCTTGCATCTGATCGGCCCTCAACGGACACTCCCTAATACAGTGATCCAATGACCCATATCTCAAGCAAACCTCAGTCCTCTTCCACACTCGCCCTGATGGTATTTACCATAGTCGACACATGGCTGCGATCCAGTAGCAATAATAGAGGGCCTAGCTTAAACTGGCCCATTAGGTCTGGCCTTTTTCTTAGGCCTCAGTATAGAACTCGAGGGCTTTGAATCCCTCTTATTCTTACCTCTCTCTATCACGATTTTGGCGCTCGGCACACTTAACTTCCTCAGTGATCTTTGCCTCTTCCACCAGTGCAGAGAAATCATGCTCCCTCTGCGGAGCTATCAGGACTCTTAGGTTATCTCTGAGGCCATCCTCAAAGCGAACACATCGCTCATACTCAGTCGCCACCATACCTCGTGCATAGTGACTCAATTGCAGAAATTCAGCTTCACACTCAGCCATATAACTGGCTCCTACATATTTCCCTTGGAAGGCGGTCTTAAAGAAATCCCATTTTAGATGTTAGGGCTAAATGCCCTCCTTAACAGTAAACAATCACTAATAAGCCTCGTCTCGCAACAAAGAGACTGTACCCTTTAATTTCTACACAGGGGTACAATCTATGTAACACCCCGTACCCGAGACCGTTGCCGGAGTCGGACACGAGGGGTTTGCAGACTTAAATCACTCGCTTTCACAGTCCATTTTAAAAAAAATTCCAGGCAGTTGGCTAACTGCATCACTGTCACTTTAAAAATCATATCTTGAGTTCCAAAACTTGAAAATCAGTTTCGTAATTTTTCCCTAAAACTAGACCCATATGTTCATCGACAAATATTTTTCTAGAATTTTTAGTCGGGCCAATTAGTACAGTTTATTAGTTAAAGTCTCCCCTGTTACAGGGTGCGACTACACTGACCTTCATGCATTACAATTTGGATATCTCCCTGTACAGGGCTTCAATACCGATGCCGTTTATTTCTGTAGAAGCTAGACTCAAAAAGGAATCTATACATATATGGCATGACTTCTAAATGTCTCTGGTTAATTTATAATGAATTTCAAAATTCAGATCAGGGGATCCAGAATCCGTTCTGGCCCTGTCTCACATAAACTTCAACATCTCATAATATACTATTCATATGAGCGCTTCGTTACTTTCTTATGAAAATAGATTCATCAAGGTTCGATTACATAATTTATTCGCTATTTAATTCCATTCCTACTATTTTTAGAGATTTTTCACATCCACATCACTGCTGCTGCCAGCATCTATTTTTAAGGTAAACTTTACCTATTTCATGATCCTCCATGGATCAACTAGAGTTTGTCCTACATATACCAAAAGTGATCATGAATAACCATTCCCATGACTAACCGTTACCAACATTTCCATACCTCTCGACGGACAACATACAAAACGATTATAGTGCTATGATCAAAGTATACTTAAGCCATTTTCGCATGGCTATCCAAATTTACACAAAACCGAAAGGTACATGACCTACAACAAAAGGGTAGTCCTATACATGCCATTTCAAAGTTCAACCAAAAATATACCAAAAGGAGCTTTGATAGTGTGGGCGACTTCGACTTCAAAAATCCCGAGTCCGATAGCTGACGAACCAAAATCTATAAAATAGAGAATCAAAGAAACGGAGTAAGCGTTAAATGCTTAGTAAGTTTTGAGCAAAGAATTTAAGCACATCAGAAGTATAGCATTCATATAACTAAACTAATAATTCCATATATACATATTCTCAAATCATTCCTACTTCACATTCCAACCCCTATATTCATACATAAGGGATCATCTTAGCCAAATACCGGAAGCTCATTACTCGACTGAGTGAATATTATTCGAAGGGAATCAACTATTCCAATGCACATACGAAACATACCTCATTGTTGGGATTTTACAAGCGTATTAACTGAAATTTTACAGCAAGATTGCTCATTCTCGAATCACGTACCTTCGGAATTTAACCGGATATAGCTACTCGTTCAAACGCCTTCGGGACATAGCCCGGTTATAGCAACTCGCATATACGCCTTCGGGACTTAACCCGGATTTAGTAACTCGCATAAATGCCTTCGGGACTTAACCCGGATTTAGTAACTCGCATAAATGCCTTCGGATCCTAGTCCGGATATAGTCACTTAGCACAAAGCCTTCGGGACTTAGCCCGGACATCATTTGAATAACCATGCACATTTATCAATAAATCATGACACATCCATATTTCATTTTCATTAGCAAAGCTCAAACACAAGACACTTATCACACTTGCAATTTCGGCTCATTAGCCACATACAAAGAGCATGATCTAATCAAATCATAATCTAAGTTCCATTACTCGAAAACTTACCTCGGATGTTGTCAAACGATTTCGATGGCTATTCGACCACTTTTTCCTTCCCTTTATCGGATTTAGTTCCCCTTTGCTCTTGAGCTTAATTTAACAAATAAATTGATTTAATCATTTGAGCATCAAAAGAGGAACTCAAGGTACTTAGCCCATATATATACATTAGACACTAAAGTCACATACATATGAAATCATGAATCAACTCAACACATTAGCCAATATTCACCTTAGCCAAATTTTCTAAGTCAAGATAAAGCCATCAATATGTTTACCTATGGCCGAACATACACATCAACCTATGTACTCATTCATGTGGTCGATTATATTCGGTCATGCATACACACATAAAATCAATTTGGATACTCTATCAATCCAACATACATTCGGCAATAGTCCATAATTCTCTCTCTCGGCCACTCATTTCACACTTAACAAAGCTTCCATTCGAACTCATTAGTGAGTATCAGTTAACCTAAGCTATCTTTTAAACCTTTATTATCACTTCATGCTAAACCAAAGACCACATTCGGCACTTTCATCCACCATTCTACCAAGCATGCAATATTCAACCACAACCAACTCACATTCGGCCCTAGTTCATAACAAGGTAGCGGAATTCTTTCTATGGTTCAAACACTCATCCATCATCATTATTCACCTAACTTTAACATGAAACAACAAAACTCACCATTATTAACTACCATAGTCAAAAACCTTACTCAATCTAAAATCAAAATTTTGTCATGGTTTACAAAAATCACTTGATATCTCACTCAATATCAACTAAAATTTCAAGAGCTAGTACAAACTTCCTTACCTTAATAGTGACCTAAGATGACCGATTGCTTCACTCCCTTCTTCTTCCTTTCAATCCGGCCAAGAAGAACTAAAGAACACAACTTGTTTTTCTTTCTTCCTTAGAACATTCGGCCAAGAGAAATGAGAAAAGATGGACACTTTTTTTGTTTTCTTCCTTACATTCACGGCAATGGGAGGGGAGAAACAATCTCACCATTCTTTTCCTTTTCCATTTCTTTATTACCCATACTCATTATTTTATTGTTCCTAACATACATCACTACATAACATGTTTGTGACATGTTTCCACTCATAGCATGGCCGGCCATTAGCTCAAATATTGGGCAATTTGACATGCAAACCCACCATTTCTATAACATGCATTATTAGGCCACTTTACATTTGCCTAGCACATTTCTAAATTTTCTCACATAAGTCCTATGTACTCCATTCACATGCAATTAACTAAATCGAAGCTTAAAAATTTTCACACATTCATATTCACATATTTTAGACAATAAATATCACATTCAAATAATTTGGTGACTCGGTTTAGCGGTCCCGAAACCGCTTTCCGACTAGGGTCACGTTAGGGCTGTCACAATCTAAGTCATCCATAATCCACTCCGTAGCCTCCATCTAGTACTAGGCCACATTAGGGGCAACTGTAACGCTCGGGTTTGTGCAAGTGTACACAGTCGTTATCAAGTAATAAGCAAGTATCGAGTTATCGTCTCTACAGGGATTGTAGTTGTGCTAAGTCACTTAATTTGTAAAAGTTTATTAACAATTTGATAAATAAAAACAATATAATTTAGAAGTGATGAAAATTTAAGTATATGAAACTAAATACAATGATCCCTAATGCAATTTATCCTAAGTATGCAAACTATATGAATGAGATAGATTTTAGCAGAATTAACACAATAAGCAACAATTATAATATAAATAAGCTAGGACAATTACTTTAATTAAACTCAAATTATTATCAACATACATATCAATATCCGGAAAAACATTCCATGGCAACTGGATCTTTCATGAGTTTGGAAACCACGTTAGGTCCTTTCGGAATCCTTTACTTAGTAAATACGCATTTTATTGATCCTTATTTACTAAGGGTTTCTTAGTATTCATGCGAGGTAATAGGGACGTGTTAGGTTTGAAACAGTTTAATCACACAAATCTAAAAACTATGCAGATAACAGAGCCTAGTTAGGGATGTTATGCAACCTGTGATTTAATTGGGTTAGGATCTAAATTGAGCATGCACATTTCAATTATGTGTCCATTAGCCGCCGTCTGGTTAGGATCGTTCAGCTAATTCAGGTGTATTTCAATCACATATGAACGAAATACAGACTTTATTTTAATTGAAAACATGATCGATTGAGGCACAAATATTATAAGCATGAACCAAATAATTATTATTAAATCAAAGCAACCATCCTAGCTTAAATAAAATTAAGCTATCATTGTTGTAAACAAGAACAAAGAACACATAGCAAACATTCTTGAATTAAATTAAAGTAAAAGAACACATAGCAAACATTCTTGAATTAAATTAAAGTAAGAAAGATTAAACTCAATTCAGAGTGGCTGTCACCCAATACTATGACTGATGAGGGCTCCTTCATTCCTTCGCTTTGCTCCTTTTCTTATGGCTCTCCGAGGTGGCCGACCAAGGGTTCTTTAAAAGGCTAATTTGCTCAAAATATTTATGCAAAGATGATGATAGGTGTGAGGGCTAAGAAGGGTAAGAGAATTGAGAGAGAAGAGAAAATGATAAATGAGTGAGGGATGAATGAAGGATGAGGGACGATTGAAAAAATGAGAAAGGGGCTCTTATTTATAGGTTAGGCATGGGAGCTAGTTTGCTAAAAATAGAAGTTTCCATTTTCAAAACTCCTTCCAAGGGTGGTCGGCCATGAATTAAGGGAATGTGGATGATTTTGCTTGATTCTTTGTCAATTTGAGTGCCACAACAACTCAGGACTAAGACTCGGTCACCAGAAAATCTTTGGGCAAATATCTGATTTCTTCAACTCTTCAAGGACCTTATGTAATTAAACCAAAAGATGGTTTATGAAGCTCCATATTTAGTCGAATTTTTGGCTGACATGGCCCTCCATTTAGACAATTTTGTAATCAAATTAAAGCTCTCAGACCTGTCCAAAAATAAATCAATAAGTTAGAGAACCAAAGAATTAAATTTTACCAACTTAATTAAATTAATTAAAACCCAAATTATTAATGAAATATTTTAAAATGAATTATTAAATATAAATTTATATTTTATTATTTAATTTATTCATGCATGGCCCACTTTATCTCATAAAAATATAATATGCTCAATTTAATATAAAATAAGTCATTTTTATGCATGAAAACTATATAATAAAGCTTAAAATCACATTTTAATAATTTCTATGTCCTGTTTTCATATTTTCACATATTTCATTAATTTATTAAACAATTACTTGGTTTTAACAACAAATTTAAGTAAAAGGTGATAATTTATATAGGAAAAATCCTATATATTTTTTAGTTTACACACCCCCAAACTTAAATCATTGCTCTTCCCAAGTAATGTTCATGCACAGTACAAGGTCTCGCTAAAGCAAAATTGCTAAAAGTGTAAGAAGCATCAATCATTGCCCCATAATCATGTATTAATAAATTCATGCTCATCGATCTTCTTCATTAGTAAGTAATTCATATGCAACCATTTTGAAAATTTTATACTAAGTTTCAAGGTATGCCAACATGAATCATAGTATGTATATACGTCACAGCCATAGATAATATTCTTTCATTCAACACAATTTCTCATCAATCAAGCAAAACAATCATAGGGCTTATTTATAATCTTCATATGTTGAACTTAAGACTTCCTCTCCACTGATGTAGTTGACATAATCATCAAATCAATAGGTCTTTAATAAGGTTGTAACGGGGCTCGGTCAAAGGTAGGGATTTTAAGAGATGGGATATTTCAGTTTCAAGATCTTGACCTTTAACTTTGTCTTGGTTTTCTCGTAATACAACCTTTTTCTTTACATGAACCTTTGGAACACCCCTAAACTTATTTTGAACTTAAGCTCATCCATTTTTTTCCTTTTTGAAGACCAAGCAAACTTTTCTTCGCCCTCTTTTTTTTTTTTATAAGCATGAGCGAAAATCTCCTCAAATGTTGATTACCAATACAACTTAAGTTAAGATAGGTGCACAAAATTAGGATAACTTAAAAACATGGTAATATGGCTTGTAATGTAGGTTCATTGCAATAAACATGCCTTTAAGCTAAAAATTATAGTTTCAATGATCTAAAATCATAAGGTGGGCTTGAAAAGGCTCAAACGATCCAAAGAAAATGGTGCCTATATCATTTTAGATTTTTATGTCTCCTAGGATTTCGCCTCAAGAAAGTTACTAAGTCAATTCTAAAGATATAAACCTTCATGCATGTCTAATCTTAAAAGAAACTAAGTTTTCATGGCAAACATTACTGAAGACTTAGATCATACAATCATTTTGTTCTTCATGATAACATACAGTCATTTAGATAAAATCATCATTCATGCTTGCATACAAGCTATCTTATTAATAAAGAATTTCTCTAAACATTCATTTATTAAAACATACTCATGAAAGAAATAATTGAAACATACTTGAAAATTTGAGCAGTAAAAATTATTTACCTTACCCCCTTTAAAAAGAAGCAATGTCCTCATTCCAAGAACAAGGTAATGAATGAAAACTAAACACCAGGTAGGGTTAAAAAGAAAGAGAGGTGAGTCATTAAGACTGCTTAAATACCAAGTCTTTCCTTATAATCCAATCCTAGACATGTTCATTCCCATTACAACATCACTTAGTGTTTTTTTTTCTAAAGGAAGCATTTATTCATGCTTGCTATGTTTCATTTTGCAGAAATTAAATCTGAGTTACTAAAGAAACAAATTCCTAAATACCTAAAATAAATAAATAAAAAGACAAGAATCCCCCCTTTTATTCTTTTGACTCATTCCCCTTGTCTTCTTTAGCTCCTTCTCCGCTTGTATAATCAATATCGTCCATCCATGTCTCAAAGATAGCATTTAGGAACTCAGGAACAAAAGTGTTAGAGATATTCTTAAAAGTATTTCGAATCGAATCATCTCTAATTTTTTCATATTTCCTGTAAGTTTGTTGTTGATTATGCATTAACTTGCACATATCCATCAACATTGACAGCTCTGATTTCCTTGAAGTACTTGCAGCAGTCAGCAAGGGAGTTGTATATTCAGGTTCAACATTTAGCTTAACTGGTTCTTCTTCTGGCTCAACCCTTGGTTCAGGGTCTTCAACTGGTTCCTTATCAGATTCTTCTTCTTTTGTGATTGAAACTGATTCAGTTTTAGTTTCATTTGTTGGCTCCTGAGTACCTGGCTCAGTTGGTTCTTCTTGCTCACCTTGATTCAACTCATGCATCTTCTCTATTAACCTTTCTAGATCATGACTTGTAATGCATCATTGGACATATTGCCCCTTCAAATTCGCTTCTTTTTTAACACGAGCCCTTAAGCAAAGTGAAGTGATTAATGATAGGAAATAAGCACTTCTTGTCTTCTTTTTAGCACAGCCATAAATTTCCTTGAGAATAATTTTCCCAACATTAATGGACTTTTTTGTCAAGATTGCATACACAAGAGCATTCGTTCCATCGAGATGGTGGAACTGTGTGAGATAGGCATTAAACTGTAGCGAACAAAATAAAACCATACCTTTGCTACTGGTTTTAGGTATTCCTTTCGGCAAGAATGGCTCCCATACTTTCTTATAATCTATTGGGATCCCAGATTTGTTACAACATCAAGCACTTGTTGAAGAAAATCCTAATTGATATTGCTCATCAAAGGGTAGTACTCATCTTCTTCAACATCAGGTAAGTTAAACTAATCATTGAAGGACTTAGAGGTAAGAGGTACCTTTTTCTTCCGAACGATGACCTTAGTGGCACTAGTTCATCATCGGGAAGTAAACGAGCATCACAAAGTCATTCCCACTTGAGAGCATTGATTGTCTTTCTAATTGGCACAGGGACAACCATCAAATCATTACTCTTCAAGTTAAAACCTTTTTTCAGCATCATAGGTTGATGCTTGAAAATTGAATCAAATCTCTCTTTCACTTATTCATCGATCATAATCAGGTTTTCAAGAGTAGTCTTTGACGATCTAATTCTTTTGTGAGACATGGTATTTTCCCGAAAATTCGGCAAAGTTCTACTTACAGGGGAAGAAGAGAAATCAGCAGGTGGGTAGGACTTGCTCAGTAAACCTTGCAACAGTGAAGAGGTTACAACGACAAAGGCAACATGCGATAGCAATGGTGGTGTGTGGTAGCGATAACGGCTACGTGTGACAGGGACGTTGCTGCCTCAGTGATTTCTTTGCGACAGAAATAAGAGATTTTGGGGAAATGGGAAAAGAACTAGGGTTTCTTTTGGGATATGAGGTTGATGGCACAAGAGAAAAGTTTAGGGTTTTTTGGGGTTTAAGCAAATTTCTTTGAGGGATATGAAAAATAGTAGAATGAAGAGGGGTTTATATAGGGAAAATTTAGGGCAACATGTAGCAAAAACTTAGCTACATTAGGGTTACTTGGGTGGCAATCAATGGAAGTGGCGGCAATAAGTGTGGAATTTTTCCTCTTTTTGCTGTCTTGGACCTCAAATTCAGACTGTATCTTACTAAAGAAACTGATTAGTACTTGGGCCAAATTTGACCCCCTTTATCAACATAAAAATTTAAACAAAACAAATGACACTAAAAGAAATTTTAAATCTTAATTAGAAAATTTCTTCTCAATAAATTACATTAAATTAATTCCTAGGAAAGGTTGGAGGGGTCAGAGCGGTCCTGCTTAAGTTTCAATCTCCTTAGACAGAATTAATTAAATGTACTAAATTAAGAAAATAAATCCTAATTATTTATTTACAAAACAAGTTTGTGAAAAATCAAGGGTCTGCTAATTTGAACGAGGATTCAACTCGCTCAACTTCACCATCCCAATAATGTTTGAGATGTTGCGCATTAACTTTAAACGTACCTCCGTGATTGTCGTATAATTCAACAGCTCCATAAGGGTGAACTCGATAGATGGTATAAGGTCCTTTCCATGGGGATTTCAACTTCCTAGGAAATAACTTTAGCCTTGAATTGAACAATAAAACCTTCTGACCTTCTTTAAACTCACGAGCTCGTATATGACTGTCATGCCATTTTTTTTATCTTTCTTTACACATTTTGGCATTCTCATAAGAAAACAACCTCAACTCTTCCAACTCATCTAGTTGTAACATCCTTCGACCACCGGCTTGCTTAAGATCAAAGTTCAATTTCTTCAAAGCCCAGTGAGCTCTATTCTCCTACTCTAATGGCAAATGACACGCCTTTCCAAAAACCAACCGATAAGGAGTCATTCCTAACAGTGTCTTAAATGATGTTCGATAGGCCCATAATGCGTCATCAAGCCTTCGAGGCCAATATTTTCTTGCTAGGGCATACTACCTTTTCAAGGATACATTTGATCTCACAGTTCACTCTTTCAACTTGCCTATTAGACTGAGGGTGATAAGTAGTAGCAATCTTTTGTTTCACATCATATTTGTCAAGCAACCACTTAAGCCATTTTTTCACAAAGTGAGAACCTTCATCAATAGTAATAGCTATTGGTGTCCCAAATCATGTAAACACATGCTTATGTAGGAATCGCATGACTACCTTAGCATCATTTGTAGAATATGCTTCAGCTTCAACCCACTTGGACACATAATCCACAGCAACTAAGATGTATTTGTTCACATATAAAGAAGGAAACGATCCTAAGAAGTCAATGCCCCATACGTCGAATAATTCAATCTCCAAAATGTTTGTTAAGGGCATCTCATTCCTCCATGATATGTTTCCGCTCCTTTGGCACCTAGCACAGTTCTTCACATAAGCATAAGCATCTTTAAATAGTGTAGGATAAAAAAAACCTGCTTGCAAAATCTTTGCTGCGGTATGTGCACCACCAAAGTGTCCCCCACTTGGAGATGAATGGTAATGATGTAAGATCTCAGCAATCTCACTTTCAGCTACACACTTTCGGATTATATTATCTGCACACAGTTTAAACAAGAACGGGTAATCTCAGAAATAATATCGACTATCATGAAGGAATTTATTCCTTTTTTGGTATGTCAATTCTCGAGGATTTATTCCACATGCAAGATAATTAGCAAAATCAGCAAACCAAGGTGTTTCATGAATTCTACTCACCACAAATAAGTGCTTATCTGGGAAATTCTCATTGATAGACACATGTGATTGTGTAACACCCCTCGCCCATATCCCTCGTCGGAACAGGGTTCGAGGTGTTACCCGACTTAAACTCAGTCAATCACACAAAAACCGTGTCGAAAAATTTCAATCAATTTAAATTTTTTCTTTTCACATGCAATGTGTCCCATATATGGGCTTACGAGGTCCAAAACATTAAAACCCTATACATGCCATAGACTCGAAATACTAGGATTTACTTACACCATTAGCGTGAGCTCGTCAGTGTGATAATATCTCCGGCAAACTCCAACCCGAGCAAGTAACTGGAGCCAACAATCTATAAAACAGAGGAATGTAACAATGGAATAAGCTTTCATAAGCTTAGTAAGTTTTAAGAAATGCAAACAAACAAACGCAATTATACTTCGATTATTCAATTTCTCAAAAGCCCATTTTCTAGATATATTACCATTTGGCCGAATATACACAAGCACATACTGCACATTCAACATTCTTATAATATTTAATCTGAATTCATATAACATAAATAAATCAAATGCTCTCACTTACTTTCACACCTTGACCGAATGTATCATGGTCATAGCTATAATTATAACATTTATTCACATATGTATTACATTATACACTTGTGATTCCATTCAAATCGAACTCACATATGAGTACATAGTGCGTACCTGGCTCACTTAATGTATTGAATGTATTCATTTGTCAATCTAATACGGGGTGCCTTAACCTTAGACTTTTATTCATTCACCGACATTTCGCCTGTTAGGCTCGAGGCCCTATATTGAAAGCCCGAATAGTATCTCACCGGCATTATAGCATGCTAGGCTCAAAGGCCCGAATAGTATTCCACCAGCATCATAGCCTACTAGGCATGAAGGCCCGAATACACATCACCGGCACAAAGCCTACTAGGCATAAAGGCCCAAATATAATACCAGCACTAGGCCTGCGGGATTTATCCCGGATATAATTCCAGCATATAGCCTGCGGGTCTTTAAGCCTGGATACACATCAAATATCATGCATATTAAATCATATATTAATACATCTCATTCAATATATCACATTAGTAGTCATTTGCTACATTCGGATATAAGCTCTATATGAACACCATCATTTACATTTCGGTTCAAAAGTCATACATAAATATCACACATCCATTTCACCATTCAAACTTAACCCATAGTGACCATTCGACTATAAGTCATATACATAAATTATTTATCACACAACTTAATTCCAGTAGAACCAAAAGGTCACAATTCATCTAATATGTTCATATTGCTCTCTGATTCGTACACAACCTTTCAAATTAGTAATTATAAGATGGTTCTGCACATAGTCCGTCCTTATCAATAATTTACGATGGTTTTACCCTTACTCACATATAGGCATTTTTACCTATGCTTCTCAATTCACATTCGTAATTCAATTCCAATCGATTTAACATGCATAAGTACATATCGCATACCTGACCAACTTAATTTATTTGAAAGAATTTGATTGTCGATTTAACACAAGGTCTCATAGTTGAACATAAACATGAAACCATTTCTTATACGTTCGATTCACATCAATCATCAAATTCATTTAATTCATATGTACTTTATTAGGTTGTTCGTACCTGAATAATTTACTATACGGAACGAATCCACATATCGTATTAGCCCATAGTCTTATAGCACCATACTTTTAATAGTTTACCCCATCGAAGTTCACATTTAATCACTTTAGTACCAAGCCACCTTCGGCTACCACAACGGACTAAATATAATAATTTTATACACATCATGGTTTCCTTTAGATATTCAATAATCACAAATCGTGATATCTCCACCAGCACATATACGGCATAGTTTATTCGTTGTAACACTCATTTAGTGCATCAAATTTCCAAATCCAATTCAACTTAGGCATAATAGCCATAATCGGCTTATAGCCTTAAATCATTACATATTCGGCACATTAACTAAATAAAATTTACATTCCCTTTACCATATTAATTTAACTCTTAGGCATATAAAAAGGAATCAAGCTTAAACACTTAAGAACTTACCTTGAATGTTGTCGAACGATTACAACAGCTATTCAATTACTTTCTCTTTTCCCTTATCCGAATTTTGCCCCACTATGCTCTTGAGCTTCAATTCAAAGATTTTAAACTAGTCATTATTCGACTATTCGAGCATCACTTTCAAAATATAATATATATATATATATAATATATTCGACTTTCACACCTACTAATCATAGTAAGCTTATAAAAAATCAATAAGCAACTCATTAACAATTTTTTGTCAATGTTTACCACATAATCAAAATTTCACTGCAAGCTGTCTTCCTGAACAACAGTCACTAAATCATTTATAACTGGATCTACGAAACTCCAAATCACGTTCCATTAATTTTCCCTGAAAATAGACTCATATATCTTCCATCCATAAAATTTTCAGAATTTTTGACTTGGCTAATCAATAACAGATTTTTCTTAAAATTTCCCCTGTTTCATTGTTTGACTAATCTGACCACTCCTCACTACGAATCAAATTTCTCATTCAACAGAATTCAAAATATGTTCTCATTTTTTTCATTTCAAGTTAGACTCATTAAGGAGTCTAAGCATATAAATTTCATCTTATGACCATTTTCGTACAATTTATAATGATTTTATAAAGACAGAACAGAGGATCTAGAAGTCATTCTGACCCTGTCCCACATCATTTCAAATATCTCATTATCGGTAATTCTTTTGCTTACATGGTTTCTTTTATAAGAAACTAGACTCATTAAGCTTTAATTATATAATTTATTATGCTTCTAACTTAACTCCCACAATTTATGGTGATTTTCCAAAATCACATTACTGCTGCTGTCCCAAGCAGATTTATTTCCAAATCACTCTTTCACACATACCTTGCATGCATGTTATTTAAACATGCATATCACAAATCAATCATCACATACCTATAACTTCACCTATCTTCCATTTTTCATCAAAAGAACATGAAACAACAACCATTTCCTTCATGCAAAAATTTATCATGTTTGCTAGTAAATTTAAAGATAAAACCGAAAGTGTAAAGGTTTAAGTACCTTACGGCAACAGCATGGAAATAATCAATTTAGGTCATAAAACAACAATAGAAATTCATATTTGAACAGCATAAATTTGCTTACATTGGAACAATAAATCAGCAGCTATAATTCTTGTTTGAACAATATAAAAACCCAAAATTTTGGACATTAAGGTAGCAACAAAAATTCATATTTGCTCACCACAAAACACATGATTTTGGTCATCAACAACCCAACTATTCATCTCATAAACTCAAGCCAAAAACCGAGAATCATGCATGGGGGTTGCATGCTATAACAACTTACTCAATAATCCAAAATCATCAAATTTTATTTCATTTCACTTACCAACCAAAAGAATAGCAACGTACCAGTCGAATCCCATTCCGAGCCTAGCCTTGTGCAAGCTCCTTCCCTTTCTTCTTACTACATTCCCCCTTTCCCTTAGCAAGTTTCTTGAGGAAATCAGCCCCTAAAGCAAACATGCAATAAGCTATCCCCTCACCTCACCCTTCCAATGAACAAAGAAATTTCAGCTGAAAAATTCTCTCCTCCCCTTTTTTTTTTTCTAACTTTCGGCTATCAAGAACAAGGATGGACAACCTTGTTCTTTTCACCCTTTTCTTCTTCTTCTTCTTTTTTGTTTCTTTTATTACTTATTTCCTATTATAAAACCATGTAGTCATTATAATATTAATACAAAATGCATATATTTTGTATCTCATACCATCATGGCCGGCCACTTCCTCTAAAGTGGGGAATTTGACATACAAGTCCACATTTTTTTCCACCATGCATTATTTGCCCACTACAATTTAACTTATCACATTTCCAAAGTTTCACACATAAGTCCTTTCTAATAACTTTCGCATACAATTGACAAAATCAAAGCATGAAATTTTCATGCATGCACTTTCACATATATTAAACACAAAATATAACATCTAATTATTTCTGTGACTCAGTTTTGTGATCCCGAAACCACTTTCCGACTAGGGCCAAATTAGGGCTGTCACAACTCTCCCCCCCTTAGAAATTTTCATCCCCGAAAATCTTACCAGAAGAAATAGTTCCACTCTAAAAACGTTTTTGCAAAATTCTAGGAATCACAATTTTCCATTCTTCACATGTATCTCTTTTTCTTTTTTTTTTTACCAGAAATCTGGAACTTTGGTCTACACCAAAAGATCACATTATAGATACTTTAGTCACTTCATCAAATAAAACCTTGTACATGCAAACCCCATCTTACCGATCTTTTCTCGTCAGATGATAAATCATAATCCAATAATATTTCTCTCTTAGAAAATAATAAAAATTTTGATTCAATTTGGATAGAAATTCTATCTCACAACCATTTCTATAATACCACTGATTTCTTTTATTCCATATACTTCTATAATCTATTACAACTCAGATAAACAAACATTTCACAATCAGAGCTCATATAAAGATCCTTTACATAACCTTTAACCCATCTCAGATACTTATTCCATATCGAACAATAATAACATTAATGAAATCTTATATGTCCAGATATCCAAAATCAAATAATCATTACTCAACTCATTTTGAACTATCACATCTCATATACTTTTATAAGATGGAATACCATTCAATAGAAACAGAAGAATAATATCGTATGAATTTATCCTCGAATTTATTCCGATCATACTACAATGAAATCTTATAATAATAACACTGATAAGGGGGTAGGGTCATTAAGCCTCGAAAGGAACTTTCATTTTTTGTATACACAGATAACTTTATCACTCATCATAATATTACGCACATTGATTCAAACATTTCAAATTTCCAACTCGCCACAGATACATTTTCACATATCTCAATAATACACGCAACTTTATTTCATGTGAATATTAGCAAAACATACGTGAATTTATCACAATTCAAACTTTCATTTACCAATAATGTCTTATCAAGTTTCCTCATTTAGTATTGATCACTTGTCAATATTTATCAAATCGGAAAACGTCTTACAGTTTTGAGTACATCGCTTACTTGATGCCATAGTCCAACTATGGTCTTATACTAGCTCTTCTGTCTCATGTATTGCCATGGTCCAACCATGGTCTTTTATGTTAATTTATTAATGAACGATTGTACTCATTCCCTACGTTCCACCCATTTTGATCTTTCATTACCATTTACTTTATACAATCTTATAATATCTTTACACTGATGCACACATATCATAAACTTCTTTTCATACCTTTCAATTCTGTCATATCACAAATATATTACAATCAGTTCAATAGCATTTTCGGATCAATTAATAATAGCTCGGTTGGAACACATCATTACCTGAGCAAAACAATTTATAAGAGCCGAGAGATATCACACTATCACGCTTCACTTATGGCATGTATATCTAGACTCTTATACTTGCTATGTTAGTCCAAGAACTGACTAAACCATAGCTCTGATACCACTAAATGTAACACCCCTCACCCGTATCCCTCGCCGGAACAGGGTTCGAGGTGTTCCCGACTTAAACTCAGTCAATCACACAAAAACCGTGTCGAAAAATTTCAATCAATTTAAAATTTTTCTTTCCACATGCAATCTGTCCCATATATGGGCTTACGAGGTCAAAAACATTCAAACTGTAACACCCCGTACCCGAGTCCGTTACCGGAGTCGAACACAAGGTGCACACAGACTTAACTTAATTGTTTCACAGTCCATAAAAAAAAAATTTCCAGACTAGCTGGTTACTGCGTCACTGTCGCCTTAAAAATCATATCTTGAGTTTTAAAGCTCGAAAATCAGTTTCGTAAATTTTCCCTGAAACTAGACTCATAAGTCCATCAACATATTTTTTTCTAGAATTTTTGGTCAGGCCAATTAGTACAGTTTATTAGTTAAAGTCTCCCCTAATCCAGGGTTCGACTACACTGACCTTCACGCTTTACAAATTGGATATCTTCCTGTACAGGGCTTCAATACTGATGCCGTTTGTTTCTATAGAAACTAGACTCAGAGAGGAATTTATACATATATGGCATGACTCCTAATTATCTCTGGTTAATTTACAATGAATTTCCAAAGTCGGAACAAGGGATCTAGAAACCGTTCTGGCCCTGTTTCACGAGAACTTTAATATCTCTTTTCGTTTCTTCCATATGAAAGTAGATTCATCAAGGTTCATTTACATAATTTATTCACTATTTAATACCATTCCTACTATTTTTAGTGATTTTTCACATCCACATCACTTCTTCTGTCAAGATTTGCCTTTAAGGTAGGCTTTACCTATTTCATGATTTCCATGATTCAATTGGCCCTTTTTGCATACATAGCACAAAGTGTGATCATGATTAACCATTCCAATGGCTAATCGTTTCAAAACAATTCCATACCTCATAATGATCAACATACAAACGATTATAGTACTATGCTAAAAACGTATATAAGCCATTTTCGCATGGCTATCCAAGTTTACACAAAACCGAAAGGTACATGACCTACAACAAAAGGGTAGTCCTATACATGCCATTTCAAAGTTCAACCAAAATTGTACCAAAATGGGGGCTTTGATAGTGTGAATGACTTCGACTTCGATGATCCCGAATCCGATAGCTAACGAGCAAAATCTATAAAACAGAGAGCCAAAACAACGGGGTAAGCATTTTAATGCTTAGTAAGTCTCAAGTAATGAAATCAGCTTTGACTAAAGTATTACATTTACATAACTAAATGAATCACTTTATTAACACATTCTCATAATCATACTTACTTCACATTACCGACCCTTATGTTTATACACAAAAGAACAACTTAGCCAAAGGCCGGTAGCTCGTTTATCAACTGAGCGAATACTTACTTGTAAGGACTCAACTAATTCAAGCACGCATTTAACATACCTCATTGCTGGAATTTTCACAAGTGTATAAACTGAAATTTTTACAGCAAGATTGCTCATTTCCGAATCACGTACCTTCGGGATTTAACCGGATATAACACAAGCATAATTGCCTTCGGGTCTTAACCCAGATTTGGTAACTTGCACAATTGCCTTCGGGTCTTAGCCCGGATATAACAACTCGCACGAATGCCTTCGGGTCTTAGCCCGGATATAATCACTAGCATAAATGCCTTCGGACTTAGCCCGGTATCATTCAAATGCTCATGTACACATATATCAATAATCACGACACATCCATATTTCATTTTCGTTACTAAGGCTCAAACACAAAATATTTATCAAACCTTTACAATTTCGCTCAATAGCCACACACAAGGAGCATGATTTCAATATAATTCAAGTAGGGTCATTACTCAAGACTTACCTTGGATGTTGTCGAGCGATTTCGACGGCTACTCGACTACTTTTTCCTTCCCTTTATCGGATTTATCTCCCTTTGCTCTTGAGCTTAATTTGACAAATAAATTGATTTAATCATTTGAGCATCGAAGAGGAATTCAAGGTACTTAGCCAATATATATACTCATTAGGCATCAAAGTCGCATATGTACGAAATCATGAATCGAACTCAACACATTAGTTAATATTCCTCTTAGCCAATTTTCTAAGCCAAGAATAGGCATCAATATGCTTGCCTCTAACCGAATGCATGCACACCAATTCCCTCATGTGGCCGAATATGCATGTCCATGTTGAGGCCAATTATACACTTAATACCACACAAAAACAGCATACATTTTACTAACTAACGCATTCCATATTGTAACTCAATACGCATCAATCATTTACTCCATAACCGAAACACCATCATATGTAATTATATGCCTTGAGATAGTATATATGTCATACCAATACATCATGTGCAACCATATATATATATATACAAGAGCCGAATCATAAGGATGACTATGACTATCCCATATATTTTCATTATGGCCGAATGCTCCTTCTACTCCATTTACCTTCACAAAGCATGAACTTCATCATCCAACTTACAAGCTTACAATGTCATGAAGTTTAACCTCATAGTATCTATCAAACTCTCACTCAAAAGTGCTAAAAAGAATATTCAATAATCATCAATCCACCATCACATGCACCATTACAAAGCTTCACTTTTAGCATGCAAATGATATCAACACAACCTCACCTTAGCCGAATATCATCTCCATGACATAGTAAGGATTTGAACCATGGCTAGTTAGAACTCAAGCTAACTACTAAAATATACATGAATCTCATGGCAAAACATCAAACTTACCTTAATAGTGACCTAGGATAGCCGAATGCTTTACTCCCTTCTTCCCTTTTTCCTTCAATTTTCGGCCAAAAGATGTTCAAGGATGAACACACACATTTTTTTTTCTTCTTTGTATTTTCTCTCTAGTTTTGGCTCAAAGAAAGGATGAACAAAATTTTTTTCTTTCTTTTCCTTCAACTCACGGCAATGGGGAGGGGAGAAGCCTTCCCACACATTTTTTTTCATTTTTTTATTACCCATACACCTTAGTTTAATGTTTCTCCCTAATGCACCAACAAAACATGTCTATGACATGTTTTGCCCATCCTCCCTTGTCATGGCCGGCCACCCCTTATAAAAAGAGGGGTATTTGACATGCAAGACCATTGTTTTGCATGCATGCTTTAATTAGTCATCACACATTTCCCTATCCTACTTTCAAAGTTTACTACTAGGTCCTTTCTAGTGAAATTCACATTTATAACTCTAAATCAAAACATCAAAAATGTCACACATGAGTTAACACACATTATAGGCATCAAAATAAATTTTAAATTATTTTTATGCCTCGATTTTGTGGTCCCGAATCCACATTCAGACTAGGGTCATTTTAAGGCTGTCACAAAAACCCTATACATGCCATAGACTCGAAATACTAGGATTTACTTACACCATTAGCGTGAGCTCGACAGTGTGATAATATCTTCGGCGAACT
The DNA here is from genome assembly GCF_025698485.1 of Gossypium arboreum. NCBI lineage: Eukaryota > Viridiplantae > Streptophyta > Magnoliopsida > Malvales > Malvaceae > Gossypium > Gossypium arboreum. The sequence continues at coordinate 59,838,288 of NC_069076.1, read as the reverse complement.
CCAACCCGAGCAAGTAACTGGAGCCAACAATCTATAAAATAGAGGAATGTAACAACGGAGTAAGCTTTCATAAGCTTAGTAAGTTTTAAGCAATGCAAACAAACAAACGCAATTATACTTCGATTATTCAATTTCTCAAAAGGCCAATTTCTAGATATATTACCATTTGGCCAAATATACACAAACACATACTGCACATTCAGCATTCTTATAATATTTAATCTGAATTCATATAACATAAATAAATCAAATGCTCTCACTTACTTTCACACCTTGACCGAATGTATCATGGTCATAGATATAATTATAACATTTATTCACATATGTATCACATTATACACTTGTGATTCCATTCAAATCGAACTCACATATGAGTGCATAGTGCGTACCTGGCTCACTTAATGTACTGAATGTATTCATTTGTCAATCTAATACGAGGTGCCTTAACCTTAGACTTTTATTCATTCACTGGCATTTCGCCTGTTAGGCTCGAGGCCCGATATCGAAAGCCTGAATAGTATCTCACCGGCATTATAGCATGCTAGGCTCAAAGGCCTGAATAGTATTCCACCAGCATCATAGCCTGCTAGGCACAAAAGCCTGAATACACATCACCGGCACGAACCCTGCTAGGCACGAAAGCCCAAATATACATCACCAGCACGAAACCTGCTAGGCACGAAGGCCCGAATACACATCAACGGCACAAAGCCTACTACGCACGAAGGCCCAAATATAATACCAGCACTAGGCCTGCGGGATTTATCCCGGATATAATTCCAGCATATAGCCTGCGGGTCTTTAAGCCCGGATATACATCAAATATCATGCATATTAAATCATATATTAACACATCTCATTCAATATATCACATTAGTAGTCATTTGCTACATTCGGATATAAGCTCTATATGAACACCATCATTTACATTTCGGTTCAAAATTCATACATAAATATCACACATCCATTTTACCATTCAAACTTAACCCATAGTGACCATTCGACTATAAGTCATATACATAAATTATTTATCGCACAACTTAATTCCAGTAGAACCAAAAGGTCACAATTCATCTAATATGTTCATATTGCTCACTGATTCGTACACAACCTTTCAAATTAGTAATTATAAGATGGTTCCGCACATAGTCCGTCCTAATCAATAATTTACGATGGTTTTACCCTTACTCACATATAGGCATTTTTACCTATGCTTCTCAATTCACATTCGTAATTCAATTCCAATCGATTTAACATGCATAAGTACATATCGCATACCTGACCAACTTAATGTATTTGAAAGAATTCGATTGTCGATTTAACACAAGGTCTCATAGTTGAACATAAACATGAAACCATTTCTTATACGTTCGATTCACATCAATCATCAAATTCATTTAATTCATATGTACTTTATTAGGTTGTTCGTACCTGAATAATTTACTATACGGAACGAATCCACATATCGTATTAGCCCATAGTCTTATAGCACCATACTTTGAATTGTTTTCCTCATCGAAGTTCACATTTAATCACTTTAGTACCAAGCCACCTTCGGCTACCACAACAGACTAAATATAATAAATTTATACACATCATGGTTTCCTTTAGATATTCAATAATCACAAATCGTGATATCTCCACCAGCACATATACGGCATAGTTTATTCGTTGTAACACTCATTTAGTGCATCAAATTTCCAAATCCAATTCAACTTAGGCATAATAGCCATAATTAGCTTATAGCCTTAAATCATTACATATTCGGCACATTAACTAAATAAAATTTACATTCCCTTTACCATATTAATTTAACTCTTAGGCATATAAAAAGGAATCAAGCTTAAACACTTAAGAACTTACCTTGAATGTTGTCGAACGATTACAACGGCTATTCGATTACTTTCTCTTTTCCCTTATCTGAATTTTGCCCCTCTATGCTCTTGAGCTTCAATTCAAAGATTTTAAACTAGTCATTATTCGACTATTCGAGCATCACTTTCAAAATATAATATAAATAATATATTCGACTTTCACACCTACTAATCATAGTAAGCTTATAAGAAATCAATAAGCAACTCATTAACAATTTTTTTTCAATGTTTACCACATAATCAAAATTTCACCGCAAGTCGTCTTCCCGAGCAACAGATCACTAAATCATTTATAACTGGAGCTACGAAACTCCAAATCAAGTTCCGTTAATTTTCCCTGAAAATAGACTCATATATCTCCCATCCAATCAATACCGTATTTTTCTTAAAATTTCCCCTGTTTCATTGTTTGACTAATCTGACCACTCCTCACTATGAATCAAATTTCTTATTGTACAGAATTCAAAATATGTTCTCGTTTATTTCATTTGAAACTAGACTCATTAAGGAGTCTAAGCATATAAATTTCATCTTATGACCATTTTCGTACAATTTATAATGATTTTATAAAGACATAACAGAGGATCTAGAAGTCATTCTGACCCTGTCCCACATCACTTCAAATATCTCATTATCGGCAATTCTTTTGCTTACACAGTTTTTTTTATAAGAAACTAGACACATTAAGCTTTAATTACATATTTTATTATGCTTCTAACTCATCTCCCACAATTTATGGTGATTTTCCAAAATCACGTTACTGCTGCTGTCCCAAGCAGATTTATTTCCAAATCACTCTTTCACACATACCTTGCATGCATGTTATTTAAACATGCATATCACAAATCAACCATCACATACCTATAAATTCACCTATCTTCCATTTTTCATCAAAAGAACATGAAACAACAACCATTTCCTTCATACAAAAATTTATCATGTTTGCTAGTAAATTTAAAGATAAAACCGAAAGTGTAAAGGTTTAAGTACCTTACGGCAACAGCGTGGAAATAATCAATTTAGGTCATAAAACAACAATAGAAATTCATATTTGAACAGCATAAATTTGCTTACATTGGAACAATAAATCAGAAGCTATAATTCTTGTTTGAACAATATAAAAACCCAAAATTTTGGACATTAAGGGAGCAACAAAAATTCTTATTTGCTCACCACAAAACACATGATTTTGGTCATCAACAACCTAACTATTCATCTCACAAACTCAAGCCGAAAACCGAGAATCATGCATGGGGGTTGCATGCTATAACAACTTACTCAATAATCCAAAATCATCAAATTTTATTTCATTTCACTTACCAGCCAAAAGAATAGCAACGTACCGGTCGAATCCCATTCTGAGCCTAGCCTTGTGCAAGCTCCTTCCCTTTCTTCCTAATACATTCCCCCTTTCCCTTAGCAAGTTTCTTGAGAAAACCAGCCCCTAAAGCAAACATGCAATAAGCTATCCCCTCACCTCACCCGTCCAATGAAAAAAGAAATTCAAGCTGAAAAATTCTCTCCTCCCCCTTTTTTTTTTCTAACTCTCGGTTATCAAGAACAAGGATGGACAACCTTGTTCTTTTCACCCTTTTCGTCTTTTTTTTTTAATACTTATTTCCTATTATAAAACCATGTAGTCATTATAATATTAATACAAAATGCATATATTTTGTATCTCATACCATCATGGCCGGCCACTTCCTTTAAAGTGGGGAATTTGACATGCAAGTCCACATTTTTTTCCACCATGCATTATTTGCCCACTACAATTTAACTTATCACATTTCCAAAGTTTCACACGTAAGTCCTTTCTAATAACTTTCACATACAATTGACAAAATCAAAGCATGAAATTTTCACGCATGCACTTTTACATATATTAAACACAAAATATAACATCTAATTATTTCTGTGACTCAGTTTTGTGATCTCGAAACCACTTTTCGACTAGGGCCAAATTAGGGCTGTCACAGATCGAGTTACCTCATCTAGCTCCAACCTCGACAGATGATCAGCTACTTGATTTTCATCACCTTTTCTGTCTTGGATCTCAAGGTCAAATTCTTGGAGTAAAAGTATCCAACGAATTAGCCTCGGTTTCGCATCTTTCTTCATGAGAAAGTATTTAATGGTTGCATGGTCAGTAAATACTGTAACTTTGGTACCTATAAGATATGAGCAGAATTTTTCAAAAGTAAAAACTATAGCAAATAGTTCTTTTTTGTTACTGTATAATTGAGTTGGGCTCCCGTCAAGGTTCTACTTTCATAGTAAATGGGGTGGAATACTTTATTTCTTCTTTATCCCATCACGGCTCCAACAGCATAATCACTTGCATCGCACATCAACTCAAAATGTGTGCTCTAATCGGGTGTAATGATTATTGGGGCTGATATTAACCATTTTTTCAGCTCTTCAAAAGCTTTTAGACATGCTTTGTTGAAATCGAACACTGTATCTTTCTCTAACAACGAACACAGTGGTTTAGAAATTTTTGAAAAATCTTTGATAAACCTTCGGTAAAAGCTGACATGGCCTAAGAAACTTTTGACTCCTTTCACATTCATGGGGGCAGGTAATCTTTCAATTACGTCCACCTTTGTTTTGCCGACTTCAGTTCCTTTCTTTGAAATTCTATTCCCTAAGACAATCCCTTCCTTAACCATAAAATGGCATTTCTCCCAGTTAAGGACTAGATTCGTCTCTTCGCATCTTTTCAGTACCTTAGCTAAATTACTCAAACAAATATCATAAGTGTTACCAAAAATAGAAAAATCATCCATAAAAACCTCAACAAAATTTTCAACCATATCAGTGAATATTGCCCTCATGCATCGCTGGAATGTTGCAGGTGCATTGCATAAACCAAAAGGCATTCACCTAAAAACAAACGTACCGTACGGACAAGTAAAGGTTGTTTTATGTTGGTCTTCCAGAGCAAAAACTATTTGGTTATATCCCAAATAACCATCTAAAAAACAATAGAATTCATTACCTGTCAGTCGGTCTAACATCTGATCCATAAAAGACAACGAAAAATGGTCCTTTTGAGTGGCTTTATTCAACTTTCTGTAGTCAACACAAATTCTCCAACCAGTAATAATTCTTGTTGGGATCAATTCGTTATGCTCATTCTCAATAATCGTAATTCCACCTTTCTTCGGCACACACTGTACCGGACTTACCCACGAACTATCTGAAATAGGATAGATGATTCCTGCATCTAGCCATTTGATCACTTCCTTTCTCACAACTTCCTTCATAATAGGATTGAGCCTCCTTTGCCCATCAATTCAAGCTTTTTCACCTTCCTCTAGAATAATTTTGTGCATGCAAAATGAAGGGCTTATACCTTGAATATCAGCTATAGTCCAACCAATTGCTTTCTTAAATTTCTTTAGAATAGAAATTAATTGCTCCTCTTAATCTTTTGTCAGTTCAACTAAAATAATCACAGGCAAAGTAGGACAATTACCTAAATAAATGTATTTCAAATAGGAAGGAAGTACCTTTAGTTCGAGTGTAGGTGGTTCTTCGATTGATAATTTGGGTTGCACAAATTCTCTAACTTCCAACTCAACGGTTCAAACCGTGTGGATTGAATAAAATTCATCGGTTTGTTCCATCATAGCCATGTTTTCTTCACTTTCTTCATCCTCCAAAGGGTCAAACCCTAAGGCTTTCACCAATGGATCTTCTTCATGATGGCTTTCCATAGAAATTAAGGTTTCTATTTCTTCCATAACTGAGCACTTTTTTGTCAAATCGGGAAATTTCATCGCTTTAAGAATGTTAAAAGTTAGTTGATCGTCTTGAACTCCCATGGTGAGTTCACCTTTCTGCACATCAATTAATGTTCTTCCCGTGGCTAGGAAAGGTCTTCCAAGGATAATTGGCACTTCCTTATCTGCTTCAAAATCTAGAATAATGAAATCAGCAGGAAAAATAAATTTATCGACTCTTACCAAAACATCCTCGATCTTTCTTTCGGGGTATGCTAAAGATCGATCCGCTAGTTGGAGCATCACAATTGTATGTCTTACTTCTCCTATCCCTAGCATCTTGAAAATAGACTTAGACATCAAGTTGATACTTGCTCCTAAGTCACACAAAGCTTTACCACAATAAGATTCACCAATGTTACAGGGTATCGTAAAGCTTCTTGGATCCTTAAACTTAGGTGGCAACTTGTTCTACAGGAACGTACTGGACTCCTTTGTCAGAGCGACAGCCTCATACTCACTCAGTCGTTTCTTCTTGGATAGTACATCCTTCATAAAATTCACATAATTCGACATTTGTTCTAAAGCCTCCACCAATGGAATATTGATGTGTAATTGATTCAAAACATCCAAAAACTTCTTGAATTGCACCTCCTGTTTCTGCTTGTGTTGTTGCAATCTTTGTGGATATAGAGGTGATGGAACTTTCGATTGAACCGGAAAACTCTTCTGAGTAGGTAAATCTGCATCCAAAGAAGATGTTAAAGTATCTGAATTCACTAAGTTAGGATTTACCTTGTCAGCCTTTATAGATTCTGACTCTTTTGGTGTAGGGACTTCAACAGCTAGTTGAATTTCCCCCTTTTCAATAGGCTCCTCCTCAACATCAATCAATCGAGGTTCCAAAATTTTACCACTTCGCAATGCCACTACCTTGATATGTTCTTTACCCAAATTTCTTGGATTCTCAGTATCGCTTGGTAAGGTTCCTTGTGGTCTATTACGAAGCTTCGTACCTAACTAACCCATTTGGTTTTCCAAATTTTTCAGTGTTGCTGCTTGACTCTGGATCAAAGCGTCATTCTTCGCCATGTATGCTTTCAACAAGTTCTCCAAACTATTTGATGATTTAGCTTAAGGTGGTTTTGGAGCTTGCTGATTAAACCCCTGAGATTGGTTGGGTCTATGCTGCATAAAGTTGTTGTTTGGTCAATTTCCTTGGTTACTCCAAGAAAATTTGATGTGATTACGCCATGAAGCATTATAGAAGTTGGACTGGGGTCCTTGTCCACTCCTATTTTGATGTTGTTCCCCACATAGTATACTGACTCGGGATTCAATGGGAAATTCTCAAAAGAAAGACCTTCCACACAGTATACACAAGAAACTACTTCGAATGGACTCGATGGCTAAGCTGTAAAATTATTACCACTATCAGCGAAAAACTACTTTAACATATAGGAAATAGACGAAACTGAGCTAATAACAAAGTGAGAGCATGAACTTTATAAACTCCAGCTACACGTCTTCCTGAATCTATTCGATTTGTTGGCCATTGATAGTTGTTGCTCGTGATATTCTCAATGATCTCGTAAGCCTCATTATAAGACTCAGACAAAATTGCACCATTCGCATAAGCATCTACCGTTAATCTTGTATGTGCATTGAGACCATTATAGAATGTCTCCAACTAGATACAATGAGGAATCCCATGATGAGGACACTTACGAAGTAACTCCTTGAATCGCTCCTAAGCCTCATACATAGACTCGTCATCCAATTGTTGGAAACTTGTGATCTCGTTCCGCAACTTAGCATTTTTACTAAGCGGGAAATACTTAACCAAAAACCTCTCTGCTAATTATTGCCATGTAGATATAGAACTTGGCGGCAATGAATTGAGCCATGCTCGTGCTCGATCTCACAACGAGTACAGAAACAACTTCAACCTTGGTGTGTCTTCAGTCACACCAGTTATCTTGAATGAGTCATTCACCTCCATAAACAATCGAAGGTGGAGATGTGGATCTTCCATGGGCACACTAAATTGGCCCACCATTTGTAGCATTTAAAACATCACTAGTTTCAATTCGAATTGGGTTGCCTCAATATCTAGCCTTCTAATTCTTGGATTTAACTCATTGAAAAGTGGCATAGCATATTGTCTGATGCAACGATCCCTATCATCAGCAATGAGGATAGGATTTCGTACATGTTCGGCTTCATTACCTTGGTCTTGATTTTGATTTCCAAGGTCCATCTCGTTCTGTCTCTGAGCTATTCGTTCACGTCTTCTTCGTCTAAAAGTTCGCTCAATTTTAGGGTTTACTGGGAGTAAATCGATAATTCGATCTAAGCTCATAAACACCTGGAAAGAAAATTACAAAATTAAAAAGAATAAGTTAGTACTATAAGAAATAACCAAATTGAAAATAAATAATTTCACAAAAAATGACCATGGCAGCAGTTGACAATCCCCGGCAACGGTGCCAAAAACTTGTAAAACTCAAGTTTGTGCAAGTGTACATAGTCGTTATCAAGTAATAAGTAAGTATCGAGTTATCCTCTCCACAGGGATTGTATTTGTGCTAAGTCGCTTAATTTGTAAAAGTGTATTAATGATACGTGATATTCGTGACAGGTTTTAAATATTTATAATGAATCATTCTTGAAACTAACTATTATCACGATGAAGGCAAGTGTACCTATCGAACAGTAGTATAGCTTTAGCAAGACCGGATTATAGAACCCAAAAGAACTCAAAGTACTAGTATCAACTTTCTTTCTATTATCTAGCCTAAAAAAATAAAAAGGGTTCTGTTTATCTAACTAATTAAATAAACTAAGAAATCACAGAAAAGAAATTGGGGGAAAATACTTTTTGGAAAACTCGATTGATTAAGATAATTCCTAAGGAAAAATCCACCTAGACTTCACTTGTTATTTGACTCTGAATCGAACAATTTATTCATTCAACTTGTTCCGTAAAGATCCCTAAGTTATATTATTATCTCTCTCGAGACTAAAAACGTCTAACCCTAGATTGAATAATTGAAATCTCTTTCTAATTAACGCCCTAGGGTTACATTAACTCGATCTATGGATCCCCTTATTAGGTTTCACCCTAATCCGACAAAATCTTGTCACCCTATCTCTAGGCGCGCAATCAACTCCGCTTAATTATGACAAATTTACTCTTAGACAGGGTCTATTCCTCCTCTGAATAAGAGCTTAACTTGAATCAATATCCTGGAATATCAAAACAAGAATTAAGAACACATAATTAAGAACAAGTCAAATATTTATCATACAATTTAGATAATAATAACAAGATCTGCCTAGGTTTCATTCCCCTTAGGTATTTAGGGGTTTTAGTTCATACTAATGAAAGAAAACATCTCAAAAGAATAAAAATAATAAAACATAAGAAAACCCAAAACTCTTGAGGGAATTTGAAGGGAGATCTTCAGTCTTAATGGTGAATCCAGCTTCTGAGATGGATCGATCGGCTTTCCTTGAGCAATTCCTTGCTTCCTCCTCTGCGTCCCCTGTCTAAGTGACTCCTCAGGTGTTTAAATAGGCTTTGGAATGCCTAAGAGCCCTCAAAATTGGCCTTTTCTGAATTGGACTAAACTTGGGCTTGGCAGGGACACACCCGTGTACGATTGCTTAAGGCCGTGGTCAAGGCTGTTAAATGGGCACAGGCATGTGATCTACCCGTGTAAATCGTGCTTTGACCTTGCCAAACGGACACGGCTGTGTGGTCTGCCCTTGTAAGGAAGTCCAGGCCATGTTGATTTCGTATGTTGGCCCATTTTCTCCGTTTTTGGCCCGCTTCTCGTTCCTTTCACTCTCCTATGCTCACTTAAGTATAAAACATGAAATTAAGGCATTAGGAGCATCGAATTCACCAATTTTAAGGAAAAAGCATCCATAAAATGTGTTAAACATGGGATAGAAATATATAAATTACGGTTTATCAATTAATAATTTGATAAATAAAAACAATATAATTGAGAAGTGATGAAAAATTAAGTATATGAAACTAAATGCAATGATCCCTAATGCAATTTATCCTAAGTATGCAAACTATATGAATGAGATAGATTTTAGCAGAATTAACACAATAAGCAACAATTATAACATAAATAAGCTAGGACAATTACTTTAATTAAACTCAAATTATTATCAGCATGCTTATCAATATTCGAAAAAACATTCCATGGCGACTCGATCTTTCATGAGTTTGGAAACTACGTTAGGTCCTTTCAGAATCCTTTACTTAGTAAATACGCATTTTACTGATCCTTATTTTGTAACACCCCGTACCCGAGACCGTTTTCGGAGTCGAACACGAGGTGTTAACGGACTTAATTCATTAATTAAACAGCTCATACAATTCATTTTAAAATTTCCAGACAAGCTGGCTAACTGCATCACAGTCGCTTTAAAAATCATATCTCGAGTTACGAAACTCGAAATCCAATTCCGTAAATTTTTCCTGAAACTAAACTCATATATATATCTAGTAAATTTTTTCTAGAATTTTTGGTTGGGCCAATTAGTACAGTTTATTAGTTAAAGTCTCCCCTGTTTCAGGGTTCAACTACTCTGACCTCTGTGTATTACGAATCAGATATCTCCTTATACAGAGCTTCAATGACTATGCCGTTTATCTCTAATAAAACTAGACTCAATAAGGAATCTGTACATATAAAGCGTGACTTCTAATTATCTTTGTAAAATTTATGGTGAATTTCCAAAGTCAGAACAGGGGATCCAGAAATCGCTCTGGCCCTGTTTCACAAAAATTTAAACATCTCATAAAATATAGCTCATATACCTGTTTCGCTTATTCCATATGAAAATAGACTCATCAAGCTTCGATTCCATAACTTATTCATTATTTAATTCCATTTCTACTATTTTAGTGATTTTTCAAACTCATGTCACTGCTGCTGTCTGAATCTATTTTATGGTAAATTTTACCTATTTCATGGTTTCCATGGATTAGCTAGCAATTTGACATACATAATACCAAATATGATCATGATTAGCCATTCCAATGGCTAATCATTACCAAGCATTTCTATTTCCATACCACTCAATAACCATATCATAAGACCATATATACAAAATGATTATAATGCTATACATGCCATACTCAAAATATACAAGCCATTATGCCAAGATGGTATACGGATAGTGTGAGCGTGCCTCCCACCGCTTCCGATTTCCGAGCTGGCTTGTCAACACTACAAGGAATGAAAAGGAGGAGTAAGCATAAATGCTTAGTAAGCTCACATGCAAATAGCAAGTAACATAACCATATAAGCAAACATAAAACATCATTTGCACAATCATCACCAAGACATTCATATCACCTTTTCATTTATCATCTTACCATATTGTTGTTATATCGAGTTTTCAACCCGAGGGTTAAGTACATACCTGTTCAAAGTATCCATTTCACAACACTTACCAATACGTCCCTTTCATCTTGAGTATTCCTCCATTTGAGTAGAACTTTACCCGTTGAACACATCGAATATAATTCAGATACATGGAAAGTTTGCACATAAGTGCCACATATGTAGCCAAGCTACCATGTAACCCGCCCATAAGTGAACTCGGACTCAACTCAACGAGCTCGGGCGTTCGCATCCATAAGTGAACTCGGACTCAACTCAATGAGCTCGGATGCCTAGTTACATCTCACGAACTCCTGACTCAACTCAACGAGTTCGGACGTCGCATCCATAAGTGAACTCGGACTCAACTCAACGAGTTCGGATGCCCAAATATCCCAGTGACATGTCACTTGTATCCTAATCCATTCCTAAGGTTCAACGGACCTTTTCCCAATCATGTGTCTCAACCATCTTCTACAGAATGCCGATATCGATACTCGGTAGTATTTCACATTTTCCAAGTATATCACATAATTTGACATATTATCAAACAATTATCACAAGTATAATATTTCATAATAATTATCATATCATTTAAAAACATTAAAACATTTAAAATAATAACTATGTTACCAACATTTACATATGAACTTACCTCATATGCTAAAATGGCTATTTTTACCATTTCGTCCACAACTTGGTATTTTCCCATTTTAGCCCGAATTTCAGTTTTCCTTGCTCTATCATTTAAAATATAGTCTAATTAGGACTCACATTATTCAAATTGACCCAAAATCATATTTTGGAAAAATTACAATTTTGCCCCTAAACTTTTGCATATTTACACTTTTGCCCCAAAGCTCGTAAATTAAAATTCAGCCTATTTTCTTATGTTTTATGACATGCTGATCATTTTTCCTTCTATGGCAACATCAAATTCTCACTCTAACATGTACTTATGACTATTAGGTATTTTTACCGATTAAGCCCTTTTGCTCGTTTTCACTTAAAACCGAGTAGCACAAGTTGTCTAACATAATTTAAAACCTCATATTCTATCATAAAACACCAAAATACACAAATTTCACCTATGGGTATTTTTCCAAATATAAACCCTAGGTTAAATTATTGCTAGCATAAGCTAAATCGAGCTACGGGACTCAAAACGTAAAATCATTAAAACGAGGCTAGAACGGACTTACAATCGAGCTTGGAAGCTTGAAAACCCTAGCCATGGTTTCTCCTTGCTATATTCGGCCATGGGGTTGAAGATGAGCAAAATTGGCTTTAATTTTGTATTTTAATTCATTTTACCCCTAAATGACCAAAATGCCCTTACTACTAAACTTTCCAAAATTCCATCCATGTCCAATTTTTGTCCATAGACTTAGAAATTGGTAAAATTACTCTTTAAGGACCTCTAATTAATAATCTAATTCAATTTTATTCAAAATACTTCTAGAACACAAGTTTTGCAATTTATTCAATTTAGTCCCAAATTTCAAATTAAGCACTTTATGCATAAAATTTCTTCACAAAATTTTCACACAATCATGCAATCATATCATAGACCTTAAAATAATCATAAAATAATTATTTCTATCTCGAATTTTGTGGTCACGAAACCACTATTCCGACTAGGCCCAAAATCAGGATATTACATATTTACTAAGGATTTCTTAGTATTCGTGCGAGGTAACAGGAACTTGTTAGGTTTGAAACAGTTTAATCACACAAATTTAACAACTATGTAGATAACAGAGCCTGGTTAGAGATGTTATGCAACCTGCAATTTAACCGGGTTAGGATCTAAATTGAGCATGCACATTTCAATTATGCGTGTAACATCCCGAAATAGGGCCTAAACAGAATAGTGGTTGCGAAACCAAAAATCCGAGGTAGAAAATTTTATTTTATTATCATTTTAAGGTCTATGGAATGATTGCATGATTGTGTGAAAATTTCATTTAGAAATTTTATCGATAGAGGGTCCAATTTGATATTTAGGACTAAATTGCAAAAGTTGTAAAATGTGTGTTCTAGTTCATAAAGGTACTAAGCACTTGTGAGTAATGGGTTTTTAAAGTGTAGTTCCTTGGATAGTAATTAGACCATTATACTAGTTTGGACAAAAATACCTAAAGGAAGATAAAACACCATAGTTTTTAATTAAGGGCATTTTGGTCATTTAGTTATTAAAATGAATTAAACAAAATTAAAAGTCAATTTTTGTCCATCTTCAACCCCTTGGCCGAATTTCACATACGAAAGACATAGCTAGGGTTTTTCAAGCTTCTAAGCTCGATTGTAAGTCCGTTTTAGCCTCATTTTTAATGTTCTTTACGTTTTTGAAGTCCTGGTAACTTGATTAAGCTTATTCTAGCAATAATTTAACCTAGGGTTTATATTTGGAAAAATACCCATAGGTGAAATGTGTTTATTTTGATGTTTTATGGTAGAATATGAAGCTTGAAATTGTGTTAACCAACTTTTGCTAAGCGATTTTACGTGAAAACGAGTAAAACGACATAATCGGTAAAAATACCTAATGTTTATAAGTACATGTTAGAGGGAGAATTTGATGTTTCTATAGAAGGGAAACATGATCAGAATGTCATAAAACATAAGAAAGTAGGATGAAGTTTAATTTTCGAGCATGGGGAAATGTGTAAATATGTAAAAGTTTAGGGGCAAAAATGTAATTTTTCCAAAGCTTGATCAAGGACTGTTTTAATAAATGTGAATATTAAATAAGATAAATTTTTTTTATTATAGATCAAGAAGAACGAAATTGGAGTTAGATAGGGGAAAGAAAAGGATAGTGGACTAAATCGATATAGTTGATCGTATTTTGTTTCGAGGTAAGTTTGCGGTAAATAAATGCAATATTCTATTATTTTATGTTAATGTTGCAAATTTCCAGCATGTATAAATTTATTTTATGAAATTATTCAAAGAAGACTCAAGCATGAATTGACAGAGAAGTAATTTCAGAAAGTCCTGGTTGAACCTTAGGAATGTGTAGGATACAAATGTCATGACATTAGGGTTTAAGGATACCATGTAAGACCATGCCAAGGCATGGAAATTGGTAAGATTTCTAAGGCAATGATATCATGTAAGACCATGTCAAGACATGGCATTGATAAGTTACTATAAGGCAAAGGTCCCATGTAAGACCATGCCAAGGCATGGCATTAGTGAGTTCATAAGGCAAGGATACCATGTAAGACCATGTCGAGACATGGCAATAGTAAGTTTCAAATGGATACCACGTAAGACCATGACAAGTCATGGCAATGGTAAGGTACCCGTGTATCCTTAGTATTCCAAGTGGTTCAATGGGAAAATTTAAAGAGAATATCAAGGTAAGGTAAGGTAAGACGAGTTATACTAAAAAGGGTAAGATAAGTTCATACTAGAAGAGCAAAGGTAAGTATATAATGTTCATGTATGCTTGATAAGGAAAAGGTAAGTAAAATGTATTAATAAATTTGATTAAGTAAGTAAGTATTTAAGTAAATGAGTAAGTGAAGAAGTTTAAAATATATCTATGACAATTAATGAAGTTACATTAAGTAGTATCATGCCAAGTAGTAAGATAATTCTTATGAATGTTGTTATTTATTTGCATGCAAACTTACTAAACTTAATGCTTACCCCCTTTATTTTCCTTCTTTTTATAGTTTTGTCAAGCTAACTAGGGAGTCGTAAAGTATGTAGGAGGTCCGGGCACACTATCACAAGGATTATTTTGGTATAGCTAGACGTTTCATTTTGAGTATGACATGTATAGCATTGTAGACATTTTGTGTGTATGATCTTATGTTATGGCTAATGAATGGTATGTAAATGCTTGATACTGATTAGCTATTGGAATGGCTAATCAAGGAAATGATTGGTGTTATGTATGTCTAAATGCTAGTTATTCCATGGAAATCATGAAAAAGGTGAAATTAGCTTTAAAACAGTATCAGACAGCAGTAATGACGTGAATTTGAAACATCACTACAAATATTAGACATGGATTTAGATAGTGAGTGAGATATATAATTAAATCTTATTGGGTCTATTTTCATATGAAAGAAATAGAGTGAATAAAGGAGTTGTATTTTATGAGATATTTAAATTTTGGTGAGACAGGGTTAGAGTGATTTTTAAATCCCCTATTCTGAATTTAGAAATTCACTAAAAATTGTACAAAAATAATTAGGAGTTATACTTTATATGTATAGATTCCTTATTGAGTCTACTATTAAGAGAAATATACAGCATGTTTATTTGAGTTTTTTTATAGGGAGAAGATTAATTCGTAGTGAATAGAGGTCAGAGTAGCTGAACACTGAAATAGGGCAAATTTTAACTATTAAAATGTACTAATTGGCTAGACCCAAAATTCTGAAAAAAAAAATTAGTAAGAAGATCTACGAGTATAGTTTCAGATAAAATTTACGGATTTGAATTTCAAGTTTCGTAACTGAAGTTATGATTTATTTAGTGACTATGACGCAGATGGACAGTTTATTTATGAAAGATGAAATAAATTGTTTTGATTTGTTTAAGTGATCGGAAAATTTTTATTGATTTCGGTTTGTTCCTGAACTGTTTCAATTTCATGTTTTAGGGTCTCGAGGACCCTTTTTAAGGACATAATGAATGAATGAAACTATATTAATTTGAAAAGCAAATTTTTATGCCTCAAATTTGTCAGCTAAGTCTGGTAACGCCTCGTGCTCGACTCAGGCGACGGTCTCGGGTAAGGGGTGTTACATTTTTTGGTATCAGAGCAAAGGCTTATTCGATTCTCGAAATACTTAGTATGATTAAGAGTCTAGCTATACATGCCATACTTATATGTGGATAGTGTAACGACTCCTGACGATTTTAAAATGTTTTCTTTTATAGTTATGGATCCCGAACAAGCTAATGCAGATGATGTAGAGAGTAATGTGCTGACTCCCGCGGAAGGGATGGTGCCAGCAGATAGTAGTGAAAGGCCTGTTACAATTAATCAGGGAGGAGGGGCTTGAGAAGCCTTCTTCCAAGCTATGAATGAATGGTTTGCTGAGTTCGTTCGTACGAATTCGGCTGTTAGACCTCCAGCCAATCATGATCATCAGACCACCCATGTAGCTCCCCCAGTCACAGGTACGGTTATAAGAGAAAAGCCACAAGTTGATAAAATCAGAAAACAAGGAGCCGAAGAGTTTCAAGCTACAAAAGATGATGATGCAGAAAAGGCAGAATTTTGGCTCGAGAATACTATTACAGTTTTTGATGAGTTATCCTGCACACCTCAGGAATGTATGAAATGTGTAGTATCACTTCTTACAGATTCGGCCTACCATTGGTGGAAGACACTTGTATGAATTGTACCAAAAGAGAGAGTCACTTGGGATTTCTTTCAGGAGGAATTCCGTAAAAAGTACATTAGTCAGAGGTTTATTGACCAGAAAAGAAAAGAGTTTCTAGAGTTGAAACAGGGCAATATGGCAGTGACTGAATATGAGCACGAGTTTGTTAGAATCAGCAATTATACTCGGGAGTGTGTGTCTATAGAGGCTATTACGTGCAAAATATTTGAGGATGGGCTTAATGATGATATCTGATTGTCGGTTGGTGTCTTAGAAGTAATAGAGTTTGTTGTCCTAGTTGAGAGAGCCTGTAAGGTTGAGGAGCTATTAAAAAGAAAGGGCAAAGTTGAAATTGAGACGTAAGGCACGAAGACAAGACTAATAAGCAAGTCATTTCAGTGTACATCCAAGAGGCCTAGAGAGTTCTCAACTAGATTTAATTTTTCAGCTGGATATTCTAGCCGAAACAGAGGCAGAAGATTTATGAGTCTGAAAGCTCAGACCACTTCGATTGCAAGTGTTGGCAGTTTTCAGCCTGATAGACCAAAGTGTACCCGATGTGGTCAACGTCACCCAGGTCAGTGTCGAGCAACTGAGACAGGTTGTTTCCGATGTGGTGCACCAGACCATTTTATTCAGGAGTGTCCCGAGATGATTAAAAAAGAAGCAATAAATTTTTTTAGTGACTATGACGCAGATGGACAGTTTATTTATGAAAGATGAAATAAATTGTTTTGATTTGTTTAAGTGATCAAAAAATTTTATTGATTCTGGTTTGTTCCCGAACCATTTCAATTTCATGTTTTAGGGTCTCGAGGACCCTTTTTAGAGACATAGTGAATGAATGAAACTATATTAATTTTAAAAGCAAATTTTTATGCCCCGAATTAGTAAGCTAAGTCTGGTAACGGTTCGTGCTCGACTCCAACGACGGTCTCGGGTAAGGGGTGTTACAATGCGTCCATTAGCTGTCGTCTGGTTAGGATCGCTCAGCTAATTCAGGTGTATTTAAATCACGTATGAACAAAATACAAACTTGATTTTAATTGAAAACATGATCGATTGAGGCACAAATATTATAAGCATGAATCAAATAATTATTATTAAATCAACGCAATCATCCTAGCTTAAATGAAATTAAGCTATCATTGTTGTAAACAAGAAAAAAGAACACATAGCAAACATTCTTGAATTTTATTAAAGTAATGTAACATCCCGATTTTGGGCTTAGTCGGAACAGTGGTTTCGGGACCATAAATCTAATGAGGAAAATTTTATTTTTATTATATTTTTATGGTCTACAATTTCACGGAATGATTTCATTCGAAAATTTCGACGTTTGGGCACTCAATTTAGTAAAAAGGACTAAATTGTAAAAAGTGCAAAAGTTGAGTTTTACTTGTTAGAGGTGTCTAATTGTCATGAAATTTTAAATGGGAGGTCCTTAAATGAAATTAAACCATTGTATAAATTGTTGGACAAAAATGGCCTTGGTTGGGTAAAATTTGAAAGAATAGTAAAAAGGGCATTTTGGTCATTTAGGGGTAAAATGAATTAAAAGACAAATTTTAAACCCCAAATTTGTCCCTTTCTTCTTGCTACAGTACAATGTACCACGAGCAGCCATGGTTAAGGTTTGGCCAAGCTTCCAAGCTTAATAGTAAGTGATTCCAAGCTCCGTTTTTAATGTTCTATGTATTTTTGAAATATCAGTAACATGATCTGTTCATTTCTACCATTATTTTGAGCTAGGATTTATGTTTAAAAATTTACCCATGAATGATATGCATGTATTTTGATGTTTAATGGTAGAATATAAAGCTTCAAATTGTGTTAAACAACTTTTGCTAAGCGATTTTACGTGAAAACGAGTAAAACGACATAATCAATAAAAATACCTAATGTTCATAAGTACATGTTAGAGTGAGAATTTGATGTTGCCATAGAAGGGAAAATGATCAGAATGTCATAAAACATAAGAAAATAGGATGAAGTTTAATTTCCAAACCTTGGGGCAAAAGTACAAATATGCAAAGTTTAGGGGTCAAAATGAAAATTTGTAAAAATATGATTTTTAGACCCATATGAATATTTTGACTAATTATTAGGCTAAACGTGATATTATAGATCAAGGAAATCGAGATTTGGGCTTAAATCGGGAAAATACAAGGTTATGGACTAGAATGGTAAATTGCCATTTCTGGATCCGAGGTAAGTTCGCGTCATTTAATAAGCCTATTATTCATGTTATTATTGATATACATGAAATATAATTTGTTATAATTGTATTGAATTTGATGTTAATAGAAATTTGATGGAATATGATATTTAAAAGAAATGGGTGATTACCGAGAATATGAGATCTTGCATATGATTGTCCTGTTTGCATAAGTGGATATGCCACGGTTACATATATTGATTCATTAACGTGGTGCTAAGTGGATATAGCACGGTTAAACATGTAACGTGGTGCTAAGTGGTTATGCCACGGTTATACATGTTAATTTGAAAAGTGGAGCTAAGTGCGTATGCCACAATTACATGTTAGCCAAATAGTGTGGAGCTATGTGCTAAAACCACTGGATATTGTTAATTTCCGAAGTGTTCACCGGGAGAAACAAGTTTGCTAAATAAAATTTAACGTAAAAAAATTTGGGATAATACCGGAATATGAATATATGAGTTTTTAATTATGAGTTAGATATGTGATTGAATTTTTGATAAGATGAATATGGATAAGTATTATCTTGAAAGTTGATAATAAGAAATTTTAGTGAAAGAATGAAATTTGGGATAAACAGTCTAAAACAGTAGCAGGGGAGTGACTTTGAATAATCACCAAAAATAGTATAAGTTGAACTAGAAGTGGAATGAGATATGGAATTAAATCTTATTGAATCTATTTTTATATAAAAGAAATAGAGAAAATAAAGGAAATCTGTATTTTGAGATATTTATATTTTTGTAAGACTAGTTCAGACTAATTTCGTGATCCCCTGTTCTGAATTGTAAAACTCATTAAAAATTGTACAAAAATATTTAAGGAACATAATTTATATTTATTTTCAGAAGAAATAAACGAGAACCTCATTTGAATTTGGTAGAAAAAGATAATTAAATTTTAGTGAAGAGTGGTCAAAGCTGTTAAATAGCAAAACAATGGAGACTTTAAATAATAAACTGTATTTATTGGCTAGATCAAAAATTCTAAAAATTTTATGGTCGAAAGATATATGAGTCTAGTTTCTGGGAAAATTTACGGATCTTAATTTGGAGTCTTGTAGTTCCAGATATAAATGATTTAGTGACTGTGACTCAAGAAAGTAGCTTAACCAGAACATGTGTAAATGTACAATTGGGATAGTTTTACTATGGAAAGCATGTTAGTAAATTGCTTATTATTTTCATGTGAGATTACTAAGCGTAAAGCTTACCCCCTCCTTTTCATTTCTTTTAATGTTTTCAGGTTAACTCGGGGTTGGAGATCGTCAGGGGTAGCATCACACTATCAAGCCAACACCTTGACAGTATAAACACATATTCTAGAATTATCAAGTGAGTAGCATGTATAGGGACCTAGTTTTATAACATGTGTTATTATAATTTGGGCAAATATATTGGTCTTTAGTGAGCTAATGATTCTAACTTATAAATCTAGCTATTCATGTTATGTCTGATATTGGTGATATGCATATGCTTGTTTGCCATGCATGGTTGGTAATATGTTATGCGTTGTTGTAAGAATGCCATGCTTGTGTCTTGATTGTGAATATATAATTACTCAAATATTCTATTTAAATTGCTATGAAAATGTATAAGTGTATGTAGGAAGTTAAGGGTGACAATTGGCTTGAAAAATAGCCTTGAAATTGACCACACGGCCCAATCCACACGGGGTGTGACTCTCCGAAGCATGAAAATTAGTTAAGTTGCCCAAAGATTTTCAAAGTTCTTGGTTTAGTCCCGAACCACCCCAATATATGTTATAGGTTTCGAAGACCTATATAAGGGACAATATGCATGTGTTCGAGATGTTTTAATTTTTGGTGAAAAATTTGTGGTCTGGTTTTGCATTTGTGAATGTTTAAGTTCAGTAACGCCTCAAACCCTGTCCCGACGTTGGATACGGGTGAGGGGTGTTACAAGTAAGAAAGATTAAACCCAATTCAGAGTGTCTGTCACCCAAGACTCTGACTGATGAGGGCTCCTTCGTTCCTTCGGTTTGCTCCTTTGCTGATGGCTCTCCGAGGTGGCTGACCAAGAGTTCTTTAAGAGGCTAATTTGCTCAAAATCTTTATGAAAAGATGACGATAAGCGTGAGGGATAAGAAAGCTAAGAGAATTGAGAGAGGAGAGAATGATGAATGAGTGAGGGGTGAATGAGGGATGAGGGATGATTGAAAAAGTGCGAAATGGGCTCTTATTTATAGGTGAGGCATTGGAGCTAGTTTGCTAAAAATAGGAGTGTCCATCTTTCAAAACTCCTTCTGAGAGTGGCCGACCATGAATTGAGGGAATATGGCTGATTTTGCTTGATTCTTGGTCAATTTGAGCATCACAATAACTCGAGATTAAGACTCGGTCACCAGAAAATCTTCGAGCAAATCTCTGATTTCTTCATCTCTTTAAGGACCTGGTGTAATTAAACCAAAATATGGTTTATGAACCCCCATATTCAGCAATATTTTGGGTTAACTTAGCCCTCCATTTGGACGATTTTGTAATCAAATTAAAGCTCTCAGACCTATCCAAAAATAAATCAATAAGTTAGAGGACCAAAGAACTAAATTTTACCAACTTAATTAAATTAATTAAAACCCAAATTATTAATAAAATATTTTAAAATGAATTATTAAATATAATTTTACATTTTATTATTTAATTTAATCATGTCTGCCCACTTTATGTCATAAAAATATAATATGCTCAATTTAATATAAAATAAGCCATTTTATGCATGAAAACTATATAATAAAGCATAAAATCACATTTTAATAATTTCTATGTCCTGTTTTCATATTTTCACATATTTCATTAATTTATTAAATAATTATTTGGTTTTAACAACAAATTTAAGTAAAAAAGTGATAATTTATATAGGCAAACTCCTATATATTTTTCAGTTTACAGCGACTCTAGTGACACCCCTAAAAAGCTCAGCTCTATTGGACCAGAGTCGATCTGTAACCGACCTCGGCCCCTGGATCTAGTATTGGGCCCAATGACCCTCTCCAAACTCTTGAGCATAACCTGGGACAATGCGTCATCCCCATCCATGCAATCATGAGACCCAGTCTCAGCTGCAGGCGACACTTGCGTCTCACTCGTGTCCAAATTTGGTATATTACCCATGGAAGAGGACTCAGCTCGAGCCCCTCTATAGCCTCTACCTCTGCCTCTAGTATCTCGTCCACGGATACCTCATGTGCTCATTGTCGAATCGAATTTATCTGTGTTAAAAGTTTTATGAATCAATTACAATTCAATAATTATTAGCAGATGTTTTATGTAAACAGTTTCAGTAATTCAGAGTGATTTTCGTAAATCGCAGTCTCTATCAGTTTTGCTATAGTCTCAGCATACACTAACTAAAGTGTTTTCAGTAAAGTATACTACCTATAGTAGTATCAGAATATCATAGCATTTTCAATTAAAGCATATATCAGTTTCAGAGTACTTACAGGATCGGCATCGAAGATTCAGTGTACCACATACTCGGTAAAAACATTTCAAATCATTTTAAGAGTCAATTCTTCAAAAACCAGTTAAAAACCTATAATCCATAGTCGAGTTTTGCAACCTTGCTCTGATACCACTAAAAGTAACACGTAAACTCGGCCTAGACGTTATGGCCGAATTTGGCAATGTTACATGATAGGGTGTTTAAAAAAATCGTGTTGTCGCGATGAAACCATTTTCGCTTAATTACTTCTCTTTATCTCATATTAGTTTCAAAAACATTTTACCTATTTAATTGATTGTTTCAAAATGTTACTCGTTGCGGAAACTTTTTAAAATAGTTCAAGTAATCGTGGTTTAATAGAAAGCAATTGTTCATTTTGAAAACTGAATTTCCCTATTGCTAGCAGTTATAATCCATGAAAATAACTATAACCAAATTTAAGCAAACAGTCTAAGAAGTCCAGTTTACATAAAAAAAATAACCCAGAAAATAGTAAAGAAATAGATACCAAATCTGAAATTAAAAATAGTTTAAAATACGTGTGGCCACCATGGAGTCCTTCGCTGCACAAATCCGTCAAGTCTAGGGATTACCTGTGCACATTAAACAAAAGGGTGAGTTTACATAAACTCAGTGTGTAATCTCACAGAAAACAAGCAATCAGTATCCAATCATACTCAGTCTAGGCCTTATCCTTTTTTAGTATCAATGGTAGATGGGCCTTAGCCCATTACAGTATCAGTACAAATATGCACAAAATCCTACCCAACCAGCCTCTACACACCATCTCTGTCCAACCCTACACTCCATGTAGGGATTAAATCAACCCACCCATCCCTACACTTCAGATAGTACCGAATGCGGCAGAAAACAATAATTTGCAGCTGAGCTGCCAGTATATTAGGCTTATGAGCCTTTTAGTACACTTCAGCTAAACACAAGAAAAAGAGTCACTCCTCGAGGTAGGCAAGAAACTAGAAGAGGATTTTGAAGGCTTTCAGCAAAAAGCCTAAAAAACTAGTATCATCATCCCAACCCAATGCAATGCAAACATATATTATGCCATGCTTTTATGCAACCATCAGTCAAACGTATACATATATAAACCATTAATCATGCATTATTATTCATGCATCACATACATTCAGATCATATATTTAGGGGTCTCGATAACACTTACTGACCCTACTGTTGGTTCACAGTTGACTTGGGCGGCCCTTGCAACCTTAGAAGTCATTTCGGTAAAATGTGCTCACACGCCCATTTGGGCCCACATGCCCGTGTGGCCCACACGGCCCAATTTGGCCTTAGCTGTGTGGATTACACGGCCTACCCTAGAATCCCACATGGCTGTGTCATGTGTGCATTCCCTGGCCTCATTGAACACACGCCCTTGTCCATCACACGGCCTACCACACGGGCGACCACACGCCCGAGTGGTGTCGACAGAAAGCTTTTTCGGCTTTTCACCGTATCTCATTTTCTACGTTTTGGGTACACACCTTGTGTTGATTCACTGGCAAACCAATCCCGAGACCACCAGAAGCTATAATCGACAATCCAAAAACCCAAACTCAGTCTTGATACGCGATAAACTGAAGTTACAAAACGACAAAAGTTTGATTTGAGCGTTCTCTACTTACCCCAGCACTGGAACGATTGACTACGATTCAGTGAGAGTAATGTCATGACCCTCTCGATTTGCTGCTGCCCAAAACACAAATTTCATCACCATGCCGAAATGGAAAATAGTTTCTAACGATAATAATAACACTTCCTACTCAAGCCTGAAAAGAAACACCACAACTTACCCAAGCGAACAAACACCGTAAACAGTCAAACAGAGATTCAGAGAACAATGGTATGATGATGACGGAAAAAGAAAAGGGAATAACAGCGGATAGAGAAGAAAGAGATGTCATTTTATTTAGCAGAGAGAAAAACAAATTTTGAAAATAAAATCAAAAGAGAATATTTTGATAACTCCCCCACTACTTCACATCCTAACCACCCACTCTTAGTCTTTTAGCAGAATCCGAACTTTTTAAATCAAATGAGCAAAAATATACTCCCTCACTCACGCGATGATTTGAACACAGGACCTCCAGCACACCAACACTCCTCCTAACCACCAGACCTACGTGCTTATTCTGAAATGGTTTTACAATTAATCCAATATAAGCCCACTGATCAAGTATGAGGCTTAAACTGGAAAAATACCAAAATTTACCAAAGCTAGGGCTTGGACTTGGAAACTCTCACACACACCCAGAACACATAACCACTGGATCAGATACCCAGTTGTCACAGTTTAACAGAACAGAAATAAGAAATTTAAAGCGTTACACTTAAGCTAATTTTGAAGATACAACTTATTAAATATTACTTTATTAGTATCAAGGGTATTTTAGGAATATTTTACCCTAGTTTTTACCCTAATTTATGCCTTTATAAACACTATTATAAATTCATTAGAGTTTTTTTTTCTTTTTACAATTAGACTTTTTAGACCTAAACAATTTTGTTTTCTTTGTAGTTTTATTATTTGTTTGTGTAGTCAGGGTTTTCCTAATTCCAATCTAAAGACATTTTCGAGAGGAGATTGTTCCAGAGCCATGTCTATATTAATTCAAGAACTTTCTCTCATTTTCCTTGTTATTTTATTTATATTTTCGTTAGCCTGATCAACTGATGTTTATATGAATATTAGAATAAGTTATGTGTATTTTATATTTGACATATTTCGGTTATGGATCTAATTTATTAATTAAGTAATTATTCACATAAAATTGAGAGTTTATTCAAGAGTAATTGGTATATTAGGGAGTGATGTCCCTAATAGAATATCAAGACAGGTGAGACCGAAAGGGGTAGTCTATCGAGTATAACTTGTGCCTAGCGGTGAAACTGAGAGGGTATCAGTATGCCTAGGAAGAGACCAAGAGGGTGAAGATTAGATGGAGAGTGTATTCGTAGCTAAGGGTGGTAAAAAACTTAGTTGAAAGTACTTAATGACTTAGTTGATAATTAGGAATTTAAAAGATTATAGGTCGAGTGTAACACCCCTAGCTTGTATCCATCACTGAATTAGGGTTAAAGGCGTTACCAGACAATTTGAAACATTTTACAAATAATTTATAAACATCATCCACAGTCATAATCAAACAGTACCATAGAGTCCCTTATATAGGTCATCAAGACCTTAAACATGCTTTAAAAAGGGGTCGGGACTAAACCAAACACATACAAAATTTTTCAAAACTTAAACAATTTTTCAAAGTTATACAAGTCACACTCCCGTGTGATAAAGCTGTGTGCCTCACACGGCATTAGACACGCCCGTGTATCTAGGTCATGGAAAAACAAGGCGTACATAATAACTTGTCCACACAGCCACAAGAGACGCCTGTGTGCCAGGCCGTGTGAAAATTAGGGAGGCTACTGAGTTGCGTCACATGGCCAATCACACGCCCGTGTGTCTAGCCCGCGCTCGAAACTAACTTGGCCACACAGCCTAGCACATACTCGTGTGTGCGACTGTATGGTCTACCTAGGCTTATTTCAAAATGGCCATTGAGCAACACGGCTAAGACACATGCCGTGTCCCTGCCCGTGTGGGCAAAAATAGGCCATTTATGTAACATCCTGATTTTCGGGTTTTTCGCGATTCTCGATATTTTGGTAAAGTTTTTAAAAAATTTGGTATTTGGTTGTGGAATTAAAAATTTGAGTAGGTAAATGGGCTTATGGAAAGCCCATGTGTTGGCCAAAACTGGGTGGAATTTTTGAATTTTGGACTTAAGAAGTTAGGGGCCTTGGATAGGTGGTCTTATTAAAATTTGTGGGTGAAATGTAACACAAATAAGCCTTTGGTAAAGTGGCTAAGTGACGCCACTAGGGAGCTATAAGGGTGGCATATAAGTGTTGGGGGGAGACCTGGGTTCGATTCCCTGTGATGGCAAAGGTAATGTTATTTTTATGCTTGTGCATGCTAGAGTTTAAAACTGAACGGAACTCTGTGGGGAGAGTTTGAAACAGTCAGATGCATGGATTAAGGAGGGATAAGGGGACAGATTTTAGGGATTTGAGAGAAGGATAGAGCTTAGCCGAATTAAGGGGATTTCGGCAGAGAGGTTTTAGGGTAGCATTTTCGGCAATAGGAATTAAGGTGTGCCATTTTCTCCTTTTGGTGTAGTCTTTTTTCTCTCTTTTCTTTTCCAGCTGAATCTACCTTCCTCCCATTCATCTTTTCTTTTTTTTTCCAAAACCAGCCCACTACTCCCCTTCGTTCACCTATTGTTTTTCTTACCACCACTACTGCCGAAATACCGCATAAGCTGAAACCCGTAGAGACTGGGTGGTGCCGATTCCTTGTTGACCAGCAAACCTCTTTTTCTTTTCACCTTTTGGTGGCCAATCCCTTTAACTTTTAGGCATAAATGGATTCAAGAAGAGAGACTGTGGTAAGTACTCGAACTCTAAACGATTCCTATGGTAAATGTTGACAAAAAGCCGAAACCCCTATAGTTTAGGGAGGTGGCCGAATATGGGTAGAGGCCTTATTAGGCTTTTCTTTTAATCTATTTTATGGTTTGTTTAGTGGAGGAGCAGCAAGGCGTAGGATCGACTTGGATTAGTTTGGATTATCAAAGTGGCTAGAGCTAGTCATCAATTTCGGCAAAGGTAAGGTTCTTAAGGCCATTATGGATGGTGGCCGAATGTGTAAGTGTTGATAATAGATGGTTCTCGTTTTGGTTTAATTATTGTGAGCTGATTTATAAGTGGTGGATTATAGGAGAAATCGTATAGGAGATCTCGTTGAGGAATATCATAAAACAGGTGTGTAACGAACCCTTTTTCATAGCTTAAAACGATAAATGCCGAAAAGTCGAAATGCCAAAATTCTGGCATTTCGAGGACTGGTGAGCAAGCGAACGCTCATTGGTTGGGTAGATTTGCTAAGTTGATGATCGGGATCGTTGGAACAGGTAAGAGCACGATTTTTGGCATTACGGTAAGTTGGGCCTCGAGGGGCTGAAATTGGGCCCAATGGGCTTTCAGACCCACTTGGGTAAAAAAATTGGTAGAGAATGAAAACCTGTTAAATTGCGCATTAATACGGGTAACAACATTATGGAATATAGGCTAAATGGGCCTAGATGACAAAATCGGCTAAGTAGGGCCCATTAGGGGTTTTTGGCCCAATAACTCGGTTTCGCAAAAAAATGGGCCAGAATCGCTGTTTAAAACATATGAATTGTTAGTAACTAATAATGAACATGGAAAACCCTAATATATGGTAAAATTATGAAATTACCTTTATAATATGAAAATGACTGTTTTGCCCCTAGGTAAAAATGACTATTATACCTCTAGGGTTTAATTATAAATTTGATACGTGGGATATGATATACATGATTGATATGATATGCACATGACATGTATGATATGCACATGATATGTATGAAATGCACATGATGAATTCATAAATGCATTGGGTTGGGTTTTTATATGGATGGAAGAAGTGCAAAAGGGCTTATGCCCCAGTTTATTGTAAAGGGCTTATACCCCAGTTTACCGAAAAAGGCTTATGCCCCAGTTTATTGAAAAGGGCTTTGCCTCAGTTTACCGGAAAGGGCTGTGCCCCAGTTATTGAAAGAGGCTAGGCCTCCAGTTATATGATAAAGTAGCTAAGCTGCCAGTGGTGTGTTGGTTGGGTGGGTTGAGTCATTCCCCACATGGTGTATTGGTTGGTACGGGTGGAGTAGCGGATGGTGGGTCGAGTAGTCTCCCCAATTGGGCTTGCATTCATTCTTTCATTGACATTACTCGTGATAATGAAATGGGCCTACGGGCCATACCGATTACAATAAAGGCTTCGGCCCAGTGTTATGAAATATGAAATATGAAAAGGCTTAGGCCCAGTATATGTTGAGATTGGATTTGGGCTTAGGCCTAGCAGGCTGATATTGTTTTGGGCTCTGAAAGGGGCTTGTTGCACACTGAGTTTCCAAACTCACCCCCTTTCCTTAACCTTGCAGGTGAGCCTTGATTTGGGGACTTGGAGCCGGAGGGGATTCAGAGTAGCCACGGTGATCGCCTTTGGGCTTTTGAATAAGTGTTTGGTTTTCATTAAGTTTGCTTTATTTATTATTTATTTTTGGGTTGTAATAAGGCCATTTTGACTTGATTTTCTTTCTTTTCTGGGATTATTTTATTTTTAATAACTTTAATCTGTTTGTTAATAAATGGGCTAGACTTAGGACGTGTTTTCAAAATGATAATTGTTTTCAAAATAACACCACGCCACGATTATCCGATTTATCAAAGATTTCAACTTTAATAAATTACAACTCGATTTTACCAAGTGTGGCAATGGTTGTGGGCATGTCTAGGATTGGATCCATTCGAAGAGTTTGGTACTTAAGCAGCCTTCACGGCTCACCTCCTCTGTTACGGATTCCTACCTGGTGCCCAGCTTCCATTCACTTTGTTAGCTTAACAAAAGTCATTTTTTAAAGCACTAAAACGAAACATGGATTTTTAACTTCAATGTGGCACGTCAGATTCGGCCATAACGTCTGGGCCGGGTTTGGGGTGTTACAATTTACAAGGCCAATATGCCACCTTTTAAGGGTCCTCCCTACAAACAACAAAACCAAAACATTTTATACCAAATTTTCAACCAATTTCAACCAAAATACATACATCATAAAAACCATATCACTATCAACAAATTTCATGCTTATTAACCAAACCAAATTACATCATAATCACCTGCCAAACACATTCAATCTAACATATCCAATCTCATGCCAAAATCATAATATTTCCACAACTAAATCACAATACCAACTTACCAAATTGACCATTCTCTTTGGCCAACCATGAGCACATCACACAGGCATAATTTTCATCACATATCATATACCAAAATCCAACCATAAGTTCAACCATAATCAATCCATCTCACATGGCTAGATATATACACATTAAAAAACATATTCACATACTTCTAGCCAATACATGCCATACTTTGATATATATATTTTCAAAAGGTACCAAAATAATATTTGATAGTGTGGTGATGATCCTCAACGATCCCCGAGCTCCCGGTAGATTCGATATCTATAAAACAATGCAAACACACACAAAATAAGCTTTCAAAAGCTTAATAAGCCATATACAAATAAACTTATCATATAACACAATTATAAACCAAACCATTCATGTAATTCATGGCCAAATACTATCACTTATTACATAGTTCATATAAAATTCACATAATCCCAATTCATTTGCTCATATAGCATATTTTCTCATCCTTATATCATATATCATCACTTGCACATGTACTTACCTTTTATTCTCAAACATAGTATACATTTCAAATGTACCTGATTTGGATACACATTTCATATATTCATTCTTTTCTCAGAATACCCATTGAACTGTGAAGAATCAATAAGGATACTCGGATAGTTCGGAAAGCTCATATAATGCCAACGTCCCAGACGTGGTCTTACATGCAATCAAATATCGATGCCACTATCTCAGACAAGGTCTTACACAAAATCAAATATGATTTCGATGTCCCAGACATGGTCTAACACTTAAATCATAAGTCGATGCCAACGTCCAAGTCGTGGTCTTACACAAAAACACATATCGAATCCTATGTCATGACATATGTATCCTAACTATTCCTATGGTTCATACAGGACTTTTCGGACGTCAAAACTTTGTCGATACTTTCTCGAATATCTCATACTCAACTCATATAATCATTCATTATTGTTCAAGAGCATATTAACATTGATAATTCAATTCAAAATACATTTATTTGTATATTGACATACCCCGTACAGATTCAAACGAACAGAGTCAACTACTCGACGACTTTTGACTTCCCCTTATCTAATTTCGTTTTCTTTTGATCTTGATCTATATAAATTCAAATTTAACTCTTTTATTCACAAAATCATTCAATTCAATCCAAAAACACATATTTAGGGTATTTTACAAATTAGCCCTCACATTTTCACAATTTAACACTTTAGTCCCTATTTCACAAAATCACAAAATACACATAATTTCTTTGCATACATGCCTAGCCGAATCTTCATAATGTTCATATAAGCCCACATATTTCATTTATTTCACATTTTAGTCCCTCAATTTACAAATTTCACAATTTGGCCCATTTTACTCAAATTCATCAAAAATTCAAAGACAAAACATATTAACCCAATACATATCTTTCATTTACTAACATTAAATTTCATAAAACTTATAATTTCATCAATGGCTCAACTCAAAATCATCAAAAATTTTAGAAATTCAAACATGGGCTTGATAGAACACTAAGCAACAATCACAAAAACGTAGAAATTATCAAAAACCAAGTCAAAACCATACCTTAATCAAGTAATGTGAATGTTGAATACTCGAACCCTAGAAATGATGTTCTTATTCTCTTATTTTCAGTGGAAGAAGACTTAAAATGAATTAATTTAAGCTTTTCTTTTATTTAATATTTCATTTATAACTAGTTTACCATTTTTCCCTTATATCATATCATTAATAAAACATTATCTAATGCCCATTTAAGTCATTTAATGCGTGCCATGGTTAAATAACCACATAAGGACCTCACAGTTAAAGAGGCAGCAATCAAGCACTTTAACAAAGAGAATGCCACTTTTACATTTTATTCGATTAGGTCCTTTTAACAAATTGAGTACACAAACGATCAAATTTTCATATGAAATTTTCACACATACTAATTCACATATAATAAGCACAGATTGACTCGGGTTTGTGGTCCCAAAACCACTATTTTGACTACGGTCTAAACCGGACTGTTGCAACTCTCCTCCCTTAGAGATTTTCGTCCCCAAAAATTTTACCATTAAACAGATTTTTATATTGCTGTTTCATAGCATCTTCGAGCTCCCACGTAGCCTCTTCAACACCGTGTCGATGCCACAATACTTTTACTAATGAAATTTTCTTGTTTCGTAGTTCTTTAACCTCACGAGCCAAAATACAAATCGGTTCTTCTTCATCAGTCATATGGGACTGAATCTAAATTTCAGACGGAGGAATCACATGCAAGGGATCGGATCTGTATCGTCGAAGCATCAGTACATGAAACACATTATGAATCTTTTCTAGCCTGGTGGCAATAGTAATCTATAAGTAATCAGCCCGATACGTTCGATAATCTTGTACGGCCCAATAATCCTCGGACTCAATTTGTCATTTCTGCCAAATTGGAGTACTTTTTTCCATGGAGATACTTTCAAAAACACTTTGTCACTGATCTCAAATTCAATATATTTTCGTTTCAAATCTGCGTAAGATTTCTAACGATCGAAAGCTGTTTTTAGACTATTTCGGATCACTTTTACTTTCTATTCAATCTCTTTTATCAAATCAACACCGTGAATCTTATTCTCACTAAGCTCAGTCCAATACAAAGGTCTACAGCATTTTCTACCATATAAGGCTTCGTATGGTGCCATTTTAATGCTCGATTAAAAACTATTATTATAGGTGAATTCAATCAATGGAAAATATTGTTCCCACATACCTTCAAACTCAAGAATGCAACATCTCAACATATCCTTGAGGATCTGAATAATCTGCTCGAATTGACCATCCGTCTACGGGTGAAAAGCAGTACTAAAGTGCAATTTCGTACATAAAGCCTCTTGGATTTTCTTCCAAAACCGCAATGTGAATCTTGGATCTCTATCTGACACAATAGACAATGGCACACCGTGCAATCTCACAATATCAGAAATGTATAACTCAGCTAATTTATCAAACGAGTAATCAAATTGTACCGGGAAAAAATGAGCTGATTTCGTCAATCGGTCAACTACAACCCAGATAGTATCTTTCTTTTGCAGAGATAAGGGCAAACCTGATACAAAATCCATCGCCACTCTGTCCTATTTCCATTCCAGAATCATAATCGATTGTAAAAAACCCGATGGCACTTGATGTTCAGTTTTAACTTGTTGACAGATTACATATTTCGAAACAAAGTCGGAGATATCTCTTTTCATTCTAGACTACGAGTAATGCTGTTTCAAATCATTATACATTTTCGAACTACCTGGATATAAAGATTGATGGGCGTCGAATCCACCAAATATAATTCCTACTAAATACTCTGAATAGTAGTAAGAGTGGTAGTAGGGTCGAATCCACAAGGATTGGTACTCTAATCAACTTTCGTGTTTTACTTATGAACAGAATGTCGTGTCAAGGGTCGTGGCTAGAGTCGTGCCCATGACGCAAAACGTACCAGCTGAAAAATAAGCAAATAAATAAGTAAAGTGGGGATTTTGAAATTGATTAGAAACTAAATATTTAAACTTCTAAGATAAATAATTAAATAAATCAGAAATTAAATTGGGATTTGCAGTCAAATGTAATAAGCCTTAGCCTTAGCCTCGGTAAATTCTGTGTTGAGAATCGATCATTGAAAATTGATCTTCTCCTTCAAATGATAAGCTGGTTATAGTGATTAAGAACGTTCTAACCACCAATTCTTCCTCTCGTAGCTGGTCTTGGTACATCCTGCAAACCAACCCTTACCGATAGTCTAACCAAGATACACGTGTTCCTGATTCAAGATTTCGGTAGCCTTGTATTCTGAAGAACCCAACTTGAATTAACAGCCTCAACCGCGTAGGTTGTTTAAACCCGATCACTTATTCCTCAATTTTTTCTCGAAGATCCAAATACAGCACAGCCGATTCGTTTCTCCAACTGTTAGAAAACATGACTCCAACCCAACGAGCTCTTTTTGACTTGAAATCGAATTATCCTTAAGGGATGAGTTGTCAATCCCGATACTTAGGAAAAAGGTGAATATTGATTGGAAGGATTTGAAGTGCGAGTACGAATCTCACGATTCTCGAACGGAAAGAACACTGGCCTAAAGCTAAGATGGAATTTAGTTAAGCATGAAACTGTTCATGCTTTGTGAGCTTGGGAAGAAGATTGATGATTATGGTGAAGAAATAAATGGAAAGGACTTGGAGAGCAATTGGACCAATTATGGAAAAGAAACAAAAATTGGAAACAATGCTACAAAATAAAACGTCAAATTGAAGAGAAAAAAATGATATTCCAACTCCAAATTGAAAAAGGAAATACAAGAGAGATAGTAATTCTATTCCAAGTAGAAGTAGGAATACAAATTAAAGGATGATTTTCTAATAACTAAAAGCCCCTATTTATATACATGGGGTTTACTAAAAATAGCTTAACCTAAATTAATAAAATAAAATAAATAATAAAAATAAAACAAAATAAAATCTTTCTATTTTTAGCTTTTCACAAAGTCAAAATATATAATAAATCCTTGGCTTTCTCCATCCGTTTGATTTGGCCCCGATTCAATGATTTATCATTCAATTTGGCCCCTTTTTGCTCGTTTTTGACCAATTGCATCCCTGACAAAATTAAATCATAAAAACACAAATTAAGCAGGGATTAATTTAGAAATAAACCAAATTAAACACAAAAATCATGTAAATTAATATGCTCATCAACTTCCCTCTACTTAGGTCATGCTTGCCCTCAAGCATGTTGTTCCTTCAAACATTAAAATTTATTCTATAATTTATTAAAAATCGAGCCTCTTTTTCGCATACATAATCAATGTAAACAACTTAGGCAAAAATAAATAAATGCTTAAGATATAAAGTTTGATCAACAAGTGTCATAAAATTGAAATATGTGAACTAAATAATTTTATTAAATTGAGTTTGAATCCAGTAACTTGTAAGGCATTATTAATTTAACTACGCATTAAAAAAATAAAATTATTGACGTGGTCAAACCTTTTTACGCAAACTAGGATGATAACCCAAGCACCCTATCCCGGTTACTCAGTTTAAACAGTCTTAAATCTTTTTTTTTTTTTGTGAAGGCTCAGTTAGTGGAATGTTTATAAGTTATCAACTTGTCACTCGAACCTTTTTACGCGAGATAAGATGACAACCCAAGCACCTTACCCCGGTTACTCAATCCGGTCACGTTTTTGAAACTTCACTCATAACTTGAACCTTTATTTATTTACTTATTTATTTATGCACAAGCAAATATAATTTTCCAAACAATCAATTTATACGAAAAAATCTAGCTACATATATCAACTTTAAAACACAAATGTCGACTAATCTATATACTTGAACATTTTAGTTCAAAATTTGCCCAATTGTCCAAATTGACTAAGTATGAGATTAAAGGCTCAATGTCAAATAAACTATCGAATGAACTCAACGTAAGATTGAACACATGCAAAAGAGAAACATGCAGCAAAAGTCATGCATATTTACTTACCAACTCAACCCCCTACTTAATCTATGCTTGCCCTCAAGCATGTGTTATATGCAATAAAGTTTAGTAACTCAAAAAAACAAGTAAAGAGAAAGGTTAAGAATACTCCCCATGTGTTTCAATTGATGTTGTCGGCATTGGGAAATAGTTGTCAGCATTTAGCACAGCATGCCCAGGCCACCATCATTATCCAACTTCTGGAAAACCTCCATTACGTTCCTAAAAACAAAAAAATTCACTAGATTAAATAAAAATTTATTTATTTACAACCTAAATCTTACTAAAACTCAAAATTAAATAAATTAAAATAAATTTGGGTTGCCTCCCAAAAAGCGCTTTTGTTTAACGTCGTTAGATCGACGACCATAAATGTTATCTATTTGGCTCATTGAGACTTAATTTTTCCATCTCGTGCACTTGGATGTTCTTGCAGAAAAGTTTCGACCTTTGCCCATTATCTTTGAAGCCCTTCCTGGATTCCCCTATCATTAGTGGATTGAGGTGTCTTTGAGCTTCTCCGGTCAAGTTTGCATTATTCTCTGTCAGAATTCTTGTACATTCTGGAACCGATTTCAACTCTACTTTCGAGGCCTTCATTACAGCTTCACGTATTGGTTTTTGGATCATCAATAGTTCCTCTTGCTTAACATCGAGATCTACATTCCAACAAGGCACGATTTGTGACTTATCATCGGGATGTCTCATATTCTCATAAACATTAAACTTAATCATTTCATCGTCAAATTCCATGGTGAGTGTTCCACCCCAAACATCAATTTTCGTTCGCGCTGTACTCAAGAATGGTCTCCCGAGAAGTATCTCAGATGAATTGGCCAATTTGTCATCCTTCATGTCAATAATGTAGAAGTTTGCAAGAAATATTAGCTCGTTTACCTTAACAAGAACATCCTCCAGCACTCCTTCCGGATGCACTACGAATCTAGCTGCAAGATGAACCCGCGTTAAGTAGTTTATAAATTGCATAACATTAATTGAAGCACCTAAGTCAATATTGCTTTTTTAATATCGACACTACCTATTTTACAAGATATGAAAAACATACCTTGGTCCTTACATTTGGGCGGTATTTTTCATTGCAGAACGGCGGTGACATTTACCTTTTCATTGCCCAGAAGTTTCCTTTTATTCGTGCATAACTCTTTTAAGAATTTTGCGTATCGTGGGATCTGCTTAATTGCATCAAGAAGAGGTATGTTGATTTCCACCTTTTGGAAGGTGTTGAGGATCTCCTTCTCGTCTCACTCTTTCTTGCATTGGACAAGTCTTCCGTGAAACAGAAGTGGTACTGCAAAAGACTTTTGTAATGCCAACTCTATTGGAGTCTCTGTGTCAAATTTTTTTTAATGTCAACCAGTGTCGTGGGCAAGACTCATGCTAGGTACGGGCTCCAAAACCTTCCCGCTCCTCAAAGTTATAGCACTTATATTGTGTCGAGGATTTAGCTCAGTTTGGGACGGTAGCTTACCTTGAGACTCTAAACGGCTAACCGTGAGCGCAAGTTTGCTCACTTGCTTGTCCAACTCCTGCAAATGCATGTCAATTTTTTGTTGGAATTTCTCAGTACTGTTGGCTAACCTTTCCACTATGGCTTCCAAAGATGACTTTGGGGGTGGTATCTGTTGATTCTGGGGTGGCCTCTGTTGAAATGGCTGATTGAACAACGGATTCGTCCCATAACTGAGTTCGGATGATCTTTCCATCCCACATTATACGAGTTCGAGTAGGGGTCATATCGTCTTTGGTGCAATCCTAGAGAGTTCCCGACAGCATTCACTTGTTCCACCGAATCGTCCTATAAAATCGGACATGAGTCCGTCGGGTGGTCTGGCTTGGTGCAAATTCTGTATAACCTTGCGGGGCTCGTCTTATCTGCAAGCAAATTTTTAACAATGTTAATCAACTTGTGAATTTTATCTTCTAGAGATAGAGAATTTAACCCATGAACTCGTCTCGTGGGTTCTGTAATCAGCCAGATATGTTGAGAGTTGGCAGCCATGGTTGAAATCAACTCTCTCGCTCTTTGAGGTGTCATGTTAACAAGCGCCCCCCACTTGCAGCATCTATCATTTTCATTTCTATCAAGAGTAGTCCTTCATAGAAATACTGCAAGAGTGACTGTTCAGTCAGTCCATGTTGTGGGCAGCTCGCACACAACTTTTTGTATCACTCCCAGTAATCGTAGAGCGATTTAGTGTCCTTTTGACGGATTCCTATGATGTACCTCCTTAGTTTGGCTGCTCGGGCTGCAGGGAAGAACCTGTCAAGAAAAAAATGTGACATGTCAGACCATGTATTGACAGATCCCGGAGGCAAATAAAATAGCCACCCTCTAACAGAGTCGGCTAGTGAGAAAGGAAAAGCACGAAGTTTGATTTGGTCTTCTGTTACTCCTTGAGGAATCATGCTTGTGCACACCATATGGAACTCCTTAAGGTGGGTGTGCAGATTTTCATTTTGTAGTCCACAAAAAGTGGGTAGTAGGTGGATCAAACCCGACTTTAGCTCGAACGGCGTCCCTCCTACCGGATAGGTTATACATAAGGGTTGTTGTTCATCCAGTGCCGCTGTGAGCTGGTGTATAGTTTGTTCGGCCATCTCGTCTGGTTCGGAAAAAATTTCTTCGGTATAAGATCAAATCCGAGATTTGGCCTTTTACCACATCGTATGGCTTCTCTTCGTAGTTGTCGGGCCAGTTTTTCAATTTCTGGCTCAAACTCTAGATTTCCCGGTTCTGATTTGGTCATAAGGTAGACAAACAAAAGTTAGAAAATATTCTTCAATCCTCGGCAACGGCGCCAAAATTTGATGGATGTCGAATCCACCAAATATAATTCCTACTAAATACTCTGAATAGTAGTAAGAGTGGTAGTAGGGTCGAATCCACAGAGATTGGTACTCTAATCGACTTTCGCGTTCTACTTATGAATAGAATGTCGTGTCAAGGGTCGTGGCTAGAGTCGTGCCCACGACTCAAAATGTACCAGCTGAAAAATAAGCAAATAAATAAGTAAAGTAGGGATTTTGAAATTTATTAAAAACTAAATAATTTAAACTACTAGGATAAATAATTAAATAAATCAGAAATTAAATTGGGATTTGCAATCAAATGTAATAAGCCTTAGCCTTAGACTCGGTAAATTCCGTGTTGAGAATCGATCCTCGAAAATTGATCTTCTCCTTCAAACGATAAGCTGGTTATAGTGATTAAGAACGTCTTAACCACCAATTCTTCCTCTCGTAGCTGGTCCCCGTACGTCCTGGAAACCAACTCCTACCGATAGTCTAACCGAGATACACATGTTCCTGATTCAAGATTTCAGTAGCCTTGTATTCTGAAAAACCCAACTTGAATTAACGGCCTCAACTACATGGGTCGTTTCAACCCGATCACCTATTCCTCGATTTGTTCTCGAAGATCCAAATATAGCACAGTCGATTCATTTCTCCAACTGTCAGAAAACACGACTCCAACCCAACGAGCTCTTTTTGACTTGAAATCGAATTATCCTTAAGGGATGAGTTGTCAATCCCGATACTTAGGAAAAAGGTGAATACTGATTGGAAGGATTTGAAGCGCGAGTACGAATCTCACGATTCTCGA
The DNA here is from genome assembly GCF_025698485.1 of Gossypium arboreum. Classification (NCBI taxonomy): domain Eukaryota; kingdom Viridiplantae; phylum Streptophyta; class Magnoliopsida; order Malvales; family Malvaceae; genus Gossypium; species Gossypium arboreum. The sequence goes on along the minus strand of NC_069076.1, from coordinate 59,800,257 downwards.
CCGGAAAGAACACCGGCCTAAAGCTAAGATGGAATTTAGTTAAGCATGAAATTGTTCATGCTTTGTGAGCTTAGGAAGAAGATTGATGATTATGGTGAAGAAATAAATGGAAAGGACTTGGAGAGCAATTGGACCAATTATGGAAAAGAAACAAAAATTGGAAACAATGCTACAAAATAAAACGTCAAATTGAAGAGAAAAAAATGATATTCCAACTCCAAATTGGAAAAGGAAATACAAGAGAGATAGTAATTCTATTCCAAGTAGAAGTAGGAATACAAATTAAAGGATGATTTTCTAAGAACTAAAAGCCCCTATTTATATACATGGGGTTTACTAAAAATAGCTTAACCTAAATTAATAAAATAAAAATAAAATAAAATAAATAATAAAATAAAAATAAAATAAAACAAAATAAAATCTTTCTATTTTAGCTTTTTACAAAGTTAAAATATATAATAAATCCATGGCTTTCTCCATTCTTTTGATTTGGCCCCGATTCAATGATTTATCATTCAATTTGGCCCATTTTTGCTTGTTTTTGACCAATTGCATCCCTGACAAAATTAAATCATAAAAACACCAATTAAGTAGGGATTAATTTAGAAATAAACCAAATTAAACACAAGAATTATGTAAATTAATATGCTCATCACAGATAAACGACTATTATGAGCTTCATTCAAAATCATCTGAATCAACTCTGGATTTCTCGAAACACAAATCCGATCTCAGAATCTCAAGCAATCATTATCATCAACTCTAAACTCTGAATCAGAATTTAAATCACACTGAGCTCGTTTTCCTATTATCTCTTATATACCTTTTGAGCATCAATAATCTGTTGTAAAAATAATGGTCTCACTTTCAATTCAGCTAAAATCGAACCATCATCAGACATACACAACTGAGCATTCATCGCACGCAATGCAAATAATGATTTCCGACTCAAAGCATCAGCAACAACATTAGCTTTTGCCAGATGATAATTGATAACAAGCTCATAGTCTTTTAGCAGTTCTAGTCATCTTCTTTGACACAAGTTTAAATCTTTCTGAGTCATCAGATATTTCAAACTCTTATGATCTGAATAAACATCACATTTCTCACCAAACAAATAGTGGAGCCAAATCTTCAAAGCAAATACAATCGCAGCTAACTCAAGGTCATGCGTTGGATAGTTCTTTTCGTGTGGCTTTAACTGTCTTGAAGCGTAGGCTATGACTTTGCCTTCCTGCATCAAAACACAACCCAGACCGTTCAGCGAAGCATCACTGTAGATTACAAATTCTTTACCCGATTCTGGTTGTACTAACACTGGAGCTTCAGTCAATAGAGTTTTCAACTGATCAAAACTTTTCTGACACTTTTCAGACCATTCAAATTTCACATCTTTCTGAAGCGGTTTCGTCAATGGAGTTGCAATCATAGAAAAGCCTTTTATGAATCTTCGGGAATAACCAACAAGTCCCAGCAAACTACAGACTTTAGAAACATTTCTCAACGGCTTCTAATCCAAAATAGCTGAAATCTTGCTCAGATCAACTCGGATACCTAATGCTAACAAAATACATCCTAGAAATCCAACTTCATGCAACCAGAACTCACATTTGCGAAACTTTGCATACACTTGCTTGCCACGCAAAGTCTGTAGCACTATTCTCAGATCTCAGCATGCTCGAATTCATTACGAAAGTAAATCAAAATGTCATCAATAAATAAAACAACAAATCGATCTAAGTAAGGTTTGAAAATTCTATTCATCAAGCCCATAAAGATAGTAGGTGCATTCGTTAATCTGAAAGGCATAACTAAAAACTTATATACCTTTTTTGGAAAGCAGTTTTCGGATTGTCTGAATCCTTTACTCGCAACTGGTAGTAACCTAATCTCAAATTTATCTTTGAAAACACGGTAGCTCCTTTTGACTAATCAAACAAATCATCAATTTGAGGTAGAGGATATTTGTTCTTGATAGTCATTTTGTTCAACTGACGATAACCAATAAGCATTCTCATCGTGCCGTCTTTCTTTTTCATAAATAAAACAGGACCACCCCAAAGTGAGAAACTCGGTCGTGCAAATCCTCTATCGGTTAATTCTTACAATTAAGACTTTAATTCTTTCAACTCGATTGGTACCATTCTATAAGGAGCTATCGAAATTAGAGAAGTTCCCAGTACTAACTCAATGCCAAATTCAACTTCTCAAATCAGTGGTAATCCCGAAAGTTCTTCAGTAAACACATTAGGGAATTCACAGAAAACAGGCACTGATTCAACTTTCTTTTCTATTACTTTCGAATCAATCACATAGGCAAAGTAAGCTTCACAACCTTTTCTCACAATTCTCAGAGCTTTCGTTGATGAAATCACAGCCGATAACCCATTCAAATCACTAGATTCAATTCGGACTATTTCATTATTCTTGCATCTCAAATCAATAATTTTCCATGTGCAATTTACAATAGCATTGTGCAAAGTTAGCCAATTCATACCCAGAATTATATCAAACTCATCAAAGGATAATACCATCAAATCAATCAAAAAACAAATGTCTTGAAACATTAACAAACAATTCTTGCAGACTTTATCAACCAAAACACATCTGCCTAGGGGTTCGATACTCTAATCACAAATTCAATAGACTCTACAGACAAGTCTTACTGGATACTAAATTCATGCATGTATACGAATGTGTTGATCCAGGATCTAACAAAGAAATCACAGAAGTATCATAAAGTGTGAAAGTACAAGCTATAACATCGGGAGACGAAGCTTCCTCACGAGCTCGGATAGCGTAGGCTCTGGTAGGTGCTCTAGCCTCAGATCGAATAGCGATGTCTTTGGTCCCTCTTTGACTCCACTCATATTTCCCGTATTTCTGGGAGGTCTACCTCGAGCTGAAGTGTTACTCGGTCTTGGATTTTGCACAATCTCTTGCTCAACAAACTCAAGACAATCTCGGATAAATGATCTAAAGATCAACATTTAAAACAAGCCCGATCATACAATCTACAATTGCCAGGATGTCTTTTACCACAGTGTTTACACTCGAGTCGATCAGATCTAACATTTCCAACACTTGCAATAGAAGTAGCTGAAGCTCTAAAGCTTGAATGCGATCTAGCACGCTCTTTACTCGAATTCCCCACATTAGCCTTTGAACAGCCATAATCATCTCAAAATTTCTTTAACGTAGACTAAAATGATTTACTTGCGGATCTCTTTCTCACGTATGTAGCTTCTAATTCGACTTTTCTTTTCCCTTTCCCGAGTTCTTTGGCTTTACATGCTCATTCAACAAGCACTACAAACTCTTTTATCTCTAAAATCCCGACTAGCAAACAGATATCTTCATTCAAGCCATCCTCGAATCTCTTACACATAATTGCTTCAGTCGAGACACATTCCTATGCATACTGGCTCAATCTCACAAATTCTCACTCGTATTCTATAACAGACATACAGCCCTATTTCAACTCAAGAAACTCTTTGCATTTTTGATCGATGAATCTTTTACTGATGTATTTCTTTCAGAATTCAGCTTGAAAGAAATCTAAAGTAACTCGCTCTCTTGGAACTACAGATATCAACGTCTTCCACCAATGATACGCTATATCTCTTAAAAGTGAAACGGCACATTTTATGCATTCTTCCGGAGTCAATGACAATTCATCGAACACTCATATTGTATTCTCTAACCAGAACTCGGCTCCCTCAGCATCATCATTAGTAGTAGCACAAAATTCTTCGGCCCCATATTTTCTAATTTTATCGACCGAAGGCTTATTCAACTAGATAGGATTAGCTTGTGGCATAACAAGGACTTGCGGAGGATTGATCGGGGGTGAAGGTTGTGGCACAGTTGGATTAGTTCAGATATATTGGGTGAACCAATCGTTCATCATTTGGTAAAAGGCTTGTTTAGCCTCTCCCTCGTGGCTACTCGTAGCCGGTCTAGAATCGAATGGCACTGTCCCTTGAGCAGGAGCAGGCACATTACTCTCGACATCATTAGCTACAGCTCGTTTAGGATCTATTTACTATATAAAAACACATTTTCATTTTCAAGATTCATCACGCTATCGCAATTCATAAATATGGCATGTCCTAGAATCGACTAAACCGTAGCTCTGATACCAATCATATATAACACCCCTAACTCGTATCCATCATTAGATTAGGGTTAAAGGCGTTACTAGACAAATCAAAGCATTTTACAAATAATTTATAAACATCATCCACAATTATAATCAAACATTATCATAGAGTCCCTTATATAGGTCATCGAGACCTTAAACATGCTTTAAAAAGGGGTCGGGACTAAATCGAACACATTCAAAATTTTTTGAAACTTAAATAATTTTTCAAAGTTATACAGGTCACACTCCCGTATGATCAGGTCGTGTGCCTCACACGGCATTAGACACGCCTGTGTGTCTAGGCCGTGGTAAAACAAGGCATACATACTAATTTGTCCACAAGGCCACAACACACGCTCGTGTGCTAAGCCATATGAAAATTAAGGAGGCTACTGACTTGGGTCACACGGCCAGTCACACACCCGTGTGTCTACCCCGTGCTCGAAAATGACTTGGCCAAACAACCTAGCACACGCCCATGTATGCGACCATGTGGTCTGCCCAGGCTCATTTCAAAATGGCCATTGAGAAACACGGCTGAGAAACACGTCCGTGTCCCTGTCCGTGTGGGCAAAAATAGGCCATTTACAAGCCCAATATGCCACCCTTTAAGGGTCCTCCTTACAAACAACAAAACCAAAACATTTCATACCAAATTTTCAACCAATTTCAACCACAATATATACATCATAAATACCATATCACTATCAACAACTTTCATGCTTATTAACCAAACCAAATTGTATTATAATCACCTACCAAACACATTGAATCTAACATATCCTATCTCATGCCAAAATCATAATATTTCTGCAACTAATTCACATTACCAACTTACCAAATTGACCATTTTCTTTGGCCAACCATGAGCACATCACATAGGCATAATTTGCATCATATATTATATACCAAAATCCAACCATAAGTTCAACCATAATCAATCCATACCACATGGCTAGATATATACACATTACAAAACATATTCACATACTTCTAGCCTATACATGCCATACTTTGATATATATCTTTCCAAAAGGTACCAAAATAATATTTGATAGTGTGGTGATGATCTTCAACGATCCCTGAGCTCCCGGTAGCTTCGATATCTATAAAACAATGCAAACACACACAAAGTAAGCTTTCAAAAGCTTAGTAAGCCATATACAAATAAATTTATCATATAACACAATTATAAACCAAACCATTCATGTAATTCATGGCCAAATACTATCACTTATTACATAGTTCATTTACAATTCACATAATCCCAATTCACTTGCTCATATAGCATATTTTCTCATACGTATATCATATATCATCACTTGCACATGTGATTACCTTTTATTCTCAAACATAGTATACATTTCAAATGTACCTAATTTGGATACACATTTCATATATTCATTCTTTTCTCAGAATACCCGTTGAACTGTTCGGAATGAATAAGGATACTCGAATAGCTCAAAAAGCTCATACTATGTGAACATCCCAGATGTGGTCTTACATGTAATCAAATATCGATGCCACTATCCCAGACAGGGTCTTACACGAAATCAAATATGATACCGATGTCCCAGACATAGTCTTACACTTAAATCATAAGTCGATGCCAACGTCCCAAATGTGGTCTTACACGGAAACACATATCGGATCTTATGTCATGACATATGTATCCTAACTATTCCTATGATTCATACGGGACTTTCAGACGTCGAAACTTTGTCGATACTTTCTCGGATATTTCATACACAAGTTATATAATCATTCATCATTGTTCAAGAGCATACTAACATTGATAATTCAATTCAAAATACATTTATTTGTATATCAACTTACCTCGTACAAATTCGAACGAACAGAGTCAACTACTCAATGACTTTCGACTTCCTTAGATCTAATTTCGTCTTCTTTTGTTCTTGATTTATATAAATTCAAATTTAACTCTTTTATTCACCAAATCATTCAATTCAATCCAAAAACACATATTTAGGGCATTTTACAAATTAGCCCTCACATTTTCACAATTTAATACTTTAGTCCCTATTTCACAAAATCACAAAATAAACATAATTTCTTTGCATACATGCCTAGCCAAATCTTCATAATGTTCATATAAGCCCACATATTTCATTTATTTCACATTTTAGTCCCTCAATTTACAAATTTCACAATTTAGCCTATTTTACTCAAATTCATCAAAAATTCAAAGACAAAACATATTAACCCAATACATATCTTTCATTTACTAACATCAAACCTCATAAAACTCATAATTTCATCAATGGCTCAACTCAAAATCATCAACAATTTCAAAAATTCAAACATGGGCTTGATAGAACACTAAGCAACAATCACAAAAACGTAGAAATTATCAAAAACCAAGTCAAAACCATACCTTGATCAGGTAATGTGAGTGCCGAATGCTTGAACCCTAGAAATGATGTTCTTATTCTATTATTTTCGATGGAAGAAGACTTAAAATGAATTAATTTAAGCTTTTCTTTTATTTAATATATCATTTATAACTAGTTTACCATTTTGCCCTTGTATCATATCATTAATAAACCATTATCTAATGCCCATTTAAGTCATTTAATGTATGCCATGGTCAAATAACCACATAAGGACCTCAGAATTAAAGAGACATAGCAATTAAGCACTTTAACAAATAAAAGGCCACTTTTACATTTTATGCGATTAGATCATTTAACAAATTGAGTGCACAAACGATCAATTTTTCATATGAAAGTTTCATATGAAATTTTCAAACATACTAATTCACATATAATAAGCACAAAAAATAATATTAAAATATTTTTCTGACTCAGATTTGTGGTCCCGAAACCACTATTCTGACTAAGGTTTAAATCGGGCTGTTACATCGAGATCTCACATTACCAACATTAGGAATAGAAAATTCCATTAGCTTAGTTTAGGTTAATTAATTTAATTAATTTAATAAATACTTTAATTTGGATTCACCCTACTAATTCAGAACTCAATAGATTAGTACTTATTTTCGGTAATTAATTTAATAATAAATTTCTCCAATCTGCAATCCCTTAGGTACAATCCTCGGAATACTTTCCAAGTGTTTTTTTGTAAACACACTATATTAAAATTTGACCCATATACTTTCGGACATTGCTGTTTAATTATATATTTATTTGTTGCTATATTTCTAGTCCAAAAGTTCTCATGTCTGGAGGCAGTTAAGTTGTTGGCGCCGTTGCCAGTGATTGTGATGGTGAAAATTATTAATAATTTAATTGCCTTGTAAAATAATACTAGTTGAAAGATAAACAAGTTAGATAGTGTGTCAATTTTTATTTATTTAAATATTTTTAGTTACCTTGTCGATTATTTAATTTAATCATGGATGCAATTGATGATGAATTTGACGATGATAGTAGTTGGGATGAGGAACGTGAGATGTTTGCATGGTACGACGATGAAGTATATGAGGAAGGATTTTATGAAGAATGGGGAGATCGAAAAGAACCAAAGATTGCTCATGATGGAACTGTAACAAACCCTATTGGATGAGGTTGTGCATGATATTCCTAACTTCGATCACAAAGACCCTTGTAGTGCAATTAACAATTGAAAACTAGATTGTACAAAATCATTGGATGGGAACATTAATGAAGCATCAAGTTTGATGAATGGAAGTTCGACGAACCAATGGAGTTATGACGAAGAATCCAGTATGCCTAGACATTAAGTCTAGAAAGAATTAGAGTTAATCATGGATGACAATGTATATTGATATCTGTATGAGCAACATAAGAGCAATCAAATATCATATCGGACAAATAGAGTTTCAACAAACCAGCGGAGTCATGATCGAAGGTGTGGAGAATATTCATCCACATTCCCTTTTGATTCAGATGCATTCCAAACTAACCTGGAAATAATTCAAAAAATGGTGGACCAGTTAGAGGAATCACTTTGAAGGCAAGCAGAAGTAGAGACCCCATTGGAAGAAGTCATACATGATGCCCCTAACTTTGCTTATGAAACCTACGGTATCACCATTGACCATCTGGAAGTAGATTATGAAAGTCAACAATGTTTGGAATAGGAGATGAGAAAGAATTGAAGATCGCCGAAGAAGTCTCTAATCCATTTTAAAATTTTCGTAAATGTAGATGTAGAAGTAAATCTAACCACTAACATAGAGCTTAATCAGATTCTAAATAAAAGTGTAGACGAGTCGATACACTTTCTAGCTAAAACCAAAGAGGTGCCAACCGAATAAATTGACGAGTTCATTCAGTTCTCATTTGAAACTAAAGACAAAGCTCGAGTGTCCAAAGCCTCACGTGACATGGAGGTGAAAAGGCTCAAGATAATAATACCCCAAAAAAATTTTGGGGTTGGCTTGGGTTCGACACAAAGTGGCTCGTAATGTGGATGTTGTGCTAGTAAAAAATAAGGCAATATCATTGGAAATAACCATGGGTAAATGATATCCTCTCATTGGCATTACATGGTTAATGAAAAGTAAACATGGCCAAGGGTTTTTCATCTTCATGATGAATGACTTAATTGCTATTCGATAGTAATTAACTTTTCATAAAGGAACATGTAATGGTTACCATGAGATAAAATAGGATCATATTGGGAGAACGAATATTATCCCAAAGAGATCAATGATCCTATGAGGGAAACACACTTATGACAATGTCATTGAACAAGCACTGGGTAGTTGCTTTCGTAATGGTATGTTGTTAAGGAGAGCTCAGTCACGATATTATAGTGGAATGATTTTGTGACTAAATGAGTTTATAATTAATTGGCGAAAAGCCAGAATTTAATTATAAATCATTTGGGCCCTAATTATATATGTCCAATTGGTCCCTTCGCTAGCTCGCTGAAACCATAAATGAATTGTGTGTTTGAATAGAAATGAACAGAATGAACAGGAAAAGAGACATGAGAAACATTCAGGAATGATTATGGTTTTCTCCAAAATACAAAAATGGAATCATTTAGAAATGAATGTAGGTTTCCAAAATGGAAATGATTCATTTCCAATTATATATGGACTACTTAAAAATGATTGGAAGAATTAGTTTATATTTTTTAGCTGTTTTGAAACCCGAAAATAAAAGTAAACCATTCGACCCTAGTAAGCATGTTGAGTTGTGAAATATTAAACATATTTCCTCAAAATTTTACCAGGGGTAAAATCATCAAAATATTACTATGGTAAAATCGTTAAAATTTTACTAGGGGTAAAATAGGGATGAAAATTTTGTTTAATATAGAATACTAAAGTTTCTTTTGGGAAATAGAAAAATCGTATTGGGTTGAATCATATTACAGAGTATTAGGTCAAAAGGCCCAAAAAGTACTCATAATTGGACCCATATGTGAGAGAGGCCTAAAACCTCTCATATAACATGAAAGGGACGACAACCCTAGTAGGAATATTAGGGTGTGCCCTCCACCCCACTCTTACTCTAAGTAGGAAGGTTTTTTTTTTCAATTTCAAATAAACCACTACAACTCAAAAAAAAATTACCTCTCTTCTTAAAAATAGAAGGCATTGGAAGGACATCAAACAGAATTTGGAGAGATAGTTACTCTACTGAAAAATAAAAAGAATTTATTCTCAACTATTAAATATATTTTTCTAGAATAACAATTCTACCGATTTCTATTAAAGAAGAGAGATTTTTCATTTTCACCCCAAACAAAAGAAAGAACTTTTTCTAGTTTCATATTTCGATTTCATTAGTTTGAGCTACACTTGAAGCAGTTCGTGGTACGAGAGTAGCAGAGAAGATCATTTGGTTGAAAGCTGGGAACAATAAATATTCGCTAAGTTAAAAAGACGTGTATGAATTTGGTTAGGGTTTATTGCTATAAATATTACAAACTGAGTTGATTTTCAAAAGTTTAATTTTTCGTTGTGTAAGAAAACCATTTTCAAACCGGATTTTTTTCAACAACAGAAAGCTTTCCTTTGAGCTCCTCAATTTTCATGTTCAAATTCATCATTGTTGCCTTGGTTTCCTCTTTCAAAGCCATTATCATAACTTCGAGACCATCATTCCTCTTAGTTAGTTTCTCATCAATGGCCTTGAAAGCCTATTATATCTCTTCTACACTAACGTGGATGGAACCCAACATCTGTTCCTAGAATTGATCTTTTCTCGAGTCCAATTCTATGGTGAGTCCTTTGGTTGGCTCAAGGGTGTAATACCCCTACCCGTATTCATTGCCGGAATAGGGTACGAGGCATTACCGGAGTTTACGAATTAATTTTTTTTATATTCAATATAGCCCTTTTTATAAATATCTAACCTTCCCTGTAATATTAAATTGAGACCAATCCACATCAACCAAATCAATTCAACATATTTTCATGATAGATTCATGCATTTATATAAGATAACGCCATCACATATCTATAACCAAGTTTGTTAACCATACTAATGGCTAACTTTACATTCATTTCACGTTAACATTTACTTTGTTAGCTTATACATGCCATTGATTTCCAAAATAAAGTTTCTTTATATACCGAAATCCACGAGGTTGATGATGTGATGTGTCTCCACCAAATTCGACCTCCGAGCTCTTAACACTACAAAATAGGGAAAAAGGAAACGGGGTAAGCACTTTGTGCTTAGTAAGCTCATGTAACAAGAATTATACTTACCTAATATTTTCAATACAATACAATAAACATCCATATATCCATTCAATGCATTATTACCCTAATATGCACAAACTCAACATTCAAGTTAGTACAATAATTTCCATGTACCAATAATATATACTATGATTGATGAGCTCGTCAATACCATGATTTCCATTATTCAAGTTAGTACAATAATTTCCATGTACCAATAATATATACTATGATTGATGAGCTCGTCAATACCATGATTTCCATTTCCTTGTTATTTTTCCATATTTATCCCGTTGAATTTCTTGGAATTTTCGATGGATTTTCAAAGGTACACTTTTAGTGTACAATTCCGGGTCTGTCAATTCATATTCATGTGCGCACATTTCCATTTCAGAGAGCACACTCCCGCGAACCTCAACCTTGCAGCGGGATTACCATCGAGCTAAATCCTCGCAATATAAACTCATAGAGTATTGTCGGGATTGCCACCCAGGCTAAATCCTCAAACGACAATTACTCTAATGAGCTTGGATCTGAATTACAGTCGAGCTAAATTCAGACCCTAATTCGGATTACCCGTCCGGCTAAATCTATTTTACACATATTCTTCGGAGGGCTATATCAAGATAGGATCACCCGTCCGGCTAGATCCTTTTACCGTCAATTCCTTTTCGAGATCCATCGAATTTTCCTTTCATTCAACCGGATTTCTTCCCATTTTATCAAATATATCAATGTTTCATTAATTTTCATACAATGAACACTCAAATCATATTCACATCAATAACATACAATCTCAAGCATTTCAGAATATAATTCAAGTTACACGAACTTACCTTGATACTTGTTTGTAAACAGTAAAAATCTACTAATCCCGAACTTTTCCTTTCCTCGATCTAGCTTCAGATTTGAATCTTTTGGATCTAAATAAATAAATTTAATTATCAATTTAATACATTTCATGTTCATATGCAACATTCTCTATAATTCAACTATTATTTATAGTTCATTCAAAGCTGTCTACTTGAGTCATAGTCACTAAATTATTTATAACTTGAGCTACGGAACTCCAAATTAAGATCCGTTAATTTTCGCTGAAACTAGACTCATATATATTTGTACCATAAAATTTTCATAATTTTTGGTTTAGCCAATCAGTATAGTTTATTCTTCAAAGTCACCCCTGTTCTGTTGTCTAACAGTTCTGACCCTTCTTCACTAAAAATAAATTATCTCTTTATACAGAATTTAAATGATGTTCTCGTTTGTTTCTATTAAAAATAGACTCATTCATAATTCTATAAATATAAATTTAAGTCCATAATTATTTTTATTCAATTTTTTATAATTTTTAAAAGTCAGAACAGGGGAACCCAAATTTAGTCTAACCATGTCTCACAAAATTCATTATATCTCAAAATTTACAAATCCATTGCTTACAATATTTCTTCTATGAGAAACTAGACTCAATAAGATTTAATTCTATATTCTGTTTATCTTCTAATTCGATTCCTAAAATTTTTGGTGATTTTTCAAAGTTAGTCTACTGCTGCTGTCCAAACTGTTTTAGTGCAAGCTGTTTATTACCATTTTTCCCCTAAGCTTTTAATAAATGATAATTTCGTCCCTACTCAATTAGCCTCTCAATTGAGCTGATTTTTCTCAATTAACATTTTATTCTATCACCTTAAACAAGTTTACAACCTTTAGGAATCATAATTTCAGCAATAGACTTTAATTCCAAACATTTTCACAATTAGGTCCTAAAAAATCAATTTCCATTGAAATTGCCTAATAAAATCATCTCATAAACAAATTAAAGCTTTAATTTCATTCTATTTCATCATAAACTTACAGCACTAAACCATGGTGACTTTCAATTTCTTCCATGAAATCAAAAACTAATGAATTTAATAGTAGGACCTAGTTGTAAAAGTCTTAGAAACACAAAAATTACAAGAAAAAGGCAAGGATTAATTCACTTGGTGCAAAAATTATGAAATACCAGCTTATAGAACCCTCCTATGGCGTTTTTAGCTGCTGGAATTGAAGAGAAATGAAGAGAAATCTAGATATTTCCTATTTAGTCCTAGTTTTTTTTAGTTAATTTTGCAATATTCCAATTTTACCCTTAATTTATCAATTTTTCTGCTGATTTCATACCCTTTCCGTCCAGCCCAAATAACTTTTGGGTCTAATTGCCTTTTAAATCCTTTCTCATTAGACTCTTAAGCTATTTAATCACTCTAGCAACTTTTACACCTATTACAATTTAGTCCTTTTCATTTAATTGACTACCCAAACATTAAGTTTTCCTAACGAAATTTTAATACCACATTAATAACATTTCATAAATATTTATAAAATTATTTTTGACTCGGTTTTACGAGATAGAGATCCCGATACCTTATTTTACCCAATTTCTTCAATAATTTCTTTTTCTAACTAATCACTAAATCGATAAAATTTTCCTATCAATATTTTCATACGATTTTCCTATCATATAAAATTTCAAGCAAAAATATTGAAATAAATTTCTCTTTAAACTGGATCTATGATTACGAAACCATTGTTCCGATAACCTTGAATTTAGGCCATTACAAAGGGTCCCTCTTGTTGGAAAAAAATCCGGTTTGAAAATGATTTTCTTGCACAACAAAAAATTAAAATTTTAAAAATTGACCCGATTTGTGATATTTATAGCAATAAACCTTAGACAAAAATAGTACTTGTGTTTTCGGATAAACGAATCCTTGATGTTTTCTGACTTTCAACCAAATGATCTGCTCTGCTATTCTCATACCACAAACTGCTTCGAGTGTGGGCTCGAACCAATTGAATCAAAACACAGAACTAAAAAAAGTTTTATTGTCCTTTTAGGGTGAAAACGAAAATTCTCTCTTCTTTAATAGAAACCGATAGAATTGTTATTCTGGAAAAATATATTTAATAGTTGAAAATATATTCTCTCTATTTTTGTCAGAGTAACAATCTCTCAAATTTGTTTAAATAGCTTTACTGGTGTCATCTATTTATGGGAAGAGAATGTAGAACTTTTATTAAATTGTAGAGGCTTATTTTAACTAGAAAAACAACTTCCTACTAAGAGTAGAAATAGGGTGGACGATTGACTACTTATAAACGAGTTATCATTTATTGTAAGATAACACACTAAAAATATATATAAGATTAGAACGGTGGTGTCACGATTCAAATTGTAATATAGTTTAGTTACAATAGAACACTTGGAAGTATTTTGAGGATCATCCCTAAGAAAGGATGGAACAAATCTATGAAGACCTTTTTACAATAATAACTCTAAGTAGTAGTAATTAATTCCTATATTATGTAACATCCAACTCGACCCGTCTTCTAGATTCGAGTATGGAGCATAAAAAATGGACCGGGTTCACCTATATTTAATTTTTTTCTAACTTAACTGCTATAAAGCAGTCTAAAAATAAAACAAATAATAATTCTTACAACCAAAGCCTTAAGCCACTTAATAATTAGTCCCTTAAATTTTTGTCTCTTAATTATAATGAAACTCATACAACTCTTTTCAGAGGCTAACTATCCCTTTTTACCAAATTCTAAAGGTGTTGTCTGATTTTGACATAAAAATTCCTGAGGCGAAGCCTCTGATAGTACCACTTTCTTATGTGCATAACTTTGATCCATCAGCGATCCCCATTCTCCACTCCATTTGGCTTGATCCTTTATCCGAGTCCTCGATCAACCTTGCAAATCCTTCGAACATCAGCCACACTAATGTAAGTTCAAATGAACTTAGTGAGTTCCTTCACTATGTCACGCATAATTTAACCCTATCGCACGAGGGTAACGAATGTCAAATAAAATAATAGACGACATATTACTCTTTCAATTGGTTTTCTCATTTTCGATTAGGTTAAGGACATGTTTAGGTTCGTCTACTAATATAAGTTGTCTTTCTATATTACAATCAAACCACATAATACCACTGAATATTTGTTAAACATTAGACAATCAGTGAGCAACATTTGCTTCCATTTTGCTTTGCATACAAAACTCATGTGAGAAAAATATACAAAGTATTAATGTAATTCATGAATAATTTTATTAACCAATCGATTCGAAAAATTACAATTGTACTTAGATGAAAATACTACACTAAGGGCACCAAATCCAACATCCCTCACATTCCCCATGGAACCTTCGAGTTTGGCAACACTACCTTCCAAAGCAGATAGCATATCCCTTGATCTGCTAGCTTTCCTACCCCTCCCACTGGTCTCCCTAGGCTCAACCTACTCTTCTACTCCTTTCGTCATCTCAACCAGTGCCTTACCGAACACCGACTCTTGATACCAATTATCACGAGGCTAGAACTTTAGTTTGGGAAATCACGCGACCTTAGGCGATTCATTTGCTTCAAATCCGCCTAAGTCAGTCTTCCTCTCGAAAGTGAGAATTCACAAAGGAAATTCTCTAAGGCATCAAAATAAAGTGGAAACAAACTCTCAAGAGAAGAAGAAAAAAGCGAACAAAAAAGTCACAATAATGCAAATGCACACCGAATGTTTGAGAAAATGCTCTTAAAGTGTTTCTATTACCCATGATCCAACGTTTAGTTTAAAATACATCAACATTTGAAAATTTAAGCCTATCTATAAGATGAGAGTACTAAGAGATTTAAATAGTATAGGATTACAAATATTCACCATTGTAACTTTAGTTTTACTAGAGTGCTTCACTGGACTACTAAAGCTTCAAGTAAATAGGCTTCTTAAGGTGTTCCACGAATTAGGCTAGTTCATGTGGGTCAAATCATTTAATTAATTGACCTCCATGAGATGTTTTGGGTGCATTTGTCACATGCTTTTATTTGCGGCTTGTGACACCTACACGAGAGATTAGCCATTTACTTTCCCTTAGGACATGGACATCAAATCGGGTAGTAAGTTTTGGTAATATTTATTGATTAAAACATATAGCATATGTGAGTTTTGCTTTAGTCAGGTTGTGAAGTAGCATTTTTGTCATGCTTGTGGGTTCTTACATCATTTTGATTATGTTCTGTTCTGTTTTCGGGTAGGAAGTTTTGGTAATATTTATTGATTAAAACATATAGCATATGTGAGTTTTGCTTTATTCAGGTTGTGAAGTAGCATTTTTGTCATACTTGTGGGTTCTTACATCATTTTGATTATGTTCTGTTCTGTTTTATATTAGTCGAGAGAAGTGCACGAAAATAGTGGTTGAGGTTGCTGTCAGGTAATCCTTCATTCAATCTCTTGTTTCATCTTGAAAACATATCATTCTTTTGCTACTTTTCAATTACTTATTTCCAAATTTTACATATTGAAATTAACCACAGTTGTCAACCACAAGAGGAAAATAAATAAATAAATACTAAATAAAGTTTTGCAGCTCAACTAGAGGTGCCCTCACCTGAACTTTCTATAGCTTAACTGCCTGCCGAGTATTAATAAACTACTTGAAAGCTAGCTTAGCATTGGAAGTAGACGAGTATAGCAATGAAGATGCAGAAAAGCTGGTGCTGCTGCTCTGGGGATATGAGTTTTGGATCATTGATGATGGAGAGTTGCTGTTCCCTTGGTGATTATGATCCGAGTCCGAAGAGCCATCTGGAACCATGCTCAGTTTCATACACTCTTCCCTCTCCTGCTTTATTTCCTTCAGCATTGCAGCTACGTCTTTCATGGTAGGTCTGTCATCAGGGGAAGGGTTTACACATAGCAATGCCACCCCTATGGTCTGCAACATTTCCTCAATCTCGGATTCCGGCCTAGCTTGTAAGCTCGGATCTAGCACTCCAACCCCACCTCTTTTCTGCCTGACCCAATCTACAATGTGGAGTCCATCTGGTATGGTTGGATCAATCGGTTGTTTTCCTGTTAGGACTTCTAACACAACAACTCCGTAGCTATACACATCACTTTTCTCTGTTATTTTCATCATATAACCATACTCTGCAATGACATTAAACCATATGAGAGTTGCCATTTTCATTTAATCATCACATATTCAGCAGTATACAAGAATGCGATGGCAATATTGCATTTTTATGTCTTTTGACAGTTATTGCATATTATTGAGAAAATGGAAATGCAGTTTTATATGCAAGCTGATAATTCTGATATGCAAGGATTTTGAACAACCTGGAGCAATGTAACCATAGGATCCAGCAACTGTGCTAGAAGACCTAGCGAAATCTCCAGTGTCGACAAGCTTGGCCAGTCCAAAATCAGCAATGTAGGATTCAAACTGGGGACCAATGAGGATGTTGTTGGCCTTGATATCTCTGTGAACAATGGGAGGAACGCAGTCATGGTGTAGGTAGGCCAAACCTTGAGCTGCTCCCAAGATGATTCGATATCTAAGATCCCATTCCAAACAGCTGCCATTGCGCTCATGAAGAAGACTTCCCAAGCTTCCATTTTCCATGTAATCATACATAAGCAATCTTGTGCTTCTGTTCCAACAGCAACCTAAGAACCTGACTATGTTTTTGTGGCGGATAGAACCGAGAGTTTTTACCTCAGCAGAAAAGGAATCACGAACTCCGCCTATACCAATTTTATCACTATGACAATCATATCCAGCTGCCATTGTAGTTGGCCAAAGCTTCTTTACAGCAATGGTTTCCCCATTTTCTAGTTCTGCACGATAAACAATCCCCGAACAACCCTTTCCGATAACATTACCTTCTACCAAACATTTCAAAACTTGATCAACTGAGAAATTCAACTTCTGGAATGGAGTGAACTGCCAAGGCCATGAATCCCCTCCCATCTCAGAATCATTATCATCTCCTATCATCTTTCTAGCTCTAAAGACTGCAAAAGCCCCAAATATTGCTAATGCAATGGCCAAGGTAGTAAGAAGTGCAATAGCTATTTTAAGTTTTTGTGATCGTCTGAAACCACTATCACTTTGCATACCAGTTGCTGAAGCACTGCTAAGGAAACATGAATCGTGTCCCTTAGAACACAGCCCTTGGTTTCCAGCCATTTCTGTTGCAGATAACTGTCGGAACAACTTACTGTCCGGGAGGTAGCCGGTGAAATTGTTGTAGGAGATGTTCAGAGAAACAAGGTTGTCAAGCCCAGAAATTGCTACCAAGTCACCTTCAAGCTTGTTGTGTGAAAGGTCCAATATTGATAACTTGTTCAGTGCAGAAACTTGAGGTGGGATTACCCCAGATAGTGCATTCCAACTTAGATTTAGAGCAATATCTAGAGCTTGGATGTCGAACAGTTCCTCTGGTATCGTGCCAGATAGTGCATTGCTGCTAAGGTCAAGCAATTGAAGATTTAAACAATGACCAAGAGAGGAAGGGATTGCTCCAGAAAGAGAGTTTCTGCTAAGTATAAGTCTATTGAGTGAAGTTAGTTGGCCAAAACTCTCTGGAATTTGTCCCTTAAACTGATTAACAGAAACATCCAATACCTGAAGTCTCGTAAGAGAAGATAGAGAGCTAGGAAAAGAACCTTCAATGGTGTTGTTGCTAAGGTTCAACATTTGCAACTGAGTGCAGTTACCTATCTCATCTGGCACTGAGCCACCAAGATGGTTTTCAGACAGGTCAAGGAAGCTAAGGTTGTCTAGGAGCCCAATCTCTTTCGGGATCATTCCGCTGATTCTGTTATTAACAAGCCGGACTCTAATAAGGGAACTGCAATTGCCAATCTCCGGAGGGATTGTGCCCGAAATGTCATTAGAAATTAAGAGAAGCTTTGTTAGATTTTGAAGCTGAAATAAACCGGAGGGTAAGCAACCAGTGAGTGCATTATGTGACAAGTCTAGAGCCTCGAGGCTCCTCCAACTAGCTAATGCTGCTGGAATGCTTCCTTCAAGTTTGTTTTGCCACGCAAAGAAGACCGTGAGCTTTGTTAATGTCCCAAGCTCTGCCGGAAGAGAGCCTGATATCTGATTAGTATCAAGCTGTAACTGTACTAGGCTTGTGGCATTAGATAGAATTGGTGGTATAGTGCCAGTGATATTGTTGTTACTAAGCATGAGCTCTTGAAGATTAGAGAGGTTGCCAAATGAGTGGGGTATGCTACCAGAAAAATAATTTAAGGACAGATCAATGGTCATCAAGCTTTTGCAGTTCCCTATTTCCTCAGGAATACTCCCTTCAAAGTTGTTCTGCCACAGCAACAACTTCTCCAGCTTCTGGAGCTTACCCAACTCCGGTGGAAGTGACCCGAAGAGATCGTTCTCATACAAATATAAGTCCACAAGCTCTGAACAGTTGCCTATGTGTGGTGGAACCTCACCTGAAAGCATGGTGGTATATACTGATAGAGTTTGGAGTTTGGTTAGCTTACCTAGTGAAACAGGAATTGAACCAGAAATTTTAGTATCAGCAAGGCCCAACACCTTCAGGTTCTGGCAGTCTCCAATCTCTTCTGGGATTCTTCCTGCAATGTCCTTGTTCCCACCTGCACGTATAACTTCAAGATTTGACAGTTTACCAAGTTCAACTGGAAGGTTCCCACTTAAATAGTTGTCAAATATGAGGAGATTCTTAAGGCTGCTGCATTCACCAATGGCTGCTGGGATCTCCCCAGTGAGCTGGTTGGAGTTTAAAATCAAGTCCTGTAGGTTGTGGAGCTTTCCAATACTTGAAGGAATGCTACCAACGAGACTGTTTGCGCTGACATCGATGACAGTTAGTTGCAAGCAGTCTCCAATATCAGGTGGGATATTTCCAGTGAGATTAGCACCAGAAATGACCAGCTTCTGAAGGGAAGGAAGGGATGAAAGATTGGAAGGAAAGGGAAGAGCTAGCTGGACAAACTGGATATTGATTTCAATGACGAAGTTTTCAGAAGAACA
This sequence comes from Gossypium arboreum, assembly GCF_025698485.1. Taxonomy (NCBI): domain Eukaryota; kingdom Viridiplantae; phylum Streptophyta; class Magnoliopsida; order Malvales; family Malvaceae; genus Gossypium; species Gossypium arboreum. The sequence goes on along the minus strand of NC_069076.1, from coordinate 59,780,617 downwards.
AGTGATATAAGACCAGGTACAGGGGTTGGGGTCTGAAGGATGCCAGTTGGAGAGTGGTGGAGGAGGTGAAGGGGAGCTATGAAGCCAAGATAGTAATGCAATAGCTTCACTGTTGGCTGCAAAAACAGCATTAGGTAAAAGTGTAAAGAAGAGTGATAGAATTAGAAGGCGATAATAGTGAAGATGAGTGGTCAAAGATTGCCTTGGCATTGCCTGCTGCTTGTAGTTTTTGGACTGCCTCGGCATTGGCATTGCCAATATTGCCTCAAATCCCAAACCCCTCCTCTCTTAGTTTTGCATTGGGTCTCTCTCTCGTTTCTTTTTTCTTTCTTTCTTTTTTTTTTTTTTTGCTTATCTAAAACGTAGTCTACTTGAGCTTCTAGTGCTATTAGTCTAATACTATTTCTACAACTATATTTCCTTTGCAGGCAAGCAAGAAAAGGGTAGATAAAGAAACCATTTGGAACTCACACACCACACCACACCACCATCACTACCTTCACCTCGGGGTTCTGTTTTTTCCTTGTAATCTTTTTGAATATGTTTTGTTAGAGTACTTATGAACAGATACACCATGTGTTTTTGCATTGTTTTCCTCAAAATGATTACTAGACTGGGCTGGTTTATTTTTGGAATTTGAGCCAAACCTTTGAGGCTAGTCAAGCAAGCATCTTGGGTTTTTTTTTTTTTTTTTTAACACTTCTCTTTTCTCAAAGAAGAAACAAATTTGATTTCAAATTTTCATGAACTACTGTTTCAAGGAAAATCCCCAATTGGTAAAATAAAATCACCCATCAATTACTCTGTTTTACCCTCTCCACCCATGATTCTTAACCTGGGATTTCTCATTCTTCAAAACAGGTGACTATGGCCAAAATTATAGTATAACATAAAAAGCAATTTATGGTACACGATTAACAAGATAAGTCTCATCTTTTGGTCTATAAAAAAAGAGAGGAAGAAGTTGTATTTAATTATAAATCAAAGCAAGAAGTCCATACAGATGCATCATCTTCTCCTTGTCCTTACCTGATCAATCTAGTATTCAACCTTAATTGTGAAATGTGAATCCCTTAATGGAGATTTCAGTTTTTTTTTCTTCTTATAATAAATTGTGTTCACTTCCTTGCTTGCTTGTTTGTTAGCCTAAACCAATGCTTGTGCCAGGGATATGTCTCCAGGCTTTAATGACTTGAACCCATCAAGTCAGTTTAAATTAAGAAATTTGTTAATGATAAGAGAAATTTTTTTATCATGTTAGTAAGCAATGTCCATTAAAACATAAATGAGCACATGAAATGAACATCCTTCAAAATGAAGCCTCTTTTTTCCAGACCTTACCAAGACACTCAGTATTTCAGCATCCATGTGGCAGATAAAAAGGAAAGGTGTAATAACAATAAGCCAAGAAATACTCAAAACCTGTAAGTAATGTCCCTAACTTTGAGGTGAAAACCCCATGTGAATGAACACAATTTCAACCATTAGCCTGACTCAAAACCTGCCCTTGCCCCTACTGCAAATCTTTTTAACCCTTAAATTATACTACTATTATAATAATCAAAAGGAAAATAAAAATGTGAGCCTACCTAATGGCGTATAAAGCTTAAAGGATTCAAAAATGCTGAGACAGAGCCCAAAGCTCAAGGTGGGTGACCTTGGAAACCTCCCCTCCAGGGAATCTATACACGTTTTGTTCTGTTTTGTCAAAGCCCTAATTATTAAACTACAAAACCAACTAATTCCTCTTTTAATACCTTGTTTATAGGGCAATAAACGGGCCACTTAAAAATAGGTTTATTGCACATATCTCCCCAGACTATGATTCAATTTTATATTCATCTCAAACTTTAAAATTCTTTATTGAGTCTCAAAATATTAATACCATATCAATTAAATTATTTTGTTAGCTTGGATGTTATAACTCAATTTAGGTATGATGTGTTTTAAGATTTAAGGCTAGTTTCAGATTTAGAGTTTAAGTTTTGAACATGATTAAATTTTGATCATGTCATATCTCAATTTATTTAAGGTTCAAATTGACAATGGCCTAATTGATATGATATCATACTTTGAAACTCAATCATATTGCTTTGAAGTTTGAGATTAATTTAAAATGTCAAATTTAATCATTAACATTTATATTTTTATCAATTTAACCCTTATTCTTTTATTAATTTAAATTTAACCACTAACCTTTCAAAAGAGTTTTATAATCTATCCATCCATCCATACATGTACATACATTCTAAAACTACAAATATTGAATGACATATTTATTGTTAAATTTTTAAAATTAATTTTTCAATCCTTTTAATTAAAATAAAGTATCAATAAATTTATTAGCATTAAATTAAATTTATTATTAAAGTGAAATTTCTAATAGATTAAAATATTAATAAAATATATTACCATCACCATTAATATTAACATTAAAGCCCTTATTACAATGAAATTACTTAACTGATTATTTTTATTAAATTAAACATAACTAATTTTTCTGTTAATTATTATATATATTTATTTACATTGAATTGAAAGTATTTTTTATTAAGGTAAGATATTAATAAAAATAAAAGCATATTTTCTCAAGAAAATTTTAAAATTAATTATTATTTTTATTGAAACAAAACATTAATTATTTTTATTACTATTAAATTAAAGTCCCTATTAAAGTAAAATTCATTAAATGATTACTTTTATTAATTAAATATTAACTAAATTTGTAACAACCCATTTTTTAATGGTGTTGGAAACATGGTTTTGGAGTCACAAATCCAACGAGTAAGTTCGTAAATATTATTATTTAATTTTACAAGTCAAATATGGTTTTAAAATGGTTTTTGATATAATAATTTATGTTATATAAACGATTAATTAAGTTCAAGTGATAAGACCCTAAAGTCAAGTAGTTTTAGAAAATGAGTATCAAGACCTCGTTTCTATAAATCAAGCCGTAAATATTTTTATAAATATTTACAAAGTGTTATTAAGGTTGAACTAAATCTTCGTTAAAAAATTTTAACGTTTAGATAGTTAATTAATTAAAAGAACTAAATCATAAAGGGTGTAAAATTTGATTACTAATAGATTTGAGTGATTGAATGGCTTAATGAATAAATGTAAATGAACTTAAATGGTAATTAAAATATTTAAGGAGTTAGTGGACAAATATAGACATGGGTTTGGTGTTTTATTTAATTATTAACCAAGTTAAAATAGTAATTTGATAAATTAAATTAAATTAAATAAAACAAAAGTTTTTATCATCTCTTCAAAGCCTTCACCACCGAATTGTAAGAGGGGGAAGAAGCCATTTTTAATCTTGGAGGTTTCAGCAAGTTCAAATGCTAGCATGGTATGTCATTTTAGCCCCGTTTTTAATAATTTTTATGTTTTTGAGATTGTTGCAACTAGGTCCAACTAGCCCATAACTTCATTTTTGAAACTATTAAAGATTTTGAATGCTGCCATTAAATATTTTTGAGTTTAGATGTTAAATGATGAATTTTAGGTATTATTTATTATCTATAAGTATTTTGTTAAGTGAGTTTGGGTGAATTTAACAATTAGGGATTAAATTGTTGAAATAGTAAAAATATAAGGACTTGATGTGAAATTTTTGCAAATATGGGCTGTAATGGAAGCTATGAACATTCGGTTGACATAGGTTTTCAATAAAAATGTTTAATTTGCATGTTTTAGGCTCAGAGACTAAATTGAATAAAAGTAAAATGTTGGGGGTAATTTTGTAAAAGACTAAATTGCAGAAAATGAATTTTTTTACTATATAAATTAATTAATTGAATGAAATTATTAATTTGGATCAAGAACGAGTGAAAAATTGAGGAGAAGGGAAAATGACCAAATAGCTCTTGTACTTTAACATTTCTGCAATTTAGCTAGGTAAGCTCGTATGAACTATAATCACTTAAATGTTTATTAATTTAAATATTCGATGTGTTGTTCTAATGTAAATGAATCAATATATATATATATATGATTATGTCCATATTATAACGAATTGATGATTATCGAGCCTCGTTTGAACATTAGGAATATATAGGATATAAATGATATGTCATTAGGGTTGCCATGTTTCGGGTGTTGGTCTTGAATGTCCTACCAATGGCTGAGGTCTTGTATTTGTTGCGGATACTCCATAGCTTGTGTGAACAGCATTGTTTAGCTTACATTTCAACCCACAACTAGTGTGAGTATGCCCGTTTCACAGCTCGTGTGAGCAACGATGTAAAGAAAAAGGAAAGGAATGGTTTCAACCATATGTTTAGCACACTTTGTGTGAGCTTCCTATGTATTCGATATTATTCTAAATGGTTCAACTGGCATGTAAAGTAAAGGAATGGTGAGAATTCAAATGACTTATGTCATGAAAACTATGAAAAAGAATGAAATGGAAATGTTCAACGAAAGTATGTCTATGTTCATGAAATTGATGATTTCAAGTGATGTGGTTCATGTGTAATGTATTATCTTATGTTAATTAGAATGAATTATGAATTGATACACTAACATGTGTTGTTGATGATCTTAGGCTTGTGCCAAGCTTTTGGTTGGATTGTATGATGTTTTATTTTAAAGCTATGCATTGAAATGGTAAGTGTCCAAATGGAAATATTCTTATGTTCATGAAAGGGTGGTATGAATCAAAATATGTATTTTCTAATGAAATGTGTTATCATGCGGTTGATTTTTATGCTTATGTCTTGAATTATGCAAATGAAACTAGTAAGAAAAGGTAATGAAATGGTAAGCTCATAATTGAAATGTAAGATGATGAAAAAGGGATTGATGAGTTGAATGATGTACTTATATGTGAAGCTATGGATGAATTTGCTTATGTCATGAATAAATATACTAATTCATGAAATTGATGTTGTTATTTAAGTTTATGCTAAGTAAATGGAATGGAAAGTAAGTAATGAAAGTACTTCATGGTTTTATGAAAAGGTTAATGATGGTGTAATATGTCTTATAAAATCCCATGGTGTTAGGAATGAAAATTATATATGATGGTGATAAACTTACTCATTTGTGAGCTGATGGTTATGTAGTTGATAAATCTTGAGGCATTGGTATAGGTTTATGTTTAAATTATTAAGTTCATTGTTGAAAATGGAATGTTATGTTTAAAGTTTATACGAGCTTACTAAGCATTCATTGCTTACGTAGTTATTTTCCTTTACTTCACAGATTATCAGAAGCTCGATCGAGTTGGAAGCTCGTCGAAGATCTATCACACTATCCGGCGATTATATTGGTAATTTTGATGTGTTGGTCAAGGTTATAATGGCATGTATAGGTGGACTTATGTTTAATGATTTAGTTGTTATGTTTGGCATGTATATATGATATTATGGTTGGTGTGTTTTTGGCACATTAATGCCTTGATGGATGTTTTTTTTATGTTTAAGTTGATGCATGTTGGAATGACCAATTTGGTATGTGATGGTATACTTATAGTGTGGCTAAATTAGGTTATCTTTTGAGATGGTTATGAGCTATACGAATTGGAATGAATATGGTCAATTATGCATATGATTAGGTATATTTGATGGTTTTTGTTTGAGGTGCCTATATGACATATTGGTTGATGGTTAAATGGTTTATTGAATTGGTCTTATTATGCATGATTTGGGTATGTTTTAAGGTCTTGATCGTATGTGCAATTTGCTTGTAGGTTCATATTTGAATGGGTAAAAGAAATGGCTTGATTTTAGCCATTTTCTTGTCTACACGGCCTAAGACACGGGCGTGTGTCTTAGTCGTGTATGACACATGGCCATGCAACATGGTTGTGTGTCCCCTGTAGGTTTTAAAGGTTGCTTTTCAAAAGTTACACATCCTAGCACACAGCATAGCACACGGGCGTATGGCTTAGTTGTGTAACCCAAGTCAAAGAGTTACACAGGCACAGGCACGAGCTGGGACACGACCATGTGTCCCTATTTCAATTATTACACGGCCGTATGACCCTCATAGTGTGAATTTTTCTAACTTTTCCGTCAATGTTTCAAATGTTTTCGATTTAGTCTTGAATCATTTCTAAAGTGTTTCTAAGGCCTCGAGGGTTCGAATAAGGGACGTTATGCATGTGTATGAATGAATTATACTATGGTTAATAAAATTTTTGGAGATGAATATTTTAAGTTACATTTTTACGGTAATGCTCCATAACCCTGTTACGGCGATAGATACGGATTAGGGGTGTTACATAAAGAAAGAAAGAAAAATCAAATTCTGATGAAAAACTGTGGCGGTAGCGGCGACGGTGGTCTAGCGGTAGTCTCGATAAGGTGAGAAAAATATAAAAAAGGATGGAAGAGGGTTCAATCAAAAAGTTAAGAGAAAATAGAAAAAATGAGTCGAGGAGAAAAGGTTTGTTGTGGTGGTTCGTAGCGGTTCATGGTGGCGATGGTGGTGGTCAGGGGTGGTGACCAAAAGAAAAGAGAAAGAGAAGAGAATATTAGAAGGTGGTGTCGAGCTGGTGAAACTATAGCCCACAGTGGATGAATTTTAGGTGGTGGTTGAAGGCGGTGATTGTTTGTCAAATGGTGAGGAAATTGAGGTGAAAGAAAATGAAGAAAAATGAGAATATGGGAGAAATGAGAGAGGTAGTGACGACAATAAGTGTGTCTAGCTTGGTCAACTATGACCAGGTTCAATGTATCACATCAAATAGGCAAGATGAGAGGTTTTGGCAAGGGAGGGAGACATGGAATTAAAAAGGGAATCATGCACCCCCCAATTTAAGGTAAGTTTGACTCTTAATGGAGGAAAGGAATCAACTTATATGAGGCAACAAGGGGGGTGGATGACAAATACTTATGTCCCATGGAAAAATTGTAAAAAAAAAAAGAAAAAGAAAGATAATGTGAACATTAGGACCTGAACCTTAAATCTTTATGATAGCTAAAAAATTTTTAAACCATTAGACTACACATTCCCTTATTGTCATTCGTGTGCACATATTGATAAAAAGTATATGGGATGTGAGATTTTACCTTTTTAGATTAATTTTTTTGCAGCTTGGATTTTCTCAGATTTGGATCGATCTAGGTCGAGCAGGTGTAGATAAATTCAAATACTTTTGATATTTTATTATATATAAACAATTTTATTTCAATGTAATAATCAATTTTACTTTTATATAATGATAATATTGTAACATCCCAAAAAATAGGGGATAGTAGAATCGGGTTTGATAATCGAGAAAAAGTGGTCATGCCCTAATTTTTTAGGTTATTTATACATTTTTAGGAATACATGAGGTACTGGCTTGTTGGATAAGTGTTAGTGAAACGTTCCTTGAAACTTAAGTTCAAATCCCTTTTCTCTCACTATTTTTATTATTTTGCTAATTTGCCTCAAACCCTAGTATGTGACACACCTTGTTTTTAAAATAAATATTGTAAAATTATTTAAAAAATAAGAAAATAGTCTAGTGGTTAATTGATAAATTCAAAAGCATGAAAACTAAATTAAGGTTCCAAGTTTGAATCCTTTCCCATCAAAATAACTGTTTTTTTTTTTACAAAATCTCTTGTTTTAAATGTGTGTGGTATAAATGCTAATTTTACACAAAATAATCAACCTTTATTCTATTTTTACTCACCTTAGCTGTTCCTCCCTCTTTTCTTATTAAACTAAACTTTATTTGGTAAAATATTTTGATATAACAACTTAAAAGTGTTTTTGAATATAAGTGAAAATTGACAAAATAATTTTTAAATTTGAATTCCAAGAAATAAAATTTTGAATATTTACAATAAACTATTAGAAAATTTTGAAACAATTTTAAAATCAAGTGCAAATGTTTTTAACCAAGTCAAAATGATCTCAATTAAGTTAAAGTCATTTTAACACAACAAAATAATTTTCAAACAAGTCAGAATTTCTCCAGGCCAAAAAGTATCAATACCATTTGGCCAGTATCGATAATTTTGGAAATATTAATACCCTTAGAAAAATCGAGACCAGAAAGGCATTCTATTTTCAAAAACCTTAAAATTTATCAATACCACGTTTTTGGTATGATACTTTTTTTAAAATAATTGATACCTTTCTTAAAAACAGTACCAAAATTCTATTATGTTTCTCATAAACCCAACGAAGTATCGATCCGGTATCGATACCTATTTCATGAAGTATCAATAAAATATTTTTTAAGTATCGATTATTTCATTCCAACTGCCACTGAATTAGCATTTATGACAAAAAAAATCGGTGTGACAATACTAGTGCTATTTGTCTCACTAAAAATCCCATCCAACATTCTAGAACTAAACAAATTGAAATTAGACATCATTTCCTTAGAGATCATGTCCAAAAGGGTGAAACTGTTCTAGAGTATATAGACACCTTAAACTAATTAGCTGACATTTTAACAAAACAACTAGACAAAAAAAAAAAGATTTTGGACACTTAGAGGAGAACTAGGTTTAACAACCTTGCCTTGACTTTATGTTACAACTTTCTTGTACCTTATTTGATTATTTTTATTGCAAAAAGCTTGTTGAGTATGGATTTCATGATTTTTATATGCAAAAAGGTAGCGAGAGTTTCATGTGAAAAACTGTTCTATTTTGATTTCACTTCCTTCTATATTTTAGAGAAGTGGTATTAACTTAGTCATTTTTTTAACATAATTTTGCTTCATGCATTTCATTCATTTTCCTCACACTACATATCTTTATGCATATGAAATGTTTAGGAACAGTTTTGGAGTCATTTTAGGACCCTTAGCAAACAATACAATGTAAAAATCTTGTTTTTTGCTGTCTTACTGCACTTGGAAAACAAAATGGTAATTTGGTATTGATAGTAACTTAAGAATATCGATACTTTTAGAAAAATATCGATATTCATATAAAAATATAGATATCACTAGGGTTTTAAAGGTACCTGCTGCTGGTTTAAAACAAAAATCCCTAAAACTAGTTTTTCCCTCCATCGAAAATACTCTCATCTCCTTTTCAAAGTTTTTCAAATTTTTTCAAATTTTCAACAAATATTGGTTCTTTTACATCTTCAAACATCCTTTTCACAAGATTTGCTCATCCTTGCTTGAAGATTTTCCTATTTCACCATTTTTGAGGTAAATAACTAAAACTTTCAACTTGTTGATTTTGACAAATGTAGGTTGAAATCATGTTTGTTGATGGTTATTAGGATATTTTTGAACAATATATATCATGTTTTATTGCAGGAGGTTAGCTATTCCTAAAGATCTTTGCTAAAAATAATTTCAAACCTTAATCCGCCAAGTGTTTGACAAAATTCCTTAAAGAGATTTTTTTTTTGGTTTTTGTGTTTTTCTAAGTGGTTAATAGCTAGTATGGCCCCAAAGAAGCGTTCTAGGACTAGTGCATCTTCTTTTAATCCATCTAGTGAGTTGGAGTTATCATTTAGCACTTGTTTTCAAAACTCTCACACTCAGTATATTTTTAACTCATATTTTGCATCAAAACGTGTATGAGAAGCTAGGAAAATTGATATAGCCATGTTAGAAGCTATTAGCTTTACGTATCTCCCTATTTTACAAAATTGAGGGTGGATGAAATTTTTAAATATTTCTTCACCAACTTATTTAAATCTTGTTTGAGCTTTCTTTTCAAATGCCAAACTCCAACATGACGAGTCTGGCGATACTGTTACTGCCATCACCTCATTTTTAATGGGAACTCCTATTCGCCTCACTCTCGAAGAGTTTGGTGATTATCTTCACTTACCTTACGGAGGTTCCTCCGATGAAAAAGGGCATTTTGATCCCTCCCTTTTTATCTAGTTTGGATCGGCATCCGAACTCAATCTCTATGATTGTGTTCTCCATTTAATTCTCACCTGGAATCTAAGACCTATCAAAAAGTATGCTAAGCTTCAAAACATTGATTATTGGTGGCTAGACTATTTTAAATCCGATAGGCATCCTGACCTTGCACTTATCTTGTTTAATGACATTAAGAAAGCTATTGGAAGGGGGATGAATATAAGTATTACTCTTCCTCATGGTACGTATTTTTCATACGTTTTTAGGCAATTAGGAATTAGAACCCATGGAGACACCCCCATTTCTTCTAATCAACCTTTTAGTTATGGGATCCTACATCATGCGGGACATCATCTCGATGCTGCCAACAACACTTGGATGAAACATGACCATCCAGTGGATAATGAATATGATGACGTTGACACTGCTTTTGACGATATTCCAGTCCCCGAGCTCGTTGCTCTATCGACTTCTTTTTCGCATGCTGCTTAACCTTCCTTCGAGGTTAATAGTGCTAGCCTCGATGCTAACCACATCTTGAGCAACGACATTCGAGCTCTTAGGGAAGATATTAACTTTTGTCTCTTGACTTTGGAGACGAAAATAACATCTCTCTTAGCTTGTTTCCCTTCGATGCCTCATTTCTCCCCTCATCATGATGATTAGACTAGCTCTAGACCATACATTTCATTTTCATAACATTTGCACCTTTATTTTTATGTTTATGCCTATATCTTTTTATTGCACTTGATTGCTTTATTTGTATTCTAAGATATTTTTTAGATGCTCATTTAACTTTATCTATCTTTTGATGAGCTTTGATGATAACTAAATGCAATTTTTTGTAACTAATTTTTTTTAAGTAAAAATGAATGCCAACTTGAATGACAAATTTTGGTTTGGCCTCAAATTTAAAATGTCTTTTATTAAGGGGAGCAATTATTCAAAAATAAATTTACCAAATGTTTTGTTATATAAAAAGGGGAAATTGTTAAACTAAGTTTTACTTGATAAAACATTTTGATATAACAAATTAAAAGTGTTTTTGAATATAAGCTAAAATTGACAAAATAATTTTTAAATTTGAATTCTAAGAAATAAAATTTGAATATTTACAATAAACTCTTTTAATTTTGAAATAAATTTAAAATCAAGTGAAAATGTTTTTAACCAAGTCAAAATGATCTCAATTAAGTTAAAATCATTTTAACACATCAAAATTATTTTCAAACAAGTCAGAATTGCTCCAAGCCAAAAAGTATCATTATCATTTGACCAAGTACTGATAATTTTGGAAATATCGATACCTTTAGAAAAATTGAGACCAAAAAGGCATTCTGTTTTCAGAAACCCTAAAAATAATCGATACCATGCTTTTGGTATTGATACTTTTTTTAAAATAATCGATACCTTTCTTAAAAATGATACCAAAATTGTATTATGTTTCTCATAAACCCTATGAAGTATCAATTCGGTATCGATACCTATTTCATGAAGTATCGATAAAATATTTTTGAAGTATTGATTATTTCATTCTAACGGTCACTGAATTAGCATTTATGACAACAAATATCGATACCCTTTTTGGAGGTATCGATACTTGCAGTTGCAGGTGAAATAAATGCTTTGATTTTACATCCCCAACGACTATATTAACTTCACCAACAACCTCAACAGCATAAATGATAAAAGGATTAGCATTTGAGCAATTCAACCAATTACTCATTTTCTTTATAATGTTTACAATTATATATATTTAAAAATATATTTCTAAAAATTAATTTAGATAAATTAATGTTCATATCTAAACCAACTTGACAATTTGTTATTAAATTTAAAAATATTTTATCTTCATAATTATTAAAAAAAGTTGTTTTAATTTATAACTTAAATTGTTAATTAATTTTATTGTTTATAATTGTTTAATATAATTATCACTTATTTGTTTATATTTTATTTTTATTTTAATTATTATCATAATGTTAATTATTAATGTCTATTTAATTATAAATTTAGGTTTTGGATCGAACATATTATGGGCTTGGAATCGGCACCGATTTTGGCCTATTTCGAGTTCGAGTTTTTTGAGCTTCGATCAACACGAATTTAGCATTTGCTCAAGTTCGAACTTTCTCAAGTTTAATTTATTTTTAGCTTGGATCGTTACATGCTCTAATTGTTTTAAGTTCAATCATTATGAGCGAGCTTTCTAGCTCGAGACCTATTTTGTCACTCTATCTAGGACTCGACCCTTAAAAAGTCTAATTAAAAACAATTTGTCTAAATTTTAATATTTTTTAATGATTGTTTTAAATTTAAGTTGTTTCTCAAAATATTATTTGATTTCATTTTAATTTATTAATATAAATCTTTTTAAATGAATCAATTTGAATCCAAAAATATTATAAATTAATTTGTTTTGTATGGAAAAAGTAATAATAATAAAATAAACAGCTTCTAGTATCAAAATCCCTTTGAAAAATATTTTAAATAACAGAACCCCATAAAATTAGGAACTAGTATTTGTGTTATTGTAGAACGTTTGTTTTACTTTTTCCTTCAACTCTTTCTCAACAAATGAAGATTTACCAATGAGGTAAATGCTGTTCTTCCTCTCTTACTTCTCTCACTATATTCTTCAAGGTAATTAATATATTTTCTCTGTATAATTTGGCTTTCAATCCTAGATATCACATATACATGCTTCTTCTTCTGTTTTTCATACGACTGTTTTTCCCCATCAAACATTTTGTTTAAGAATCGCTAACATCCGATTTAACTGTTCATAAACTTTTGCTGTTAATATTATCAATATATTATAGTTACTGTTATGGAACATTCTGGTTTTCAACTCTGTAGCACTGAATTGGCCTAACTTTGTCACACTGATCAAGGAGCCTGAATTTATAAAGTCTACTCTGATTCTGCATTCTGGTTGGCATTCAAAAGCTGAAACCAAACAACATGACCGAAAGGCGATACGTAGATACATTATTGAGGTATTGAATCTTCGAATTGTTTCTCCAGATTCCTCCCAATTTCCGCCTTATAACTTTTTCGTTTTTGTTCTCAGGATGACTAAATCTGCATCTTCTACAGAATTGGAAGTTCAAGTAGGAAGTATGCCTCTTTCCTTAGACAAAGTGAGATATGTTCCAAAACAACCTTCATTTCATTAATAATATCTTCTCTATCAATCAACACTTAAATTTGAATATGATCATTATAATTTAGGAACTTCTGGCCTCAAAATCAGCTAAAGTTGCTGCCTTACTTAAAGAGAATTCCAATGCAGATCTATATTACTTGCTTCATGACATTCCAGCTGATTCAGAGACTTTCGACCTTGTTGCAAGATTCTGCCATGGATGTGCAGTTCAGATGTCCACTGAAAACATTGTACCACTCATCTGCTTGTCTTTCTACTTGGGTATGGATGAAAATCACTGCAATAACAATCTATTAAGCAAAGCTGTTACTTTCTTCGAACAAACAGTCCTTCCTAGTTGGAATGAAATTATCAAGGCTTTGCGCTCCTCCGAAAAGTCCCTTCAACAAACAATGCAGATCGGTTTATTCGATGCCTGCTTACAGGCTATGATTGCAAAGGCATCAGATAATCCGAGACATCTAGGGGAACCGATAATCGTCTCAACAGACAAAGGTGATGACAGTGATAGGCCTAATGCAAAGAGGAGGCTCTTTGCTCTTGACTGGCAGGAGGATTTGACAACATTGTCTCTCCAGCTATATGAGCCTATCATTTACACAATGAAACAGCATGAAATCCCACCAACTTACATTTCTGCTTCCATTTATCGATATGCAAAGAAGTGGATCTTTCATTGTAACAATGGAAGGGAGACTATGTCAATTTACAAGAGGAAATCTCAAAGAAATGTAATTGAAACTTTGGAAAAGCTTCTGCCTCACGGAAGAGAACTCCTTCCTTGCACATTGTTGTTCGAAATGCTCCGATGCGCGATCAACTTGGAAGCTAGCTCGGTTTGTAGGAAAGGTTTTGAGATTAGGATTGGAAAGCAGCTGGACCAGGCAAAAGTAAAGGACTTGCTAATTCTTCCTCAAGGCTATGCCAAGGAAGTGCAATATGATATTGAGTGCATAAGGAGGATTCTGAAAGTATTCTACAGCAATTACGATAGCTCCGATGCTTCTGGATTTATCTCCGTGGCAGAACTCATGGAAGAATTCTTAGCTGAAGTTGCTTGTGTTATGGATTTAATGATAGACAGTTTCATTTCACTTGCAGAGATGTCCATGGCAGCAGCGTTAGGAACAAAAAGAAACTCTGATGGAATATACCGGGCTATCGACATATACTTTGAAAAGCATGCTTACCTGACAGAGAAGGAGAAAGAACAGGTTTGTAAGGCCCTGGATTTCCGAAAAATGTCACCTGAAGCTTGTGAGCATGCTGCCAAAAATGAAAGATTACCAGTGAGAGCAGTAGTGCAGGTGCTGTTTATGGCACAGTTGCAGATGCGAGAAACACTGGCCTGGACGGCTTATTATGACGACAAATCAGAGAAAGAAGAGAAGGAAGAAGATGAAGTAAGGATGGAAATGGAGAAAATGAGCATCAAGGTGAAGGAGCTTGAAAAGGACTGCCGTGAAATGAAGCAAGAAATCACAAATGGGTGTATCAGGCAAAGAGTAAATAAAGGAAAGGTGAGCTTGTGGAGTGAAATGAAGAGGAAATTTGGGTGCATGACTAGCATGGGTGACTTCCATTGCCCGGCCAAGAAGAAGAAGGAGCATCCAAAATGCGGAATTCATCGCAATAGTTGAGTCAGTCATCTTGATGACAATGCATGTCAGTAATAGACAAGATATTCTATGTAAGCAAAAATTTTAAAATTTAAAAATTATTAAAAATTCAATTCTAAAAATACATAGAAATGAATGTCTAAATTCAATTAAATTTGAATATCAATTTATCGAAATTCATTCTCTAAGATAGATTTTTTTAAAAAAAGGATGATTCATATTTGTAATACATTGGAAAAATTAAAAAGTAAAAAAAAATTTATGGTTCTTGCTTTCTTGCTAACTCAAAACAGGTAAATTCCAATTTTTTATTAGTTTTTGAAGTTTTTGCTATAATTTTTTTCTAATTTGATAATTGTTTTCTTAGTGAGTTTTCTAAAATAGGAACAGTGATCGAACTAGTTAAATATTTAATTTTTGGTTTAATCGTTCGCCTAGTAAGATTTATTTGTCCAATTCAATTAGATAAATTATTAAAAACTCATTAAAAAAAAAGAAAATAGTTTTTGTAGTTCAACTGTCTGATTAAAATCATTCTTTTAACTCAATACAATCGGTTCATACTAGTTCATGGATTAACCAGTCCAACCTCTTATTTTGGATCAATTTTAATCCATTCGGTTGTAAAAATAACATATTAACTACACTTTTAAGTTCATTTTTTTCTATCAACCGTTTCAATACGGGATATACAACTATAATGTTGAAAAATACACTACTTTTATCATCAAACATGAGCATAAAATGTAAAAAAACAAAGGAAAAAGAAAAAGAAGAAAACATGATGTATAGTTAATTTATTTAGCACAAATGGTAAAAAGATTAGCCTTTGCAAAATTCAGTCAATTACTCATTTTCTTTATAATGTTTACAATTATATTTATTTAAAATATATTTCTAAAATTAATTTAGATAAATTAATGTTCATATCTAAACCAACTTGACAATTTGTTATTAAATTTAAAAATATTTTATCTTCATAATTATTAAAAAAGTTGTTTTAATTTATAACTTAAATTGTTAATTAATTTTATTGTTTATAATTGTTTAATATAATTATCACTTATTTGTTTATATTTTATTTTTATTTTAATTATTATCATAATGTTAATTATTAATGTCTATTTAATTATAAATTTAGGTTTTGGATCGAACATATTATGGGCTTGGAATCGGCACCGATTTTGGCCTATTTCGAGTTCGAGTTTTTTGAGCTTCGATCAACACGAATTTAGCATTTGCTCAAGTTCGAACTTTCTCAAGTTTAATTTATTTTTAGCTTGGATCGTTACATGCTCTAATTGTTTTAAGTTCAATCATTATGAGCGAGCTTTCTAGCTCAGACCTATTTTGTCAGCTCTATCTAGGACTCGACCCTTAAAAAAGTCTAATTAAAAAACAATTTGTCTAAATTTTAATATTTTTTTAATAATTGTTTTAAATTTAAGTTGTTTCTCAAAAATATTATTTGATTTCATTTTAATTTATTAATATAAATCTTTTTTAAATGAATCGAATTTGAATCCAAAAATATTATAAATTAATTTGTTTTGTATGGAAAAAGTAATAATAATAAAATAAACAGCTTCTAGTATCAAAATCCCTTTGAAAAATATTTTAAATAACAGAACCCCCATAAAATTAGGAACTAGTATTTGTGTTATTGTAGAACGTTTGTTTTACTTTTTCCTTCAACTCTTTCTCAACAAATGAAGATTTACCAATGAGGTAAATGCTGTTCTTCCTCTCTTACTTCTCTCACTATATTCTTCAAGGTAATTAATATATTTTCTCTGTATAATTTGGCTTTCAATCCTAGATATCACATATACATGCTTCTTCTTCTGTTTTTTCATACGACTGTTTTTCCCCATCAAACATTTTGTTTAAGAATCGCTAACATCCGATTTAACTGTTCATAAACTTTTGCTGTTAATATTATCAATATATTATAGTTACTGTTATGGAACATTCTGGTTTTCAACTCTGTAGCACTGAATTGGCCTAACTTTGTCACACTGATCAAGGAGCCTGAATTTATAAAGTCTACTCTGATTCTGCATTCTGGTTGGCATTCAAAAGCTGAAACCAAACAACATGACCGAAAGGCGATACGTAGATACATTATTGAGGTATTGAATCTTCGAATTGTTTCTCCAGATTCCTCCCAATTTCCGCCTTATAACTTTTTCGTTTTTGTTCTCAGGATGACTAAATCTGCATCTTCTACAGAATTGGAAGTTCAAGTAGGAAGTATGCCTCTTTCCTTCTGCCTTACTTAAAGAGAATTCCAATGCAGATCTATATTA
This sequence comes from Gossypium arboreum, assembly GCF_025698485.1. Taxonomy (NCBI): domain Eukaryota; kingdom Viridiplantae; phylum Streptophyta; class Magnoliopsida; order Malvales; family Malvaceae; genus Gossypium; species Gossypium arboreum. The sequence continues at coordinate 59,763,730 of NC_069076.1, read as the reverse complement.
CTTGCTTCATGACATTCCAGTTGATTCAGAGACTTTCGACCTTGTTGCAAGATTCTGCCATGGATGTGCAGTTCAGATGTCCACTGAAAACATTGTACCACTCATCTGCTTGTCTTTCTACTTGGGTATGGATGAAAATCACTGCAATAACAATCTATTAAGCAAAGCTGTTACTTTCTTTGAACAAACAGTCCTTCCTAGTTGGAATGAAATTATCAAGGCTTTGCGCTCCTCCGAAAAGTCCCTTCAACAAACAATGCAGATCGGTTTATTCGATGCCTGCTTACAGGCTATGATTGCAAAGGCATCAGATAATCCGAGACATCTAGGGGCACCGATAATCGTCTCAACAGACAAAGGTGATGACAGTGATAGGCCTAATGCAAAGAGGAGGCTCTTTGCTCTTGACTGGCAGGAGGATTTGACACCATTGTCTCTCCAGCTATATGAGCCTATCATTTACACAATGAAACAACATGAAATCCCACCAACTTACATTTCTGCTTCCATTTATCGATATGCAAAGAAGTGGATCTTTCATTGTAACAATGGAAGGGAGACTATGTCAATTTACAAGAGGAAATCTCAAAGAAATGTAATTGAAACTTTGGAAAAGCTTCTACCTCACAGAAGAGAACTCATTCCTTGCACATTGTTGTTCGAAATGCTCCGATGCGCGATCAACTTGGAAGCTAGCTCGGTTTGTAGGAAAAGTTTTGAGATTAGGATTGGAAAGCAGCTGGACCGGGCAAAAGTAAAGGACTTGCTAATTCTTCCTCAAGGCTATGCCAAGGAAGTGCAATATGATATTGAGTGCATAAGGAGGATTCTGAAAGTATTCTACAGCAATTACAATAGCTCTGATGCTTCTGGATTTATCTCTGTGGCAGAACTCATGGAAGAATTCTTAGCTGAAGTTGCTTGTGATATGGATTTAATGATAGACAGTTTCATTTCACTTGTAGAGATGTCCATGGCAGCAGCGTTAGGAACAAAAAGAAACTCTGATGGAATATACCGGGCTATCGACATATACTTTGAAAAGCATGCTTACCTGACAGAGAAGGAGAAAGAACAGGTTTGTAAGGCCCTGGATTTTCGAAAAATGTCACCTGAAGCTTGTGAGCATGCTGCCAAAAATGAAAGATTACCAGTGAGAGCAGTAGTGCAGGTGCTGTTTATGGCACAGTTGCAGATGCGAGAAACACTGGCCCGGACGGCTTATTATGACGACAAATCAGAGAAAGAAGAGAAGGAAGAAGATGAAGTAAGGATGGAAATGGAGAAAATAAGCATCAAGGTTGTTGGGTTTTTGATCACAAAACAAAAATAAAAGAACTAAAATTTGTGTTGAAAGATGAAAACAGAGGAAAAGCTCAGATGTTGAAGGAGAAATTTAAGTTGACTTCTCTCATTCATATTTTTTGTTTAAAGATAAAATGTACATATATTAAACTATTACATTGAAAGAGCAATAAATTTTCTGAAAAGTAACTTGCACCAAAACAGCTCAATAGTAACCTGCTGATTATCTAAAGCTGCTTAGGTTGACTAACTTTATCCAGGCAAAAAAGTTGTCAGATTAGATATAGGTCGCCTATCACACACACACAAAAAAAAAAAAATACTTCATCCGGATAACATATGGTACTTTTGCATGTTGCTGTATTTCATCCGGGTAACTTACATGTGCTGTTTGTTGCCACCTTTTAACATATTTCATCCGGATAACGTACACATGATATTTGTTGCCACCTTTTAACACTCCTCCTTGGCTACAAAACAGCAAACTCCAATTTCCTTCCTTAAACACTCGAACCTTGTAGCAACCAATGGCTTGGTCAAAACATCAGCAAGCTGATCCCTCGAACAACAATAGACCAAGCTGATTTCCTTAGTTAATTCTGCTTCCCTCACAAACTGATATCTGATCTTGAAATGCTTCGTTTTGCCTTGGAACATAGGGTTCTTGGCTATTGCAACAGCTGACTGATTGTCTACCTTAATCTCTGTTGCTTCTGTTTGACTAGCATTCAAATCATCCAACAGCTTTCTAAGCCAAATTGCTTGATTAACAATAGTAGCAGCTGCAATATACTCAGCCTTTGTAGTGGATTGAGCTACTGTCTGTTGTTTCTTTGAACTCCAGCTGAAAACTC